>NC_047112.1:86925017-87525017 GCF_902500255.1 Thalassophryne amazonica
GAAAAAAATACTCATAACCATCCCAAAGACGTATCGTTATCTTTGGCTGCTTTCAGTGATGCCGGTATTTGGTTAGACTCTTTCTCTCAGATTGTTCTGTCTGAGTTATTTTCATTAGTTACTTCATCCAAACCATCAACATGTCTATTAGACCCCATTCCTACCAGGCTGCTCAAGGAAGCCCTACCATTATTTAATGCTTCGATCTTAAATATGATCAATCTATCTTTATTAGTTGGCTATGTACCACAGGCTTTTAAGATGGCAGTAATTAAACCATTACTTAAAAAGCCATCACTTGACCCAGCTATCTTAGCTAATTATAGGCCAATCGCCAACCTTCCTTTTCTCTCAAAAATTCTTGAAAGGGTAGTTGTAAAACAGCTAACTGATCATCTGCAGAGGAATGGTCTATTTGAAGAGTTTCAGTCAGGTTTTAGAATTCATCATAGTACAGAAACAGCATTAGTGAAGGTTACAAATGATCTTCTTATGGCCTCAGACAGTGGAGTCATCTCTGTGCTTGTTCTGTTAGACCTCAGTGCTGCTTTTGATACTGTTGACCATAAAATTTTATTACAGAGATTAGAGCATGCCATAGGTATTAAAGGCACTGCGCTGCGGTGGTTTGAATCATATTTATCTAATAGATTACAATTTGTTCATGTAAATGGGGAATCTTCTTCACAGACTAAGGTTAATTATGGAGTTCCACAAGGTTCTGTGCTAGGACCAATTTTATTCACTTTATACATGCTTCCCTTAGGCAGTATTATTAGACGGCATTGCTTAAATTTTCATTGTTACGCAGATGATACCCAGCTTTATCTATCCATGAAGCCAGAGGACACACACCAATTAGCTAAACTGCAGGATTGTCTTACAGACATAAAGACATGGATGACCTCTAATTTCCTGCTTTTAAACTCAGATAAAACTGAAGTTATTGTACTTGGCCCCACAAATCTTAGAAACATGGTGTCTAACCAGATCCTTACTCTGGATGGCATTACCCTGACCTCTAGTAATACTGTGAGAAATCTTGGAGTCATTTTTGATCAGGATATGTCATTCAAAGCGCATATTAAACAAATATGTAGGACTGCTTTTTTGCATTTACGCAATATCTCTAAAATTAGAAAGGTCTTGTCTCAGAGTGATGCTGAAAAACTAATTCATGCATTTATTTCCTCTAGGCTGGACTATTGTATTTCATTATTATCAGGTTGTCCTAAAAGTTCCCTGAAAAGCCTTCAGTTAATTCAAAATGCTGCAGCTAGAGTACTAACGGGGACTAGAAGGAGAGAGCATATCTCACCCATATTGGCCTCTCTTCATTGGCTTCCTGTTATTTCTAGAATAGAATTTAAAATTCTTCTTCTTACTTATAAGGTTTTGAATAATCAGGTCCCATCTTATCTTAGGGACCTCATAGTACCATATTACCCCAGTAGAGCGCTTCGCTCTCAGACTGCAGTCTTTTTCCTGGTTCTCTCCCTCAGCCCCAACCAGTCCCAGCAGAAGACTGCCCCTCCCTGAGCCTGGTTCTGCTGGAGGTTTCTTCCTGTTAAAAGGGAGTTTTTCCTTCCCACTGTCGCCAAGTGCTTGCTCACAGGGGGTCGTTTTGACCGTTGGGGTTTTTACGTAATTATTGTATGGCCTTGCCTTACAATATAAAGCGCCTTAGGGCAACTGTTTGTTGTGATTTGGCACTATATAAATATAAATAAATAAAATAAATAAATAAATTATACTTGATTATACACCAGGTTACTACAAATTACAGGTCACATTGATTACAGCCCCATGACACGAGAGCTATTCTGGGCATGCTCACAACTGTACTGTGTGCAACCTATGCGCTAATGTCTATGGTTATAACGCCACATTACTACAAAGTTAAAATGTATTGATTAACATCTGAAAATTGTCTTCTGCTGAAAAGTAAATGGACTGCATTTACATAGCGCTTTTCCATCTGCATCAGATGCTCAAAGTGTTTTACACATCAATGCCTCACATTCACCCCGATGGATGATTACCATTCCCTGCTGGAATGGCAGAATTCCATTGTTCACTGTTGTTAGCTAATATCCCTAATTTCTCCAAAAATATTAGTCCTATCAACTTTTTTTCATGGCGTTCTTCCTTCACCCAAAATACATAAACATACCAAATGACAAATGTCAGCTCTGCACAGTTTGTCCACGATCGAAGCCATACACACTCACACACACACACATACACGCACACAGAGGCCACTTGGCTATTTATATGTAGATGCCTTTTGCTGCTCTTCCTGCCATTTTCAATTTTTTTTCATTTTATTATGTATTTCTGGTCATTTTATATTGTCTTTAAGATATAACGCTGAGTGATTTGCATGCTACTTTTTCATCAAATGCATTTTATTGTAACGTTGACCCCTGTGTTATTATACATATGACAAATAACTTAGACTTGATGGTATTTAGCCAACACTTATCTGATACTACAGTGCCAGATTTTCCCATTTGTACTATACCTGCTTTCTTGCTTTTATTGCTGGTGTTTGATCTCCAGTTGTTGACCTCCATTGGCATCATATTTCTTTTGAAATTAGCCTGTTGTCTGTTGGACGTCCTCCATGGCACAGTATGTGTGATTGCTGTGTACTCATCTTCTGCAAATGCAGTTGGAGTCTCCTTTTGCTGCTGCCCTCATGAACACCATTGCCTGTTTGACTGCTACTTAAATGCCTACCAACGCCAAACCTGTCTTACCGACCACACCGACAATTGTTCCTACATGGACATTCATGTGAACAGACTGTTACTACCTGGTGTTTGTTACAGCTTCATCCTCTAGCTGTGAGTAAAGGCTGTTTGAACTTTTCATCTGTGCTGTTTTCTGCTCAGTAATCTCCAGTTGTGCTACATTTACCTCTTGTGTGCTGCTCATGAGCTTTTCTCACACAAAACCAATCATCTTTTACGTGAACGTTGTCAACCACATGAGCCATACACACTACTGGGGTTTTGTGAAAGCTATCACAGCTGATCAAATATTTAAGCTTTACCATCCTGGAGATGATCATTGTTAAGCTCTGTGGTAGCACACAGGTTTAGCAGTTTGTATTGTTTTAAATAATGTAAATTACGCACATCTGACAGGTGGCGCTCATGTTTCAGGGAGCTGTTTCTGTCACTTAAGGGTTTTCATTTTTCTACTTTTATTTTGCTGTGATTTGTGGCTCTGTACACATCTCACCCAATAAACCCATTTTCAGTGTTTTCTTCCAGGCAGCAAACACACACACACACACACACACACACACACACACACACACACACACACACACACACACACACACACACACACACACACACACACACACACACACACACACACACACACACACACCAAAAACCTCAGTCTGCTGTCACATAAAGTCAAAACAATGAAGGTGGGTTAAAATTGAAGAGATGTTCTGAGATGATTTCAGATGTGTCGACTTGCCTTTCACTGTTTGCTGTTTTCTGGATTGCTGATGTCGGTTGTTGTTTTTTTATTTTTACTTTTCTCTCTGTCACCTCAGCCGAGGAGAAAAGGAATAGTTTTCTCTAGTTTGCTTTCATCTCCGAGCCCTCACACTCTGAGCTGTTATTGAATAGCCGAGGACTCATTTTCTAGTCTGTGTTGGCTAGAAGAAACTCACACAAGACAAATGGTCCAATTCTACTTTAACAGACCCATTCATATTGTAATAGAGGGCTGGAACAAAGAAAGGAGAGAGCGTGGACACGAGGATTGGCACAGTCAGGCTTACTTGCTGTGTTTGACTGTGTGAGGGAGCGAGAGAGAGGTTTTTTTTCTCTTTAATTCTCTCAGTTGGAGATGTACTACCTCAGGGATATTCTGCCATCTGATCCACTTTAGCAGTGTGGCAAACAGCCAGGGCATCTTTTCAATTACAGAGAAATTGATAGTATGGGGACAGAGTACAGAGAGAACGAGCGATGCAGCAAAGCAAAACGATGGAGAAAAGGGCTTTTGAGAAGAGTGAAACAGTGAAGGTCTAAGCCAAGAGGGGCCCCTTTTCCACCATTGCTGGTTTGGGACTCATCAAGAGGGAAGGAACCAAGAACTACAGAATAAGATGAGATATGACGCAGGATGGAAGATGCGGGGTGGTGGAATAAGAGGGCTTTGTCATACAAGGAGAAAATACGGCTCCCTCTGTGTCTTTAAGCCAAGCTATAATTTAAAGCCTGGGCCCTGTGAAGCTTTGGATCCACATTGACTGGTCATCTTAAATCAAATCAGGGCACTGAGCCGGCTGTTAAATGTGTGTATTTGTGTTGGTCTATACACACAGAGCTCCCCCAGCCGACTCTGAATTATTGACGGCGGAGAATAATTGATTGGTTCACCTTCAGGCCTATCAGCCGCCGTCTGAATGCTCCGCCTCATATCAGGACGGCTCCCTCGTGTACACTCGGTTCCCTCATTTTTCAGCCTTCTTTGCCTACTACTGCTTTTGTTGCATGGTTGAATCACCCTTTCCATTAAATTAGGTTACGTTATGCCACAAAGAAGCTACATGAGGAATTTCAGTGTCTGGGTTTGCGACTATCCTGGATATGGACCAAGATCCAGACTTTTTGGACTTGGCCATTGTGAGCATTTATTTATGTGGTAAATGTATTGAACTTGTACAGGCATTCACTTACAGTTGTTGTGGTTGTGAAGTTTACAATCATGGGCATGGATATGATGGTAATTTTAATAATTTCTTTGAACTGAGTGGAATGATTGTACGCAGACATCATTAATGACTTTAAAAACAAGAACTGGGTGCACAAGTTTGAATTTATTTTGGATCTTCTCCAATCCAAAATTATACATATAAGCTCACATGCTATATCTACATACATCCCCAAATATATTTGGTTAAATGTCCCATTAGCAAGCTTCTCGGATCATTCTGGATGGATAGTTGACCATTTTTCTTGGCAGAATTGGTGGAGTTCTTTTAAAATGGTTTCCTGGCATGGACCTGGCTTCCAAAACAGTCCACAAATTTTCAATAAGGTTGAGGTTGGTTGTAACATCCAATTGTGGCCAAGTTTCAACCATCTAACTGCTGATTTGAGGTGACGTTGAAGAATTTTGAGGTTGTCCTCCTACTTCAGTGTTACATCAACTGTATGCAATGCACCAGTATCACTGGCAGTAAAACAGCCTCAGAGAATGATGATATTTGACACCATACTTGACAATTAGTACAGTGTTCTTATGTTCGAAAGCTTTACTTTTACCCCTTCAGACATACCTCTTGTCACTGTGACCAAATACATAGCTCAGTCGTTATCTCGTCTGACCATAAAACCTTTCTCCAGATGGTATTTGGCTTGGTTTCCTCCAGACCTTGGCAAAGTGACACTTCTGATTAACTTTTACTTGTGTACAACTGTTTGAATTCACATACGATCTTGGAAACTGGAATTAGAAATGGCTGCAATAGACCTTCCCAACTTGTGTACATCTACAATTCTCCTTCTTACAGTGCATCCAGAAAGTATTCACAGCACTTCATTTTTTTCCACAACTTGTTATGTTACAGCCTTATTCCAAAATGGATGAAATTCATTTTTTGCTCAAACGTTCACACAATACCCCATAATGACAATGTGAAAAAGTTTTTTTCTTTTTTTTTTTTAGATTTTTGCAAGTTTATTAAAAAAAACACACACACTAAGAAATCACATGTACATAAGTATTCACAGCTTTTGCCATGAAGCTCAAAATTGAGCTCAGGTGCCTCCTGTTTCCACTGATCATCCTTGAGATGTTTCTACAGCTTAATTGGAGTCCACGTGGGGTAAATTCAGTTGATTGGACATGATTTGGAAAGGCACACACCTGTCTACATATAAGGTCCTGCAGTTGACGGTGCATGTCAGAGTACAAACCAAGAATGAAGTATTATGTTAGTTAGCAATACATTTTAAGAATGCATAATCTGATTTGGGTTAAATTTGACAGGTACATTGGTCTTATAGGTGGAAAGAAGTGATTTGATTTTGGTTAGGCTCAGTCAACGATCCATATCAAGGCAAAGGTCAAGGTGAAATTTGTAGCCCCATGCTTATATACATAGAATAGCAACTAGTGAATTTGCTTAAAAGTGCAACTTGCCTGATAGACTGTGTGGTACTGCTGTGCTTTCTGCGCACTTGGAATTTAGATAGCACTGTTTTATATCAAAGAAATAACTGTGATGAAAAAAATTATTAGATGCTTGAGTTTCTTGAAAGACACACTTAAGTTTTTAAAAATGAAATGTTTTGATCAGCATAAATGAAATGTCATTCCCCTTTGATTTAGCGCTGTGTAAGTTTATATTATTTGACCCCCCTCCCTTCCCCTCCCCTCAATCTTCCCTCCTTTATGCAAAGCTTTCCCTACTTAGTGCTTCTTCTGTCTGTCTTTCAGGTGGTGTGACAGCTCTGCCCATGACACACTGTGTGGTATGTGATCAGTCACAGCTAGCTGTGGTGTGTGGGGACATGCATGCAATCAATAACATGATTCTGGAGGCTGGTGACGGCTGTGGCATGGCATCACTGCCCTGACAGATGTGCACGTACACAACTACATACACATGCTGAGCTGACATAAAGTCCTGTTGTTGATTTGGCAGGGTGGAGATGAGGTGAGAATGAATGGATGGAAGGATGGATGGTGATAGAAGGAAAGTAATGGCAGGGAATGAATGTTGATAACACAATGTTATGCACACAATTCATTTTTGAGGTCGTTGAGACCTGGACTGTGTATGACAGGTCATCAGGTTTGGATTTTTCATCCATAATTCTATAAGCGGAACAGGAAGAATGGCTAAAAGGACATTCATGACTTGAATATCCTGACACATTGTTTCCTCAAAGTCCATCCAGATGTTGTCTGGCTGTTTGCGTCCATCTGTATGGATATTGTAGTTGGTTTGCAATAAAGTAATTGCAAGTAGAGGTTTGCTGTAGTGTGGCTACAGCAGTTTAATGAATTGAACCATGCAAGTGGTGGTTGAACTAGAATCACAGAGAAAACAATTTCTTTTGGTAGTACTGTCATTTTGATGGTTAGTTTTGTTCCCATGATAGACAATGGTAGATTCATCCACCATCAGTGATTTTGAGTATTGGGATGAAACTGAGTGACACATACATATGTGCAGATATGTTAACCTCTAAGTATGATACTGCCCGTATGCAAAAGAGTTGCCTGTAAGAGGCCTTCCCCAAACCATCTACCTGAAGATGGAGGGCGTAGGGGTGGGGAATAGTACCTTTTGACCAGTTAATCAAATAATTGGATACATCTGAGAATGCTTCACAGTGACCTGTAAGGATGAAGAGTCTTCCAGAAACAGTAATATATCATCAGCATGAGTCCATCAAGATTCAAACAACTTTATTAATCCCTAAAAGGGCAATTCATTCTTCACACCTGATTACCTCAGACAAAAATATAGCAATTAATCCACAATTATTACTAGTTGAATGTAATAATGTCACACATCAGAATTAAAACAACCACACATATACATTTTATTGTTTATGTACGCTAAACTTTGAAACAGTCCGTCGTCCAAATTGAGGCAGCGAGAGTGTAGGTGGCCGTAGCAGCGTGCCGTGCCACCAAGCTTGGGGGAGGTGAAGGCTGCTGCAGCTGCAGAGCCACCCGGCCTCCACAGGGGGGAGGAGTGGCAGGGTGGAGGCAAGGGGGGTGGTAGGGGTGGGGGGGAGAGGCGTACGTTATGTGTGCAGATGAGATGAGTTTGCATCAGTCAGATGAGTTTGTATCAGTTTCTGTCAGTGTGTGCTAATGTCTGGAGTTGCCTTGACAACATCAGACTGTAGGGGAGGGCAGACAGATAAGAGGGGCAACCGAATGATTCACCAAGGCCGTAGAGATTCTTCTGGGGGAAAACAAGAGGGGAGTTTTGACCTTCAGAGGCAGATAAGACTGCCATGTTTAGGGTTAAGCAGAGACACACCATTTACAGCTCCTCTGACCAATCAAATCCAATTTATGAGTATTCCCTGGTCCCCGACATCTTCCTTTGCAAGGCAGACATTTTGTTGGGGAAAGTGTAGTGACACGGATCCACAACAGGGGGCGCAAATGAACGGTCAATAGATGAGCCAAAAGGTAACAATTTAATGTTGTGAATGTGCACAACGAATATACAGACAATCTCAGAATCTGATAGCAGTCAATACACAAAGGTGACATGTGGGCAGGCTCGAGGATAGAAGACGTCTGTCCTGAGAAGAGCCGGAACCACACGATTTCCACCACCACCGAACCTGGTGAATACTGGAGCCGCCAAGTCCCGAATTCCCAGGTGATCACTGTCCCCGACTGTCGGATCTGGTACTGCTGGCGAGGAGCACAAAGAGAGTGAGATGTGGGTGTGTGCACACCCAGTAACAAAAACAGTCAGAAGGTGGAAAGTCACCTCCACCTCTAATCACACACTCGTGCAGCTCCTGTTAACCGCTTATCTGGTTGGGGTGTGAAGTGAAGCCGTCGCTGATCACACCAAAACGCCAATCCCACAGATAAGGCAACACCCACAGGAAAACGGCTGCAAAGAAGTTCAGACTATAAAGTCAGTGTTAAGTTCAGATACAGCAGAGAATATTACCTTCACAGGTAGATGATATCTCGCCAATGAGGTGGAGATGACGTCCGGGTTTTATGCAGTAGTACGATGAAGTGTAGATGGGTGACAGCTGTCATGAGATAATGAGTGACAGCTGTCACCCCCGGCTGTGTCCGTGGCGGCAGCGCCCTCTCGTGCCTGAAGCCCACACTTCAGGCAGGGCGCCCTCTGGTGGAGGGCCAGCAGTACCTCCTCTTCTGGTGGCCCACACAACACATTTGCTCCGAGATGTTTTCCAACTTACGTCTGAGTTCAAGGGTTAACGCAGTCTGAGGCTGTACCACATTCCCCAACTCATTAATCATGATGGACAGGTGAGGGGTCGTGGTTCTGGTTGCAGCCGTCTTGCCAATTCCCCGGTAGGTCATGGCAGCACATAAGACAATAAACACCAGCCCTCCCACTATAAAACCAAATATAAATAAATCTTTGTCGTCCTCCACAGAGAGTGGTACCAAGCACGCAATGTGCCACTTCTCCCAGGCGTCGAGAACATAGCCCACAGGGTAGGTTCCATCTGGGCACATAGGGTCCCCCAGCCCTGATTTCCTTGTTGAAAAAATGTTGTCAATAGCATTCAGAGACCAGCTGATCAATTCCATGGTTATTGCAAATACAGTTTGAAGAATTCACAGTCCGGTAAAGTAGGGACTTTGTTGTGTGTTGGGGGGGCGTGGCTGGTTGTGTTGGTGTTCTTTTCTTTTCTTTGCTCTCCAGGTGGCATGAGGGCTGATTTGTCTGTGGAGAAAGTGCTGGCTGAAGAGTCCTCACCCTTATTAGCGTCATGTGGAACACCTGTGGCAGGGGCTCACGTGCGGCCTTGAAGACTTGCAGCTGGAGCAGATAATTGGATGGCGTTCTGCATATAAGTCATGTGTGATTTGAGCAGAACTGCCGGGAACTCGACCTTGTGACGTTTGTTTGTGAGACGCTGAGGACCGCACCTGGGTTTGACATATCGAGCCCGTGAAGCAGGGAAGGGTGAGGACACATGCTGTCAGCACACGCTAAAGGTAATTAAGTGATTAAGTAATTGTTGATAGTATCTTGGTGTTTTGTTATACAGTAAACTGAGACTGTGAAGAGAATTGTGCAGCTTGCTTCTCACTGCGGTGGCGTGCAGGATAAGTGATCCTCCACTTGTTGTGAGAGGCTGCTCATTTGCATAAAGTTAAAAAGAAACATTGACCTAAGTGTGTTGCTGATAGCGTGTGTTATGCGAAAGATAGAGTTGTATCTGCTGACTCACCTCACCTTCTCTTTGCTCCACAGAGAATCGGTTCGTCGTGTCCACCTGGGGGGTGTTTGGCGGTGGTAGTGAGTCCAGGAGCGCCGGACTTTAATCCTTGCGGGCGCTGGAGAACGTGCCACTTATCACTCCGCCAGAGGGACGCTTTTTATGTTTTATATTTGTAAACACAGGTGAAAAATAAATTGTTTCTGTTGGGAACCGCCTTCTGGTTATTTTGACCGCTGGGTTCTGTCAGACGCAGGTCCGCTCCTCAACCCGCGTCGACACATAACAGTAGTTCCCGGCCATTCCATAATGGACCCAGCGGCAGAGGCGGTTCCCTTTGCCGAAAAGGTGCAGGAACACTTGGAGAAGATATGGGAGCAATTACAGCATCTCGCAAATCGACTTGAACAAACAGACGCCCGTGTTGTGGAGCTTGCAGCGCAAGCCGTTCCGCTTCCTGCAGCTCCAGCTGTGGCATCATCGATACCGGGGCAGATAACTCCGTCACCCAGGGATTCGGTGTTCGAACCGGTTATTTGTCATCCGGAGCCTTATGCGGGAGACGCCGAAGCTTGTGCTTCGTTTCTGATGCAATGTTCTTTGGTCTTTACTCAGTGACCGGCTTCCTTCTCTTCCGATGGAAGTCGTGTTTCCTATGTAACAAATCTGCTCCGAGGCGACGCTTTAGCTTGGGTCACTGCGTTGTGGAGTAACAACTCGCCATTGTTGGGGTCCTTTAAAGATTTCTCCCGGGAGTTCCGATTGCTTTTTGACCATCCGGTGAAAACGAATACCGGGGCTCAACGGTTGCTGAATCTCAGGCAGGGGAGGCGGAGTGCAGCGGAGTATTCCGTGGACTTTCGGATTTTTTCTGCTCAATCCGGTTGGAATGCCATAGCTTTACGGGGCGTGTTTGTAGACGGGTTAAATGAGGCACTAAAAGACGAGCTGGCGGTCCGTGATGAGCCAAACGATTTAGATGAGCTAATATCGTTGGTGATTCGTCTGGATGATCGGATGAGGGAGCGTGGACGCGAGAGAGGACGCCCATTAGAGCGGTTTTTTTTGTCTCGGGGCTTTCCCCGACACAGGTTTGGGCCGCCTCTTCTTCGCCCCAGTGAGGCTCCTCCGACGGGACCTCCAGCTCCTCCTGTTGACGAGCCCATGCAGCTCGGACGAGTAGAGATGTCTGTATTGCCCCGACACGTAAGCGTCAAGAGAACTAACGGCGACGTAACTCCAAGTGTTCTGGGACAGGCAAAATAATACAATAAAAAAAAAAAAATAAAAAAAAAAATTTCTAGCACAAGTAAATGTTTTGTTTTCTTTAATTAGGGGTTATGAGTGTTTGGGGAGTTAGGGGCGTATCTGGTGGAGTGATTGATGGGCTCACTTAATTGTCAAGTTTGTATGGGGTTTAGGTATTTTTTGTTTGGGTTGTTGGGTCGTTTTATTTTGTTGTTTTATTTCTGTACATCCCTAACCCCGACCTCACTTGCCGCAGGCCTGTTCGTCTTGTGGGTTGTGGGGTGGTGCAGGTTGGTCACGCTGAGCATTCTCAGAAGACCTCTGCACCTGGGGGGGGGGGGGGGGGGGGTGTTGGAGGCATTTTTTTGGTTTGGTTAGGGCCCGGTTCCACTCCAGCCTCAGTGAGCCTTTGTACCGTTCGTCATTGGTGTTGCCGGGGTGTGGTGCAGCGGGGACTTACCTCAGTCGGAGGGGTGGGCCGATCTGTTGCCGTTCGCCATTTCGGTAGTTCCACCCCTCCCGAGCGGCCAGGGTATGGTCGAGTTGTGGCACTGGACGCATTTCCAGTTCTCTGCTGCACCTTGGGGTTGAGCTGGGTTAGATTTTTCCTTGTTCCCTTCTCCGGCTTACTATTTTGGGCCGTTTGCCAAAATTGAGCCGCCGGGGGGCTCTGGGAGGAACCTGGGGTCTTTCGGGGTGCTGGGGAGGGTAACAGGATTTATGGTCGTTTCTATCCCCCCGGGGTTGTTTTTGGTTGTCCTCCGGGGGTTGGTTTTTGATTTCGTTTTGTTTTCCTTCCGGGTTCCACCTCTGGGGTTGATGGGACGGTCCCCTGGGGGGGGAGTTGGCTTGGGACCGACCAGCCATGTGTGACCAAGTCTGGGGTTCCGGGGTTGTGGGGTGGGTACCTCCTGGGGTTGATGGTACGGTCCCCTGGGGGGGGCGCCGTGTTGCTCCATGTGCACCTGGGGACCTTTGTTGGGCTTATGGTTTTGGCTGTTCCTCCTGGAACTGGCAATGAAGGCCTTCTGGGGGGGGTTGGGCTCTGCAGGTCATTCTGGGGGGGTTGTTTGTTATTTTTCTTTTATGCATTTACGTTTGTATTGTGTTTGTGGGACTGTGTTGGGGGTTTTGCGTTTGGGAGTTTTTCTTTTCTTCCCGGGGTTGATGGGACGGTCCCCTGGGAGGGTTGTTGGGTGGGTTTTTGTGTTTTTTTTTCTGTGTGAGTGACTTTGTTTTTGGGGAATGTTTTGGGGGCTTTTGTTGATTCCAGCCGGCCTTCCTGCTGCGGTGCCTGTCCTGCTTCCTGACGTGGACCCTGGAGGGGGATGCTGTTCTCGGGCCTGGTTGGTTCGGTCGCCGGGAGGCTTCCCGTTGATGGGGGGGTACTGTTGTGTGTTGGGGGGGCGTGGCTGGTTGTGTTGGTGTTCTTTTCTTTTCTTTGCTCTCCAGGTGGCATGAGGGCTGATTTGTCTGTGGAGAAAGTGCTGGCTGAAGAGTCCTCACCCTTATTAGCGTCATGTGGAACACCTGTGGCAGGGGCTCACGTGCGGCCTTGAAGACTTGCAGCTGGAGCAGATAATTGGATGGCGTTCTGCATATAAGTCATGTGTGATTTGAGCAGAACTGCCGGGAACTCGACCTTGTGACGTTTGTTTGTGAGACGCTGAGGACCGCGCCTGGGTTTGACATATCGAGCCCGTGAAGCAGGGAAGGGTGAGGACACATGCTGTCAGCACACGCTAAAGGTAATTAAGTGATTAAGTAATTGTTGATAGTATCTTGGTGTTTTGTTATACAGTAAACTGAGACTGTGAAGAGAATTGTGCAGCTTGCTTCTCACTGCGGTGGCGTGCAGGATAAGTGATCCTCCACTTGTTGTGAGAGGCTGCTCATTTGCATAAAGTTAAAAAGAAACATTGACCTAAGTGTGTTGCTGATAGCGTGTGTTATGCGAAAGATAGAGTTGTATCTGCTGACTCACCTCACCTTCTCTTTGCTCCACAGAGAATCGGTTCGTCGTGTCCACCTGGGGGGTGTTTGGCGGTGGTAGTGAGTCCAGGAGCGCCGGACTTTAATCCTTGCGGGCGCTGGAGAACGTGCCACTTATCACTCCGCCAGAGGGACGCTTTTTATGTTTTATATTTGTAAACACAGGTGAAAAATAAATTGTTTCTGTTGGGAACCGCCTTCTGGTTATTTTGACCGCTGGGTTCTGTCAGACGCAGGTCCGCTCCTCAACCCGCGTCGACACATAACAGACTTTGTAGGTTGGAGCAGAGATAGAGGAGAGAGCAGGAGATGCGACGGCCCTCGCTGGAGTCCCAAGGCTTTTATGGCATATCAGCTAAGGAGGTTCTCATGTGCAAAAAATGTCACCTTTGTTGGAATTTTGAAGTTGCTCATTGCCCTTAATAGAAAAACATGGTTACCATTTCTGTAGCCCGGCAATAAGTGAGAAAATTATCTTTCTTTTCAGGGTTCAGATGGAAATTGTGAGGCCATATTAGAGGTAGGGTAAATAAAAATGTGTATATCTTTTGAGTTTTTCACCACACAAACTACCACTCAAAATGTTTGTTTGGGACCACTCTTTCATTTCATGTGGAAATTATGCTGATAGGGTCAAATATGCTGATAGGTCATCAGAAGTCAAAATGGCACAAAAATGGGTGAAAATCTGAACCACGTCTGGAACATGGCACCCAGAACATGATACATCCATATTTATTAGTGAGGTTGTAATCTATCTTTGTAGATGCCAAGAATACTGCCATCTGCATTAAGTGTACTTAATATGAAAACAGTGCAGAAGTGAAATAAGTTTACTTTTCAGTTAGAATGAAATTTTTCACTCTTGGCTTCTGCATAATGGGTTGCCTGTAGGTAACACATAAATGGCCATAACTTTGCTTCTGTTCATCCTAGACAGTCAACTTACCCTTTCAAATATTTGTACTGAAATTTTCATAAATATTATATTAAATCTATGGCAGGCGGTTCATTTTGTGGGGTAACTTAGATCAAACAGTGCCTGTATGGAATGCTGAAAAGTCTGTCCTGAGTGTACATACTCTTTAAACATGTGGGATTTCTGCCTGTTCTTCCTTATCCAATGATGGAGTGCAATTCTGTATACACCACCAGGATGAATGTTCAGAGGGTGCTTGAATGCTTTGACGAGCCCAAACTCCCTGTAACTGTTGTGAAAGTGTAGGTACACGGACCCACAACAGGGGGCGCAAATGAACGGACAATGGAGTAGGTCAAATAACAACAATTTACTGTTGCGAATGTGCACAACCAATACAACAGATTACACACTAGACAGGAGTCAAATCACAAAGGTGTCGTGTGGGCAGGCTCGAAGATAGGAGACACCTGTCCAAAGCAGAACCGGAACCACACGATTTCCTCCGCCACCAGACCCCGGGAATACTGGAGCCGCCAAGTCCCGAACTCCCAGGTGGCCACTGCCTCCGCGTGTCGGATCTGGTACTGCTGGCGAGGAACAAAAAGCAGTTAAATGAGGGCGCGTTTGCACCCAGCAATCCGTATGGCAGGAAAGCTACCTCCACCTCTCGTTGGAAAAGTAGTTCACAATACAACGCTCAAGTAACAAAAGGATACTGTCTCACAGTCAGCTGAGGTACGTTACCTTCAAGGTAGAACGATATCTCGGCAAAGAGGTGGAGATGTCGTCTGGCTGATATACCAACACTGATCCTGATGAATGGTGACAGCTGTCAAAGATGATGAGCGTCAGCTGTCACCCTGGCTGCTCCTGTGAGGCGGCAGCGCCCTCTGGTGCCTGGAGCCCGCACTCCAGGCCGGGTGCCCTCTGGTGGTGGTGGGCCAGCAGTACCTCCTCTTCAGCGGCCCACACAACAGGACCCCCCCCCCTCAACGGGCGCCTCCTGGCCCGACCAGGCTTGTCCGGGTGGCGGCGGTAGAAATCGGCCAGGAGGGCCGGGTCCAGGATGAAGCTCCTCTTCACCCAGGAGCGTTCTTCAGGTCCGTACCCCTCCCAGTCCACCAAATACTGGAAGCCCCGGCCCATCCTGCGGACATCCAAGAGCCGGCGCACAGTCCAAGCCGGCTCGCCATCGATGATCCGGGCAGGAGGTGGTGCCGGACCCGGAGTGCAGAGGGGTGAGGTGTGATGGGACTTGATCCTTGACACGTGAAACACGGGATGGATCCGCAGTGAGGCCGGAAGCTGAAGCCTCACTGCGGCGGGACTGATGACCTTGAGGATTTTAAAGGGACCTATGTATCGTTCTTGTAGTTTCGGGGAGGCCACTTGGAGTGGAATGTCCTTGGTTGACAACCACACTTCCTGCCCTGGACGATATGTAGAGGCCAGGGTCCGCCGACGGTCTGCATGGGCCTTTGTCCTCATCCGGGCCTTCAGCAAAGCAGAACGGGCGGCTCGCCACACCCGACGGCACTTCCGCAGGTGGGCCTGGACCGAGGGCACACCAACCTCTCCCTCAACCACCGGAAACAACGGGGGCTGATACCCTAGACACACCTCAAAAGGGGAGAGGCCGGTGGCTGACGACACTTGGCTGTTGTGGGCATACTCGATCCAGGCCAGATGGGTACTCCAGGCCGCCGGGTGCGCGGCTGTCACGCAACGCAGGGTCTGCTCCATCTCTTGGTTGGCCCGTTCTGCTTGCCCGTTGGTTTGGGGATGATACCCGGATGAGAGACTGACCGTGGCCCCCAGTTCCCGGCAGAAGCTCCTCCAGACGTGCGAGGAGAACTGGGGACCGCGATCGGAGACGATGTCTGTTGGGACCCCATGCAGCCGGACGACGTGGTGGACCAGGAGGTCCGCTGTCTCCTGGGCCGTTGGGAGCTTCGGGAGGGCCACGAAGTGGGCCGCCTTGGAGAATCGTTCCATTATCGTGAGGATGACGGTGTTGCCCTGTGACGGCGGGAGGCCCGTGACAAAATCCAGGCCAATGTGAGAACAGGGGCGATGAGGCACGGGCAGCGGCTGTAGCAATCCCGAAACCTTGCGATGGTCGGCCTTGCCCCTGGCGCAGGTGGTACAGGCCTGGATATAATCCCGGACGTCGGCCTCCAGGGACGCCCACCAGAAGCGCTGCCGGACAACTGCCACGGTTCGTCGCACCCCTGGATGACAGGAGAGCTTAGAGCCGTGACAGAAGTCCAGGACTGCAGCCCTAGCTTCCGGTGGGACGTAAAGTCTATTCTTCGGCCCGGTTCCGGGGTCCGGGCTTCGTGCCAGGGCCTCCCGGACGGTTCTCTCTACGTCCCAGGTGAGGGTGGCCACGATAGTGGACTCCGGGATGATGGGTTCCGGTGGATCCGACAACTCCGTTTTGACTTCGTCTTCATGTACCCGGGACAAGGCATCCGATCTCTGGTTTTTGGTCCCGGGACGGTAGGTGATCCGGAAGTCAAAACGGCCGAAGAACAGTGACCAGCGGGCTTGCCTGGGGTTCAGCCGCTTGGCGGTCCTGATATACTCCAGGTTCCGGTGGTCAGTGAAAACCGTGAATGGCACGGACGTTCCCTCCAACAGATGTCTCCACTCTTCAAGGGCCTCTTTCACCGCAAGGAGCTCTCGATTGCCGACGTCATAGTTCCGTTCGGCCGGGGTCAACCTGCGGGAAAAATAGGCACACGGGTGAAGGACCTTATCGGTCTTCCCGCTCTGGGAGAGCACAGCTCCTATCCCTGAGTCCGAGGCGTCCACTTCAACCACCAACTGGCGACTAGGATCGGGCTGCACTAGAACCGGTGCAGACGAGAAGCGCCGTTTCAACTCCTTGAACGCGGCATCGCAACGATCCGACCAGGTGAAGGGGACTTTTGGTGAGGTCAGGGCTGTCAGGGGGCTAGCTACCTGACTATAGCCCTTGATAAACCTCCTGTAGAAATTAGCAAAGCCGAGGAACTGTTGCAGCTTCCTACGGCTAGTGGGTTGGGGCCAGTCTCTCACCGCCGCAACCTTGGCCGGATCAGGAGCGACGGAGTTAGGGGAAATGATAAACCCCAGGAAGGACAAAGAAGTGCGGTGAAACTCGCACTTCTCGCCCTTCACAAACAGCCGGTTCTCCAACAACCGCTGCAGGACCTGACGTACATGCTGGACATGAGTCTCAGGATCCGGAGAAAAGATGAGTATATCGTCCAGATATACGAAGACGAATCGGTGCAGGAAGTCCCGCAAGACGTCATTAACTAATGCTTGGAACGTCGCGGGAGCGTTTGTAAGACCGAACGGCATGACCAGGTACTCAAAGTGACCTAACGGGGCGTTAAATGCCGTCTTCCACTCGTCTCCCTTCCGGATCCGAAGCAGGTGATACGCATTCCTAAGATCAAGCTTGGTGAATATCTTGGCTCCATGCAGGGGCGTGAACACAGAATCCAACAAGGGTAAGGGGTATCGGTTACGAACCGTGATTTCGTTCAGCCCCCTGTAATCGATGCATGGACGTAGTCCGCCAT
Source organism: Thalassophryne amazonica (assembly GCF_902500255.1). Classification (NCBI taxonomy): domain Eukaryota; kingdom Metazoa; phylum Chordata; class Actinopteri; order Batrachoidiformes; family Batrachoididae; genus Thalassophryne; species Thalassophryne amazonica. The sequence continues at coordinate 86,942,705 of NC_047112.1, forward strand.
CCTTTTTCCCCACAAAAAAGAAACCCACACCCATCGGGGAGGTGGAATTCCGGATCAACCCGGCAGCCAAAGAGTCCCGGATGTAGGTCTCCATTGATTCGCGCTCAGGTCTTGAGAGGTTGTACAGCCTACTGGACGGGAACTCAACGCCTGGAACCAAATCAATGGCACAATCATACGGGCGGTGCGGGGGAAGGGTGAGCGCCAGATCCTTGCTAAACACCTCCGCAAGGTCATGGTACTGCACCGGCACCGTCCCTAGATTGGGCGGGGCTCTGACCTCCTCCCTGGCCTGGGAACCGGGAGGAACCGAGGAACCTAAACATACCCGATGGCAGGTTTCGCTCCACTGAACCACTACCCCGGACGGCCAATCGATCCGGGGATTGTGTTTCAACATCCAGGGGAACCCTAAAATCACACGGGAGGTGGCCGGAGTCACAAAAAACTCGATCTCCTCCCGGTGATTTCCCGACACCACCAGGGTTACTGGTGGTGTCTTGTGAGTGATTGGAGGGAGTAGGGAGCCATCTAGTGCCCGCACCTGCACAGGCGAGGTAAGCGCCACCAGAGGGAGCCCTATCTCCCTGGCCCATTTGCTGTCTAGCAAATTCCCTTCAGAGCCCGTGTCCACCAGTGCTGGGGCCTTCAGGGTTAAATCCTCATAAAGGATTGTAACTGGGAGTCGAGTGGCAATGTGGGTGTGTCCCACGTGAATGTCTCGGCGCACCCCTAGCCCAGTCTCTAGGGGCGGGCGTTGGTGTTTAACCGCTTGGGGCAGTCTCTCAATTGATGCTCTATCGAGCCACAAACAAAACACGCCCCGCGGTCCAGCCTCCTCTGTCTACTTGGTGCTCTAAATGTGGCCCTGCTCGTGTCCATAGCTTCGTCAGCAGGGGGAGCTGTAACCACACGAGCCGCAGGGGCCGTGGAGCGTGGGGAGGGCGGAACGCGATCGGAACCGGAAGGGAGAGGGACGGGTTATGAGTGTTTGGGGAGTTAGGGGCGTATCTGGTGGAGTGATTGATGGGCTCACTTAATTGTCAAGTTTGTATGGGGTTTAGGTATTTTTTGTTTGGGTTGTTGGGTCGTTTTATTTTGTTGTTTTATTTCTGTACATCCCTAACCCCGACCTCACTTGCCGCAGGCCTGTTCGTCTTGTGGGTTGTGGGGTGGTGCAGGTTGGTCACGCTGAGCATTCTCAGAAGACCTCTGCACCTGGGGGGGGGGGGGGGGGGGGGGTGTTGGAGGCATTTTTTTGGTTTGGTTAGGGCCCGGTTCCACTCCAGCCTCAGTGAGCCTTTGTACCGTTCGTCATTGGTGTTGCCGGGGTGTGGTGCAGCGGGGACTTACCTCAGTCGGAGGGGTGGGCCGATCTGTTGCCGTTCGCCATTTCGGTAGTTCCACCCCTCCCGAGCGGCCGGGGTATGGTCGAGTTGTGGCACTGGACGCATTTCCAGTTCTCTGCTGCACCTTGGGGTTGAGCTGGGTTAGATTTTTCCTTGTTCCCTTCTCCGGCTTACTATTTTGGGCCGTTTGCCAAAATTGAGCCGCCGGGGGGCTCTGGGAGGAACCTGGGGTCTTTCGGGGTGCTGGGGAGGGTAACAGGATTTATGGTCGTTTCTATCCCCCCGGGGTTGTTTTTGGTTGTCCTCCGGGGGTTGGTTTTTGATTTCGTTTTGTTTTCCTTCCGGGTTCCACCTCTGGGGTTGATGGGACGGTCCCCTGGGGGGGGAGTTGGCTTGGGACCGACCAGCCATGTGTGACCAAGTCTGGGGTTCCGGGGTTGTGGGGTGGGTACCTCCTGGGGTTGATGGTACGGTCCCCTGGGGGGGGCGCCGTGTTGCTCCATGTGCACCTGGGGACCTTTGTTGGGCTTATGGTTTTGGCTGTTCCTCCTGGAACTGGCAATGAAGGCCTTCTGGGGGGGGTTGGGCTCTGCAGGTCATTCTGGGGGGTTGTTTGTTATTTTTCTTTTATGCATTTACGTTTGTATTGTGTTTGTGGGACTGTGTTGGGGGTTTTGCGTTTGGGAGTTTTTCTTTTCTTCCCGGGGTTGATGGGACGGTCCCCTGGGAGGGTTGTTGGGTGGGTTTTTGTGTTTTTTTTTCTGTGTGAGTGACTTTGTTTTTGGGGAATGTTTTGGGGGCTTTTGTTGATTCCAGCCGGCCTTCCTGCTGCGGTGCCTGTCCTGCTTCCTGACGTGGACCCTGGAGGGGGATGCTGTTCTCGGGCCTGGTTGGTTCGGTCGCCGGGAGGCTTCCCGTTGATGGGGGGTACTGTTGTGTGTTGGGGGGGCGTGGCTGGTTGTGTTGGTGTTCTTTTCTTTTCTTTGCTCTCCAGGTGGCATGAGGGCTGATTTGTCTGTGGAGAAAGTGCTGGCTGAAGAGTCCTCACCCTTATTAGCGTCATGTGGAACACCTGTGGCAGGGGCTCACGTGCGGCCTTGAAGACTTGCAGCTGGAGCAGATAATTGGATGGCGTTCTGCATATAAGTCATGTGTGATTTGAGCAGAACTGCCAGGAACTCGACCTTGTGACGTTTGTTTGTGAGACGCTGAGGACCGCGCCTGGGTTTGACATATCGAGCCCGTGAAGCAGGGAAGGGTGAGGACACATGCTGTCAGCACACGCTAAAGGTAATTAAGTGATTAAGTAATTGTTGATAGTATCTTGGTGTTTTGTTATACAGTAAACTGAGACTGTGAAGAGAATTGTGCAGCTTGCTTCTCACTGCGGTGGCGTGCAGGATAAGTGATCCTCCACTTGTTGTGAGAGGCTGCTCATTTGCATAAAGTTAAAAAGAAACATTGACCTAAGTGTGTTGCTGATAGCGTGTGTTATGCGAAAGATAGAGTTGTATCTGCTGACTCACCTCACCTTCTCTTTGCTCCACAGAGAATCGGTTCGTCGTGTCCACCTGGGGGGTGTTTGGCGGTGGTAGTGAGTCCAGGAGCGCCGGACTTTAATCCTTGCGGGCGCTGGAGAACGTGCCACTTATCACTCCGCCAGAGGGACGCTTTTTATGTTTTATATTTGTAAACACAGGTGAAAAATAAATTGTTTCTGTTGGGAACCGCCTTCTGGTTATTTTGACCGCTGGGTTCTGTCAGACGCAGGTCCGCTCCTCAACCCGCGTCGACACATAACAGACTTTGTAGGTTGGAGCAGAGATAGAGGAGAGAGCAGGAGATGCGACGGCCCTCGCTGGAGTCCCAAGGCTTTTATGGCATATCAGCTAAGGAGGTTCTCATGTGCAAAAAATGTCACCTTTGTTGGAATTTTGAAGTTGCCCATTGCCCTTAATAGAAAAACATGGTTACCATTTCTGTAGCCCGGCAATAAGTGAGAAAATTATCTTTCTTTTCAGGGTTCAGATGGAAATTGTGAGGCCATATTAGAGGTAGGGTAAATAAAAATGTGTATATCTTTTGAGTTTTTCACCACACAAACTACCACTCAAAATGTTTGTTTGGGACCACTCTTTCATTTCATGTGGAAATTATGCTGATAGGGTCAAATATGCTGATAGGTCATCAGAAGTCAAAATGGCACAAAAATGGGTGAAAATCTGAACCACGTCTGGAACATGGCACCCAGAACATGATACATCCATATTTATTAGTGAGGTTGTAATCTATCTTTGTAGATGCCAAGAATACTGCCATCTGCATTAAGTGTACTTAATATGAAAACAGTGCAGAAGTGAAATAAGTTTACTTTTCAGTTAGAATGAAATTTTCACTCTTGGCTTCTGCATAATGGGTTGCCTGTAGGTAACACATAAATGGCCATAACTTTGCTTCTGTTCATCCTAGACAGTCAACTTACCCTTTCAAATATTTGTACTGAAATTTTCATAAATATTATATTAAATCTATGGCAGGCGGTTCATTTTGTGGGGTAACTTAGATCAAACAGTGCCTGTATGGAATGCTGAAAAGTCTGTCCTGAGTGTACATACTCTTTAAACATGTGGGATTTCTGCCTGTTCTTCCTTATCCAATGATGGAGTGCAATTCTGTATACACCACCAGGATGAATGTTCAGAGGGTGCTTGAATGCTTTGACGAGCCCAAACTCCCTGTAACTGTTGTGAAAGTGTAGGTACACGGACCCACAACAGGGGGCGCAAATGAACGGACAATGGAGTAGGTCAAATAACAACAATTTACTGTTGCGAATGTGCACAACCAATACAACAGATTACACACTAGACAGGAGTCAAATCACAAAGGTGTCGTGTGGGCAGGCTCGAAGATAGGAGACACCTGTCCAAAGCAGAACCGGAACCACACGATTTCCTCCGCCACCAGACCCCGGGAATACTGGAGCCGCCAAGTCCCGAACTCCCAGGTGGCCACTGCCTCCGCGTGTCGGATCTGGTACTGCTGGCGAGGAACAAAAAGCAGTTAAATGAGGGCGCGTTTGCACCCAGCAATCCGTATGGCAGGAAAGCTACCTCCACCTCTCGTTGGAAAAGTAGTTCACAATACAACGCTCAAGTAACAAAAGGATACTGTCTCACAGTCAGCTGAGGTACGTTACCTTCAAGGTAGAACGATATCTCGGCAAAGAGGTGGAGATGTCATCTGGCTGATATACCAACACTGATCCTGATGAATGGTGACAGCTGTCAAAGATGATGAGCGTCAGCTGTCACCCTGGCTGCTCCTGTGAGGCGGCAGCGCCCTCTGGTGCCTGGAGCCCACACTCCAGGCCGGGTGCCCTCTGGTGGTGGTGGGCCAGCAGTACCTCCTCTTCAGCGGCCCACACAACAGGACCCCCCCCCTCAACGGGCGCCTCCTGGCCCGACCAGGCTTGTCCGGGTGGCGGCGGTAGAAATCGGCCAGGAGGGCCGGGTCCAGGATGAAGCTCCTCTTCACCCAGGAGCGTTCTTCAGGTCCGTACCCCTCCCAGTCCACCAAATACTGGAAGCCCCGGCCCATCCTGCGGACATCCAAGAGCCGGCGCACAGTCCAAGCCGGCTCGCCATCGATGATCCGGGCAGGAGGTGGTGCCGGACCCGGAGTGCAGAGGGGTGAGGTGTGATGGGACTTGATCCTTGACACGTGAAACACGGGATGGATCCGCAGTGAGGCCGGAAGCTGAAGCCTCACTGCGGCGGGACTGATGACCTTGAGGATTTTAAAGGGACCTATGTATCGTTCTTGTAGTTTCGGGGAGGCCACTTGGAGTGGAATGTCCTTGGTTGACAACCACACTTCCTGCCCTGGACGATATGTAGAGGCCAGGGTCCGCCGACGGTCTGCATGGGCCTTTGTCCTCATCCGGGCCTTCAGCAAAGCAGAACGGGCGGCTCGCCACACCCGACGGCACTTCCGCAGGTGGGCCTGGACCGAGGGCACACCAACCTCTCCCTCAACCACCGGAAACAACGGGGGCTGATACCCTAGACACACCTCAAAAGGGGAGAGGCCGGTGGCTGACGACACTTGGCTGTTGTGGGCATACTCGATCCAGGCCAGATGGGTACTCCAGGCCGCCGGTGTGCGCGGCTGTCACGCAACGCAGGGTCTGCTCCATCTCTTGGTTGGCCCGTTCTGCTTGCCCGTTGGTTTGGGGATGATACCCGGATGAGAGACTGACCGTGGCCCCAGTTCCCGGCAGAAGCTCCTCCAGACGTGCGAGGAGAACTGGGGACCGCGATCGGAGACGATGTCTGTTGGGACCCCATGCAGCCGGACGACGTGGTGGACCAGGAGGTCCGCTGTCTCCTGGGCCGTTGGGAGCTTCGGGAGGGCCACGAAGTGGGCCGCCTTGGAGAATCGTTCCACTATCGTGAGGATGACGGTGTTGCCCTGTGACGGCGGGAGGCCCGTGACAAAATCCAGGCCAATGTGAGAACAGGGGCGATGAGGCACGGGCAGCGGCTGTAGCAATCCCGAAACCTTGCGATGGTCGGCCTTGCCCCTGGCGCAGGTGGTACAGGCCTGGATATAATCCCGGACGTCGGCCTCCAGGGACGCCCACCAGAAGCGCTGCCGGACAACTGCCACGGTTCGTCGCACCCCTGGATGACAGGAGAGCTTAGAGCCGTGACAGAAGTCCAGGACTGCAGCCCTAGCTTCCGGTGGGACGTAAAGTCTATTCTTCGGCCCGGTTCCGGGGTCCGGGCTTCGTGCCAGGGCCTCCCGGACGGTTCTCTCTACGTCCCAGGTGAGGGTGGCCACGATAGTGGACTCCGGGATGATGGGTTCCGGTGGATCCGACAACTCCGTTTTGACTTCGTCTTCATGTACCCGGGACAAGGCATCCGATCTCTGGTTTTTGGTCCCGGGACGGTAGGTGATCCGGAAGTCAAAACGGCCGAAGAACAGTGACCAGCGGGCTTGCCTGGGGTTCAGCCGCTTGGCGGTCCTGATATACTCCAGGTTCCGGTGGTCAGTGAAAACCGTGAATGGCACGGACGTTCCCTCCAACAGATGTCTCCACTCTTCAAGGGCCTCTTTCACCGCAAGGAGCTCTCGATTGCCGACGTCATAGTTCCGTTCGGCCGGGGTCAACCTGCGGGAAAAATAGGCACACGGGTGAAGGACCTTATCGGTCTTCCCGCTCTGGGAGAGCACAGCTCCTATCCCTGAGTCCGAGGCGTCCACTTCAACCACCAACTGGCGACTAGGATCGGGCTGCACTAGAACCGGTGCAGACGAGAAGCGCCGTTTCAACTCCTTGAACGCGGCATCGCAACGATCCGACCAGGTGAAGGGGACTTTTGGTGAGGTCAGGGCTGTCAGGGGGCTAGCTACCTGACTATAGCCCTTGATAAACCTCCTGTAGAAATTAGCAAAGCCGAGGAACTGTTGCAGCTTCCTACGGCTAGTGGGTTGGGGCCAGTCTCTCACCGCTGCAACCTTGGCCGGATCAGGAGCGACGGAGTTAGGGGAAATGATAAACCCCAGGAAGGACAAAGAAGTGCGGTGAAACTCGCACTTCTCGCCCTTCACAAACAGCCGGTTCTCCAACAACCGCTGCAGGACCTGACGTACATGCTGGACATGAGTCTCAGGATCCGGAGAAAAGATGAGTATATCGTCCAGATATACGAAGACGAATCGGTGCAGGAAGTCCCGCAAGACGTCATTAACTAATGCTTGGAACGTCGCGGGAGCGTTTGTAAGACCGAACGGCATGACCAGGTACTCAAAGTGACCTAACGGGGCGTTAAATGCCGTCTTCCACTCGTCTCCCTTCCGGATCCGAAGCAGGTGATACGCATTCCTAAGATCAAGCTTGGTGAATATCTTGGCTCCATGCAGGGGCGTGAACACAGAATCCAACAAGGGTAAGGGGTATCGGTTACGAACCGTGATTTCGTTCAGCCCCCTGTAATCGATGCATGGACGTAGTCCGCCATCCTTTTTCCCCACAAAAAAGAAACCCACACCCATCGGGGAGGTGGAATTCCGGATCAACCCGGCAGCCAAAGAGTCCCGGATGTAGGTCTCCATTGATTCGCGCTCAGGTCTTGAGAGGTTGTACAGCCTACTGGACGGGAACTCAACGCCTGGAACCAAATCAATGGCACAATCATACGGGCGGTGCGGGGGAAGGGTGAGCGCCAGATCCTTGCTAAACACCTCCGCAAGGTCATGGTACTGCACCGGCACCGTCCCTAGATTGGGCGGGGCTCTGACCTCCTCCCTGGCCTGGGAACCGGGAGGAACCGAGGAACCTAAACATACCCGATGGCAGGTTTCGCTCCACTGAACCACTACCCCGGACGGCCAATCGATCCGGGGATTGTGTTTCAACATCCAGGGGAACCCTAAAATCACACGGGAGGTGGCCGGAGTCACAAAAAACTCGATCTCCTCCCGGTGATTTCCCGACACCACCAGGGTTACTGGTGGTGTCTTGTGAGTGATTGGAGGGAGTAGGGAGCCATCTAGTGCCCGCACCTGCACAGGCGAGGTAAGCGCCACCAGAGGGAGCCCTATCTCCCTGGCCCATTTGCTGTCTAGCAAATTCCCTTCAGAGCCCGTGTCCACCAGTGCTGGGGCCTTCAGGGTTAAATCCTCATAAAGGATTGTAACTGGGAGTCGAGTGGCAATGTGGGTGTGTCCCACGTGAATGTCTCGGCGCACCCCTAGCCCAGTCTCTAGGGGCGGGCGTTGGTGTTTAACCGCTTGGGGCAGTCTCTCAATTGATGCTCTATCGAGCCACAAACAAAACACGCCCCGCGGTCCAGCCTCCTCTGTCTACTTGGTGCTCTAAATGTGGCCCTGCTCGTGTCCATAGCTTCGTCAGCAGGGGGAGCTGTAACCACACGAGCCGCAGGGGCCGTGGAGCGTGGGGAGGGCGGAACGCGATCGGAACCGGAAGGGAGAGTGACGGCGCGTGCCCGGCCACGCCCTTCGTCTCGTTCCCGACGGCGTTCTTCCAACCGATTGTCTAATCGTATGACGAGATCGATAAGCCCATCTAAATCCCGCGGTTCATCCTTAGCCACCAGGTGCTCCTTTAGAACCAATGACAGTCCGTTTACAAAGGTGGCGCGGAGGGCAGTGCTATTCCAGCCTGACCTCGCAGCCGCGATGCGGAAGTCGACTGCATAGGCAGCTGCGCTCCGGCGCCCCTGTCTCATTGACAGTAGCACGGCCGAAGCGGTCTCTCCTCTATTTGGGTGATCGAACACTGTTCTGAACTCCCTCACAAACCCATCATATGTCTGAAGGAGCCGTGAATTTTGATCCCAGAGCGCTGTAGCCCAAGCACGTGCCTCACCACGAAGCAGATTTATCACATAAGCTACTTTGCTAGCATCAGTCGCGTACATGACGGGACGCTGTGCGAAGACGAGCGAACACTGCATAAGGAAATACGCGCACGTCTCCACACAGCCTCCGTACGGCTCTGGGGGGCTTATGTATGCTTCCGGGGAAGGTGGGAGGGGTCGTTGAACGACCAGTGTAACGTCACTGTTACGCACAGGGTCGACGGGAGGGAGAGTCGCCGCGGCGCCCGGAGGGCGCGCTTCCACCTGCACGGCGAGAGCCTCCACCCTGCGGTTCAGGAGGACGTTCTGCTCGGTCATCAAATCCAACCGAGTCGTGAAAGCGGTGAGGATCCGCTGCAACTCACTGATCACCCCTCCTGCGGACGCCTGTGCGCCCTGTTCTTCCATTGGCCGTTCAACAGCCGGTTGATGCCCCTCGGGATCCATGACGCTGGCCGAGATATCCTGTTGTGAAAGTGTAGGTACACGGACCCACAACAGGGGGCGCAAATGAACGGACAATGGAGTAGGTCAAATAACAACAATTTACTGTTGCGAATGTGCACAACCAATACAACAGATTACACACTAGACAGGAGTCAAATCACAAAGGTGTCGTGTGGGCAGGCTCGAAGATAGGAGACACCTGTCCAAAGCAGAACCGGAACCACACGATTTCCTCCGCCACCAGACCCCTGGAATACTGGAGCCGCCAAGTCCCGAACTCCCAGGTGGCCACTGCCTCCGCGTGTCGGATCTGGTACTGCTGGCGAGGAACAAAAAGCAGTTAAATGAGGGCGCGTTTGCACCCAGCAATCCGTATGGCAGGAAAGCTACCTCCACCTCTCGTTGGAAAAGTAGTTCACAATACAACGCTCAAGTAACAAAAGGATACTGTCTCACAGTCAGCTGAGGTACGTTACCTTCAAGGTAGAACGATATCTCGGCAAAGAGGTGGAGATGTCGTCTGGCTGATATACCAACACTGATCCTGATGAATGGTGACAGCTGTCAAAGATGATGAGCGTCAGCTGTCACCCTGGCTGCTCCTGTGAGGCGGCAGCGCCCTCTGGTGCCTGGAGCCCGCACTCCAGGCCGGGTGCCCTCTGGTGGTGGTGGGCCAGCAGTACCTCCTCTTCAGCGGCCCACACAACAGTAACCTGTGATTAAGAGGTTTACTATATAGCTAGGGAGATACAATTGGTCTAGCAAAAGGAGTTCAGAAACATTATGCTGCTACATCTTGGTTCAGGTTCCTTTCACAAGACCAAAGTTGCTCTAAATTGCATTGGCAAGTACATAAAGGGCAGTGGGGCAGAAAACATTTTGATAGATAGATGTGTTTTTGGAGAAAATGTTGTAGAATCAGTAAAAGGCAGAAAAAAACTATGTGAGGTCTCTGAAAGGACTGGAGCTGCTGAAAGACCCAGTTGCAGGTTTAGAGTGAGAAGCCGCCTTCAACCAAGATTACCAAGCTACAAAATACAAAGATCTGCTCAATACGCGCCTCCATTTGAAAACAGAAGCAACAGCAGCAAAATCTGCCACAAGTGTACCCCTCCTTAATACCCTCATCACACTAGAGCAGCAATGAGCCCAAATGCCGCAAGAGTGAGGATTCGACCCACTTTCAGGCAAATTCGAGGTGCATTTGAAATCCTCGTACAGCATTCTTACAGCAGTCGGCACATTCATGTGGCCAGAGTACATGCACTGTACACTCGTGGTGCGCTCATGGTGGTAAACGTATCGAACGGCAGTTGAGATGCAGTCGTACCACAATCTAACTGCAGTCCCAATATTAATACGCATGAAAATGCAATTTGAAGTATTCAGAGAGCGTTTGAGGGGCTGTTCAAAATATTAGGGAATGTCGAATTCTGGCAAAATGTCTTGAACGTGTCTGAACACACCTCCCCGTCACACTAGAGGCTGAATGGCTGAATGCTACACGAATGGATATTTGACATACATTCAGGCAAATACAAGGGGCACTCCCGCCTGAATGTACGAGGGTAGGCTGAAAAGTTCTAAGGCTCACTATAATGCAGTTAATGCATTACATGGGGAGCCTTAGAACTTTTCAGCCTACCCTCATAGAGCCCATGCACACCACTGTCAAGGTGCGTTCGAGGTGGGGAAAATTCAAATGGCAGCCGAAGTGCAGTCTGACTGCAGTCTCAGCATTCGAAACATCTGAAGGGAGTCAGCCGGCATACTGCAATGGCCAGCCAATAGAGAATCCGGCCGAATGCCCTGAATGCGGCACGGATGAGCCGGAATGCACCTGAGTGCCCCCACAATGTCCGAGGTGGGGGCCAAATGCAACACCGATGCAAACTGAATGTCCCGAGTGGCCCCTCAATGCAGCACTGATGCGAGCCGAATGTCCCGAGGAGCTCTAGTGGCCCCCCAATGCACCACGACTGTGAGTCAAATGTCCCGAGTGCCTCCCCCCAATACAACACGGATGAGCCGTGCATAAGTCAGTTGAGGCAGCGTCGACCTACGTTCTGGGCATTCATACGGCATTCGTGCACAGCTGGCTGAATATTTGTCTCTCTTGACTCCATCTCAAATTTTGGCTTTTTTGTCCATTCGTGTGACACATGCCAAAATGATATCAGTTCTGAACTATTTGATGAATCTGAATGGTTCATTTTGAAGTGAAGAAAGTGAACCATTCAGTTAATGGAACACCTTTTTACACCCGGTGTCTTATCTGGAAAAACTAATTCAGAGACCATGAGGGAAATTGGACCCTTCAACTAGAAACCATTCAAGATCGTCTGCCCTTGTTTCCAGCTTTTGGTTCATCAAACTATTTGAGATGGTGCTCCTACTATCTTGACTCCCTGAAACAGCACCAGAAGTGCACTCAGAGTTACTGTAGGGCACGTTTGCCATAAAATGAACAATGGCGACATTTCAAAGCAGCTGGAGCAACCCTCATGTTTGAACAGAGCACCAATAGAGCCCAGAAAAGTGCAAAACAAACTAAAATATAAATATGTCTAAGATAGATTTTGAATACATATAACTCTGAAAAAACCCCAACCATCAGCCCCCCCCCCCACCCACTCCCTTCAAGGCCATACCTCCACAACATAACGCCCACTGTTTGATATTTGACTTAACTAAGCTTAAACAGGTGTTAAATGCAGATAAGACAAAATTTATGCATTTCTCACACTGCAAAACCACATCACCCAATCTTCTTAAGATTTCAACTGCTCAGAGGGTCAATATTGAAATTGTCATATTTTATAAGTACTTAGAAATCATACTACATCAGAACTTGTCTTTCCAGTTGCATATTGAAAATCTTGCCTCAAAGTTGAAACTAAGTATTCACACCCTTTGCTCAATACTTTTTTGATGCAGCAATTAGGGTCTCAAATCTTCTTGAATATGATGCCACAAGCTTGGTGAACCTATCTTTGGGCAGTTTTGCCCATTCCTCTTTGCAGCACCTCTCAAGCTCCATCAGGTTGGATGGGGAGCGTCAGTGCACAGCCATTTTCAGATCTCTCCAGAGATGTTCAATCAGATTCAGGTCTGGGCTCTGGCTGGGCCACTCAAGGACATTCACAGAGTTGTCCTGAAGCCACTCCTTTGATATCTTGGCTGTGTGCTTAAGGTCATTGTCCTGTTGAAAGATGAACCGTTGCCCGAGTCTCTGATCTGTGTCAGTCCTGCTTTGCTGAAATCTGAGGCTGAGCTTCACTGACGACTGATCGCGTGCGATCAGTGACGCAGTGACAGTAAGTTTGGGTTTTAGGGAGGGGAAAATGTGCATGGGTGTGCTGGATTTGTCACATATGGGCAAAGGGGCACACCACTGCAAAACTGAATGTTGCAAAAATAATTTTATCTCAGTTGCATTATTTTCATAATGCTTTCATAAGTGAAATCAGAATTCGATCAGCTGCCAAGCCATAGATGCCTTGGGTTTGATTCCTGTCACACCACCTGATACCTCATTTGTATTGTCTGAGTCCATCCAGCTGTACATGGGGACCAGTCTTCACTGGGGAACTACTGTAACTGTGTTGGAATGGTGTCCTGTTCAGGGAGAGTTCATGGGAGGAGTGGGAGTTCGTGGACTTCATAGGAGGGAATAGGCCTTGGGGTCTGTGTAGGACTTCTACTTAACTCACTCGATGCCATTGACTCCAAAACGCGTCTTTTCCAATAATAACGCCCCGCGCCAAAGACGCGTCATCGAGCCACTTTCTTTTCTTGTGGTATGTTTGTTGTTGACATGGACATAGAACTCAATTTTCTATGGGTCTTGAAAAAACACTTAAATGCTGAAGAAATCCTGGCACTGGGATGTTCTGAACTTTGAAAATGGCTGGCACTCAATGAGTTAATAACTTTTCAGGCTGTAAGGCTGTATGCTTGCACCTTACAATTAAAGGGCCCCCTCAAACTCAAACCAAGACCATGAAGAACACCCTGCGTCCTAAAAATTATGATTTGCACAACAGGGACATAGTCAAAATGGAAAATGTACAGTCTTCAAGTCCATACTTAGTCCTGATTACGTCCTTGCCATGATTAAACAGGTCTAATATGTTTCCACTAATTTCTTAACACACACATCATCAGGTGCATACCACATGTAATTTATACTTAAAATGTTCTTATTACAAACAATTACATCACAAAAACCGCATGGTCACTGCTTCCATCTTGTCCTCATCAGTACTGCACCCAGTGTCGCAGACTGAACAGTCCGCCCCTAAAAATTTGTGCACCCTGCCTCCACTTTGCATGCATCATTTCGGAAGTTGGAGACAGAGTATCTTCACCCAAAGCGATCAAAGGGATTAATGGAATTATTAACCATCAGATGACAAGGTAAAACCTCTTAAATCATTCTTAAGTCAGTTTTAAGGAGAAACAAGGTCGTTTTAAGCAGAAACGAGGCAATACTTGGTGACGCTATGAAATGACTGACGCGCAGTGAATGCATCAGCTAGCAGCTCATGTAGTTGCGGCGCTCTGATTGCTTCCTCCGTCTGAATTTATGTGGAAATGATTGTTGTACAAAAGCTTCAGATATCTGTTGCTGAGATAGATGATGACTGGAGCGCAGTTTTAAGCAGAAACGAGGTGCTAATCAGTGAACCGCGGGAAATACACATGCACAGTGACAGCAGTGCAGACCAATTTTTAGGGGGGACCGTTCAGTTGACGACACCAGCGCTGTGCTTTTTTCAGTCTTTCTGCAAGTTTTGTTGTGGCCACATGTAGAAAAACAGCCAACATGTGGTTTCTATTATAAACACACACTGAAATATGTTCTGTACATATGCATGCGTCCGCGTGCACACATGAGGGCGCATGCTTTGAAACAACCTTTATTTGTCGGAGGAGATGGTTGAGAATGTCTTCTTTTTTACACACACTCAAATATGCTCCTTGCATCCTCATGATGGGTACATGCGTCAAAGGGAACCTCAATTTGTATGAGGAAGTGGGGGAAATTTGTTTATACGAGGTCTGTCCAAAAAGTATCAGACCTTTTTATTTTTTTCAAAAACCTTATGGATTTGAATCACGTGTGCTTGCATGAGCCAACCTTGAACCTTCGTGCGCATGCGTGAGTTTTTTCACGCCTGTCGGTTGCGTCATTCGCCTGTGCGTAGGCTTTGTGTGAGCACTGGTCCTCCCCCCTCGTTGGATTTTCATTGCGAGGAAAATGTCTGAACAACTGGAGAAGTGCTGAATCAAATTTTTCCAGAAACTGTGAGAGACAGCCAGGTGGAAACCATTCAGAAGATTCAGACGGCTTTCGGTGGCTTTTCAGTCGAGTGAGTATCCGAGGAATTGTGTAAGAGCTGGACATGTCACAACATGTCCTGTGAGACTTCCAACTTCTGCACGTCTTTCATTACAAAATCTCCTGTAACAGTGGAATGTGCCGAAAAAGTGCTGATGTCCACCTCTTCTGCAATTTCTCTGGTAGTCAGACGACGTCCTGGATCAACACAGCGTTCACTTTGGAAATGATCTGGTCATTTCAGCCTGTCGATGGCCGCTCGGAGCGCGGCGCACCCTCCGCCATTGTGCGCCATCTTTAAACCGGTTGTAACACTCCTTAATCTGTGTGATGCCCATACTATCGTCACTGAAAGCCGTCTGAATCTTCCGAATGGTTTCCACCTGGCTGTCTCTCACAGTTTCCTGAAAATTTGATGCAACAAAGCTCCAAATGGTTCCACCTCGCAATGAAAATCCAACGAGGGGGGTGAACCAGTGCTCACACAAAGCCTGCTCACAGGCGAATGATGCAACCGACAGGCGTGAAAAAAATCACGCATGCGCATGAAGGTTCAAGGTTGGCTCATGCAAGCACACATGATTCAAATCCATATGGTTTTTGAAAAAAATAAAAAGGTCTGATACTTTTTGGACAGACCTCGTATATGAATATACATATACAGTGATGGGCACAGCTAACCAAAATGTCAGCTTCAATAACCATTAATCCGCTAACTGAAAAGTTAACTTTTATAAAGCTAAACCAATAAATTAAAACCAAAATTGATAACTTTCAGTATTAACTTCAGTACACTGGCAGCTACTGACACCACAAGTCAGCGCTTCTGTCTCAGATCAGCCTTCTCTCAGTAAAAAAGACCAGAGAGAAAGGAAAGGGAAGAGAAGAGACAAAAGGAGAAAAAAATCATTTATTTTCACACCATAGAGACTTGTAAGCATATCACACGAGTCATGCACAGGCAGACAGTTTTGACATATGGTTAAAATTTTAAACAAACTAATTCCGGACAAGTTATTGAAATCAGTGTCACCTCTGTCATTTTACAAAGTGAAAATATCAGCTATATGTTTTAGTTTTAAAGTAATGCACTCATTTTGAAGATAGAGATTACGTTAATTTCAATGTCATAATGACGTTAATCCGGACAAGTTATGACGTTAATCCGGTTATTGAAAGTTATTGAACTTGTCCGGAATGGTTTGTTTAAAATTTTAACCATGAGTCAAAAGATCTTTTTTTTTCCTCCTCCCTCTTCCTTTCTCTCTGGTAGTCAGCTCTCCTCTGCCTACAGAGGATAGAACTCTACCATTCATAGCAGTCTGTCTGCTACAGAACATGTAACAAGTAGGCACTAAATACTATGATTTTATACTTCACAAATGTTTTAACTGTTAAGCTTTGTTCACTATGCCCGCAAAAATATGTTAGCGGCCTAAAAGTTATCGGAACTTAATTTAATTGGAAGTGAATTGGTCTGTTGATGGTTTTCAAAGTTATCTGAAAAGCTAATCCTCTAGTGAAAACGTTAGCTTCGATAATTAGCTAACCGCTAATTATCGAAGCTAATGGTGCCCACCACTGTGTGTGTGTATGTCTATATACAACCCCTGGCAAAAATGATGGAATCACCGGCCTCGGAGGATCTTCATTCAGTTGTTTAATTTTGTAGAAAAAAAGCAGATCACAGACATGACACAAAACTAAAGTCATTTCAAATGGTAACTTTCTGGCTTTAAGACACACTATAAGAAATCAAGAAAAAAAGATTGTGGCAGTCAGTAAAGGTTACTTTTTTAGACCAAGCAGAGGAAAAAAATATGGAATCACTCAATTCTGAGGAATAAATTATGGAATCACCCTGTAAATTTTCATCCCCAAAACTAACACCTGCATCATATCAGATCTGCTCCTTAGTCTGCATGTAAAAAGGAGTGATCACACCTTGGAGAGCTGTTGCACCAAGTGGACTGACATGAATCATGGCTCCAACACGAGAGATGTCAATTGAAACAAAGGAGAGGATTATCAAACTTTTAAAAGAGGGTAAATCATCACGCAATGTTGCAAAAGATGTTGGTTGTTCACAGTCAGCTGTGTCTAAACTCTGGACCAAATACAAACAACATGGGAAGGTTGTTAAAGGCAAACATACTGGTACACCAAGGAAGACATCAAAACGTCAAGACAGAAAACTTAAAGCAATATGTCTCAAAAATCGAAAATGCACAACAAAACAAATGAGGAACGAATGGGAGGAAACTGGAGTCAACGTCTGTGACCGAACTGTAAGAAACCGCCTAAAGGAAATGGGATTTACATACAGAAAAGCTAAACAAAAGCCATCATTAACACCTAAACAGAAAAAAAACAAGGTTACAATGGGCTAAGGAAAAGCAATCGTGGACTGTGAATGACTGGATGAAAATCATATTCAGTGATGAATCTCGAATCTGCATTGGGCAAGGTGATGATGCTGGAACTTTTGTTTGGTGCCGTTCCAATGAGATTTATAAAGATGACTGCCTGAAGAGAACATGTAAATTTCCACAGTCATTGATGATATGGGGCTCCATGTCAGGTAAAGGCACTGGGGAGATGGCTGTCATTACATCATCAATAAATGCACAAGTTTATGTTGATATTTTGGACAATTGAAAGGATGTTTGGGGATGATTAAATCATTTTTCAAGATGATAATGCATCTTGCCATACAGCAAAAACTGTGAAAACATTCCTTGCAAAAAGACACATAGGGTCAATGTCATGGCATAGGGTCAGTGTCAACGAGCAGATCTGATTTGATGCAGGTGTTAGTTTGGGGGATGAAAATTTACAGGGTGATTCCATAATTTATTCCTCAGAATTGAGTGATTCCATATTTTTTTCCTCTGCTTGGTCTAAAAAAGTAACTGTTACTGACTGTCACAATCTTTTTTTCTTGATTTCTTATAGTGTTTCTTAAAGCCAGAAAGTTGCCATTTGAAATGACTTTAGTTTTGTGTCATGTCTGTGATCTGCTTTTTTTTCTACAAAATTAAACAACTGAATGAACATCATCCGAGGCCGGTGATTCCATAATTTTTGCCAGGGGTTGTGTATATATATATATATATATATATATATATAGAGAGAGAGAGAGAGAGAGAGAGAGAGAGAGAGAGAGAGAGGTTGTTTGCATCACACTTGTTCGATTTCAGAGAAGTCACTACTCGGGTTTTTTAAGTCTTTAATATGTCTTTGCAAGTGTTAATATGTCTTGATTTAATTGTTACACCATCCTGATTTGACCACGTCCTCACTTCATATTTTTTGAACATGTCCAAAGTTCAACCACATCCTCCAAGTCCACGGAGAATACACCACACCCTTCACAGTTTCTGCTGCATTTCCAATACATAGTACAAGTTCCCTCTTTGTCCTCACAGATTTTTCCGGACATTGTGGAAATATGGGGCCCAGTCATGTGATGGGAATTTAACCCTCTGGGGCACAAGTTTTACTAAATTATAAATAACTTTTTAATGATATGCGATAGAAACTCACTTTTTTTTTTTTTTTTTTGGCTGAAAAGTGAACGCAGACTTTCGAGCCAGCCGTCCACCATGTTTGTACTCCTCATAGAAGCTGTGTGATGACGTGCGCAGTGTGAGTGTTCAATCGGAATTGGTTCACCATCACATGGTTTTCCAATATCCAGTCATAGGGCAGAGCAATCTCACATGGTGAGCGATGTGTTACTCTTGTGAATGTTGTTTGAATAGCCCTCTTGCTGCTGGCTCCATGTGTAAAAGTGCAGCATTGCACATATGAATGGGGTAGGGGTGTGAACATGGCCTCAAACTGAGAAGATAGGTTGTTTACAGTGCAGGAACACATTCCAAGAGAGAGTCAAACTCCATGGAATTAAAAAGTTTGTGTTGTAAGCCTTTGTGTAATAGCAGACAGAAATTACTTTGAGATGTGGCTTAAACAGAAACAAAATGCATAGACCATTTTGTATATATTGTTCAAAATATGCATTTCTACATATTTATTGTTAGAACCTTTATTTTGTACATTCGTTTGTACAAGATCCCAAACTACCTTTATAAAGTGTCAAAATAGTTGTTTATTATAGTTTGCTGTTTCGAATAAATGGGTGTGAAAATTATTTTCCACTTTATTTTTTCCTTTCTTATTTCTGATTGTAAACCTTTAATACACTTATAAAACACCACTATAGCATATATATTCTGAAAGTACAGGTTATCCTGAAAAAAAGAGACATCACTTGATTGTGGGATGCAGGGTAAGCTTTTAACAGCATTAATAAAACATTTATGCCAGGTGAATGAACTGTCCAAAAAATGCCCTCGGACCCCAGAGGGTTAAAAGGGAACAAATAAAATTAGGCTCAATCAGGAGATTACTGCTCATCATCACAGAATGCTCAGTGCATCTCTTGGGTTGCTTAGATTTCCTTTGGAAAATTTGTTTAAACATTTTTCTCATCCTGATGCTGAATGCCAACTCAGCAGAATTTAATAGCCTGTATTGAAAGCACAGATAGGTTATAACTATATAGTGTATCAACAGGCTGAAAACACAGTAATCTTATTTTACAACCCATAATATTTTTTCTTATTATGATAACCTTGTGTTTTCATAGTTTCATTTGAAAGTGTTGAAATGCTCCAAACCAGGGATGATAACACATCATAATGCAGACTGCACATTCTGATCCAGCATTACTTTATCCACAAAGGCTGAGCTGCAAATCCCCTAGTGGCAATTCTCTTTTGTTATGTTAGTGTAAACAGTCTGCATGTTACATCCATATCAGTTTTGTGCCGGTGGGATGCAGGCAGTACTCCGGTGTCTAATGCAAATATGTGAACCTGGATTAGACCAATGAGAACCTTAGCATACTGTAATCCTCTCTTGTGCACTTCATTATCATATTTACACTGCAGTAGTATAGAGGCCTTGTCCACTCTAATAATCTCGATGACACAACCCATCTAACAGCGTGAGAGAGAGAGAAAATCTGGCATCCTCCCCTCACCCATTGCCTTTTCTTCTAAATGTGCTGACTCCATCAAAATACCTCTCAGCTAAAGGAGAAGTCAGTTAACCCGCGTGTGTCTGTGCACACTCCCTTGTGTGTAACACTGGATGCTTGTGAGTTTCCGTGCATTCATTATAATATGTCTGCACCTACGTTTAGTCATAAAATGACAAGAAGGCTCTAATCCTGTCCCTTTAGCCTGTCATTTTAATCAGCTCACATAAACATAAGGAGTGAGTCAGTCAGACAAACACAAAAACACAAGTCCAGTCCATCTGAAGGCGGGACAATGAATCATTAATGTGTATTCCTGCTGTGTGTATTTGTTTTCAGGGCTCTGCTGAATCCTGATGCGTATGTGTGTATGCTTTGGTTTGATTGTCACATCCTGCTGGAATTACGCGACTTCTCAATGGGATTGCAAATACTCGATCCGCGGTCCCGTCTCGGTGTCTCTGTCTTGGTTGTGGCAGGAAAAGAAAGGAGAGAGAGAGAGAGAGAGAGAGACACTATAACATGCCAGCAGAGGTAATTAGCAGAGCAGCTGTTTGAGAGGAGGAAGCTATTGCCCTGACACCACAGGAAGGAGCTGGGGGAATAATTAGCCGGTAACACTCGCCAAGGATTCACAAAGAGGAGATGTGTTATTCTGCTCTCCGCTGAGGAATGCCAGACCTCCATGCACAGTCCAACACCTCCCAACTTACACGGCGCAAATTCTTCTCGTTAGACTGTCACATGTAATTATGTTGTGGTGTGTGTGTGTGTGTTTCCTTGTGTCTGCGCCACAGTTTGTGTTTAGCCCACGTTAATAGGCTATTGATTGTCAGTAATGATGTATGACAATTTAAGGTGAGGCTACTGGCAGTGGAGTGCGTGTTGTGTGTGCATTTGTGTGAGTTTGCGCGGGTTCTTCTATCACTACTTGAGGTATTCAATCAAATCGTCTTAGCGGAAAATGTTCATCTTTTCTCCCTACGCCTCAATCAATGCACTTCAGTTTAACCAGGATGCAAAACCCAATATGTGTCACATTTAAATATAACACAACAACACAACCTGAGTAAATGACTTTCTGCTTTGCCTTTGTGCTGAAATGGACTTACAACAGTCTGTAATTTATTCTTTTATACTGATATTGAGTTATACCTGTCTCCTTGTCTCGCAGGCTGCATGTGTGAGTATTTGGATATATCACTATATCATTTGTCTGTGTCTGGCTAGTTATCTATCTATGTCATCTAGCTTGCTATTAAGGTTGCACCAATTCCGATGCTGGTATCAGGTATTGGGATCAGATATTGTTGCCTCGTGCTACTCTTGGCAATAACCTTGCGGTGGATTTGCAGGAAGGTGGAAAAGAGAAGTTAGTGGTTTCCACATATTTTAAAGTAAGACGTGCCCCCAGGGTCTATGCCTCCACCAACACTTTTGTACATATTTTAACCACAAGTTCCATAAAGAGAAATCTGAGAAAGAAAAAATACAAGAATCTACTCCCCTTGGTGTAACGAGAACATTGATCCCACAGCTGGCTTGCTCATTTATACTGTATAAACTTAGGCATCCAACCAATTCCAGAAAGGGTCAAGAGGATGAAGGTTTTCTTTGTAACCACCAACTCCATCGGGTGATTTCATTAATTAACTCTTCCCATGCTCAACGTGATGTTAATCAGTCAAATCACCTGGTGGAGTTGATGGTTACAAGGAAAACTTTCATCCTCTTGGCCCTTTCTGGAATCAGTTTGACACCTATTGGTATAAAGCTTTCATTATGTTGTTGTGTTCACGCCGTCAGAAATAAGTATTGAGTTTGTATGCTCACATAATTAGGGAAGGGTGTTATTTCAAAAAAATTGGAAATCTATAAATGTTTGCATGGAATATGGAAATATACATGGAATAAACCATAGCAGGATAAATTTTGGGTCATTTGTTTCCAAAAACCCATATGGACGGAGCCAGTGAAGATATCGGGTTCAAAAATGGCCAAAAATATTGACGAAAATGTCATATCTTGAGAACCGCTGCACCCAGAGACTTGAAATTTGGCTCCAAATGTTGCTTGACCCCAAGATTATATTCAACGTAACAATAAGCCTATCTGGTGTTTTTTTTTTAAGAGTAATTGACAAAAACCTAATTTCAGTACATATGTTACGATCAATTGTAACAAACAAAATCTATGTAATTTTTATTTCAGGAACATCAGTTGAGTATAATCACCACATGTAAAGAATGACATGGCTACAATGAATTATAAGCAACAGAGTGGTTTTCTACGTCAACAGCACATATACAACACACGCATTACTTGAAATTTTCAAACGGTCCGTCCATGTGGGTTTTTGGAACTAAAGCGGAAGAAAATGGATGGATAGATGGATGACCCAAAATTTATCCTGCTATGGTTTATTCCATGTATATTTCCATGCAAACATTTATAGATTTCCAAATTTTTTGAAATAACACCCCTCTCTAACACAATACTTAAAAGAATTGCAGGTTTCTAGCACTTATAAATGCACCCTTAGAATTCATATTTTAGGAATCTGCACCAAATTAAGTGCATTGCTGAAGTATCTCGTAATACATGATTTTTTTTTTATTTTTTATGATGGTCTTTGTAGTATTGTCTGAGAATTTTATGGAAATCTGTTCAATTGTCCTACCTCAGAATTTTGAAGAAAGCAACAAAAATCCTAAAACTGCCCTTGTACTGGATCCATTCCAAAAGATCTTGGTCCATACTCCACCCTTGCACCAAGTTTGGAGAAAATCGGCCCAGTAGTTTTTGCTTCATTGTGCTAATAGTGGGAAGCATGGTGGCTCAGTGGTTAGCATTATTGCCTCATAGCAAGAAGGTCATGGGATCGTTTCCCAGTGGGTCCTTTCTGTGTGGAGTTTGCATGTTTTCTCGTGGTTGTGTGGGTTCTCTCCGTGTGCTCCAGCTTCCTCCCACTTCCAAAGACATTGGAGGTTAGTTGAGTTGGTGACTTTAAATTGATCGAGGTACGTGCATGTGAGTGTGAATGAGTTTGTCTATATGTAGATAGTCCTGTGGCTGTACCTTCACAGCCTGTGACTGCTGGGATAGGTTTCAGCTCCCCGTGACCCTTGATTGGAGTAAGCAGGTATAGAAAATGAAATGAATGCTAATAGTCAAGCAGGCAAACAGATTTGGAAAGTATTACCTATTTCTTTTCACTGCTTTGCAGATGATCTGCAAATTTATTTTCTGCTGTACCCGGGCAGAGACAATTTTAACCTTTTGAATAATTGTTTGAAGGAAGTGAAGGACTGGTTGACCCATAACTGTTTTCATCTGAATGACTCTAAAACTGAGATTGTGGTATTTGGAAACTATTTGATGCCACTGCTCTGGGCTCGCTGAGTAACCACTGCCACCCGTCTGTAAGGAATCTTGGTGTCATCTTTAACAGTTCTTTTAAATTTGAAAAGCAAATTAACTCTGTAATCAAGTTTAGCTTTTTTCAGCTTCGTCACCTGGGTAAAGTTAAACCTTATTTGTCCCGGGCTGACTTGGAGAGAGTGATTCATGCTTTCATCACTTGTCGCTTGGACTACTATAGGTTTAAGGATATGTTTCCTTCTTTATGTTCCCTAATGCCATATACCAACACAGTGCAGAGTAGCTACCTAAACTCTGTAAGTGAGATAGAGTATCTCGTCAATAGTTTTACATCCTCATTGAAGACAACTTTGGATGCTGTAGCTCCTCTGAAAAAGAGAGCTTTAAATCAGAAGTGCCTGACTCCGTGGTATAACTCACAAACTCGCAGCTTAAAGCAGATAACCCGTAAGTTGGAGAGGAAATGGCGTCTCACTAATTTAGAAGATCTTCACTTAGCCTGGAAAAAGAGTCTGTTGCTCTATAAAAAAAAGCCCTCCGTAAAGCTAGGACATCTTACTACCCATCACTAATTGAAGAAAATAAGAACAACCCCAGGTTTCTTTTCAGCACTGTAGCCAGGCTGACAAAGAGTCAGAGCTCTATTGAGCCGAGTATTCCTTTAACTTTAACTAGTAATGACTTCATGACATTCTTTGCTAATAAAATTTTAACTATTAGAGAAAAAATTACTCATAACCATCCCAAAGACGTATCGTTATCTTTGGCTGCTTTCAGTGATGCCGGTATTTGGTTAGACTCTTTCTCTCAGATTGTTCTGTCTGAGTTATTTTCATTAGTTACTTCATCCAAACCATCAACATGTTTATTAGACCCCATTCCTACCAGGCTGCTCAAGGAAGCCCTACCATTATTTAATGCTTTGATCTTAAATATGATCAATCTATCTTTATTAGTTGGCTATGTACCACAGGCTTTTAAGGTGGCAGTAATTAAACCATTACTTAAAAAGCCATCACTTGACCCAGCTATCTTAGCTAATTATAGGCCAATCTCCAACCTTCTTTTTCTCTCAAAAATTCTTGAAAGGGTAGTTGTAAAACAGCTAACTGATCATCTGCAGAGGAATGGTCTATTTGAAGAGTTTCAGTCAGGTTTTAGAATTCATCATAGTACAGAAACAGCATTAGTGAAGGTTACAAATGATCTTCTTATGGCCTCAGACAGTGGACTCATCTCTGTGCTTGTTCTGTTAGACCTCAGTGCTGCTTTTGATACTGTTGACCATAAAATTTTATTACAGAGATTAGAGCATGCCATAGGTATTAAAGGCACTGCGCTGCGGTGGTTTGAATCATATTTATCTAATAGATTACAATTTGTTCATGTAAATGGAGAATCTTCTTCACAGACTAAGGTTAATTATGGAGTTCCACAAGGTTCTGTGCTAGGACCAATTTTATTCACTTTATACATGCTTCCCTTAGGCAGTATTATTAGACGGCATTGCTTAAATTTTCATTGTTACGCAGATGATACCCAGCTTTATCTATCCATGAAGCCAGAGGCCACACACCAATTAGCTAAACTGCAGGATTGTCTTACAGACATAAGGACATGGATGACCTCTAATTTCCTGCTTTTAAACTCAGATAAAACTGAACTTATTGTACTTGGCCCCACAAATCTTAGAAACATGGTGTCTAACCAGATCCTTACTCTGGATGGCATTACCCTGACCTCTAGTAATACTGTGAGAAATCTTGGAGTCATTTTTGATCAGGATATGTCATTCAAAGCGCATATTAAACAAATATGTAAGACTGCTTTTTTGCATTTACGCAATATCTCTAAAATTAGAAAGGTCTTGTCTCAGAGTGATGCTGAAAAACTAATTCATGCATTTATTTCCTCTAGGCTGGACTATTGTAATTCATTATTATCAGGTTGTCCTAAAAGTTCCCTGAAAAGCCTTCAGTTAATTCAAAATGCTGCAGCTAGAGTACTGACGGGGACTAGAAGGAGAGAGCATATCTCACCCATATTGGCCTCTCTTCATTGGCTTCCTGTTAATTCTAGAACAGAATTTAAAATTCTTCTTCTTACTTATAAGGTTTTGAATAATCAGGTCCCTTCTTATCTTAGGGACCTCATAGTACCATATCACCCCAATAGAGCGCTTCGCGCTCAGACTGCAGGCTTACTTGTAGTTCCTAGGGTTTGTAAGAGTAGAATGGGAGGCAGAGCCTTCAGCTTTCAGGCTCCTCTCCTGTGGAACCAGCTCCCAATTCGGATCAGGGAGACAGACACCCTCTCTACTTTTAAGATTAGGCTTAAAACTTTCCTTTTTGCTAAAGCTTATAGTTAGGGCTGGATCAGGTGACCCTGAACCATCCCTTAGTTATGCTGCTATAGACTTAGACTGCTGGGGGGTTCCCATAATGCACTGAGTGTTTCTGTCTCTTTTTGCTCTGTATGCACCACTCTGCATTTAATCATTAGTGATTGATCTCTGTTCCCCTCCACAGCATGTCTTTTTCCTGGTTCTCTCCCTCAGCCCCAACCAGTCCCAGCAGAAGACTGCCCCTCCCTGAGCCTGGTTCTGCTGGAGGTTTCTTCCTGTTAAAAGGGAGTTTTTCCTTCCCACTGTCGCCAAGTGCTTGCTCACAGGGGGTCGTTTTGACCGTTGGGGTTTTTCCGTAATTATTGTATGGCCTTGCCTTACAATATAAAGCGCCTTGGGGCAACTGTTTGTTGTGATTTGGCGCTATATAAATAAAATTGATTGATTGATTGACTATTGTAACTCCCTGTATTGCGGGCTTGATCAAATATCCATTCATTGTCTGCAGTTGGTCCAAAACGCTGCAGCACGGTTGCTTACAGGCACCAGAAAGCGGGACCACATAACTCCTCTACTGGCCTCTCTGCACTGGCTTCCAGTCAGTTACAGGATTCATTTTAAGTTGTTGTTGTTGGTGTTTAAATGGATTGGCTTCCTCCTACCTCTCCGAGCTTCTGTCGGTTCATGCTCCAGGTCGAACTATGAGATCGGCCAATCAACTGACTCTGGAAGTGCCGAGATCCCGGCTGAAAACCAGGGGAGACCGTGCATTTTCAGTGGCGGCGCCGAGACTCTGGAACGGGCTTCCTTTGAATGTTCGTATGGCCCTGTCTTTAAACGTCTTCAAGTCTTTATTAAAATCTAATTTGTTTGCTCTGGCTTTCAACTCAAGCTAGTCGACTCCTGATTTAGTTATGATTATCATTTTAGCCATTTTGTTCATGTTGTGTTTTTTTTTTATTATTATTATTTTTTGGGTGTGTTGCAGCACTTTGGGTAGTTTTTCTGTATTAAATGTGCTATATAAATAAAATTGACATTGACAGTGGCAGTTGACAAAAGTAAAGCGACTGGAATCTTTTGGTCTGCATACTTCTAATGGGAAGAAGAGAATAGCACAAGATGTTTTATAAGGATGTGTGACCTTGTAAAAAAAAAAAAACAAAGCTTTTTGTTGTTGAATTACGACGACAAGTCAGCAAGTGGTATAGTTTCAATTAAAGTCCCTGATTCCCTTCGGATATTCTCATCCCTTGCTGAAGTATCCTGTCCCTGTCTGGTCTTCAGCGTATGTCGGTGGTTTTGTTCAGTCTGCATGAGCTCCTCGATCAATTTCTCTTTATCTCTAAGTTCTCTGTTTTGAATTGCTATTAGCTTATCTTTATCCCCGAGGAGTAGTTCTGCTTGCTCCCGTTAGCACTGGTGATAAAACATTGAAGCCTTTAGCCTTTCAATCCCTTTATCATGTTTATCTCAGAGAGATTTCAATTGCTGAAGCTCAGTAGTGTGCTTATTATTTTTCTGATTCAAAGAATTATCCTTTTGCTCCTCAAGTTTTCACTTCCTACAGTTTTTTTTCCACTGTCTAGGACTTTAAGGTAGAAGGCCTTTTGCCTGAACTGCTGTACTTTTGTCACCATCATTTCAGTCTCCTCCTGTTTCTTTGTTAAAAGTTTCCAGTGAGCTTGTTAATCTTATTTTTATGAGTTTCTTTTAATTTCCTGAAGGTTTTGCATTTTTCTCCTCAGCACAACATGATTCTTCTCTTCTTTCTTTTAAAATGAAGCCAGTTTAGCAGCAACATTCTCACACTTCCATCAGAACTTTTACACTTTTGTGAAGATGATGCACTTGATCTGAATTGACTGGGTCCCCTTTCTCCACCTGGATATGCTAATTCAGGCCACACCAACAGTAACGGTGGCCCTCTGGTCATTCTTGCTGCTCACAACGTCTCAAATATTATGCAGTGACTCATTTATATTTGCTCTCCTCTAAACTTCAAGTTGAGCTGACTCACTTTCCTCCTTCCTATAGAAAAGGTTCAATGCAGTGTGGTTGTCATTCTGAGCTCTGCTGTTAAACTCTTACAGGCTGTTTATTACTTTGTCCCAAGAAGCATACTTTTTTGCATCCTTTTCAAATGCTCATAATGTTGTACTAGACACAAAGGTTATGTCTGCTTCTTTCCAGTAAGGAAGGATGTGCATTCACATTCCATAAAGTTTATCGTGCACGGCTGTAAGCACAGATGGAATAAAATGCAGGGCACAGTTTTCAAACATACTATTGACTAGTGTGTTGTCCATGGGGATCCACGGGCTCTAGATTGGGTAGTGCTTATAAAAGAGGTACCTGACATTTTTCAAGGTAATAAATTCAAGTGAACGTGTCTGTGAACAGAGCAAGCAAACTCACACGTGCATGCATAGAACCACATGGCAAAAGAGATATAACACTGTGACAGTTACATTTCGATAAACACCTATTGGGATATTGCATCATTTAATGCATGTTGCACCAGTGTGAAGAGTTCCCACTGATCCTGGACACTCTGAAGCATGCACATAAGCTGTGGTTATTTTCAGCTGGACTTAAGAAAGCATCTGACCTATGCAGATGGAACCATTCCATTCAGTAATTTTTAAGGTAACTTGGAGCTGTTCATTTGTCTTTAACTGCCATGGACTCATTGGATCATTGGAGTGATCCTTCTTTGTCTGTAATAAGGTTGGAGTGCATAATTTAATGCATTTTTGTATCACAGCATAGGTTGTTGTGCATCTTAAGCAGTGTTGTATAGTAACGAAGTAAAAATACTTCACTACTGTACTTAAGTATGTTTTGGGAGAGTGTACTTGAGGTTTTTTAAATTCAGCTTACTTTCACTTTTACTTCACTACATTTCCGACCTTAATTACATACTTCTACTCCGATACATTTTCTATGCTCCATGCCGTTACTCGTTACAAAAACCCCCCCAAAAAAACCACACACACGAAAAAAGTTGGGTTTTCAGCCAGAGACACCACTGATTACTAGTGACTGCAACGAAGTCAGGCCAATTTGTCATGAGGCAAGTCCGGTAGGCTTTTTTGCAGTTGCGCACTTGGGGGGTGTTTGTCAGGAAAATGATCATTTCTCTACATTGATTACAGACCTGCAGCGGGTCTGTAATCAACTCTTCTGCAGCGCGGCGTTGCTTTGAACCTTGAACCAATCGAAGCAGTGCTTCGATCTATGATTTGTGGATTTTATTTCGTTTTATCCTAATTTTTTCCCGCTAAAACCCTGAAGAGCATATGTCTGTGAGTAATATTTAATATTTTTATGTTAAACCGACCTGTTATGGTCTTCTGAAACAGTTGATGGATGTATTTTATAACTTAAAAACGGGACCGATGCTAATGCGTTAGCATGTCTATGGCTTTTTCAGTGTTAAAGGTAGCATTAAGCTGTTCACATCAGGACGTTTGTGTTGATTTGTGTTCGTTGTTGTAAAAGAGTCAAATTGTAATTTTTTTTATTTATTTTATTCATATATTATAGCAACACCAATAATAGTCTACATAATAGACAATAATCGTCAATAATAATAGACTAATAATGTTACAATACAATTTTAGAGAACGAGACAAAAAGAACCTAATGAAACAAAACACAACAGAAAAGATAAAACCATGTAACAATGAAAATAAATAAATACATATAGAAATAAATAACTGTTTCCTGTGAACACCTAGTGAGTAGCCTCATTTAGGTTTTGAAACCTTGTTTCTGTAGTGTTTTTGTGTGATGTGCACAATTTTCAGTATTTTGACTAATACTACCAGTCATTTACAAGCCTAGATAAACTTTTATTTAAAAGAAATCAGTCCGTTTTTGATTATTAACATTTACTTGTACTTTTGCTTTCAATACTTGAGTACATTTAGTTGTACATTACTTGTCATACTTAAGTACAATAAATACTAGATACTTTAAGACTTTTACTTGAGTAGCATTTCAATCGGTTACTTGAACTTCTATCAAAGTATTTTTTTAAATGGATATCTGTACTTTTACTTAAGTGTGATTTTCTGGTACTTTATACAACACTGATCTTAATGATGTATTATCAGCATATAAGTTTTTGTATCAACATTTAATGTATGAAAAACAGCCTGTCAACTGAATCTTTATCCACCACGTCTCCACAAAACAGGGTTAAAATATCGTACAAAGCAGAGGTAATCAAGTTGTTTTTATTTCCATTTGTTTTGTATTTTGGTTTGTTATATTTTTTCAGTTTTATGTTCTTATTATGCATTATCCTGTGTGTGCAGAATGCACATGTGGTGATACCACTTACTGTATACAAGCGGTGTCTAAGTGATGTGTTTTTACAATACTATAAAGTTGCTAGTTTTGCATTTGACCACACCTGCTTTTTAGATGAACATGCCCACACACAAACAAATGAGCACAAATGCATTTGGTATCAAAGCAGAATGGATGAAGTGCATGAAAATGACAACTGCACTGGGTGGAACACACAACTGGGTATATAGAGGTCTTGGACTCTAACCACTGTCCCAAAGCAACAACTGGATGCCTTTGGTTTTAGGTGTCTCCATAGAATCCTTAGATACCACTGGGATTACTTTGGCTCAATTTACTTAAGTCGTGGTCATATGGCACTAACGAAGGACAAAGAAGCCCAAACGAAACAAGAAATCTGGACTTTCTGAGAAATCGTTTAACCTTTGTAACCTTTGTAGCTGGTTCTTCGTCAGAATTTTTAAACTGTTAAAAAATTTTAATGAATAGTGACAACCTCAATTCATCCATATTTTATTTTGCTTTCATTCTTGACGGTTTCTTATCATTTGCTTAGTTTTTGTAATGTCAGCATTGCGTTTGACTTTCATCCAAATTCGTCCAACCATATTGAACGAAGGTTGACAATATCTCAACAAATTAACAACTAAAGCTTTGACTCCATGTTTGGGATGAAAAAGCAACACTTTCATACAGGAAAAATAGCATTAAGAATGTTTTATCAACTACTTTAACTGTTTTCGCACGTTCCAACACTTGTGGCTGGCCTGCATGTGCAGACACGTTGTTGTTGTGAAGACAAACATAATCTCTCACCTGCTGTCAACAAGGACCCGCTTTGGTCACGCCATCATGAATGCTTCTTTTGATTTGTTTTAAGCATCAAGGTTGACGTTCGCTTCATTTTTCTTTTGTTAGTTTTGGTTTTGTTTCGTTCCTTTTTTTGCTCTTGATTCACAGGCTTTTTCTGTGATGGGAAAGATGCAGGATCTTTCATCCACCTTCTCTCCACGATTTGTGACTTTTCGACTTTTTATCCTTCATCCAGCTATCACAGTGTGTCATGTGACTGGGCCCTTAGTAAATGGTCAATGGACTGTATTTATATAGCAGTTTTCCTTCTGCATCAGACACTCAAAGCGCTTTACACATCAATGCCTCACATTCACCTCGATGTGAGGCTGCTGCCATGCAAGGCGCCCACTACTCACCGAGAGCAACTAGGGGATTAAGGACCTTGCCCAAGGGCCCTTAGTGATTTTCCAGTCAGGCTGGGATTTGAACTGAGGATCCTCTGGTCTCAAGCCCAATGCTAAACCACTAGACCATCACCTCCCCTAGAGAGACTCAGAAGATGAGACTATTTGCATTGTGAGGGAGCATCAGCTATGACAATACAACAATGTAGACCATGGGTTCAAATCCCCGCCTGACTGGAAAATCACTAAGGGCCCTTGGGCAAGGCCTTTAATCCCCTATTGCTCCCGGTGTGTAGTGAGCACCTTGTATGGCAGCACCCTGACATCGGGGTGAATGTGAGGCATAATTGTAAAGTGCTTTGAGCGTCTGATTCAGATGGAAAAGCGCTATATAAATGCAGCCCATTTACCATTTATTTTACCATTTGTAGCATGGTAAATAAATAAATGGTAAATGGACTGCATTTATATAGCGTTTTTCCATCTGCATCAGACGCTCAAAGCGCTTTACACATCAATGCTTCACATTCACCCCGATGTCAGGCTGTTGTCATGCAAGGTGCTCACTACACACCGGGAGCAATAGGGGATTAAAGGCCTTGCCCAAGGGCCCTTAGTGACTTTCCGGTCAGGCTGGGATTTGAACCGAGGATCCTCTGGTCTCAAGCCCAATGCTTAACCACTAGACCATTACCTCCCCTTGCATGTTTCCATGAGGTTGGTCCAGTAAACAGATGCCTCAGCTCTGAAGAATTAAGCAACATGATAGCGCCAAGCAGATGTTCATGTACCACCCAGCTGCACCAGACGGAAGGTTACTTTCAGGGTGAACTAATAATCTGCCCAGGTGGTTGTCAATTAGTACTGAGGGTGGTTCCTCAGTGTGGTGGAGACCATGACATGTAGCATCAGTGCATGGTGTCAGACCTGACCTGACCTGTTCCTATAGAATCAAAACACTAAGCTCCATCCTTAGCGCAGTCCATTTCTGCTGAATGTCATGAGGTAACTATATAATGATACGAGGCACAAACATCTCAGTGCAAAGTTGAGAATAGATAACAATAAGCAAATCGCATGTCAGAACAAAGATGGATGAACAGTTAAACTGCTATTTCATAACTGTTTGTGGCTCAAACCCTTTGTCTCTCCTTTGCATTGGAGTATAATTGGCTGTATAATTGCCTCTCCATTACTGTATGGTGACAAACTCAGCTGGTGGCACTATATGTTCTCTCTTAGAGCTTGGATGGTTTAAATTTAAATTAATCATTTTGCTGTGCTGTAGATTTGTTTTTCTGTGTGCATTGCTGGGAATCATTCTTTAAGACCTTACTGTACAGAAGCAAATACATTTAGAAAAGCCAGTGACAGCTGTCTCTGTTTACTGTAGCAGCTTATGTGCATCTATCCACAGCCATGTCACATCCTCAGTGACATATCGCCTCTCTGAGAAAGCCTCAGTCTCTCAACAGTGCAACTCTGAAAATGTATTTGTGTTTAACCGACGTTTCAACACAGAAAGATATAAAAGACTGCAAAAAATGATGGTGTTC
The DNA here is from genome assembly GCF_902500255.1 of Thalassophryne amazonica. Taxonomy (NCBI): domain Eukaryota; kingdom Metazoa; phylum Chordata; class Actinopteri; order Batrachoidiformes; family Batrachoididae; genus Thalassophryne; species Thalassophryne amazonica. Next base: position 86,975,080 of record NC_047112.1, read on the forward strand.
AGTAAAGGCAAATATATTTTTGAGGGCTGCTCGAGTACATTTTCTGCTGCATGAGAGAGATTGCAGAACACACTGTGTATTTATTTTCTGTTATATGAAGGGTAGTAGTATACTCCCAATGAAATTAAAATCTGCATGTTCCTGTACTGCAGTTTGACAGAAGTGCTACTCAGCTGTTCATTTCATAGTGTCCACAAGAGAAGCAGCATGTGAGTCCCGGTGGATAAGAACTACAGGAATGTGCTGTAACTTATTTGGCCATGAAAGTTTGGCGCTTTTATCATACTAGATAGCAAGGACAGTGAAGCGTAGCTGACTCATGAGCTGAGACTGCAGAATTTGCTGGAAACAATATCAGATAATTATAATAACTAGCAAGTATGTTGCCACCTGGGGCTGTCAAAGGATGGTTGCGTGATAGTCATCTTTACATCCTCAACATTTTCTGGAGCTAAAATTGCATTTACTGGAAAAATGATTAGAAATTGTGCGTATTTTACATGTTTGGCTTGTGCAGTGACTTATACTTGAGGAGGAAGTGCATGGTCTTGGGGAGTGAGTGAAATTAATAAAACATGGTCTCAAACTGAAAGACCACAATCTTGAACAAATTAAGGAAATAACCTTCATATGCTATTGAATACAAAGACTGAATAACATGCTAGATGGCACTCCACTTGATTACACTTTGTGGGACAGCAATGAGGAGGATGGTTGGGCTAAAGTAAGGCTCACTATAATGTTTTAAAAATGTATAATCAATTAAAAGGTTAAATTACATTTTGCCAGTTTTAGTTCTGAACAGATGTTTTCATCTGTTGAGGGGTCTCAAGAAGCAAATAACAGTATTAATTATCCAGTTACCTTCTGCTCACTAATGTTGCATTGCATTGTAAATAAGTAATGCACCAATTAAATTTATTTTGATTCTAGTTCCATGAAATTGTAGCACTATGTTTCAAAGCAAATGGGAGTTATAGACCAATGCCACTTACGTATGTTTGTTTCCTCTGCATGAAACATTTTTGGACAGATGCAACTCATTTGAACAAATTGGACTCACACTCTGGTGTGATGTGTAGTTCAGAAAAAAAAATGCTATTTTGTGTATCATTCATTAAATTTTTTCAAACATTCATTGATTAACTTTTTCCCATGGATCCATTTATAGAGTGAGAGAGCATTTTTTTAAGCAATACAGAACATCAGCATTTATGCATTCAACCCACATATTCCAGTTAAGGAGGCTAAAGCATATCCCAGCAGTCACTGGGTGACAGGCAGGGTACACTTTGCACATCTCCAATCTATCAAAGATCCCACATGTAGACCAGCCCAGTCTCACTTTTTTTTTCATGCTCCTGTGATGAAATGAGTCAAATTTTCATGACAGGGGTTTTTTTTTAACTCACTATTCCTAACCCTACTCCTACCCCTGACCCTAGTCTTAACCATAACCTAATCTTACTCTTTCCCCCCACCCTAACCATAACCACCCCCAACCTCCCCGCTTCACTTTTTGCTTCATGCAGCCATCATGGAATGAATTAGAATGAATTTGTGCTGCCGTGACGAAAATGAGGCACTTTTCGTCACAATATCACAAACCAACAGATATATTTTGTGCTACTGAATCACGACTTGCCGTGAGACCACGTTGCGTAGACAGACACAGTCAATTTAGAGTTTCCAATTCACTTAACTTGCATGTTTCTGGAAATGGGAGGAAGCCGGAGGACCTGGAAGGGGCCCATGCAAACACATAAAGAATATGCACGCTCCCCACAAAGTACCAGGTCGGAAATGAACCAAGGACCTGCGTGCTGTGAAGCCACAATGCTAACCACTAAGTCACCTCAGTGCCCTATGGTATTTATGGCACACTGCACTTTGTCCTTACAGTGATTTTGTACTTTATCTATACTGTTCACCTAACCTGAATGTCTTTGGAGGTGGGAGGAAGCCAGAGCACCTGTAGGGAACCCACATGAACACGAGGAGAGCATGCAAACTACACACAGAAGGACCCAGGTGGGAAGCGATCCCACAGCCTTGTTGCTGTTAAGCAACAGTGCTAACCACTAAGCCACCACATATAGACACCCCATACAGTTTTAATTTAACACTGGCAATTTTGCTGTACAGGGGTGGCCAGAATAAACTCAGTTGACATGATGGCCGATTAGATTTTAAATAACTTACCATTTGATGATCACATTACTTGAAAATCTATGTAATTGCTGAAGTTCAAATGATTCAACCCTTGGCTTCCCACAGAAAATTAATCCCCAATAAAAGTGTTTCTGGACTCCATTTCAGTAAAACGTATCCCTTTCCAGATCCATTACACGCAGTGGTTTAATTGATCTGGAGGACCCTGGAGCAGAGAACAACGCTGGTGTGCAGTTAAAAACACTCCAAAACAGTTTTTTTTCACAGACAATGAACTTGGTACAGTGAAAACACACAGACACAGCAGTCTGTTCAGCAATAAGGTCTGTATGGAAACCACCTAATTGACCGGTCAGTGTTACAGCTGGGTGTTCGGTATGTGAGAAGACAATCTGACGAGCAGTAGCAAGGTTACTAGCAAGCAAATAAACCAAACAAACAGGAAGAGGGTCAAAATACCATTATCATACCAGGTGAACAGATCAGGAATCGGCAGGCCAGGCTCAGGAAACATGAGGAGGCAGTGTAGATTGTAAACTGGCAATCAAACATGCAAAAATAACACTAGAAAGTACACATGGAAGCAAGATAATCTGGCACAGGAGTGAGGGATTGTGGATGGCTAAATAGTGCATGACAATCAATGGAGTAAGTGATCATGCATATGAAACTGGAAGCTTGTGAACCTAACGCAAAGCCAGTGGAAATATATAAGAAGCAGATGTATCAGAATAAAAGTATCATGAAGAAGAATTCACTGGTGAACCAAATAATTAAAGAATAATAAGCACACAAAAGATGTGAGGAAAACAACAAAGATAGCAGAAAATAAACAATAGATGTCATCAAAACACAAATGAGAGATAGTTGGGCTTTTTTCAAAAAGATGAATAATGAGGCCATGTGTGTTGCAGTGCTTGTTTGGGGCAGGGGTACCACAAAACTAGAACTATAGTTCTGTGAGCAAGCTCAGACCATTATCTGAACTTATTCACAGAACTATAGTTCTAATTTTATTTGTATTTATTTATTTTTGACCGATGATGATGATGTTGATTTGTATATTTACAGTTGTGAATGTCATGGTAGTTTTGGGCTTTTAATGATGTCAGAACAGTTTTTTTTTTTGTTTGTTTGTTTTTTTCATTAAAGTGCGAGGTTTGAATTTATTTTTGATCTTCTCTAATATACACATGATCAAAAGTATACATACATTCACATAAATCTTTTAATACGTTGTGCTCAAGTGTCTTTTAATTTGACACGCCCAAACTCTATTAACTCCTCATTAGTGATCATGACTAACTACAACTGGTAGTTTCTCTTTGCCAGCATAAAAAGGTTGTGTTTGACAGCAGCACTTATTGGACTGGTCAATACTCAGAGCAATGGGAAAGTCCAAGGAACTCAGTGAAGCTCTAAGAGGGAGAACTGTAGTTTTACACAAGTTGGGAAGGTCTCTTTGGAGCCATTTCTAAACAACGGCACATTCCAAGATCACCAATGCAAATAATTTGCACAAGTACCCGTTAGACAGGGGTGGATTCCAGATGCCCATGGGTTCTATTAGCTAGTATATTTTAATTGCAAGCTTGCCATATTTTCTTTGTGAACATGCTAGTTTCACTTTCCTTCAGTTTACATCACTATCCAGTATTGGTCACGCTGTTTCCCTCCTCCTCTTCCTCCCTCCATGTTGTGGATAAGTGGCTGTCCATTTTCATCACTTTGTGTGGTTATGAATAGACTCTGTGGTGTGTTGACTCTGCAAGAAAGCCAGTTAAGTTTGCGTCCACAGCGAATCCTTTTTACTGTGCTGGATCATTTAGCAGCTGCTCACTCACCCCCCCCCCCCCCCCCCCCCGAACCCACTCACGGAGGGTGTGGGGGGAGTGCATTTCCATGCCCTAAGAACTCTAGTCTGAGTATACCCTTCATTTTACAGTGGAGCTGCTGATACAGCAACTTCCTACACGGAACTTTGCATACTGTATGTATTGACTGTGATTGCACGTATTGCCGTCCCTCTGTGTCTCTTTCCCCTATTGTCACTGAATGTAGTGTAGTTTACCTCAGCTGCTGTCACACCTTATTGCTTATTGCTTTGTGTGTGTGTGTCAGCAAATATTTTGTTAGTAGGGTTATGCAAAACTAATGTCAGTTGTCATGAAACTTGGTTTAAGAGAAAAAGTTTGTTGTGGCCTGCTATAAAACCCTTATATATTAGGAAGGATCCAAATAAAGATAGAAATGGGCTTTGGTAAACAGTCAGGTCACATCAGGTCTAGGAGCATTAATTGGTGCTGTGTGTCACCACATCCACCACCCTACAGACCTGCCTTGAGTCCTGGATGGCTCCAGATGGATCCATTCCGACATCATGTGGGCTTCTCCTTGGCCTTCACCCAGCCACTGGGATCCTCAACACTGAGGCACCTGTGTGCTTGATCATGGCTGCCGAAATGGGCCATATGGCCAAAATGTTGGTGCCGATGCTCCCTCACAATGAATGTGATGCTTCTCATGCGAACCTTCATTACATTATCTCGAAGCCTCGAAGGCGGGCTGACGAGCGCCGACGGAGGGCTTTCCAGCAGCAGCAGCCGCGGAGCGGATGGGCCTCGAAGACGGACTGAGCCCCTCGCGGTCAGTCGGTGTAGTTACTGCCCATAAGGTACAACCTTTTTTCCTAACTGTGCAAAATGCCAAAAAAAAAGCCTTAAGTAGTGAAGATCTGGATGAGATTAAACTCTCCCTGAATTTCATGTCAGATGAACTCAGTGGAGTGGTTAAAAAGCAAACTGAACTGCATGGTTTATTGAAGGAGGTTCGTGATCTCAAAAAAATCTTGCAAGAGAAAGACAATAAAATCAGATCATTGGAAAATCGGGTCAATGACCTTGAACAACAAATGAGGATGGAGGAAGTAATTGTTTCAGGACTGAACATTAAGTATCGGACATACGCTCGGGCCACTGCTGTGGGCAGCAGTGCCGATGAAGCAGATGGCACGCGAGAAGAAACTCACTCCCTGGAGCAACAGGTTGTTCAGTTTTTTCTTCCACCGATATCCACATTAATAGTACTGATATTGCTGATTGCCATTCAGTTGCAAGAAGAGACAAAAAGGTGAAACCGGTGATCATCATCCGGTTTGTAAATAGAAAGTTTAAGAATGAATTGTTAAGGCAAACAAAAAAGTTGAAAGGAACCGAGGTGTAGGTGAATGAACATTTGACAAAGAAAATTGCAGAGATTGCAAGACAAGCTAGAGTCCTTCACAAGCAGAAAAAAATTCAAGCGTCATGGACCAGGAACTGTAAAGTGTGGATCAAACTAAATGGAACTCCGGAGGAAGCGAAGGTCATAATGATAAGAGAGCTTGTGGATTTGGATAAATTTAAATGATTGCTCCTTGCTCCTAAGGGAGATAGAGTATCTCGTCAATAGTTTTACAACCTCATTGAAGACAACTTTGGATGCTGTAGCTCCTCTGAAAAAGAGAGCTTTAAATCAGAAGTGTCTGACTCCGTGGTATAACTCACAAACTCGTAGCTTAAAGCAGATAACCCGTAAGTTGGAGAGGAAATGGCGTCTCACTAATTTAGAAGATCTTCACTTAGCCTGGAAAAAGAGTCTGTTGCTCTATAAAAAAGCCCTCCGTAAAGCTAGGACATCTTTCTACTCATCACTAATTGAAGAAAATAAGAACAACCCCAGGTTTCTTTTCAGCACTGTAGCCAGGCTGACAGAGTCAGAGCTCTATTGAGCTGAGTATTCCATTAACTTTAACTAGTAATGACTTCATGACTTTCTTTGCTAACAAAATTTTAACTATTAGAGAAAAAATTACTCATAACCATCCCAAAGACGTATCGTTATCTTTGGTCTATTTGAAGAGTTTCAGTCAGGTTTTAGAATTCATCATAGTACAGAAACAGCATTAGTGAAGGTTACAAATGATCTTCTTATGGCCTCGGACAGTGGACTCATCTCTGTGCTTGTTCTATTAGACCTCAGTGCTGCTTTTGATACTGTTGACCATAAAATTTTATTACAGAGATTAGAGCATGCCATAGGTATTAAAGGCACTGCGCTGCGGTGGTTTGAATCATATTTGTCTAATGGATTACAATTTGTTCATGTAAATGGGGAATCTTCTTCACAGACTAAAGTTAATTATGGAGTTCCACAAGGTTCTGTGCTAGGACCAATTTTATTCACTTTATACATGCTTCCCCTTAGGCAGTATTATTAGACGGTATTGCTTAAATTTTCATTGTTACGCAGATGATACCCAGCTTTATCTATCCATGAAGCCAGAGGACACACACCAATTAGCTAAACTGCAGGATTGTCTTACAGACATAAAGACATGGATGACCTCTAATTTCCTGCTTTTAAACTCAGATAAAACTGAAGTTATTGTACTTGGCCCCACAAATCTTAGAAACATGGTGTCTAACCAGATCCTTACTCTGGATGGCATTACCCTGACCTCTAGTAATACTGTGAGAAATCTTGGAGTCATTTTTGATCAGGATATGTCATTCAAAGCGCATATTAAACAAATATGTAGGACTGCTTTTTTGCATTTACGCAATATCTCTAAAATCAGAAAGGTCTTGTCTCAGAGTGATGCTGAAAAACTAATTCATGCATTTATTTCCTCTAGGCTGGACTATTGTAATTCATTATTATCAGGTTGTCCTAAAGGTTCCCTAAAAAGCCTTCAGTTAATTCAAAATGCTGCAGCTAGAGTACTGACGGGGACTAGAAGGAGAGAGCATATCTCACCCATATTGGCCTCTCTTCATTGGCTTCCTGTTAATTCTAGAATAGAATTTAAAATTATTCTTCTTACTTATAAGGTTTTGAATAATCAGGTCCCATCTTATCTTAGGGACCTCGTAGTACCATATCACCCCAATAGAGCGCTTCGTTCTCAGACTGCAGGCTTACTTGTAGTTCCTAGGGTTTGTAAGAGTAGAATGGGAGGCAGAGCCTTCAGCTTTCAGGCTCCTCTCCTGTGGAACCAGCTCCCAATTCAGATCAGGGAGACAGACACCCTCTCTACTTTTAAGATTAGGCTTAAAACTTTCCTTTTTGCTAAAGCTTATAGTTAGGGCTGGATCAGGTGACCCTGAACCATCCCTTAGTTATGCTGCTATAGACGTAGACTGCTGGGGGGTTCCCATGATGCACTGTTTCTTTCTCTTTTTGCTCTGTATGCACCACTCTGCATTTAATCATTAGTGATCGATCTCTGCTCCCCTCCACAGCATGTCTTTTTCCTGGTTCTCTCCCTCAGCCCCAACCAGTCCCAGCAGAAGACTGCCCCTCCCTGAGCCTGGTTCTGCTGGAGGTTTCTTCCTGTTAAAAGGGAGTTTTTCCTTCCCACTGTAGCCAAGTGCTTGCTCACAGGGGGTCGTTTTGACCGTTGGGGTTTTACATAATTATTGTATGGCCTTGCCTTACAATATAAAGCGCCTTGGGGCAACTGTTTGTTGTGATTTGGCGCTATATAAAAAAATTGATTGATTGATTGATTGTTTCGATAATGTTTATTTGAAGGGATTTTGGTATGTTTTTGTTTCGTTTTCCTCTTTTGTTATGAGACAATTCTTTGCTAAATTTATATCACATACTCGTTTACATGAAATAGTCATATCATATTTAGCCGCATTTTTGGTTTGTCGATTACAACCCTTTTATGATGTCAATTGATTCTTTTCAACTTGCTTCTGCACAGGAGTTTGATCTAAAAGTGTTTGATTACTCTGAACATAAATCTCATAGCATTGATTACAATATAGATCCAGATTGTTTTTTTCTTAAAAATACTACTCACCACTGCAATTACTTTACCGAGGAACAACTTAGACTATTCCATGATAAACGGTTCTTTCTCCATTATACATTTTAATAGTAGAAGTCTTCCTATGAATTTGCCCAAAATTCAGGATTGTTTAAAAAGTGTCAATAACCCCTTTTCTGTCATTGCGGTTACAGAGACATGGTTGAGGGATGAGCACATGGACACAGTCTGGCTCAATGGTTATGAACTTTTTGTTATAAATAGGATGAATAAAAGGGCCGGTGGCGTGGCACTTTACGTCAGTTCTAGTTATCAGTGTGAAATTGTCAATAATATGTCTTTTTCTTTTGATAATGTTATGGAATGTGTCTCAGTGGAAATTAAATGTGAAAAATCAAAAAACATAATCATAAGTTGTATTTACAGAGCTCCTGGATCAAACACATATTTTTGTGGATAAATTGACAGATATGTATAACACCTATAAAAATAATAAGCTTTTGTTTATCTGTGGAGACTTCAATATGGATTTCCTCAATCCTCATTGTCAATCACACATAGATGAATTTATTAATTCCGTATTTAGTATGGGATTGTATCCAGTAATTACTCATCCAGCTAGGATAACTAGGAATTCATCAACACTTATTGACAAACATTACTATTGGAAACATAATGGGTGGACTTCTCATTAGTGATATCAGTGACCAATCTGCCTGTTTTTGTTGTTTTCAGTTCATTAGTTGATAAAATTGACCACATTAATATTACAAACTTCACAAGGAAAATAACAAAGGAAACTATGGAAAAGCTTAGGGTGGATTTAAGACAGCAAAATTGGAGTGACATTTACATTGAGGATGTTGATCAATCTTACGAATTATTCATTTCTATTATTTCCAATTTATATGATAGACATTGCCCTTGTGTGTTAAAAAATGGAAAAAGCTAAGCAAAGATAAACCTTGGATCACTAAGGGACTTCTGAATGTAAAAGAATGTAAAAGAAAAATGTTTTGTACAAGCAGTTTTTAAAATCTAGAACAATTGAAGCTGAGATAAGATATAAGTCATATAAAAACAAACTAACATACATTATGCAGTCGTGTAAAAGACAGTATTATAGTGATTTATTGGAAAAAATAAAATGAATATAAAGGGTACTTGGAGGTTCTTAAATTAAATCATAATAAGAAAAAAGATGTCAAAGAATATCCTGCCTATTTTTATACAAATACTGACACAATTGTTAAAGAAAACAAAGCTATTGCAGATCATTTTAATGGTTATTTTGTTAACGTGGGTAAAAACGTAGCAAATTCAATTGTTCCTTCCAAAACATGCTCCTTGAATTACAGCAAAACAATAGAAACAGTTTGTGATTCAATGTTTATTAGAGGAACGGATGAAAAAGAAATTATTGATATAGTTCACAAACTTAAAGGGAAAAAAATCAACTGATAGTGACCGTTTTATGTTTTTGGTTAAAAATATTATTGATTGCATCCTTAAGCCTTTAACATATATCTGTAATTTGTCATTAATGACTGGGAAATTTCCTTTCAAAATGAAAATAGCTAAAGTGATCCCATTGTTCAAATCTGGTGACAAGCATGTCTTTTGCAATTATAGGCCAATCTCCCTCTGGGACAGCTCCTGGACAAGATGGAGAACGAATTAAATAAGTTTAAAAAATGGTTTGATTTAAATAAATTATCGCTCCATTTTGGTAAAACTAAGTGTATCATATTTGCAAATAAGTCCAGGAATTTAAGCAAAAAACTATTACTACATGATATTGAAATTGTAACAGATACAAAATTTCTTGGTGTTCATATTGATGATAGATTAAGCTGGAAAACACATACGTGGTGTGTCCATAAAGTAACGGTCCTTTTTATTTTTTTTTTAAACTATATGGATTTCATTCATATGTTTTTACGTCAGACATGCTTGAACCCTTGTGTGCATGCGTGAGTTTTTCCATGCCTGTCGGTGACGTCATTCGCCTGTGAGCACGCCTTGTGGAAGGAGTGGTCCCGCCCCCTCGTCAGATTTTCATTGTCTGGAAATGGTGGAATGAAAAGGACTTTTTTTCCATCAGAATTTTTTCAGAAGCTGTTAGAGACTGGCACCTGGAAACCATTCTAAAAAGTTATCTGGCTTTTGGTGAAAATTTTACTGGCTTCACAGAGAATAAGGACTTTAACTACAGCTTTAAGGACCCCTTTAAGGACGGTCGGTGCGCCGCGCTCCGAGCTGCGACGTCGCGGCACAAACCACTGGATCATTTCTAAGCTGAAGGCTCTGTGGATACGAAACCGTTGTGTGCTCTATCTCTGGTTATCACAAGAGCTGGACATCAGCCATTTTCTGGCAGATTTCACTTTCAACAAGAGATTTTGTCATGGAAAGCCGCACGGAGGCTTCGCGCGTCACGACCGATTCACTGATGAAGCGAGACAAAGGAACACCTCCGTTTCTGAGTGTTAGAGGACAAGTTTGGACATGTCCAGCTCTCCACAAGTTCTCTTATACTCACTTGACTGGTAAGCACTGAAAGCCGAGATAGGCATGTCCAAACTTGTCCTCTAACACTCCGAAACGGAGGTGTTCCTTTGTCTCGCTTCATCAGCGAATCGGTCGTGACGCGCGAAGCCTCCGCGCGGCTTTCCATGACAAAATCTCTTGTTAAAAGTGAAATCTGCTGGAAAATGGCTGATAACAGCTCTTGTGATAACCAGAGAAAGAGCACACGATGGTCTCGTATCCACAGAGCCATCAGCTTAGAAATGATCCAGTGGTTTGTGCCGCAACATCGCAGCTTGGAGCGCGGCGCACCGACCGTCCTTAAAGGGGTCCTTAAAGCTGTAGTTAAAGTCCTTATTCTCTGTGAAGCCAGTAAAATTTTCACCAAAAGCCAGATAACTTTTTAGAATGGTTTCCAGGTGCCAGTCTCTAACAGCTTCTGAAAAAATTCTGATGGAAAAAAAGTCCTTTTCATTCCACCATTTCCAGACAATGAAAATCTGACGAGGGGGCGGGACCACTCCTTCCACAAGGCGTGCTCACAGGCGAATGACGTCACCGACAGGCATGGAAAAACTCACGCATGCACACAAGGGTTCAAGCATGTCTGACGTAAAAACATATGAATGAAATCCATATAGTTTAAAAAAAAAATAAAAAGGACCGTTACTTTATGGACACACCACGTATGTGTTTTCCAGCTTAATCTATCATCAATATGAACACCAAGAAATTTTGTATCTGTTACAATTTCAATATCATGTAGTAATAGTTTTTTGCTTAAATTCCTGGACTTATTTGCAAATATGATACACTTAGTTTTACCAAAATGGAGCGATAATTTATTTAAATCAAACCATTTTTTAAACTTATTTAATTCGTTCTCCATCTTGTCCAGGAGCTGTCCCAGAGGGAGATTGGCCTATAATTGCAAAAGACATGCTTGTCACCAGATTTGAACAATGGGATCACTTTAGCTATTTTCATTTTGAAAGGAAATTTCCCAGTCATTAATGACAAATTACAGATATATGTTAAAGGCTTAAGGATGCAATCAATAATATTTTTAACCAAAAACATAAAACGGTCACTATCAGTTGATTTTTTTCCCTTTAAGTTTGTGAACTATATCAATAATTTCTTTTTCATCCGTTCCTCTAATAAACATTGAATCACAAACTGTTTCTATTGTTTTGCTGTAATTCAAGGAGCATGTTTTGGAAGGAACAATTGAATTTGCTACGTTTTTACCCACGTTAACAAAATAACCATTAAAATGATCTGCAATAGCTTTGTTTTCTTTAACAATTGTGTCAGTATTTGTATAAAAATAGGCAGGATATTCTTTGACATCTTTTTTCTTATTATGATTTAATTTAAGAACCTCCAAGTACCCTTTATATTCATTTTATTTTTTCCAATAAATCACTATAATACTGTCTTTTACACGACTGCATAATGTATGTTAGTTTGTTTTTATATGACTTATATCTTATCTCAGCTTCAATTGTTCTAGATTTTAAAAACTGCTTGTACAAAACATTTTTCTTTTACATTCTTTTACATTCAGAAGTCCCTTAGTGATCCAAGGTTTATCTTTGCTTAGCTTTTTCCATTTTTTAACACACAAGGGCAATGTCTATCATATAAATTGGAAATAATAGAAATGAATAATTCGTAAGATTGATCAACATCCTCAATGTAAATGTCACTCCAATTTTGCTGTCTTAAATCCACCCTAAGCTTTTCCATAGTTTCCTTTGTTATTTTCCTTGTGAAGTTTGTAATATTAATGTGGTCAATTTTATCAACTAATGAACTGAAAACAACAAAAACAGGCAGATTGGTCACTGATATCACTAATGAGAAGTCCACCCATTATGTTTCCAATAGTAATGTTTGTCAATAAGTGTTGATGAATTCCTAGTTATCCTAGCTGGATGAGTAATTACTGGATACAATCCCATACTAAATACGGAATTAATAAATTCATCTATGTGTGATTGACAATGAGGATTGAGGAAATCCATATTGAAGTCTCCACAGATAAACAAAAGCTTATTATTTTTATAGGTGTTATACATATCTGTCAATTTATCCACAAAAATATGTGTTTGATCCAGGAGCTCTGTAAATACAACTTATGATTATGTTTTTTGATTTTTCACATTTAATTTCCACTGAGACACATTCCATAACATTATCAAAAGAAAAAGACATATTATTGACAATTTCACACTGATAACTAGAACTGACGTAAAGTGCCACGCCACCGGCCCTTTTATTCATCCTATTTATAACAAAAAGTTCATAACCATTGAGCCAGACTGTGTCCATGTGCTCATCCCTCAACCATGTCTCTGTAACCGCAATGACAGAAAAGGGGTTATTGACACTTTTTAAACAATCCTGAATTTTGGGCAAATTCATAGGAAGACTTCTACTATTAAAATGTATAATGGAGAAAGAACCGTTTATCATGGAATAGTCTAAGTTGTTCCTCGGTAAAGTAATTGCAGTGGTGAGTAGTATTTTTAAGAAAAAAACAATCTGGATCTATATTGTAATCAATGCTATGAGATTTATGTTCAGAGTAATCAAACACTTTTAGATCAAACTCCTGTGCAGAAGCAAGTTGAAAAGAATCAATTGACATCATAAAAGGGTTGTAATCGACAAACCAAAAATGCGGCTAAATATGATATGACTATTTCATGTAAACGAGTATGTGATATAAATTTAGCAAAGAATTGTCTCATAACAAAAGAGGAAAACGAAACAAAAACATACCAAAATCCCTTCAAATAAACATTATCGAAACAATCAATCAATCAATCAATTTTTTTATATAGCGCCAAATCACAACAAACAGTTGCCCCAAGGCGCTTTATATTGTAAGGCAAGGCCATACAATAATTATGTAAAACCCCAACGGTCAAAACGACCCCCTGTGAGCAAGCACTTGGCTACAGTGGGAAGGAAAAACTCCCTTTTAACAGGAAGAAACCTCCAGCAGAACCAGGCTCAGGGAGGGGCAGTCTTCTGCTGGGACTGGTTGGGGCTGAGGGAGAGAACCAGGAAAAAGACATGCTGTGGAGGGGAGCAGAGATCGATCACTAATGATTAAATGCAGAGTGGTGCATACAGAGCAAAAAGAGAAAGAAACAGTGCATCATGGGAACCCCCCAGCAGTCTACGTCTATAGCAGCATAACTAAGGGATGGTTCAGGGTCACCTGATCCAGCCCTAACTATAAGCTTTAGCAAAAAGGAAAGTTTTAAGCCTAATCTTAAAAGTAGAGAGGGTGTCTGTCTCCCTGATCTGAATTGGGAGCTGGTTCCACAGGAGAGGAGCCTGAAAGCTGAAGGCTCTGCCTCCCATTCTACTCTTACAAACCCTAGGAACTACAAGTAAGCCTGCAGTCTGAGAACGAAGCGCTCTATTGGGGTGATATGGTACTACGAGGTCCCTAAGATAAGATGGGACCTGATTATTCAAAACCTTATAAGTAAGAAGAATAATTTTAAATTCTATTCTAGAATTAACAGGAAGCCAATGAAGAGAGGCCAATATGGGTGAGATATGCTCTCTCCTTCTAGTCCCCGTCAGTACTCTAGCTGCAGCATTTTGAATTAACTGAAGGCTTTTTAGGGAACCTTTAGGACAACCTGATAATAATGAATTACAATAGTCCAGCCTAGAGGAAATAAATGCATGAATTAGTTTTTCAGCATCACTCTGAGACAAGACCTTTCTGATTTTAGAGATATTGCGTAAATGCAAAAAAGCAGTCCTACATATTTGTTTAATATGCGCTTTGAATGACATATCCTGATCAAAAATGACTCCAAGATTTCTCACAGTATTACTAGAGGTCAGGGTAATGCCATCCAGAGTAAGGATCTGGTTAGACACCATGTTTCTAAGATTTGTGGGGCCAAGTACAATAACTTCAGTTTTATCTGAGTTTAAAAGCAGGAAATTAGAGGTCATCCATGTCTTTATGTCTGTAAGACAATCCTGCAGTTTAGCTAATTGGTGTGTGTCCTCTGGCTTCATGGATAGATAAAGCTGGGTATCATCTGCGTAACAATGAAAATTTAAGCAATACCGTCTAATAATACTGCCTAAGGGGAAGCATGTATAAAGTGAATAAAATTGGTCCTAGCACAGAACCTTGTGGAACTCCATAATTAACTTTAGTCTGTGAAGAAGATTCCCCATTTACATGAACAAATTGTAATCCATTAGACAAATATGATTCAAACCACCGCAGCGCAGTGCCTTTAATACCTATGGCATGCTCTAATCTCTGTAATAAAATTTTATGGTCAACAGTATCAAAAGCAGCACTGAGGTCTAATAGAACAAGCACAGAGATGAGTCCACTGTCCGAGGCCATAAGAAGATCATTTGTAACCTTCACTAATGCTGTTTCTGTACTATGATGAATTCTAAAACCTGACTGAAACTCTTCAAATAGACCAAAGATAACGATACGTCTTTGGGATGGTTATGAGTAATTTTTTCTCTAATAGTTAAAATTTTGTTAGCAAAGAAAGTCATGAAGTCATTACTAGTTAAAGTTAATGGAATACTCAGCTCAATAGAGCTCTGACTCTGTCAGCCTGGCTACAGTGCTGAAAAGAAACCTGGGGTTGTTCTTATTTTCTTCAATTAGTGATGAGTAGAAAGATGTCCTAGCTTTACGGAGGGCTTTTTTATAGAGCAACAGACTCTTTTTCCAGGCTAAGTGAAGATCTTCTAAATTAGTGAGACGCCATTTCCTCTCCAACTTACGGGTTATCTGCTTTAAGCTACGAGTTTGTGAGTTATACCACGGAGTCAGACACTTCTGATTTAAAGCTCTCTTTTTCAGAGGAGCTACAGCATCCAAAGTTGTCTTCAATGAGGTTGTAAAACTATTGACGAGATACTCTATCTCCCTTAGGAGCAAGGAGCAATCATTTAAATTTATCCAAATCCACAAGCTCTCTTATCATTATGACCTTCGCTTCCTCCGGAGTTCCATTTAGTTTGATCCACACTTTACAGTTCCTGGTCCATGACGCTTGAATTTTTTTCTGCTTGTGAAGGACTCTAGCTTGTCTTGCAATCTCTGCAATTTTCTTTGTCAAATGTTCATTCACCTACACCTCGGTTCCTTTCAACTTTTTTGTTTGCCTTAACAATTCATTCTTAAACTTTCTATTTACAAACCGGATGATGATCACCGGTTTCACCTTTTTGTCTCTTCTTGCAACTGAATGGCAATCAGCAATATCAGTACTATTAATGTGGATATCGGTGGAAGAAAAAACTGAACAACCTGTTGCTCCAGGGAGTGAGTTAAAGGGGTCCTTAAAGGGGTCCTTAAAGGGGTCCTTAAAGCTGTAGTTAAAGTCCTTATTCTCTGTGAAGCCCGTAAAATTTTCACCAAAAGCCAGATAACTTTCTCGAATGGTTTCCAGGTGCCAGTCTCTAACAGCTTCTGAAAAAATTCTGATGGAAAAAAAGTCCTTTTCATTCTGCCATTTCCAGACAATGAAAATCCGACAAGGGGGCGGGACCACTCCTTCCTCAAGGCGGTGCTCACAGGCGAATGACATCACCGACAGGCGTGGAAAAACTCACGCATGCGCACGAGGGTTCAAGCATGTCTGACGTAAAAACATATGAATGAAATCCATATAGTTTAAAAAAAATAAAAAGGACGGTTACTTTGTGGAAACACCATGTATTAACGATGTTAAAACTAAAATGTCAAAAGCCATTGCAATTCTGCACAAAGCCCAGGACTTCCTCACCCAACATGCATTGACCACTTTATATCATGCATTACTTGTTCCATATATGACATATTGTGTCGAGGTTTAGGGAAATACATACAGAACTAATACTAAACCAGTTTTTCTGTTGCAAAAGAAAGCTATAAGAATTATCAGTAATAAACCATATCGAGAGCCAACAAATTTGTTATTTGCTAGGGTGCCGCGGCACCCCGGTTGAGAATCACTGGTATAAGGGGAGGGTGCTTATAAGCTTTGCTTCTGTCTTCACCCTTTCGGCCACACAGGTTTTTCGTACATTGTTTCTTTTACGTTTTGTTATTGCCTTTGTTGTTGCTGAGCTGTGTGCCAGATAAATAAATAAATTCAAATTCATTTCATTATCTTGCACAAGATGTTGACAGTATTGCACATAGCCCTGAGTAACTGAAAAACTGTGATTGTTATGTATTCATCTTGCAGAAGGGGGAGGAGTTATACAGTCTGATTGCTGTTGCGAAAGTGTAGTGACACGGACCCACAACAGGGGGCGCAAATGAACGGACAATGAAAGAGTCAAATATGAACACTTTACTGTTGTGAATGAGCACAACACAGAGGAATGTGAAATTTAACAGACAGTCAATCACAAGGGTGACTTGTGGGCAGGCTCGAGGATAGAAGATGTCTGTCCTGAGATGAACCGGAACCACACGATTTCCTCCGCCACGGAACCCGGAGAATACTGGAGCCGCCAAGTCCCGAGTCCCCAGGTGGCCACCGTCTTCGAAGGTCGGATCTGGTACTGCTGGCAGGGAGCAGAGACAATAAGATATGGGTGTGTGCACACCCAGTAACAACAACGGTGGGAATGCCACCTCCACCTCTAACACACACTTGTGCAGCTCCTGTCTACCCACTTATCTGGTAGAGGTGTGCAGCGGAGCCGTTGCTGGACACACCGAACGCCGGTCACACAGACACGGAACACCACAGGAAAGCGGCTGCAAAAAAGAGTTCAGACTGATACACAGTTCCCTTTCAAGGCTGAGAATACTACCTGAATGGTTTGACGATATCTTGGCGATGAGGTGGAGATGACGTCCGGGTTTTATGGAGTGAGATGATGAAGCATGAATGAGTGACAGCTGTCAGGAGATAATGAGTGACAGCTGTCACCCCCGGCTGTGTCCGTGGTGGCAGCGCCCTCTCGTGCCTGAAGCCCGCACTTCAGGCAGGGCGCCCTCTGGTGGTGGGCCAGCAGTACCTCCTCTTCTGGCGGCCCACACAGCAATTGCAACAGGTAGGAAGGACCTCCTATGGCGTTCTGTGGTGCACCTCGGTGGCCTCAGTCTTTTGCTTGGTGTGCGCTGACAGGACATAAGTGTGGCATGCAGAGGATGGGAGGTGTTGTTCCAGATGGTGAGCAGTTTCCTCAGCATCCTCCTCTCTGACACCTCCACCACAGACTCCAGTTCTTCCCCCAGGACACGGCCAGCTCTCCATCCATCCATCCTGTCCACAGTATCCACCTCAGTTCCATTGATGGTAACTGGGTTTGGACAGGTCTTCCCTTTTCTGAAGTCCACCACCAGGTCCTTCGTCTTAGATACATTGAGCTGCAGGAGGTTGAGTCCACACCACTCCACAAACCTGTCCACCACACTCCTGTACTCAGCCTCCTGGTTGCTGCCAATGCAGCCCACAATGGCAGAGTCATCCAAAAACTTCTGCAGGTGGCAGGACTGTGACCAGAACCTGAAGTCTGAGGTATAGAGTGTGAACAGGAAGGGAGACAGGACCGTCCCCTGTGTTATCCCCGTGCTGCTGTTACTGAAATTTCAAATCTATCCCCCCCACCTCCCTCAAAAAAGGGAAATTTTGGTAAAGGAATATGAATCACATACTTCAATCCCATAGAATAACACTGTAGCAAAAACATCAAAAAAAGTTTTTTTTTATAATCTAAACTGTAAAAAAATAAAATAAAATAATCAGTGTGCTTATTTGAAATTACCTGAGTTGTGGTTCAAGTGAATAAAAATTACATATTTAGTTTGTGTACATTAATGCAACACAAATTTAGTCAAGTCAATTTTACATCACAGAAACAATATTTAATGCGTCAGTTGTTTGAGTTAACAAAATCTAAATTACTTAAGGCAAAGTGATTACATTTTGGAGTGTGCTGTTTATCAAACAGGTTTCATTAGCTTCCACTGCAAAGTAATGTTAATTCTTGGGTTTGGTTCTGTGGCAGCAGTATGAACTGAACAGGTTTGTTTGTATTCATTTTGGATCTTACTTTGCGCCTTTCCGATCTGCTAAGGTTGTTCACGAGTCCTTCAAAGACCTTGTATCCTTTAGTTGTCTGTTAAATGGTGGACATCTCTGCGCAGGCTGTGCGCGTGTGTAATTTTGTGTGGAAGATGCTGTGGGAATAGTTTTATTCCCAACGCTCTGAGACAGCGACCAAAGGGGTCATAAATATAGAACAGCATCTGTCTTTACTTCACGTGCACATGAGTGCATCCAAATGCATGTGACACACACGCACACAAACTGTCGTAGCAACCGGAAGGGTGTTGCATTAACCCCTCCACCCCTTCCCATTCTAAGACAACTCTGACACCTCCCAGTGGGTGCTGGCATCAATATGGCAACTGGGACAGTTGGATTTGCATATTCATGAATGCTAATGAATGTCCTGGAATGAAAATTGAATGCTAAAGCTTATTTTAGTCTCAGGCCATATGGTGGACAGTGGTCACAGAGGGACTTGAGTTCACTTTGAATTTGTTTACGCATGTTGTTATAGGAAAGATGAAGGAATATGTGCCAACATTTATGATTAGTGTTTAATGATGAATTTGTTCATAAAGACCGGTGGAGGAGTCAAAGGGCCTACTCACAAACCAGAACACACTCTGGATTTAGTTTCACAACTTTGACATAACAAGTCCTTGTTATGGGAGTTGGTAAAGTTAGACCTTACTTGTGTGAACCGCCTTGAGGCAATTTTGTTGTGATTTCACGCTATATAAATGATAATAAATTGAATTAGAAATTGAAATTTTAACAACTTGGACCACATTTCTGGCATAAAATATGGTTGTTTGGTATAATTTGGAGTTTGTGGTTCAGGTGATGTTTTCAGTTTAAAATCTTACTCAGATATTTTCCTTCTTCTACTGAGGTGGATTGGAACTTCTTGAGGTGGTACACAGCACTAACTACTGTACAGCAGAGACGTAGCAGTCAATATGGGTCACTGATTTCAAAATGCAGCTCTTTTCAACCAGACATGTGACATGTCAATCATCTGTGTCCAATCTGATTTCAGGGGAGTCCAGTGCAACCCTGGCCTCTGCTGTAGCTCCACCCATGCCAGAAAGTGTTCAACATTTGACATTTCCTGTTTCACTTTGGACTAAAAATTTGGCACTTCCTTTTTCAGTGTGAACTTACCACTGAGTTCCCACGAGGTTCCACGCGATCTCATCTGTCAATCCAGGAAGTGTCGACCCAGGACGTGTTTGATATTTGACATTTCCTGTTTCACTGTGGACTCAAAATTTGGCACTTCCTGTTTGGGACTCCCTGTACCATGAGCGACCTTCATGCCTCTGTGCGTCACTTCGCTCGTATTACTGCCAGAGTCTTCAAATTCACAGGGAACATTCTTGGGACACAGATCTTGGACAAATTCAATACCAACTAAACAACTGCAATTTATATAGAAGATGATGCTCATACGGCTGATGGTATTTTAGCATTGCATTATATTTTAACATTGCAATAATGCACAGATCTTACTGAAAAAAAATGATACATATGTAGAGTGCTAAAATCTACATTATTGCTTCAGTAATCCACAAAAATCTAAAACAAAGTGCTCTCTCTCAGTGTTAAAGAAAGTTTTTTTTAAAAATCTGGGTAAACCCCTTAATTGGATCTGCTCTAAAAGTTATTGATTTCTCCTTGGCCCATACCCCACCCTTTCACTAAGCTCCAATAAAATTGGTTTAGTAGTTGAATGAGGATTATCTTTAACGTGGGTAACAAACGTATTTAAACTTACTGTTGTTAAGAGTGCCAGTCGGGAGTGTGGCTGCAATCAGGAAGCTGGCATTCCAGTCCAACGTGCAAGCTGTTACGCCACCACCTCCCTAGTTTATGTGTAATTCTGATGACATTTATCTCAGTGAGATATGTGTGAAGAGTTGGTGGAGTCTTGCACTCTCGTCAGACTTGTTTGATGTCTTCCATGCTTCTTAAACGTTGTCCCTTAAACGTTGTCCCTTCCTCACTACCCCGTTATTTTACTCCACTGTCGGTCACCACGTTCTCCACTGCACTTGTAGCTGCTCCTGATATCTTGGCACTCAGAAACGGCTCTTTCATCTCTAATAGTATCTGCTTGAATGTTAACTGTGTTCCTGTGGTTAAATAAAAAAAAGAAGTGTAACTTTCCATCTCAACCCTGGCTCAATGACTATCAGGACCCTAAGGAGGGCTTGTAGGAAAGCTGAATGCAAATGGAAGTGTGATTGGCTCCAGGTTGCCTTTGAAATTCTTACAGACTGTCACGGTACAGAGAGGCTGCTAAGGTGGCAAAAAACCTGACTTTTCCCATTAAATATCTTTAAAAAAAAAAAAAACCTGTCATAATTCTAAATTCCTCTTTACCTCCTTTAATTTTCTCATTTTCTCCCCCATCAATCCCTGGTGTGTCCTCACTTAAAGCTCAAGAATTTTGAAAACATTACTTTCTGGGAAAGTGGAAAAACATCAAACAGAATCCATCAGCTCTGATGACAGACATTGCTGTCTCAGATGGTTTTCTCACCAAACTCTTCTCAATCAGTCCACTTACTTGAGCTGCCCTCAGTAAAATTGTTTCTTGCATGAAGATTACAGAGTGGTCTGGGTATCGTTCCCACTTGCCTAGTGAAAGAAGTCCTTGACACAATTGGTTGTAGCAGTTTTTCCACTACAAATGGCTCCCTGGATACAGGTGTTTTAAGCGTGATCCAGTTGCTATCCAGCCTCTTGTCAAAAATCCCTCTCTTGAGTCTACTTTGCAAAGCATTCAACCATTTTTCTCAGATGCTCTGGAAAAGGTTGTTCTCTCCTACCTTCTTTCTAATTTTAAAAAGTAATTCCCTTGATAAATTTCAGTCTGGTTGTTGAACCGAGTACAGTGCAGTGCATCATGTTCACAGTTTACAATAACTGCCACACATTTGACTGAGAGCTGTGTTTTTCTCCTCCTGCTAAGATCTCAGCATTGTCTTTGATGCAGCTTCCCTGTTCAATTCCTATCTATAATTTCTGTTGTTTGTACAGATGTTTGCTGGCGCCTGGCAGTATTCCACCAAAAGCCCCACTGAAATGTTCCAATTACTGTTACTGGGGGAGGTGATGGTCTAGTGGTTAAGGTGTTGGGCTTGGGTCCAGAAGATAATGGGTTCAAATCCCCGCCTGACTGGAAAATCACTAAGGGCCCTTGGGCAAGGCCTTTAATCCCCTATTGCTCCTGGTGTGTAGTGAGCGCCTTGTATGGCAGCACCCTGACATCAGGGTGAATGTGAGGCATAATTGTAAAGCACTTTGAGCGTCTGATACAGATGGAAAAGCGCTATATAAATGCAGTCCATTTACTATTTCCATTTACTGTCAAACTCTGCCAAGTAATGGATTATTATTATTATTTTGACCTTCAGGACTGGGGATTTTCAAATTGAAATTTTGTGCTCCTGTAAAGCAGTGGCTAATTTCTTTCTCTTATGTATCTCGAAGGCTTCATCTTTGTCACCATGATTATTTTGATCTCACTAACATATCGTGAACTGCAAGGGTTCAATATGGTTGCCAACATCATGTCTACTTTTTTCAGATATCACTTCCAGACAATTTTTTTCATTAGTCACAGTCTGAAAATAAAAATCAAATACAAGAATAAAGATAGAACTACTTTGTCTTCTTTGTGTTTATTGGCAGATTGCAAACCAGCTTTAGAGGTGTATACTGCCACCTACTGTATTTGAGTGTGTGGAATAATGAATTCAAATTTTATTAATTTTATATAGCGCCAACTCGTGACGTGATCACCTCAAGGTGCTTCACACAGCACAATCACATAAAATACTAGTGATAAAACAGGGTAAAAAGATGAGTCTTTAATCTGGACTTAAAATTTCTACATAGTCCAACTGCCGTATCCATGCAGGGAGATCGTTCCACAGAGCTGGGGCATGATAAGAAAAGGCTCTGTGACCCGCAGACTTTTTTGTACCCTAGGAACACACAGCAGTCCTGCACCCTGCAAACGCAAGGCCTGAGCTGGTACATAGGGCTTAACCATGTCAGCCAGGTAGGGAGGTGCCAGTCCGTGAACAATTTTATAGGCCAGTAACAGCACCTTAAAATCTGACCTCAAAGAGACAGGAAGCCAATGAAGGGATGCCAAAATGGGTATAATGTGTTCTAACCTTCTGCTTTGTGTCAGAAGTCTGGCAGCAGTATTTTGAACTAGCTGAAGACCCCTAATGCTGGACTATGATAAACCAGAAAATAGGACATTGCAGTAGTCCAATCGAGAAGAGATAAATGCATCTATCAGAGTCTCAGCATCAGCCATAGACAGAATGGGACGAATCTTCACTATATTTCACAGATGGAAGAAAGCAGTCCTCGTAATGTCTCTAATGTGGAGGTCAAAGGACAACGTAGGATCAAAAATTACCCCAAGGTTCCTCACTTTGTCAGTATGATGTATAACACACAAACCTAAGGTAAGCGCCAGCTGGTCAAATTGATGCCGATATCTCACTGGACCAAGAACCATCATTTCAGTTTTATCAGAGTTTAAAAGTAAGAAGTTACTAGACATCCAGCTTCTCTCTCACTGCTGCACGGCAATGTTCTAAAGATTTTATGTAAATGAGATCACCAGCAGTTATCGGCATGTATAATTGAGTATCATCAGCATAGCAATAAAAGGCAATCCCAAAATGCTGTGGAGTGATATTTTCTAAAAGCAGACTGCAGTGGCTCAGAAAGATTATTCTCAGTAAGGTGGTCCACGAGCTGCTGTGAAACCACTTTTTCCAGAATTTTAGAACAAAATGATAGATTTGATATTGGCCTATAATTTTTCAATACACTAGGATCAAGTTTAGATTTCTTAAGTAATAGTTTAATCACTGCACATTTAAAGCATTTAGGAACTGATCCAGAATTTAGTGAGAGATTAACCATTTCTAGCACAGTCAGCCCAAGAACGGGCCATAGGTCCTTAAACATTTTTATTGGTATGGGATCAAATAAAAAGGTTGTGCTTCTTGCAGACATCACGAGTTTCATCAGCGCGCCTAGTGAAATACTATTAAATTCTGTAAATCTAGGTAATACCTCAGTGGTAGCACCCACGTCCATAGCAGGGTGCAGTGGCTGGACCAAGGCATTAGTAATTCTAAATCTGTACAATACAGAACATGAAACAATAAAATGAAAAATAAAATAATCAAAATGTAAATAAATATCAAAACACTTAGAAAACAGCACAGTTTTGATCATTTTAGCACTCTCATACAGAACTTTTAAAAGAATGAACAAGAACAGTCTGTGAGTGCTGTACATTTTTATAGCCTAAAACCACAGCACTAAGGCACTGATTTTACTTTTCACTGGGGCAAAGACGGGTAACTCTGCTAGACAGTTTAAGGCATGAAGATGGTGTCACAGTAACATTTGTTCATCTCTTAAAATGTTATAATACAATTAACATTTTTGTTTTTCTGTTTTTAGCTCATCTTTTCTGTGGGGTTCCTCAAGTATCTATTCTTGGTCCTCTTTTTAAATCTACATGATTCTATTAGGTTAAATTTTGATTAGACACAGTATCCCATTCCATTGCTATGAAGATACTCAATCTGCCTCTGGATCCTCTGATACTTCTGTTTACACTCCTTCAGTGCTTAAGCACAAGCAGTGCTGGATGGCCCAATATATAATTTAGTTAAGTGACAAAAAAAAAAAAAAAACCCCTGAAATTGACAATTTTGTCAGTCAATTTTATTTAGCACATTTACAACAACAGCAGCTGCCCAAAGTGCTTCAGAGTAAAAACAATATCAAAAACCATACCACAAAAAAAAAACAGAGCATTAAAATTCCAAAATATACAAAGACACATAAGATCAGACACACACAGCTTAAATTGTATTAAAAGCCAAAGCATAAAAATGAGTCTTAAGAACAGATTTAAAAGACACTAAAGATGGAGCAGCTCTAATGTGCAAAGGCAAACTGTTCCAAAGTTTAGGCGCAGCCACTGAAAAGGCCCGATCACCTCGAGTTTTTAATCGAGATAAAAGCTGGCTTTCTGACCTCACTGATCTGACCGGAACATAAGGAGTCAAAAGCTCAAAGAGGTATTTGGGAGCCAAACCATTTAAGCACTTGAACACAAGCAGCAGGATTTTAAAATCAATCCTAAATGTGACTGGGAGCCAGTGGAGCGAGGCCAACACAGGGGTGATGTGCTCTCGCTTCCTCATCCCTGTAAGCAGTCGTGCAGCAGCGTTCTGGACCTGCTGCAGACACTTTAGAGACGACTGGTCCAGTCCACAGTAGAGTGAGTTACAATAATCAAGACGAGATGTTATAAACAAATGAATAACTCGCTCAAAATCACACGCTGGGAGGTAAGCCTTCACTTTTCTCAAGATTCTGAGTTGGAAGAAACTGGCCTTTACCACAGAATTAATTTGCTTGTCCATTTTAAAGGAGCTGTCAAAAATGACCCCCAGATTTCTGACAGAATCATGCACACAGGAAGACAAAGGACCAAACACATCATATGAGCCAGATGACCATGCAGGACCAAAACCAACTATTTCAGTTTTATTCTCATTGAGAATTAGAAAGTTTTGGGCCAACCAAGTTTTCACTTCCTGCAGACAATTTACCAAGATAGTAAGAGAATTTGATGGGAGCTTAAGTGGCAGATAGATTTGCAGGTCATCAGCATAAAAATGAAAGGCCAAGTTGTATTTTCTGAATATGGTGCCAAGTGGCAGCATATACAGTGGAAAAAAGGGCGGGACCCAAAACAGAGCCTTGTGGAACACCATAATTTAAGTGTGCTGAGCTGGACTGGTGTGGCCCAAGGTGCACAGAGAAACTACAGTCTCTAAGATAAGATCTAAACCACTCCAGTGCTGTGCCTTTAAAACCTGCATAATACTCCAGACGGGACAGTAAAATACAGTGATCAACCGTATCAAAGGCTGCTGTCAAATCCAGCAAAACTAAAATCCCAGAGCAACCAGAGTCAACAATTAAAAGGAGATCATTAAAAACTTTCAACAGTGCTGTTTCAGTACTACGAAGTGATTTGAAGCCAGACTGAAATTTTCCAAAAATGGCATTAGTATCCAAATGAGACTGAAACTGATCATAGACAATTCTCTCAAGGATTTTAGCTAAAAATGGCAACTTTGAAACAGGCCTATAATTGCCAAGAATATTAGGATCCAAGGTAGGCTTTTTGAAGAGAGCTGAAGTACAGCATGTTTTAAAACTCCTGGAACACAACCAGATAAAAGAGAAACATTCATAACATTTAAAATGTATGGCCCAAGGACAGAAATAACACTTTTTAAAAATCGTGCAGGAACAGAATCAAAAAGACAATTGGAAGGTCTTAATTGCTGAACCACTTTGAGCAATTCAGTTAAAGATAGAGGCTGAAACTCAACAAAGGCCAAAACTTTGGGCCTAAAAATTTCAATAAGCTTTGATGGCCTAAGATAAAACCCTACTGGAAGAACAAAAAGTTGCAGTTCTTTGACTGGAGCATGAGGCTAGCTCCAAAAAGGAGCATACGTATACCCATAGGAGACAATGTTAAAATGTCTAAATTTAGAGCAGAAATAAACATGTTTACAGCATGGCACAAAAAATGGTTTTGGTCTCAATAGATAGTTTCCTCTTCCATGACAACTACAAGGGTGGGTGGGGGAGGGGGGTAATTTGTTTCTAAATTCTTAGTTTAAGAGGTTTTAAGCCATACATTCTGCATAATTGTGGGCATGGACACTTTGAGTGAGATAATTGTCTTGTTCTTTCACTATGTCCGTAAGTCAAGAGTCCATTGGCAGTGGCTGCTAGTTGTTGTGAAGGCTGTGTCTGTTTTGTTTGTAGCATTTTATTACAAATTACCTTGAATAATATGGCTTATTTTGTGGGGAATGTCCTAACGGATCTTCTAAGACTTCCCTGCTACAATTTTCACACTGAGTGAAACTGGTTGAATTTAATGCTGTATGCTAGCAGTGTTAGCACTTTTAGCAGCTATAAGTAGCCTAAACTGTTAAGCCCCATTAATGCACAGTTACTGAGAAAATAAGCAGCTCATAACTTTTAATGTCCATACCAAAGTAAATCATTAGGAAAGCCACCTCTCAGTCCACAAAAATATGAAATAATAAACACCTGAACCACTAGGTTAGCCTGTTAACTTAGGTGGTGTGACCTTGAAGATAAGGGTGTGTTCAGGCTTCTTTCATGGGGAGGTGATGGTCTAGTGGTTAAGGCATTGGGCTTGAGACCAGAAGATCCTCGGTTTAAATCCCAGCCTGACTGGAAATAATGCCTCACATTCACCCTGATATCATGCTTTGAGCGTCTGATGCAGATGGAAAAGCACTATATAAATGCAGTCCATTTACCATTTATTTCATCACACACTGAGCCACACACACTCCACCTGTTTATGCATTATGAGTTCATTGTCTTGTAGCCAGAATCAGCACTGCCGCTGCTGCCAACATGGCGACGCCCAGATATGGACTTCATATCGGCTGTTCTGGGTATCTATAAAAATCTATGGGTGAAGTCACATAGGCTTTGTCCTTTCCAGACAAAGCCTATGGTATACAGTCTATGGTTTTTATCCACCCTTACTCTGGTGTTTTCTTTGATTCTGCTTTTGGATTTACCTAACAGAACATACACTCAACAAAAATATAAATGCAACACTTTTGGTTTTGTATGAGATGAACTCAAAGATCTAAAACTTTTTCCACATACACAATATTACCATTTCCCTCAAATATTGTTCACAAAGCAGTCTAAATCTGTGATAGTGAGCACTTCTCCTTTGCTGAGATAATCCATCCCACCTCACAGGTGTGCCATATCAAGATGCTGATTAGACACCATGATTAGTGCACAGGTGTGCCTTAGACTGTCCACAATAAAAGGCCACTCTGAAAGGTGCAGTTTTGTTTTATTGGGGGGGGGGGGGGGGGGGATACCAGTCAGTATCTGGTGTGACCACCATTTGCCTCATGCAGTGCAACACATCTCCTTCGCATAGAGTTGATCAGGTTGTCAATTGTGGCCTGTGGAATGTTGGTCCACTCCTCTTCAATGGCTGTGCGAAGTTGCTGGATATTGGCAGGAACTGGTACACGCTGTCGTATACGCCGGTCCAGAGCATCCCAAACATGCTCAATGGGTGACATGTCCGGTGAGTATGCCAGCCATGCAAGAACTGAGACATTTTCAGCTTCCAAGAATTGTGTACAGATCCTTGCAACATGGGGCCGTGCATTATCCTGCTGCAACATGAGGTGATGTTCTTGTATGTACAGTATGGCACAACAATGGGCCTCAGGATCTCGTCACGGTATCTCTGTGCATTCAAAATGCCATCAGTAAAATGCGCCTGTGTTCTTCGTCCATAACAGATGCCTGCCCATACCATAACCCCACCGCCACCATGGGCCACTCGATCCACAACATTGACATCAGAAAACCGCTCACCCACACGATGCCACAAACGCTGTCTGCCATCTGCCTTGGACAGTGTGAACCGGGATTCATCCGTGAAGAGAACACCTCTCCAACATGCCAAACGCCAGCGAATGTGAGCATTTGCCCACTCAAGTCGGTTACGACGACGAACTGGAGTCAGGTCGAGACCCCGATGAGGACGACGAGCATGATGAGCTTCCCTGAGACGGTTTCTGACAGTTTGTGCAGAAATTGCAAACCGACTGTTTCAGCAGCTGTCCGAATGGCTGGTCTCAGATGATCTTGGAGGTGAACATGCTGGATGTGGAGGTCCTGGGCTGGTGTGGTTACACGTGGTCTGCGGTTGTGAGGCTGGTTGGATGTACTGCCAAATTCTCTGAAACGCCTTTGGAGACGGCTTATGGTAGAGAAATGAACATTCAATACACGAGCAACAGCTCTGGTTGACATTCCTGCTGTCAGCATGCCAATTGCACGCTCCCTCAAATCTTGCGACATCTGTGGCATTGTGCTGTGTCATAAAACTGCACCTTTCAGAGTGGCCTTTTATTGTGGACAGTCTAAGGCACACCTGTGCACTAATCATGGTGTCTAATCAGCATCTTGATATGGCACACCTGTGAGGTGGGATGGATTATCTCAGCAAAGGAGAAGTGCTCACTATCACAGATTTAGACTGGTTTGTGAACAATATTTGAGGGAAATGGTGATATTGTGTATGGGGAAAAAGTTTTAGATCTTTGAGTTCATCTCATACAAAATGGAAGCAAAACCAAAAGTGTTGCATTTATATTTTTGTTGAGTGTAGTTGCAAAATGCAGGGTCTTTTTCCAATTCAGGACCATCACCAGAATCAAGCCACTCATTGTATTCTAGAGGTGTAAAATAAACAGTGAAACTGAAAAACCACAATATTTGATATGTACCGAACCCTGGTCGGCATACAGTTAAAACTTGTACCCTCGTCACACATAGCCAGAATCACGCAGAATGGCGTCAGAATGACGATTTGGCGCATATCCAAAAAGTGTCAGGTTTCAGTTCCAAAATGTTCTGACAGCCATCTGTGAGAGCCCAGACAGTTGGTCAAAATCGGTCGGTGGCCCTGAGTGTGATGCACATGCGCAAAACCCTCTGGGCGCCATCAAGATGGGACACCCATCTGACGGCGGCCCATGTGCAATCTGAGGACCATCTGACCGCAATTTACATATTCTGATGGCGGAAAAACAGGATCCGAAATTATTTGAGCTCGTACAAGGGACACTCGAGATGGATCTGGCACGGCAAAGCCAGCCGGTATGACCTGCACGTGCCACGTATAATAATGCCACCCCCCCAGGAGTGCAAAGGAACTGTTGAAATGATAATAATTCTGAATTATTATCAAGTACAGTGAATGTGAACAGCGGCTATCAAACGAAAAGCACCATGCGCTAATATGTGCATGCCGCCACAAAACTGAAAAAGGTGTTATATCCACAATAGACCTTACAGTACAGATATTTGTCCATTCCTTCCCATGGCCAACGTAATTAATGCAAACTATTGTCTCCATCATATCTGTATATAACATACAGATGTGATTCCATTCCTGAGTGAGTGACCGCACCATGCCAGCTTTGACACATATGGCGTGAGTCCGGTCCATATCGTAGTACTCTGGTGTCCAGTACCAGCAGGGACTGTGCAAAGGGAGGAACACAGCACTCCCTCCCACTCCAGTCCCGTGTTTGCCATCCAGACATTTGGACATCGGACTGTCTTCAGGGCCTTTTATGGCAGTCTGACAGCAGTCCGTATCATCTATCTACATACGCTTTGGATGCCATCGTGCGGGTGTGCACAAGGTAACCTGGATGCATTCTGACACTGCTGACCACGCCTCTTTCCCTCCCGACTGCATCAGATTATGGCAGTATTTACCATGTCGGGTATGGTTCCTGCACGTTCTTACTATATGTTATGGGGCTTTAATCTTCTCATACCTGTCTAGATGTTTGTTTATATTGTGTGGACACAAAATGCAGTGTAAAAAACTTTAGCACTGCTGTTTGCATGTTCCCGTCAGTTTACAGTTAGTTTCCAAATCCAAAAAATTGGGAAGCAAACTGCATCCGAAGCCACAAAAAAGGGTCAGAGGTGAAGCTGACAGTGATCTTGCCACTGATAACACCTATTCAAGGGATGGAAAACTTTGCCGCCTTCTTGTTGTGCTGCCACGGTGAGCTTTAGGATAACAGATTGAGTACAGATCTGCCTCAGTGTTTGGCGCAAGTCTAATGCCATCATCTTGCAGTAAGGTTCCTGGGATGTTGTAGAGAGCCCGGTTAAGTTGCTGCAAGATTACCGATGACCCAGTTGGGTTCCCGATGACTTGTATTGGCCTCAAAATTTTAAACAGGCCAAAATTTTGTTCCAAATTGTTGCGTTAATCCTGATAGTCCAAATAGTGTCCCGCGCGTTCAGTTCACTGTTTTGCTGGATCTTGTAGAGTAGGTGCACCTACTCTACTTCTTGGATCCACAGACTATCTGAGATGGGGGATTTGCTCATTCTTTGATTGAGACTGAAGCAGAGAGGTGACTGAGCCTTCTCTAGTTTAGCCTCTGTTCTGTGCAAGGGTCAGCTCCAGGTCAATGATCTTCCTCAATCAACATATTCACGATTCTGGTAAAAACCAACTTAAACCTTCCTGCAATGCCATGCCTTTTAATTTTTAATACTATTTATGTAATGTCTTTGTATTGTACAGTAGAGAGCTGTACATGTTTTAAATGTTCCATTTAAACAGCTTTTTTCCATCAGTGTGACTGTCAGGAAAAATAAGAGTTTTGTATATTTCATGTTGCTGCTGAGGGTAAGGGCCTTTAACAATGGTAATGTTGATTGATAACTAAGTTTGTGTTGTGCTGTGGATGATTGTGTTTCCCTGTGGCATCTACAGCAATCACCCTCCTACACACGTGCACTTTCTCTTTGTCTGTAATTTCATTTTATGAAATGTTTTCTTTTTGAAGGTACACCGGGAATATTATTTGTTATAGTTTTACTTGGTGATCGAAATGGACCTGAGGAAAAATAGCCTGCAGGATGGCTGGAGGTTTTATTTTCTTCAGCTGCCCCCTGTAGAGTGGCACAAAGAAGAGAACAGATGTGAAACTTCACCTCCAGCTTGCCAGAAGGACTGTAGACTGTTTCTATATACTGGATAAACCCTCCATGATGTCACTCTTTGGTTCTCTGAAGAGCAACGTTAAAGCTCAAATGGGCAGTGCTTAACTCTGTCTAACTCCCAGCCAACCCATAAGTGAGTAAAACAGTGGAGTGTGGAAAAGACAGGTGTGTGATGCAAATGTAAGGATTAGACCCCAAAATGCAGACAACAGGTGCAGCTAGTAAAAATGATAAGTAATTTATTTACAGAAAAAAATGCAAAGGTCAGGGTATTAAGCAGAATAGTCTGAGGAGGCCAGCAGGTTTAGAGGTTTGGCAAGTGCAAACAGGAGATGAGCCTGAGCATGGCTGGCACAGAATGATAGTCAGTGAACAGCGGAGTGGTAGAATGAGTTGGTCTTTTAAACTGCTCATGAATGGAGAATTGATTGCAGGTTTGAGATGACAAAGCCACTCCCAGCATAGGCTCACAAACAAGCAGAACACACAGGGGGGAAGGAAAACACAGGAGACAAGGTAAGATCCCAACACAATGTGCCCTGAGCAGGACGAATGAAGCTAAAATATGCCCCCATGTCAGAGTTTCCAACCAAAGTCTAAAGGGCCTTTCACACCGGACGCATTGGAAGCATCAGAGGCGTCACGAATCGGTCTAAAAAGCATTATTTTCAATGAGACGCATTGCTTTTTAGAGGCGTCAGAAGCGTCGCATCAAAAGCCGAGCTAAACCGATGCTTCTGATGGGAGCGCGCGTTGTTGCTTGTCGACAGGCTGACGCAGTCAAAGATCAACCCAATCCAACTTTTGCCGCTCTGAGCTGTGACGTAGCTTCACGCTATCCAATAGGAACGATGTGTCGGGCCAAAACACAGAAGACTAGTGGCAGAAACCACTGATCTCTACAAAACAGATCAGTGCAGAAACTACCGATCGATACAAAACAGAAACGTGTCACAGGACTGCTCATTTATAGAGCAGTTTTCTGAAGAAAAATCCTTGCAAATTTTTTTTACCTCAATATTTCTGATTACTGTAAAAAAAGTTTAGAACACTTGTAATTAAAATAGCAAATAGATAAATAAAAGGTTCTTTAGAAACTTTTTCCCTCTGTAAATTAAAACCACCTGTTATTTCAGATTAGATAATTTCTTGTTTAACATAAGGAACCTTGGACATTTATTTTTAGACAAATAAAATAGCATGAAAATTTGTACATTTTTTAAGTCTGGTAGAAAAAACAGAAAAACAAGCCACTGTAAATAAATACAAATGTTTATTATAAATGCAACAGGAGATAATTTATCAGTGACTGCAGTGTGATTGTAAAGTAGGATTTCTGACATAAACCTCATGATTTTTTTTTTTTAATTGAGTCATTTCAACTTGTAATTACTTCAGAATATGTGATTGCCTTTAATGCTATGATCAGGACAGAGTCATTTCTAAAATATGAATTTGACTAGTGATTGTGAATGTTTTAAAATTGTCCTCAATAAGTGGAGAGCTTCTACTTGTGCAAATGTGTTTTGATTTTGTGGACATTTTTAATGATCCATTCATTTATTGTTAAAATATAAAATGAAACAGCTTTTAAAAAAAAATAAAATAGTTGCTGTTTAAAGAGCCTTTTATTTAGAAGCAGGTGATGTTATGCTGGATTCTTGGGAACAAATGAAGGTCTTTCCTCTGGTGTTGTTGAAGACACTTTTCTTCCAATTTTGAAGAGCAGAGATGTTTTCTTCCGACTGGACTTCATGGTGTTCAGCTCATCAGTGGAAGTTTTTGAATCTGTATTTAGGTTGTCTGTACAGCAAATGTTCCTGATTGGGACAAATACAAAAATATTTCTTAAAATATGAAGAAACACTAAACAGTTTATATATATATATATATATATATATATATATATATATATATATATATATATATATATATATATATATATATATATATATATATAAATGGAAAAACTCTGGGAAAAAAAAAAACGGCTGAAACAAACTAAGTTATTTAAAGTTGAGCTTTTATGGTCTCCGAAAAAAGCTGTAGCTTTATCTGGTAAAAATTAAAAAAAGACTGAACCATTTACAAATTAAATTGTTCACGCAGATCAACTGTGCTAAAAAGCTAAGCTCTGACATCACGATGCGTTGGACTGATACCTCTGGTGTGAAAGGCCCTTAAGAAGTTAACTTTGGTTCTGTTGTTTGATGAATGGAGTAATTTTGTGGAGTGGGTGATAGTTTTCATAATATATGAGTATAATGGAGTGTGACAGACATCTTGCCTGAGTAACAGATGTTCCATCAGTGAACCTAATGCAACCAAGCAACTGATATCTGCCAACAGTGCTAAAGATGCTAACATATGAATTAATTAACACTAAACTTTCGCTCAACAAAAATATTGGAGAACAGACTTCTTAGATGGTCCATTTGTCAAAATCAGAATAGCCTTTATTCGCCAAGTATCTACAGGAATACAAAGAATTTGTTCCTGTTTGAACTGCACTCTCTTTGTATGAGCATGTATAAATATACACTAAACACTAAATCATTCACAGAAAAAATAAGCAAATAAAGTATGCAATTAAAAAAATGTGTGCAAAGGAGAAACAGACAAAAAGATTGAAGTTGTATATGAGGTATATGAATTAATTAGTTTTTTGGCAGGTTAAACTGTTCGTCAATGTGATGGCCTGTGGAAAGAAACTGTTCCTGTGTCTCATTGTTTGGACGTACACAGCTCTGTAACATCAACCAGAGGGGAGGAGTTTAAACAGAGTGTGTCCAGGGTGTGAGGGGTCTGCAGAGATGTTACCAGCTCACTTCCTGGTCCTGGACCTAAGTCCTGGATAGAGGGCAGGCTGGCTCTGACTGGATGATGGATTTGTAAAAAAAAGATGAGCAGTTCCTAGGGCAGGTTGAACTTCCTGAGCTGTCGGAGGAAGTGCATCCTCTGCTGTGCCTTTTTCCTGATGGACTCAGTGGACTGTCCACTTTAGATCCCGGGAGATGGTGGATCCCAGGAACCAGAAAGTGTCCACAGTTTGTTCTGACCACACCAGAGGACCAACTGTTCCATCTCATATCTGGCTGCAGCATCATCACCATCCTGGAAGAGACCAATGATGGTGGTGTCGTCCACAAATTTCAAGAGTTTAACAGAGGGATTCCCTGAGGTGCAGTCATTTATGTAGAGGGAGAAGAGCAGTGGGGAGCGCACACATCCCTGAGGAGCACCAGTGCTGATTGTCTATGTGCTAGATATGATGCTCCCCAGCCTCACTTGCTGTGTCCGGTCCATCAAGAAGTTGGAGATCCACTGAGAGGTGGGAGCTGGCACAGACAGGTTGGAAAGCTTTTTGTGGAGAATGTCGGTGACAATGGCGTTGAACACCAAGCTGAAGTCCATGAACAAGATCAGCACGTACAGTAT
This sequence comes from Thalassophryne amazonica, assembly GCF_902500255.1. NCBI lineage: Eukaryota > Metazoa > Chordata > Actinopteri > Batrachoidiformes > Batrachoididae > Thalassophryne > Thalassophryne amazonica. Next base: position 87,009,811 of record NC_047112.1, read on the forward strand.
GTCCCTGCAGAGTCCAGGGGCTGCAGAATGTAATGCAGTCCCATGTTGACTGCATCCTCAACTGACCTATGTGTCCGGTAGCCAAACTGCAGCGTCCAGCAGGCATCCTGTGATGTCATTCTGGTGGGTCAACACCAGCCCTTCAAAAGACTTGATGACTACAGATGTGAGGGCGACGGGCCTGTAGTCATTTAGTCCTGTTATGGAGGGTTTCTTTGGGACTGAGATATACTTTATTGATCTCACAGTGGAGAAATTATGTTTACACTCCAGTTACCTCAGACAGCAATTAGTTCACAATTATTACTTGTTTACCATAATAATGGCACACAACAGAATTAAGGACAGCACATACACATTTGACATTGTGTATGTGCACTAAATTTGAAGAAGTCCATTTTCCGAACTGAGGCAAGTGGGTTAAGGTCACGCAGCAAACCGGAGTTGCGCCACCGTCAGCTTGGGTGGGAACGGGGACCAGCAGCAGCTAAAACTGCACCGCCCCCACAGAAGAGAAGGGGGGTGACGTGAGCAGGAGCTGGAGTGGGGTGTGTGTGATGGGGGTAGGAGGGGGGGTGGGGAGAGGGAGTGGAGCATGCTTCAGTCCTGTGAAACAGTTTATTGTCTTTCTGAGTTGAGATAAGAAAACAGCTAAATAATCACCAAGTCCTGAAGACATTCCTCTGGAGGAAAAACAGTCGGGCAATTTGTCCTTCAGGCTGATAAGCCTGCCGTGTTGTGGTTTGAGCAGTGAAAAACACTTTTTACAGTTCCACTTGAACAACCAAATCCCAATTATGAATTAAGAATATTCCCAATTATGAATTAAGAATATTCCCCGGCCTCCGAAATCTTCAAATTCATCTGGAGTCATTTTTGATCAGGATATGTCATTCAAAGCGCATATTAAACAAATATGTAGGACTGCTTTTTTGCATTTACGCAATATCTCTAAAATCAGAAAGGTCTTGTCTCAGAGTGATGCTGAAAAACTAATTAATGCATTTATTTCCTCTAGGCTGGACTATTGTAATTCATTATTATCAGGTTGTCCTAAAAGTTCCCTAAAAAGCCTTCAGTTAATTCAAAATGCTGCAGCTAGAGTACTGACGGGGACTAGAAGGAGAGAGCATATCTCACCCATATTGGCCTCTCTTCATTGGCTTCCTGTTAATTCTAGAATAGAATTTAAAATTCTTCTTCTTACTTATAAGGTTTTGAATAATCAGGTCCCATCTTATCTTAGGGACCTCGTAGTACCATATCACCCCAATAGAGCGCTTCGCTCTCAGACTGCAGGCTTACTTGTAGTTCCTAGGGTTTGTAAGAGTAGAATGGGAGGCAGAGCCTTCAGCTTTCAGGCTCCTCTCCTGTGGAACCAGCTCCCAATTCAGATCAGGGAGACAGACACCCTCTCTACTTTTAAGATTAGGCTTAAAACTTTCCTTTTTGCTAAAGCTTATAGTTAGGGCTGGATCAGGTGACCCTGAACCATCCCTTAGTTATGCTGCTATAGACGTAGACTGCTGGGGGGTTCCCATGATGCACTGTTTCTTTCTCTTTTTGCTCTGTATGCACCACTCTGCATTTAATCATTAGTGATCGATCTCTGCTCCCCTCCACAGCATGTCTTTTTCCTGGTTCTCTCCCTCAGCCCCAACCAGTCCCAGCAGAAGACTGCCCCTCCCTGAGCTTGGTTCTGCTGGAGGTTTCTTCCTGTTAAAAGGGAGTTTTTCCTTCCCACTGTAGCCAAGTGCTTGCTCACAGGGGGTCGTTTTGACCGTTGGGGTTTTACATAATTATTGTATGGCCTTGCCTTACAATATAAAGCGCCTTGGGGCAACTGTTTGTTGTGATTTGGCGCTATATAAAAAAATTGATTGATTGATTGATTGATTGATCTGCAAGGCACACATCTGTTCCAAGATGTCATCCAATTTGCGTCTGAGTTTAAGCGTCATCGCAGTCTGAGAATGTAATGCCTTACCCACCTCGTTAATCATGATGGAAAAGCGAGGGGCCGTGGTTCTTGATGCTGGCGTCTTGCCAATTTTATGATAGATCAGGGTAGCACATAAGCCAGAAAGTACCAGCCCTGCTACCATAAGACCACATATGAATAAATCCTCGACGTCCTCAACGGAGAAAGGCGCCAAGCATGCAATATGCCAAGACCTCCAGGAGTCGAGAACATAGCCTGCAGGATACTTTCCATCTGGGCAGGTAGGATCCCCCGGTCCTGACCTTCTTGTAGAAAAGATGGTGTCAATAGCATTCAGAGACCAGCTGTAGTCCAATAGAACCAGTATCCAATATAATTTGAGGAATTCACAGTCTAGGTGAAGTAGGGATTTGAAGGTTAAAGCAGAGAGCAGAGATAAGGGAGAGTGGAGGAGATGCGACCGCCCTCGTTGGAGTCCCAAGCTGAAATACCACTGGGATAATGGTGGAGCATTTGAAGCAGGAGGGGACCTCGCACAGCTCCAGAGACCTGTTGAAAATGTGGGTGATGATAGGAGCCAGATGATCAACACATGCTCTCAGACATGAGGAGGAGACATCATCAGGTCCTGGAGCCTTCTTGATCATTTGTCTGTGAAACTGCTGGCATACTTCCTCTTCGCAGATCTTTAGTGCGGGTGGGGTTGCAGAGGAGACGGAGAGGGGAAAGAGGTCTCCATGGCGGCTTGTAGTCCATTGTTGATGTTGTGGGTGAGGGGCATGTGAAGGCCTATTTCAAATCTGGCATAAAACACGTTCAGCTCCTCAGTCAGGTTGGGGGGATGGCCTCTTGTAGTTGGTATGCTGAAGACCTCTCCACACTGTCACAGGATCATTGGTTGACAATTATTTCTTCAGACTATCAGAGTAGCTCCTCTTTGCAACTCCAATCTCCTTTGTCAGCATGTTTCTGGCTTTCTTGTACAGGAGCCTGTCCCCACTTCTGTAGGCCTCGTCCTTGGCCTGGCGGCATTGCTTCAGTTTACCAGTAAACCAAGGTTTATTGTTGCTGTATGTGCAAGCTTTGGTCTATACACACAGGTCTGATGTAAACTGATGTAAGATGTCACAGAGTCCATAAATGTCTGTAGATCAGGGGTGGGCAATCATGTACCATGAAGGGCCGAGACACTGCAGGTTTTCCACACCAGCAGGTGATTTCATTAATGTTCAGATGTCTCAGCAGGTGATTTCATTGACAACCAGGTGTTTATATTCAAGGGAGAAGCTCATCAGCAACCCACCTGCTGAGGTGATTGGTTGCAAGGAAAACCTGCAGTTTCTTGGCCCTCGTTGTCCACCCCTACTGTAGATGTAGCTTCAAAGACACTCCAGTCTGTACGGTCAAAACAGATCTGTAACTCCTTCCTAGACTCATCTGTTCACTTCTTTACTACAGGATTTGCAGATTTAAATTTCTGTTTGTTGATAGGAATGAGGTGGATCAGGCAGTAATCAGAGAGTCCCAAAGCTGCACTGGGAACAGAGTGATGGGCGTACTTTATTGTGGTGTAGCAGTGGTCAAGAATGTTTGCATCCCTGGTGGGACACGTGATGTACTGTCTGTATTTACAGAGTTCATGACTGAGATTTGCTCTGATAAATTCCTCCAGAACGATGAGCAGGGAGTCTGGATACTTCCTCTTCACATCTGTGATCTGGTCAGCGAGCTGCTGCTGCACCTCTCTTACACATGCCTGTGGTGGAATATACACACCAGCCAGTAAGAATGAGGAGATCTCCCGCGGTGAATAGAATGGGTGACAGTTATGAAAAAGGTTTCCAACCGAGGGCTGCACGTCCTCTTCAACACAGTGACATCTGTACACCAACCTTCATTTATATAAAAGTATTATATACAGATGTGCTCAAATGTTTACATACCCTGGCAGAATTTTAGATTTTTGGCCATTTTTCAGAGAATATGTAAAATAGCACAAAACTTTCTTTTTCCACTCATGGTTAGTGGTTGGATGAAGCCATTTATTGTCAAACTGTGTTCACGCTTTTTAAATCATAATGACAACAGAAACTACCCAAATGACCCTGATCAAAGTTTAAATACCCCTGTTCTTATTACTGTGTATTGCCCCATTTAGCATCAGTGACAGCTTGGAGTCCTTTATGGTAGTTGTGGACAAGGCTCTCTGAATATGCCTTGGACTTTATTTACATCAATTACGAATAAATACAAACAGTAGGGCACTCTGGTAAATCTACATGGAGTAGACAGTTCTCAAAAACTGAGTGACTGAGTGCAAGAAGGAGAAGAGTGAGGAAAGCCTCCAAGACACCCAGACAACCCAGAAGTTATAGGCTTATGTGGCTGTGACTGGAGAAATTGTGCACAGTACAAGCTTTACATTTTGTATCATAGTTATACAGCTTCATGATGAAGTGGTATAGAGGAGGATTTTCTTAAAAACAAGACCTGAAAGTTTAGCTACAAATTGCCAGAATGTTCATGTAAGATGCAAGCTTAGATTTGATCTGTTTTGGTGAAAGAATATTCTCCGCTCAACTCCACTATGAAGCATTAAAGTAAAAGAATTTTTTTTTTTACTCCAAACTTTATCAAGGGACTTGCTCTGGGTACCTTGAAATTTATGTGGAAATTGATTCCATGGTTTGATCACGGAATTACAAAAGCGGTCTCCATCATCAGACCTGGACTGCAGGAATTTATGTTACACTGCATCCGAAAAGTGTTAACAGCACTTCACTTTTTCCACATTTTGTGATGTTACAGCCTTAATCCAAAATGGATGTAATTAATTTTTTCCTCAAAATTCTATGTACAATACCCCATAATGACAATGTGAAGAAGTTGGGGTTTTTTTTTTTAAGATTTTTGCAAGCAAATTTATTGAAAATTAAAAAAAAAAAATAAGAAATGACTTGTACATAAGTATTCACAGCCTTTGCCAAGCTCAAAATGGAGCTCAGGTGCATCCTGTTTCCACTGATCATCCTTGAGATGTTTCTTCAGCTTAATAGGAGTCCACCTGGGGTAAATTCAGTTGATTGGACATGATGTGGAAAGACGCACAGCTGTCTACATATAAGGGCCCACAGTTGACAGTCAGAGCACAAACCAAACATAAAGTCAAAGGAATTGTCTGTAGACCTCTGAGACAAGATTGTCTCAAGGCACAAATATGGGGAAGGGTACAGAAAAAATTCTGCTGCTTTAAATCTACTAATGAGCACAGTGACCGCCATCATCCATAAATGGAGGAAGTTCAGATCCACCAGGACTCTTCCTAGAACTCCCTGCCCGTCTAAAAACAGCGATTGAGAGAGAAAGGCCTTAGTCAGGGAGGTGACCAAAAACCTTATGGTCACTCTGCCAGAGCTCATGCATTCCTCTATGGAGAGAGGAGAACCTTCTAGATGGACAACCATCTCTGCAGCAATTCACCAATCAGGCCTGAATAGTAGAGTGGCCAGACAGAAGCCTCTCCTTAGTAAAAGGCACATGGCAGCCTGCATGGAGTTCACCTGAAGGACTCTCAGACAATCAGAAACAAAATTCTCTGGTGTAATGAGACAAAGATTGAACTCTTCAGTGTGAATCCCAGATGTCATGTTTGGAGGAAACCAGGCATCATCCCTACAGTGAAGCATGGTGGTGGCAGCATCATGCTGTGGTGATGGTTTTCAGCAGCAGGGACTGGGAGACTAGTCAGCATTGAGGGAAAGATGAATGCAGCAATGTACAGAGACATCCTGGGTAAAACCCTGCTCCAAACTGCTCTTGTCCTCAGACTGGAGCGATAGTTCAACTTTCAGCAGGACAATGACCCTAAGCACACGGCCAAAATATCAAAGGAGTGGCTTCAGGACAACTCTGTGAATGTTCTTGAGTGGCCCAGCCAGAGCCCAGACCTGAATCTGATTGAACATCTCTGGAGAGATCTGAAAATGGCTGTGCACCGACGCTCCCCATCCAACCTGATGGAACTTGAGAGGTGTTGCAAAGAGGAATGGGCAAAACTGCCCAAAGATAGGTGCACCAAGCTTGTGGCATCATGTTCAAGAAGACTTGAGGCTGTAATTGCTGCCAAAGGTGCATCAACAAACTATTGAGCAAAGGCTGTGAATACTTATGTACATACGATTTCTAAAATTTTTCTTTTTAATAAATTTGCAAAAATTTCAATATAACTTTTTTATGTTCTCTTTATGGGGTGTTGTGAGTAGAATGTGGAAGAAAGAAATTAACATACTCTATTTTGAAATAAAGCTGTATCATAACAAAATGTGGAAAAAAGTGAAGTGCTGCGAATAGTTTCCGGATGCACTATACGAGGTCTATTAGAAAAGTATCCGACCTTATTATTTTTTTCAAAAACCATATGGATTTGAATCACGTGTGATTACATCAGACATGCTTGAACCCTTGTGGGCATGCAAGAGTTTTTTCACGCCTGTCGGTTACGTCATTCGCCTGTGGGCAGTCTTTGAGTGAGGAGTGGCCCACCCTCTCGTCGATTTTTTCATTGTTTAGGAATGGCTCAGAGACTGCTGCTTTGTTTGATCAAATTTTTTTTCAAAACTGTAAGGCACAACTGAGTGGACACCATTTGATAAATTCAGCTGGTTTTCGGTAAAAATTTTAACGGCTGATGAGAGATTTTGGTCTGGTAGTGTCGCGCCTGACGGCGATCTGCGCTTCGAGGCAGCAGCGTCTCGCCGTTTCAAGTTGAAGACTTCCACATTTCAGGCTCTGTTGACCCAGTAAGTCGTCAGAGAACAGAGAACTTTCAGAAGAAGTTGGCATGAGGAGTTTATTCGGACATTCCATTGTTAACGGACATTTTGTAATGAAAGAACGTGCGGGCAGAGTCGCATGTCGGGCTGGACCCGACCGCGGGGGGTCGCGACAGGAAAAACACCTCTGTTGGAAACCTTAACGGGCAAGTTGGAACATGCCCAAGCAAAAGCCGCCTGAATTTTACAAATGGTTTTCAACACGGAGGTGTTTTTCCTGTCGCGGCGCACACAGATTTGCCGAGTCATCACGGAAATGACTCAATGAATTTGCGCGCATGTCTTTCATTACAAAATGTCCTTAAACAGTGGGATGTCCGCATAAAGTCCTCATGCCGGCCTCTTCTGAATCTTCTCTGTTCTCTCACGATGTCCTGGGTGAAACTAGCCTTAAATTAGGATGTTTTCAGGTCGAAACAGGCCGACGACGGCGCCTGGAAGCGCTGCAGGACGTCCCGCTCTGTGGGAAGTCCTTACACTGACAGAAACACCCCATAATCTCTCATCAGCCGTTAAGCTTTTCACCGAAAACCAGCTTAATTTCTCGAATAGTGTCGACTCGGATATTCCTCACAGGTCCAGAAAAAATTTTGATAAAGCAACGCGCGCCGTCTCGAGCAGCGTGTGAAACAAAGGAATTCAGCCGAGAGGGCGGGACCACATCTCACTCAAGGCCTGCCCACAGGGAAATGACGTCACCGACACGCGTGAAAAAACTCACGCATGCGCACGAGGGTTCAAGCATGATTGGTGTAATCGCACGTCATATAGTTAAAAAAAAAATAATAAAAGGGTCAGTTTATTATCTAATAGACCTCGTATGTTAAAATTATGAGTCCTTGTTGCTACACTGTTCTTATTACAGTTAACCGCCGAGCATTTATTACCTTTAGAGCCTGACTGTTTTTTTCCTGGGTAAGAATGGTCTGCATATGTTGCCTTAATAACATGTCAGTGATTACTCAGAATATTCACTGAAATTGTAGCATTCATGCCAGCATGGCTCGTCTGTCATCTGATGCATCTGCATTCTGCAGCAGCACCACTGACACAAAATTAAAATGGCCACTGGCGCTCAGCCAGTTACACACAGTTCAAGTCAGCCGTCTCGTGCTTCTTCTTCTCTGTTCCAGACACAGAAACCTTCCCTTTTGGGCAGGTGTGAAACAGGGATTTATTTCTAGGCACACTAAAAGCCACACTCAGAGTGGGTTTTTAGCAAGAAACCTCCCAGAGATGTTTTGGGGACATCTAAGACCTATGTAAACATGTTGAAATGTAGTATAACATGTAAGCTCTAAATACCGATAGGTGCAAAATTATTTATTTGCCTGACTCATCATTTGTAACCGCCATCAATCGTCCCGGGTAACGACTGTGAAGATGACTGGAATAAAACCATCCCACACCTTTAATACTGGCTGTATAATAGATCACAGTTGATCTGTGACATGTACGGACACCCCCCCCCCCCGCCCCCCCAACCCCATGGATTGAAACGCATGTGAACCACTGACTAATTGCAGAGTTATGTCTGATTTCAAGTCATAGTGACTGTGTTAATTTTGATTCAGTTGCGGTTAAAATCTGTCTTAGTAGAAAAATTACAGCTGCTTCATGCTCACATACCTTGAAAAAAAACAGCCTCGTAGAGAGACTGTAGCTTGTGTTGTGGCTGCGCACTCACGCACCCCCTGTGCATGCCTACAGCCTCGTGCTCCGCTACAGACAACAGACTCAGTTCACTTGTGTAGAAAAGAATCTCCATTCATGTTAAAAAGGTTGATGACAAAGTGACTGTCGTCTCTTCTCTGTGCAGCCGTAAGCCCACTCAGCGGTAGGCACAGCTAACCAAAAAGTTAGCTTCAATAACCACTAATCCGCTAACTGAAAAGTTAACTTTTATAATGTTAAACCAATAAACCACTTAAAAATTTAGTGGAAGCTACAGCTAACTGCTAACTTTCAGTATTGTTTCCAGTACACTCTCAGCTACTGACAAGTTGGTTTTGAGATTAAGCACCGCCAACACTTCTGATTAGAATCAAAGATGATCACAATCCCAACACAACCAATGTGTCCGCGCTTCTGTCTCTGCACCCTACCCACTGCTATAAGGAAAAGTCATTTACACTCACAGCATACAGTGGTCCAGAAGTGAGGGGGAAGTCATGAAAAGGAAAGCAGGTTTGACTTATGGTTTTGAGTTATAAACTAATTAATCTGAATACTTTAACTACATTAATGTCAACTCTGTCAAGTGAAAATATAACACATATCTTTTAATTTTAAAATAACACACTAATTCTGAATGTTTGACATTAACACTCACAGATGCCAAAAAACATTATGGGTAAACTGAGCCTCCACTCATCACTGATTGGTTGATTTATTATATGTAAAAACAACACACAAGTTACTGTAACATATGTAATAAATTTGCATTTGTAAAATCTGTCATTTTTTCATTTGTAAAGTTAAGTTGTGATTCAGCTCAACAACCGTGTGATATTTGGGCAGGTGCCATTCACACTGCCATCCAGTAGATGGGTCAAAATGCATAGAACATTGCCATCTATGCAGCCCACTGAACCGAGTATTGTAATTGAAGGGTGTGGACAGCCAAGGTGGCTGAAAGTCCACAGCTCTGGAAAAATAACAAGTATTCCCGAGTGTTTCCGAGCATCTGGTTGCCAGTATCAGTGGGTAGAATGAATGTATTCATCCAGAAAGAGTTATAGATAAAATTGTTATTGTTAACGTCTCATCAGACAATATCGACATCCTCATCTCTTGTGAAAAAAAACAAAAAAACAAGTTGGTTATTGCTCCTTTTTTTTTTGTACTTTTCATGATTTTGACAAAAGCTGTTTTTTAAATTCACTGATACTGTTCATATTGCAATTTCATACAACAATTAACTGTTTAAAAAATGTTGGAGACTTTGTTTTCATTCAGGACCACAGGTACAACTGTAACTTTATTCATATCTTTACATTCTGGTAAACACACACACACACACACACACACACACATATATATATATATATATATATATATATATATATATATATATATATATATATATATATATATATATATATATATACTGCCATATTTAATGGCATGTTGTGATTCAGCAGCAATTTTTGTGATGTATAAGATGTATTGTTTTTCTTTTTTGTGGTATACAGTTGCTCTGTGGGGGCACCCCCAATTTTGTTGTACTCCCCCCCTATACAATGACAATAAAGGCTATTCTGTTACTCATTAACTTATTTTTAAAAGTAAAAAACAAAGTAGCTTTTGTCTTTTTTTTTTTTTGATCAGAAACATGATTTATCACTTAAAAAATTGTATCCTATGTGAACCATGGTTTTGTGAACCGTGACAGCGTTATTTAATACTGTTCTCTCATCTGCTCCTCACGTTTGATCTGAACCTATTAACGTAGACTCTGGACGCTGGGTGTGTGTGTGTGTGTGTGTGCGTGCGTGCGTGTGTGTGTGTGTGTGTGTGTGTGTTGAGCGCTGGCTCTCCATGCACTCTCACGGTGAAGTAGAAGACTTGCGTGTGATGTGTGTGAGCAGCAGGTACTATGTCCAACAGATCACTCTCCATCCCCCAAATTAGCATAAAACTTATTGTTGTGTCTGGCTCCATATTTAGAGATTTGCTGCTTTACCTGCCATTTTTGAGCAGGGATATGCATCACATATGCACGTGAACCTTATCAGCTGAAGTCACATGTTGTCATGGATAACAGAATATTTTGAAGGGCCTGTGTTATAGAAGTGCAGCTGAGATTAATCATGTTCCCTGCAGACAGTTATCATCACATGGAGAGAAGGAAGTTTGGCCTGAAGCAGAGTGTGATGTTACACCTATTATCACACACAGCACGTTCAGAATCGCAGGTACTGATTTCAGGCGTGACTTCCACAGGTGTGTGCCGAACACATAAGAACACACATCGGGAGGCGCACCAAAAGAAGCAAACACCAGCTTATTCTTTATGATAGTACATGTTGTTTCTTTGTTTTTTTGTGTTGTTGTTTCTGAGAGAATCAATTTTTATATTAAGCTTTGGGCTCCTCATGGGACCAGATTCTTCCTTTGTTTATACAGCATCCAACACCTTGGGTCCTCTATGGCAAACACACGACGCTACACTCAGGTGAAAAGCAGACATTTCCTTGGGCTTTTTCAGCTGCTGGGTCCTCAGCGCTGAAGCACCTGCATACTGGATCATGCCCAGAGAAACACACCACATGGACAAAATGTACCAGTTGATACTCCTTCACAATGCAAGTGTTACTCCTGCTCTGAGTCTCCCCAAGTAAATATTCCTTTGATCCAAAGTCAGGCCCACTGACGGCATGAAGACTGCTGGATGCCCCCTTCCTGTGGCATAACCGTCTGTGTGGACTCCTCATCAGATACATATTCATTTGTTAGTATGTCATGTTGTTTTACTTTCCTGTTTTATGTTTCTTCTGTTAGCAGGAGGTGGTAAAATCACAAGTCAGAATTTCAGTACATCCACTTGGGAAATGATTCATAATATTAATACCAGCATTTTGGCATCAAAATTAATCTTGTATCTTGAAAATAACCCCCCACCCCTTGAATGTAACAAAGTATGGTCTATTTTCAATTATCTGGCTATTCTGCTATGTGTAAAGTTTGTCCATGCTCTTCAAAAACTTTATAAACACAATTCTTTCACAAAGGTTTTATTTCAGTCACACTGTGTGAATAACAGAACTTAGGAGGAGGCCATGCTCTTCAAAAACTTTAAAAACATAAACCATAGTCAAAGGTTTTATCAAATTCTTTAGCCTGAGATCTTGTTTTTGGCTTGGCCATGACACTTGATTTACTACAACCTGCCATGCTGTGACTTGAAATTACATGTGTAATTGCATGATCACTGTAATAATATCAGTACTTATGTAGCTTTTGTGACTTCTCGAAAACAAGTACTACCAAGTCAGGAGCATTATATATCATAAACTTGAATGTTGTGTTCAGTGCAGGGTTCATCAAAACTAATCATGAAGTCAAAACAATTACATTCTAATATTTCAAAAGATGTTAAAATTACAGTATATATTGCAGTTTTCTTTTTTGCATGGGGTGGGTTTTTTTTGTCATGGTAGACACCCACTTCCTATATGAAATATCTCCCAAATTACACAATGCACAATCTCTGAAGTGGATGTAAGCATATTTGAAAAAAATATATATATTTTCTACCATTAACACCTCCTACTACTTCTGTGTTGTAAAACTTTGTAAAGAAAAAACCTTGTAACTGTTAGAATAGCCTAAGCAGTGGGTCACCCCTCTGAATCTGGTCTGCTTGAGGTTTCTTCCTCAATATCAAAAGAGGGAGTTTTTCCCTTACCACTGTTGCCTGTGTGCTTGCTCTAGGGGTTGATAGGGTTAGGCCTAGCTTATGTGAAGACATTTCAAGATGACAGAAGCTGGTAACACTACGAACACCCGTACATTACCATGCACTAGTGACAATTTGCAAATTGGAATGAAATTTTTGAACAGTTCGACAAAATTTGACTCCGATTTCAAAACTGGTGCAGATGATGGCTGTAACTAGTAGGCTACATATATCAAGTTTGTTAAAGATTGACAAAGATGGATCAAGAAGTTACTATGATGCTTCAAAATGTGCCCTGATTTACTATGTGGTATTAAATGGGAAGGAACGGTGCTCTGTTGAAGAGTTATGTTACACCCCTAGTCCACAGGACACTGACTGTTCCATTGTGACCTCCCATGATCCAAAAAAACGAGATGAAACTGATTACTCCGGCATGCTTCTTATCAAGCTGGCTTATAAAGTGCAGACCTGGCCACTGGCTGTGCATATCTGGCAACCTGATCAAAAATGAAAGTAAACCTGCATTTTCAATAGGCGGCCAGTAGGGGTCAATTGAAGAATTACATAGGGGTCAAAATATAAAAATGGTCCAGTCATATTGAAAATTATACCACATTATTTGATTGTACAAATTCCTAAAAGGTATAGTTTGGACTATGTATGACTGAATTCTATAGAGTTATGGGGTAAAAACAACAAGAATGGTGACAAAGTTCAGTTTCAGTTTGTACAGGGGTCAAAAGTTAGAGTTGCTCCAATTTTGATCAAATGTGATGCAAATTATTAGTTAATAGGGTTTCAAAAAGTAATAGTTTGCACCATGTATCATGCTTAGTTATCATGTTATGGGGTAACATATGTCACATGTCATAGAATTCAATGGATGTCAACATTATTTGACCTTTACTTTAGAGACCAAGCATTCAACACAGTCAAAACTATTCCATTTATTAATCCAAGTAGCTCAATCAACAATTTGCACCATTTTTTATTAAAATTGGAGCAACTTTAACTTTTGACCCCTGTACAAACTGAAATTGACCTTTGTCATCATTCTTGCTGTTTATACCCTATAACTCAAGAACATTCAGTCATAGATAGTCCAAACTATACCTTTTTAGAATCTTTATGATCAGACAAATAATAATACAATAACATGCCTTTGGAGGGCGGTATGCATTTTCAGAGGCCCGACGTTCATGACCAGTCGCCCAATATCTGTCATTTTGGGCAACTGGTCATGAATGGAGGGACTCAGAAAATGCATATCGCATGACAACAGCATGCTATTTGCATGATCACTTTTTACTGAGATACACAACATGTAACGCGTACATAAAAAGTTGGCTCACTTAACTTTTGTTGTGTCAGCTGCTCTCCGAATTTGGCAGTGTGTCCTCATCAAGCTGGCTGCTTTGGCTGCTGTTCATTGTCGTACTATCCATGAGAAAATCATCCAGAATAATATCCATATTGGGGCCGACACACACTTCTCGCCTTTTTTTTTTTTTTTTCCTCTGCGGACAGTTCTTGGGCTGCGCGCTATGACGTCATTTGTTTACGCACAGCGAGCGGGTATAGCCAGATAGCGTCGACATAAATCTACGATACCGGCGCAGCAACGCCCCGGTAAAGTGATAATAATGTAGTATAGTTTTCAACAGAGGTGTCAAGTAACAAAGTACAAATACTTCGTTACTGTACTTAAGTACACTTTTTAGGTATCTATACTTTACTCCTTTACTTATTTTTCTGCCTACTTCTGACTTCTACTCATTACATTTTCACACAAGTATCTGTACTTTCTGTTCCTTACATTTTTAAAACAAACAGCCTCGTTACTCTTGCCTTCAGTTTAATGTTTATATATTATATTTCACATCATGTGCACCTGTAATCAACTTTTCTGCAGCACGGCTTTGCTTTGAACCGTGAACCAATCCAAGCAGTGGTTCGCAGATTGAAGCAATGCTTCGACTTATTGCTTTGTTTATTCTTTCTTTCTTTCGCTTAATTTTCCCCCACTAAAACCCTAAAGAGCATACTTCTGTGAGTATTATTTATCTTTTCTATGTTAAACCGACCTGTTATGGTCTTCTGAAACAGTTGATAGATGTATTTTATAACTTAAAAACGGGAGCGACGCTAACGCGTTAGCATGTCTATGAAATTTTCAATGTTAAAAGTTAGCATTAAGCAATTGCAGCTCTCATCACGTTCGGGTGCATTTGTTTTCAAATTGTAATATTTCTTAAATTTATTTTTGTTTATATATTAATAATCCAATAATTATTATATACAATTTTAGAGAAAGAGGCAAAAAGAACCGGAATAGAAACACAACAGAAAATATAAAAGCAACTAACAATGAACATACATATATACATACATACATACATAAATAAATAAGTGTTTCCTGTGAACACCTAGTGACTCTTACACCTCCACTTCATCCCTGTCTTATTTAATGACAGTTTGTTTCGGTCAAACCATATTTCAATGTGTTAATTTCTTCAGTGATTTCCTCCAGAACTATCTGCCAAACTAGAAAACTGCTGCATCCTAGTAAGAGCAGAATACTACTGGAATGGATTTGAATAAGAAAAGTTGTTTTTTTGTTTTTTGTTTTTTCTTCACTAAATGGATGCTGCACTCACTGCAGTTTATTGTCTGGAATAGTCCCAGATTGCATTTCAGAGCTTCTAGAATTGAAACATTTTCGTGCAGGTGGTGTTGGGGGGTAATTTTGGGTTTTAGGTCTTGGGCCACATGTAGAACGAATCAGTTTTTAAATTAAGCTTTCAATTCATATAGTGGCATCTACCTTTTTTTTTTTTTTTTTTTTTAAAGGTCACTTTATACTTTTATACTTTAAGTAGGTTTTGGAGCACATACTTTTTCACTTTTACTTGAGTAAAGAGGTCAAGTTGATACTTCAACTTTTACCAGAGTGTTTTTAAACTGCAGTATCTATACTTCTACTTAAGTAACAAATGTGTGTACTTTTGACACCACTGGTTTTCAATATGATTGGAGCATTTTTATATTTTTATCCCCTGTGTAATTCTTCAATTGACCCCTACGTGGCTGCCATATTGAAAATTCAAGTGGCCCATTGGTTTTTTCAAAAGAGCAATGCCTAAGGAGAATTTGTGCTGGATTTGGTTCTTGTATCACCATGTGAAGTATTGTTTCAGTTAGTTGCTGCATGAACCCCTCCACCAAGTTTTTGCATAATCCTGCTAACAAACAAAAACAATAAAGACAGTGTGAATACACACCTTCTTGATCTATAGAACCAAATGACCAGCATCCCAGTATTAAATTGTTTCTTTGGTATTTGTTGCCACAAACACAATTTTCATGTTTATATCAGCTCATTACATTCTTCAATGGAGTTGATGAATCTTCTTGGTTTGAGATGGCGAGTGCACATTCACAGACAGTATGCGGGCACACTCACGGACACACTGTGATCTGAAATGAATATTTATGCTGTGCAGAGAGAATAAAGATGAACAGCAGTGTGTTTTAAACACAGTTTCCATGTATGCTGCAGTCAGATCACAAAGAAGAGACATCTTCTCTTCCTGTGTTTTAGTTTCTCACCTTCTCCCCGTGGGACACACGCTCCTTTTTCCTCCTCTCACTTCCTTTCTTATACCTTTCTGTTGGAATGAAAAGCTTCCTTGATTACACCAACAAGACAAGTTGATTTCTGTAGAGAATACAATGTCAAGGTTTCCAGGAGGAGTGTCCACGGAGAAGAAAGAGCAGGAAACAGATGAAAAACTCTCACCATTTACAAAGATGTGGTGTCACTGCCTTAATTAGAGCAGCACCACTTTTTACTTCTAGCTCTCCCTCTGTGCCCATCACTTTATCAGAGCTTAGATGAAGTGATAAACAGACAGACCCGGAGAAGAGCGAGCGTGCCAGACAACGAACAACTGCTATCTGGATTTCGACTGTGTTTTTCAGGCCGCTGTGCTGTTACCAAGCAACCAGCAGAAGGCTCGCGTCACAGGCTTTTTGTGACCTCAGTAAGGCCAAGCAAGAGGTCATTGGTGTCCTTCTTCCAAGAAAATATTGTCTCAAAGTGGAAGAAGTGTAGAAAAACAGAGAAAATGTTGATTTGTTAATGCCTGCACTGAGCGCTGTTGGAGATTCTGTATGTGTGTCTGACTGTGTGCTGTTGTGATGCACTGCGTGTCATTCCATGTTTATGTATGTCTTCTCTTTTTTGTTAGGTCTGTTGGGTTCCATATGTGTTGTACTGTGTGTATGCACATGTTCATTCAGTTGCAGCGACCGAGTTAACCTCATAGCGTTTGAATGTGAATTATTCATAGTTCGAAAGCCTGTGAGATTCTCTTTTCTCACTGTAACAAATGACTGCCCTCACTGTGTGTGTGGACGCACGCTTCACACTTCAGCATCTTTATGGAATGGTGGCGGTTTCATGTTTATTTTATGTTTTTACATTTGTATATACTTCCCCTGTGTGCCCAAAATTATACACAGGAATATAAATTCATGTGGCATTACCGGACTGTCAAATTCTGCAGAGCAGCAGAAAGCAAAATTACATCACTGGTCGATAACAGCTGGATATTATTCACAGTTTTAATCATCTGTAAGGTGGATAAGGTCACAAAGAAGTCAGTTACAGTAAGAGGGAAATCCTGCATGTTGTGTGGGAGAGATTTTTTAAGAGTAGGCTGGTGTACGATGAATAAAACCATCCCATTCAGACATAAACCTTCACTGATGTGATAACATCAACAAAAATCCTCTGGCTCCAAGGTTTATTATAATTGCTGCCCTTCAACCCATTGACCTGAGTAAGAATGTAATTTTCTGTGCAGCTGGGTGGCTTTCAGAGAAGCCTTTATATAAATTCATATTATGTACCTCCCTAGCGGGCAAATTACACTACATCGGTCAACATAACGGTCAATGTAACGCTGATGTTGAGCCCCTGATATTGTAACAATGTCAGAATATGCTGTTAGGACCACGTTGAATTGTGCTTATGTTTCTGATTTCAAGACAAACCATAGTTCAGTGTTGTATCTAGTGACTGTGAGATCAGCGTCGGAGTGACATTGATATTCCATTGATTGATGTCACATTGTAATACAACCAACAACACTGATACAATGCCACTGTGTTCACTTGGTCATGCATTCTGGGCGCATTGTGGTCCTATTGGCTTCATCGGCCGGTGACTTCTAACACTCACTGGATCGGTTCGCAGCCGAGTGTGAAGCGGCTGGGATGAGGATCAGCACCTCTAAATCTGAGGCCATAGTTCTCAGCAGGAAAACGATGGATTGCCTACTCCGGGTAGGGACAATGGTGTGTGAGATTGGCTGGAGAATTGGCACAGCAGGAGTGGTGTTGCATTCGCTCTACCATACTGTTGTGATGAAAAGGGAGCTGAGCCAAAAGGCGAAACTCTCAATCTACTGGTCAATCTTCATTCCTACTCTCACCTATGTACATGAGGGTTGGGTCATGACCGAAAGAACTAGATTGTGGGTACAAGTGGCCGAAATGGGCTTCGTTAGGAGGGTGGCTGGCATCTCCCTTAGAGATAGGGTGAGAAGTTCAGTCATCTGTGGGGAGCTCGGAGTAGAGCCGCTACTCCTTCGAGTTGAAAGGAGCCAGCTGAGGTGGTTCGGGCAACTGGTAAGGATGCTTCCTGGGTGCCTTCCTAGGGAGGTGTTCCAGGCATATCCACCTGGGAGGAAACCCTGAGAAAGACCCAGGACTAGGTAGAGAGATTAGATCTCCACACTGGCCTAGGAGCGTCTCGGGATCCCCCAATCAGAGGTGGTCAAGGTGACATGGGAAAGGGAAGTCTGGGGTCCCCTGGTAGAGCTGTTGTCCCCGCGAACTGATCTGAGATAAGCGGTTGAAGATGAGTGATTCGTGAGTGACTTTCTTGGTCATAAATTACATTAACATCCTTGGAATTGCCTATCAACACAACTTCGTTCCTTTATTTTATATAACTAGTTCAGTGCCCCCGTAGGACGTTTGTATTCCTATAGAAAATTGGGAGCTTATGTATATTTCTCATGGATGTTCATATGAGGCTATGTTTGAAGGTGGGATGTACAAAGTGGTGTACTTATATTATTATTTGAATATAGTATTCCATATTGTTTTTTTTTAAAAAAATCTGTTTTATTATCATTTATATGAAAATAAAAGGATTCCTATTAAACAGGTTATTGGAAGAAAGTCAGACAAAATTAAACAGACCATTTAGAATATTTGAAACAGCAAATCATATTCCACCTCCCGAACAAAGTTTGTTTAAACTTTAACTCACAGCAAATATATGATTTTATTCAGTTTATGTACTTAATAAAACGTTGTACAAATTTTGGAAAATATTAAAGGATTATTAACCGAGCGGAAGGTCTGTACAGGGAAATATCAGACAGACGTGTTGTCAGTACGTGTGAAAAACATGGAGGTCTGATATCCTCGTACAGACCAAGCAAGCAAGGTTAATAATTCCTTTATTACACTCAACAAAAATATAAACACAACACTTTTGGTTTTGCTCCCATTTTGTATGAGATGAACTCAAAGATCTAAAACTTTTTCCACATACACAATATCACCATTTCCCTCAAATATTGTTCACAAACCAGTCTAAATCTGTGATAGTGAGCACTTCTCCTTTGCTGAGATAATCCATCCCACCTCACAGGTGTGCCATATCAAGATGCTGATTAGACACCATGATTAGTGCACAGGTGTGCCTTAGACTGCCCACAATAAAAGGCCACTCTGAAAGGTGCAGTTTTATCACACAGCACAATGCCACAGATGTCGCAAGATTTGAGGGAGCGTGCAATTGGCATGCTGACAGCAGGAATGTCAACCAGAGCTGTTGCTCGTGTATTGAATGTTCATTTCTCTACCATAAGCCGTCTGCAAAGGCGTTTCAGAGAATTTGGCAGTACATCCAACCAGCCTCACAACCGCAGACCACGTGTAACCACACCAGCCCAGGACCTCCACATCCAGCATGTTCACCTCCAAGATCGTCTGACACCAGCCACTCGGACAGCTGCTGAAACAATCGGTTTGCATAACCAAAGAATTTCTGCACAAACTGTCAGAAACCGTATCAAGGAAGCTCATCTGCATGCTCGTCGTCCTCATCAGGGTCTCGACCTGACTCCAGTTCATCGTTGCAACTTCGCACAGCCATTGAAGAGGAGCGGACCAACATTCCACAGGCCACAATTGACAACCTGATCAACTCTATGTGAAGGAGATGTGTTGCACTGCATGAGGCAAATAGTGGTCACACCAGATACTGACTGGTATCCCCCCCCAATAAAACAAAACTGCACCTTTCAGAGTGGCCTTTTATTGTGGGCAGTCTAATGCACACCTGTGCACTAATCATGGTGTCTAATCAGCATCTTGATATGGCACACCTGTGAGGTGGGATGGATTATCTCAGCAAAGGAGAAGTGCTCACTATCACAGATTTAGACTGGATTGTGAACAATATTTGAGGGAAATGGTGATATTGTGTATGTGGAAAAAGTTTTAGATCTTTGAGTTCATCTCATACAAAATGGGAGCAAAACCAAAAGTGTTGTGTTTATATTTTTGTTGAGTAAATATGGCTATTATATATATATAAACATGCAAACTTCTAATCGTGTTTTTAGCTTCCTGGTTTGTAATGAAAATACGTGTTGTGGGCCGATTGTCATGGTAACTGGTCTAGATATGGGAAAATATCTGATCAGTACTCAGCCAGTCAGAGTGTGCGCAGCCTCACAGCCATATAAAATATTTTATTCAGCTTATGTACTTACTGAAACATTGTACAAATAGTGGGAAATTTATTGGTGTTATATATTAGCAGGGGTGGTGGCCAAGTGGTTAATGCGCTTGGTTTCTGTTCAGAAGGTACCGGGTTCAAATCCCATCCCTGCCACATTTCTCCATGTAATGTGGAGTTGCGTCAGGAACGGCATCCGGCGTAAAACCTGTGCCAATTCAACATGCAGATCCACCTTGGATTTGCTGTGGCGACCCCAAGTGCAAACAAGGGAGCAGCCGAAGGGACTTACTATCAAAAACGGCTTTTAGCTAACATCTCCTCAGTGATGTCAAGTTAAACTCAGTTGCAAGGAACACTGACAGCATGCCTTCCACAGTAAAAGTATTTCCTGGGATGCTGGCATTAAATTGTTATTGTAAAATTGTGGGAGCAACATAAACTATCTGATGTTGTTTAACTTTGCTACCAGTAACATCAGCGAGCCACACCATTTTGGAAATACGAATATCACAATGTTAATCAAAATAAAGGTTTAAAATTAAAGAATTTGGAAGTTAATCCCCAAAATTTTCATATTAAAAGATGCACATCACCGTGCCATGTGCAAGCCTTATCTGAAAACTGACGTCGATCTGACAAACCATCAGAGATATGTGAGCAAAATACCCACACACAGACGCTTCTTGCGTCATAGATTGATATTTTCTATTCATAAAATACATTATTTTGTCTTCTTTGCTGTGTTCACTTGTATCCACTTGTGAGAAGCACTTCCAGTGTCAACATCAACAATAGTGTGGGTTGCAAAGATGGCACAAAGAGTTGATGTGCAATCAATGGAAATAACATTAAGCCAATTCAGCAATGAAAACCTCACAAAATTGATCAAAAAAGCATGAAAATGGTCAAAAGAATTTGTTGGAAAACAGCTGTGAGTTGTTTATATATTCTATATAAGGTAAACGCATAGCAGGGCTGAGGATTATCCATTTCGAGGTTACAATGGTGACCCGTTCAGAGACTGTTCTGTGTATTTTAGCCTTTGTCTACCAACCAATAGACATTTGGTACATCGTATTGTGAAACCGGTCAATTGGCACATGCAGGCGCCCAGAAATATTCCCAAAAGAGCCAAAATTATTATTTTATTTACAGTATGTTAAAGTGACTATCTGCATATATGTTGGCAGAGATGTAGCTTAATAAACAAGTCTGTTAGATTAACGTACTTACATAAACATAAAATTATATTTACTCAAAATGGATTTCGAAGGCTGCATAGGCAGGAACTAGAAGGATGAGTACAGGAGTGTGTTGGACAATTTTATAGAATGGTGCAGAGACCACCTGCAGCTCAACATATCTGAGATGATGGTGCTGGTGGTGGACTTCAGAAGGTGGAAGACCCTTCAGAACCCAGTTACCATCAGTGGAACTGCGGTGGACATTATGGACGTTTGCAAGTACCTGGGTGTCCACATAGACAACAAACTGGACTAGACTGTAAACACAGATGCTGTGTATAAGAAAGGTCAGAGCCAACTGTACTTCCTCAGGAGGCTCAGATCTTTCATTGTTTTCAGAAATATGTTGCAGATGTTTTATCACTCGGTGGTCTCCAGGGTCATCTTCTACACTGTTGTGTGCTGTGGCAGCAGGCTGAAGGCAGCCGGCATGAACAGACTTAACAAGCTCATCAGGAGAGCTGGCTCTGTCCTGGGGGTTGAGCTGGAGTTGGTGGTGTCAGAGTGGAGGATGCTGAGGAAACTGCGTAGCAACTGGGACAACACCTCCCACCTGCTACATGCCACACTGATGTCCTGTCAGAGCACCTTCAGTCATAGACTGAGACCACCGAGGTCCACCATAGAATGCCACAGGAGGTTTTTCCTCCCTGTAGCAATCAGACTCTATAATTCCTTCCCCTTCTGTAGGATGAATACATAACAAAGTTATTCAGTTACTCAGTTATGTGTAATATTGGCAAACATCTTGTGAAAATGTCCTCAGTCATTTTGCATAAAATTGTTATACCAATGTTCACTGTTTACTGTTCCGTACTCTGGCAAAATAATTTCCTTCGGGATAATAAAGTCTTATAATAATAAATCTTAAGTCTGAAATAATAAATCTTATTCTGAATCATTCAGAGTAAACATCTTTAATATGCGCAGCCAACAGAGCTGACTCCAGGACTTTTATAAGAGCTAAAGGGTGTTATGTAAAACAGTGACATCCTGGACTGTGTATTAATGGTAGGTATACAAATTCAGCTCAGTTTTAAAATCACAGTTGCAAGACCACAGTCCTTTCAATAAATGCCCTTATTGGGATAGAAGCCAATAATTTGTCATAAATTTCGGCCAAACATATTGTAGGTTGAACACTCTAGCTTCCCACTCTGGATCAGATCGTGGCACTTTCTTTCATGTTAATCCAACAGAGTGCAATATCAAGCACTGTGTTCCAGTTCACAGGCAAAGAACACTTGACAATCAAATTTTCTCCATTGCATCATCTTGGTGGGAAAAGGAGGGCAGAATTCCACAATGCCTGCAGTAAGACCTGTACATGCACCCTGCTCAGAGTGCTGCTCTCACTGGACCGACATCTCTACGGGTTAAGATATGTCACATGTCATAGAATCCAATGGACGTCAACATAGTTTGACTTTTACTTTGCAGACCAAACATTCAACACAGTCAGAAAAAGGGACCATCAGTAAAACTAAAAAACAAACAACAACAAAACGCTGAAGTATATATATATATATATATATATATATATATATATATATATATATACGAGGTCTATTAGAAAAGTATCCGACCTTATTATTTTTTTCAAAAACCATATGGATTTGAATCACGTGTGACTGCGTCAGACAAGCTTGAACCCTCGTGCGCATGCGTGAGTTTTTCCACGCCTGTCGGTTGCGTCATTCGCCTGTGAGCAGGCTTTGAGTGAGGAGTGGTCCACCCCCTCGGCGGATTTTCATTGTCAGGAAATGGCGGAATGATTTGAGCTTTTTTTCCATCAGAATGTTTTCAGAAACTGTTAGAGACTGGCAGCTGGAAACCATTCGAAAAATTTATCTGGCTTTCGGTGACAATTTTACGGGCTTCACAGAGAATAAGGACTACTACAGCTTTAAGGACGGCTTTAAGGACGCTCGGCACGCCGCGCTCCGTGCCGCCATCGAGAGCCACAAACCACCGGATCTTTTCTAAACGGATGACTCTGTGGATCCGAGACCGTTGTGTGCACTTTCTCTGGTTATCACAAGAGCTGGACATCAACCATTTTCTGGCAGATTTCACTTTTAACAAGAGATTTTGTCATGGAAAGCTGAGCGGAGGCTTCGCGTCACGACCATTTTACTGATGGAGCAAGACAAAGGAACACCTCCGTTTTGGTCTCACAGGACGGCTTTGAGATGGCGTTCAGACAGCTGTCGGTGGTTTTTTCATCGAGTGATTATCCGAGAAATTGTGGATGTGCCTGGACATGCCAGAACATGTCCCGTGAGGCTTCATCCCGGTGTTGCTTTGCGCCATGCGGCACCGCCATGACGCGCGAAGCCTCCGCTCCTCTTTCCATGACAAAAACTCCTGTAACAGTGGAATGTGCCGTTCATTTCCAAACTGGACGCTGTGTTTTATCCGGGATGTCGTCTGACTAGCACAGGCATTGTGAAAAGACGTGGACATCAGCACTTTTTCAGTACATTGAGACAGACGTGCGGAGGAATTCTGCGCGTCACGGCGGTGCCGCATGGCGCAAAGCAACGCCGTCATGAAGCCTCACGGGACATGTTCTGGCATGTCCAGGCACATCCACAATTTCTCAGATAATCACTCGATGGAAAAACCACCGACAGCTGTCTGAATGCCATGTCAAAGCCGTCCTGTGAGACCAAAACGGAGGTGGTTTTGTCTCGCTCCAGTAGCGAATCCATCGTGATGCGCGAAGCCTCCGCTCAGCTTTCCATGACAAAATCTCTTGTTAAAAGTGAAATCTGCTGGAAAATGGTTGATGTCCAGCTTTGTGATAACCAGAGAAATGGCACACGATGGTCACAGATCCAGACAGCCATCCGTTTAGAAATGAAATGGTTGTTCGATGGCGGCTTCGGAGCGCGGCGCGCCCCACAGCCACTGGGGGCCGTCCTTAAAGCGACAGTAACACTCCTTATTCTCTACCAAGCCCGTAACATTTTCACCGAAAGCCAGATAAATTTTCTAATGGTTTCCAGCTGCCAGTCTCTAACAGTTTCTGAAAAAATTCTGATGGAAAAAAAGCCCAAATCATCCGCCATTTCCTGATAATGAAAATCCGCCGAGGGGGTGGACCACTCCTCACTCAAAGCCTGCTCACAGGTGAATGACGCAACCGACAGGCGTGGAAAAATTCACGCATGCGCACGAGGGTTCAAGCTTGTCTGACGCAATCACATGATTCAAATCCATATGGTTTTTGAAAAAAATAATAAGGTCAGATACTTTTCTAATAGACCTCGTACAGTATATGTGTGTGTGTCTCAGGCCTGTATATGGCACTGTAACACTCCCACAAAAACCAGGGAAGAAGACATGGAGCATGCGCATTGCTGGTGTAAGGACCTAATCAATGTAACATTAGAAGCTACAACTTTATACGTACTAAGCAGAACACTGAGTAAAATAAAATCTTTTAAGAGAAGGAGGATCCTCGTTGATCATCTGAAATATATTGTGTATTTAAAGAGAAGCAGTGCGTATGTGTGGTTGCTCTCTTAATTTTTTTTTTCGTTGTTACGAGTTTCGGAGCTTTACCAGACTGTAAGTGCAGTGAAATCCTCAGTCAGTGGACAGGCTGATTCTACTGCTCTTACAGTTTGGGAAAGCTCTGAAAGTCATAATGATGTGAAAAAATAAACTACCCATGAAAACAGAGACGGAAAAACATAAATTTGAAAATCTGCATGATGGTGCAGCGCCATTGTTTATGGAGAGCCCCGTGTTCGCGTTTATGAAAACATGGGTGGAATTAGTTATACTGACCACATCTTCTATTTCTACTGAGGATAAGTTATTTTGGAATAATTATTGCTATTGTTTTATTGCCCAGCCCTACATTGAGTATTTTCATTGCATTATCATCCTGTCCAATATTATACACACTCATCTTATTCCTATTTTCTTTTAGAGTTTCCACAATGTTTAAAAACATCTCATCTCATCTTCAACTACTTATCCGAGACCGAGTTGCGGGATGTTTAAACATGACTAAATGTTAGGCCTATGTTCTCATTGCATGCTCACACACACACACACGCACGAGTGACACAACATGCGGTTGAAATTGTCCTGGATGTGACAGCTTGTGCCACTGGGTTCTTTCTCATTGTCTGATGTCCCGCCTGCGTTTCAGCAATTCACGGTAGCAAAGTGTTTAGGAGATTTTCTCTCATATTCGAACATAGTGTTGCATGCAGAGTAAAATAGTTTCCCCTTGCTTTCATGTAGAATGGCTGGGCACTGCTATTTTTGATCTTTTACAGTTTTTTTTTGTCAGCAAATGTCAGACGTTGGGTTTGTACGTCTGCTGTGTCTCCTGAACATATGCGGCTGTAAGTGTCTTATGGGAGATGACGGCGATTGGCCAAATTTGCGGAAAGGTTGTGGTGATTGATTAAAATTGCAATGCCACGCTAAATTCACAGGGATTGGTTTAATTTGCATTAATAGTTGCGATCGCAATATTGTGAAATTCTGGAGGGTCTGTTTCTATCTGCATCAGCTTTTCGAAGAAGCATAAATCTGGCAAGTGTGTAGCCTGACTTTATGTTTGAAGCACTCATTAGTAGCCACTGTGTGCTCATGCTTGTTATCAAAGGTGTACCCTGGCTCTCCCACAGTGTGTACTCAGATAAGCCTTGGTTATACTTTTACCAGAGGTTGTCACACATTGCACATGTACTTCAACACAGCTTGAAAACGCTTTCACACAGGATGCAGGATGGATAAAAAGAAACTCATCATAGCATGCAAGTGGAAGTACAGAGAAATCACACAAAAAGGAAGCAAGATGTCAGGATTTCCCTCAGAGCCTGGTTTTAACTCTGTTTTATCAGTGTCATGTGTTAGTTTCTCCACTAGATGGTGCCCTCAATTTTGTTTCACACCTGTATTAGATGAGTGACTGATTATTGATAGACTATTTAAACCCTGACTTTCTGTTCATGTATTGCCAGATACAGATATGTCTTGCCTTGTTTGTCTGTTGCCTTGCTTGCTTCATTTTGACTCACCAGCTTCCAAAGCCACCTTCGATGATCCAGGCAGTTTTCAAGAGGATCAGACCTGAATGCCGCCCTGTGACCTTGACTGCGTCTTCCAGCTGTGCGCTTAAGATGCCGAAGCTTCCCACAGCAAAAGCTCAGGTAACCTGGCCTCCCCTCTAATTCCCGTATTAGAGCAAACTGTCATTTCTTGATGTTCCAGATGATTCTGGTACAGCTCCCAAGTGGTTCTGGATCCTGGCTTTGACTACCTGCATATCAACTTCACTTTGGAACTCCTTGGCTCTTGGCGCAGAGCGCGTCTCAACGAGTGAGATCCCATTCTCACTCGGTCCTGTTTGTGACTGTGCTATGATAAAGAACTGTTCCATGAACTCCCCCTAAGAACCGCATGAATTCTGATATCAATCGAGAACCCAGTTGTATCAAGTCCTACTTAATTGGAACTCTGTTACAACATGCAGCACTTGACCTCTGACCTTTGGATACAACTTATGAGCTATGAGCTATTTCTTAAGAAGAGAACTTTATTTCCTGATCTCTGAAACAGCCTGTGTTAAACCTTTTATGAACTGTGACTATGTTGAGGATCCAGCAATACGAGTCCATTCACTCACCCTGTGTGTCTTTATTCCCCATAGTTCTTGGTCTCAGAGGCATGCGTTCCACCTGGTCCTGAACCCTTAGTTGATATTATCTTTCAGGACTGGCTTGGGATCCTGCAGCTCCCTCATTTTACCGCAAAGAGGCGGGCCACCTCTCCACACTGCAGGCATCCCAGTGCAGCACTTTTAATTTATTTGTTATAAATAAATATATTTTCCTTTGTACTCTTCTCTGTGTCCATTTCCCTGCATTTGGATCCATTTCCTGCAATGGTTCAGTTCCACAAGAACCTCTAATCATAATAGAAGAAGGACATCTCTCAGTATAAGACTTCCTCCTCAATCAAAATGCATTTAAAGATAAGAAGAATCCCAGCGTTAACATTATTGGTACTCTGCATAATAACTAACATTTCACAACAAAATATTTTTTTCTCTGCTTCCCTCAAAGTGCTAGTCAGAAATGGAACAATGTTTTTCTGTTAAAAGCTGTTTAAGGTATAATAAATACTGTGTGGAAAAATACAGACTATTTGGGCACAATTTTTTTGGTACATTTTCCTCTGTACATGACCACAATTGAGTTGAAAGGATGCAGTGAAGATGCGATTGACATGTACTGTATGGCTTTCATCGTTTAGGTATTACAACCATTTTTGCAAACAGTCCCTCCATTTTCAGAAGAAGCAAAAGCCCAATATAGGCCCCAAAGCCCTTTGGTGCCGGTGCCAATTATCGGATACTGTAGTGTGAAGTGGAAGAGAGTCTATGACTCCTCCCTGGAGGGGACAGCAGTCTGACACAGCCCAGTCCACCCAGCCCAGCCCAGCCCAGGTTTCCAAATTGGCAAGCTAGCTCTTTATCCTCTACACCAGTGATTTTCAACCTTTTTTGAGCCGCGGCACCCTTTTTATATTTACAAAATCCTGCGGCACACCACCAACCAAAATAATATTATAATGCTATTACCTCTGGTTTTGCGCAAAACCCAAATATCATTATTATTATTATTATTATTATTAATAGAAAATCGATACAGAAAACACCACATTTTGAAAATCCTCAAGCATTTTGCGCTCTGATCTCAAGTAGGGCTGTCACGATTAGGAATTTCTGGAGACGATTAATTGTCAGACAAATAATTGCGATTGACGAATATATTGTCTATTTTTTTTCTTTTTTTCCCCTTCTTTATATTCTACTATTGTAGTATAATTACACAACTCTGGAAGAACGTTTGGCTTCTGTGAGTGGAGAAACTGGGAATGGTGCAACATTTTTATTTTTATCTTCATTTTACATACAGTCCCAACTTTTTCTGAATTGTGGTTGTTTCTGTTGCATTTCTGAAATTGTTTCTCCTCATCAGTCACGTTTTGTGCTTAAACACTGCATTAAGCCCATATTGAACAAATAAATACCTTTGGAAAATAACAGCTGTTAAAGTTCAGAGTTCTCACCTGCTTTTTGTGATCTCTGCGTCTGAACATTGTTTTTTTTTTTGTGGCTCAGTTCATTCATATATTCTCATTTTTTAAATATGTTTTTAAAGATATTTGACCGTTTATTTCATCTCATGATCTCATAAATTCAGCATACGACGCACACATGGTGTGAACAGGACGGTAACGGCAGAATCACACCTTTAGAGAAAGTTCAGAGAGAAGTAAAGGCAGCTTCATGTTTCCGTTTTGTTAACGTTCACTCGGGTTAAAATCTTCTCGCTGCGCACTGAACGTGTCGCGCCTGCATTCAGGAATCTCCCTCACCCACCCCCTCCCTCACAGTCTGCAGCCTGTTAACTCCGCGCGCGGGCGCGCACACACAGGCACAGACACACACACCGACAGCTCCGCATTTTAGACCGCTTTTGAAGGAGACGGCACTGTTTTAATCGGCCGTCAGCCTCCTTGTTATTGTCATGCCTTAAGACGAGAGCGAGGCTGCAGCACGTTTGACGTCAGATTCTGAGTCGTTTTATGCTTTGTGGATAAAATAAATAATTCACGGTAATCGCGAATATGAAAAATACCCATGGCACCCCTGACGGTCGATCACGGCACCCTAGGGTGCCGCGGCACCCCGGTTGAGAATCACTGCTCTACACTACCTGGTCAGTAACTGGAAAAGCTGACATTATTATAAGTACAAAGATTATTGTTAGCACTAAGAAGAAAATCCTTTGTAGTCAATGATCACATCACGGACATCATCAAAACCTGAGTTTGCTCCCTTGAGATGCTTTGCCAGCCCGTTAATGCAACCTGCTTCAGTTACTGCTCGTCTTTGGGTCTTTCTGCCTTTTGTTTTATGTTGGCCATTGAGGAATATTCCACTTTTTTGCCTTCAGAAGCTCTTATGTTGTTTTGACAGCATGTTTTGGGATGTCATCCATCTGCACTGTGAAGCACCATCCAATCAGTTTGGCAGCATTTGTTTGAATCTGAGCAGATAGCATAGTCCTATACACTTCAATAGTAATTATGATACTTCCATCAGTAGTCATCTCATCAATAACTAGCAGTAGCCTAGTTTAATCTTCAGCCATACATGCCCATGCCATAATAACGCATGGACCATATATAATATATGATGTGGTATACTTCCTGACTATGAACCTTTCCTTTCCTTCTCCACACGCTCATCTTCCCATCATTCTGGTACAAGCTGTCTGCTTAATTTGCCATAGAATTAAAAATGGAACAGGCCACAACTGTTCATGAACATTTTTGTCAGTCAACTGTCTTATTACTTCCATCCTCTAAAAATGGAGGGACTATGTATCAAAATGGCTATAATTCCTAAATGATTAATGTGATTTTTCTGTTCAACCCCTTATAGTAGAGCAGATAACTCAGCCGGAAAGGAGATATGAATTGTGTTACCAATATGTTGACCAAGCTCTGATTTCTGATCATGCTACCTATCAGTGTCCTTGGACAAGACACTTCATCTGCATTAGCCCAGGCTATTCTGCATTATTTTGCAAACTAGCTTGCTCAGTGAGATAGGAGATAGACTCCCAATTTATAGACTTTGATTTGATTCGAGTTCTGTGCTTCATGCCACCTGTTTGTGTCCTTGGACAAAACACACCATCTACATCATCTCAGTCCACCCAGCTATACATGAGTACCAGGCTTGGCTGGGGAAGTAACCTGTGATGAACTGGCATCCTGTCCAGGTGGGCTCTCATCTGCTTGATGTTATGGCATCTAGGGATAAATAAAGGCACCAGTGGCCCTTAGACCCCATACAGCACTTACTTCTTAATTCTTGATCTAATGAAAGTCTGCACTTAAAGTCCATCATGATTTTTTCATTTCCACTCCACTGTGGTGGGGTACAGAGGCAAGATGCCAAACATTCTATCACTGTACAAATACAAACCCTGGCAAAAATTATGGAGTCACCGGCCTCTGAGGATGTTCATTCAGTTGTTTAATTTTGTAGAAAAAAGCAGATCACAGACATGACACAAAACTAAAGTCATTTCAAATTCAACTTTCTGGCTTTAAGAAACACTATAAGAAATCAGGAAAAAAAATTGTGGCAGTCAGTAACGGTTACTTTTTTAGACCAAACAGAGGGAAAAAAATATGGAATCACTCAATTCTGAGGAAAAAATTATGGAATCATGAAAAACAAAAGAATGCTCCAACACATCACTAGTATTTTGTTGCACCACCTCTGGCTTTTATAACAGCTTGTAGTCTCTGAGGCATGGACTTAATGAGTGACAAACAGTAGTCTTCATCAATTTGGCTCCAACTTTCTCTGATTGCTGTTGCCAGATCAGCTTTGCAGGTTGGAGTGTTGTCATGGACCATTTTCTTCAACTTCCACCAAAGATTTTCAATTGGATTAAGATCCGGACTATTTGCAGGCCATGACATTGACCCTATGTGTCTTTTTGCAAGGAATGTTTTCACAGTTTTTGCTCTATGGCAAGATGCATTATCGTCTTGAAAAATGATTTCATCATCCCCAAACATCCTTTCAATTAATGGGATAAGAAAAGTGTCCAAAATATCAATGTAAACTTGTGCATTTATTGATGATGTAATGACAGCCATCTCCCCAGTGCCTTTACCTGACATGCAGCCCCATATCATCAATGACTGTGGAAATTTACATGTTCTCTTCAGGCAGTCATCTTTATAAATCTCATTGGAACGGCACCAAACAAAAGTTCCAGCATCATCACTTTGCCCAATGCAGATTCGAGATTCATCACTGAATATGACTTTCATCCAGTCATCCACAGTTCACGATTGCTTTTCCTTAGCCCATTGTAACCTTGTTTATTTTCTGTTTAGGTGTTAATGATGGCTTTCGTTTAGCTTTTCTGTATGTAAATCCCATTTCCTTTAGGCAGTTTCTTACAGTTCGGTCACAGACGTTGACTCCAGTTTCCTTCCATTCGTTCCTCATTTGTTTTGTTGTGCATTTTCGATTTTTGAGACATATTGCTTTAAGTTTTCTGTCTTGACGCTTTGATGTCTTCCTTGGTCTACCAGTATGTTTGCCTTTAACAACCTTCCCATGTTGTTTGTATTTGGTCCAGAGTTTAGACACAGCTGACTGTGAACAACCAACATCTTTTGCAACATTGCGTGATGATTTACCCTCTTTTAAGAGTTTGATAATCCTCTCCTTTGTTTCAATTGACATCTCTCGTGTTGGAGCCATGATTCATGTCAGTCCACTTGGTGCAACAGCTCGCCAAGGTGTGATCACTCCTTTTTAGATGCAGACTAACGAGCAGATCTGATTTGATGCAGGTGTTAGTTGTGGGGATGAAAATTTACAGGGTGATTCCATAATTTATTCCTCAGAATTGAGTGAGTCCATATTTTTTTCCCTCTGCTTGGTCTAAAAAAGTAACCATTACTGACTGCCACAATTATTTTTCCTGATTTCTTATAGTGTTTCTTAAATCCAGAAAGTTGCCATTTGAAATGACTTTAGTTTGTGTCATGTCTGTGATCTGCTTTTTTTCTACAAAATTAAACATCTGAATGAACATCCTCCGAGGCCGGTGATTCCATAATTATTGCCAGGGGTTGTATTTATGTACCCAACTACACATTAGTCCTGTAAAGGTCAAAGATGCTGGAATTCTGCATGTTACAAGCTGTGAAAACAGTAGTTGATGTTTCAGGTGTAATTCACCAAGTGGTTCCACACAGAAGTGGAAATGTTTAGTTGTATATCCATGAATTGTCATCTATCCAAATTTTGATATACTGAACGTCAGGCCATGCTGCAGTTTTTACAATACCAGTAATTGCTCCAGATAACTGGAAAGCTATGTAGAAAGAATTACATGAGTGGTTTTAATGTCCACCATATGGTTCTCTTGCACAGTGTGGGATACTTTGCAAACCTGAGTGTGCAGTTTGCATGATTTAAAATGACCGCAGTCATGTAGAACCTTTCCATCACATGAAGGTGGCTCAACTGCACACAGGACCATGCTTGCGGACACCTTTGTGATTTTTCTCTCTGACTGAGGAGTTGAACTGCTTCTCTAATGCTGCGTTTACCCATAATGACAAGTAACAAATGCCACGAAGTATATATTCTTGGCCGCTGATCAGGAAGGTGATGATTTAGGGCAGAGGCATCAGGGGTCCTCAGGAACTGTTGCAACCTGATACCACGCGTTATGATTAATGGCGAATGATCATGAACCATTGCGCACGGTCAGTAATAATATTCTGCGCTGTTGCGCGTAACAACGCATTGTTACATTCTGTCACATGGTGAATCAGGTGAATTGTCTCCACACACCCTCCATATTCATCCTACCATCAGCTGCTGAACAGTTCAGATCGCTCCAGATTGCTGCTCAACACTCAGATGAATCCACAGCAGAAGAACTTTGTGATTGCTTGCTTAGTTGGGCTCTGTGCCATAGAGTTGCACAGAAAGGAGGAGAAGGAGACGGAGAGAGCCAGATGTCTTGCTGCATATGGCTGTCCTCTGGCTCTGACACATTCTCCCAAACATCAGGCACAACAGCGGGGGTAACACCTGCAGGAGAGCGCTGAGGAGCATTGGAATGAGACTTAGCTGACTTGGCGTCACTGTCCTTCTTCGGCATACTGCAGCAATGACACGGAATGTGATGTAGCATGATTTAATTGTGCACATTCGAGAGAAGTGATTCATAGTGGCGCGCAGTGAAATGTGATGCTGCGTTACAATTTGTGTCAAAACATGACAGTTTCTGTGTCAATTCGTAACAACACGTGACAGTATGGGCTCCAAGAACCATCACAGAAACCACTATGAATGCTGTCATCGTTGTGGTTAGGGGTCCAGATGGGACCAGGTGATGGACTCAAATGCTGGGAGCAAGGACAAGAACAGGTTGTGAACAAAAAGAAATTTATTTTAAATAATGAATAACTGAGGAATTAGAGTGCTGAACTGGAGATGGTGCCTGCAGAGCCGAGACAGGGCCCGCTTGTAGCGGTGGAAGCCCAGGAGCTGCAATGCACACAGAGCCAAGCTTGCGAGTTAGAGAGTGAGTTGGAATCCTGGATATTGGGACTTGAACTGGAGCCAGGTGGAAGGCACAGAGCCAAGGACAAGGCGAACAAAGGTGAGTGAGTGCACTCGTAACACTGGAAGCCTTGAACAACAGAATGTTCACAGTAGGCTTAATACAGGAATGTTCACAGTTCAGGAAATGTTCACAGAGGTCAGAGGTCAGCAGCAACGCGTCTTATGATGCAGTTAAATTAAGCTGGACTTGGCTTCAGAATCGACTTGGAAGTTCTTAGTAGTTCTGCATAACAGTTCATACAGTTCTTGGTAACAGTTCTTGGTAGTGCACAGTCACAAACAGGAGCAGGGTGAGAGGCGGAATCTCACAAACCCAGAGTCGGCAGCAACTTAGCTGAATGGTGCAGAGCAGCATGCTCTGAGGCTGAGTGCAGATGAGCTGCGGAACAGCAGGGAGTCCCAAAGTGACATAGTGCTGGTAGTGGCGTTGGAGCCAGGAGCAGTGCAACATGGAAGCTGCACAGGAAGGTGTCTAGAAACACCAAAAGGTCAATGAGCTCTATTACGGAAAATAGAGGAACCAGGTTACCTTGAGATGAGCTGCGGGAAGCTCAGACATCAAAGCACATGGAAGCGATAGCGTAGACAAGGTCATGGATCAAAGTTGTGGATCATTGTCAATGTCCATGTCCATGTAGATTCTGGCAAAGACTGAGCTCAAAGCCGGGGTTTAAGTAACCCACTCCTGATCAGGAGATCATGACCGTCAGGTGCAAGGAGATGATGATATGCAGATGTTCCTGGTGATGAGTTGAAGGTGGTGTGTGACATTCGTGGAAGATTTTTTGACAGCCAAAAACATGCTCGATGAATATCACGCACCTACACGCACTGTTAAGAACATGCGTTGTCATGTTAAGAATGTCAGAAAAATGACATTCGTAACGCGTCCTGCCTATGTGTAAACGCAGCATGACCATTCACCACTTCCTCAGTTCTCCACAAAGTGTTTAAAAGCAGGTCACATAAACTTGTAATTACACGTTATGATCCATTAATCAAATTATAACTGTCATATCAATCATCAACTATTGTTTTTGGACGCGGCAATTCAGGGCACCAGCAATGGCAGTCACGGAAGAGTCCTCCACTCCCCCCCACACCCCCGGTAACTCCAAACAAGTTAAAAAATGTAGATAATAGATCGATGGATGGATGAGATCACACATTGCACATAGTGCACACATTTGTGTATGTGTACATGTGTACATGTATGCTTGTACTCACGCCTGCTGTCAAATGGTGCCAGGGATGACGGACACAGCCAACAACAGAATTACCAAAGCAGAACACAGAGAGGACAGTGTGTCTCCAAAAGCCAATTGTTTCATTTCTCCAGCTGGCGTGTGTCATCTCTTGACTGTGCTGTTCCAACATACTAATTTGTTTGTGTTTGCTGTATGTGTAAAGAGGCTGTTGATTAGTGATAACTGTGTCAGAGACCACTCGCTTGTTTTCATACTGTTGCTGCTCACAGTCATTATCACTTCGTCATGGGTGAAATAATGAGTACAAGAGAGAGTTACACGGCAGGGTACTATATCTGAGCTGTAACTTCAAATTCTTTCTTTCTTTCTGTCTGTCTGTCTGTCTGTCTGTCTGTCTGTCTGTCTGTCTGTCTGTCTGTCTGTCTGTCTGTCTGTCTGTCTGTCTGTCTGTCTGTCTGTCTGTCTATCTATCTATCTATCTATCTATCTATCTATCTATCTATCTATCTATCTATCTATCTATCTATCTATCTATCTATCTATCTATCTATCTATCTATCTGCACATGCATATACTCACTGGCCACATTATTAGGGTACATTATTAGGTTCAATTGCTTGTTAACACAAATAGTAAATCAGCCAATCACCCAACCCATTGCATTTAGAGATCTAGACGAGTTGAAGATGATTTGCTGAAGTTCAAACCGATCATCAGAATGGGGAAGAAAGGGAATTTAAGTGACTTTGAGTGTGGCACAGTTGTTGGTGCCAAACAGGCTGGTTTGAGTATTTCATAAACTGTTGATCTACTGGAATTTTCACACACGACCATCTCTATAATTTACAGAAAATGCTCCAAAAAAGAGAAGATATCCAGTGAGCGGCAGTTGTGTAGACGAGAATGCTTTGTTGATGTCAGAGGTCAAAGAATGGGCAGACTGGTTGAATGGGCGAGTGTGTAATGCTCTCATGTCAATATGGACCAACAACCCTGAGGAAGGTTTCCAACACCTTGTTGAATCTATGCCACAAACATTTAAGGCAGTGCTGAAGGCAAAAGAGGGTCCAACCCAGTACCAGCAAGGTGTATCAAATAAAGTATATATACACACACGCACGCACGCACGCGCGTGCACACACACACACACACACGCACGTATATAAGTAAGGCCACAGTCTCAACTTGGAAAATTTCCCTTCCTGGCACATAAACTACACTATCACCATAGTGGATTTCCTGCACTAATTTTCCCACTAGGCTAATGGATTCCACAGCCACATTAGTAGTAGGCCCTACAGGTTCTCTAATCACCTTCTCTGTGGCCTGCTGTAGAGTCCTAATGTCAACCTCCCTGTAGGACTCTATTTATGTTCACAGATAAGATGATGGTTCCTTCCCCAGTAGGGTGAAGGCCGTCTGGCATCAGCAAGCCACAACAACCCCAGAAAGAGGGCCAGTTATCAAAAAAACTAAAGCCTTTTGTCGACAAAACTGAGGCATCCACCTATTGAACTATATGAGGCTGTTAAACACCTCATCTCGTGGAGGGGACCAGAGACTATTAATTAATGCTGACACATCTTTCTGGTGAGGTCACAAGTCCTGTCTATGTCCATTTTTGTGACCTCTGATTGTCTCATGCTAATATCATTGACACTGACATGAATATGTGGCTATATCTAGTGTTGTCCCCTATCACAAATGCACGGTGGTTTGGCCTGGAGGTGGGAGTAGAAGTCACACACCGGCTTGGAGGACTATCAACAGCCATCTCCAAGGGTGAGAAATGGTTCACAATCAGCAGCAGCGACTGTGAACTGGGTGTCACAACCGGGCACCAATTCTCAAGGTGCGTTTACACATAAGCAAGATGCGTTACGAATGTCATTTTTCTGTCATTTGTGACACATTTCTGACATTCTTAACGTGACTTAACGCATCTGAATAGGCTTCTTAATAGTGCGTGTTGGTGCGTGACATTCTTGATATTCGTGGAGCATGTTTTTGCCTGTCAAAAAATATTCCACGAATGTCACACATCATCGTCATTTCGTCTCACGTCGTGGAGGTTGCAGCTGAGCGTATTGATCCATCTTGATGACTATTGATCCTTAATAGAATGTGACAATGTTCGTAGTGGTTCCTGTGATGGTTCCTGGAGCCCAAACGGTCACGCGTTATTACGAAGTAACACGGAAGTGGTCAAGTTTTGAAACGACTTGTAATGCAGTGTCACATTTCACTGCGTGCCACGACAAATCAGTTTTCTGTCACGTGCGCATAATTAAACTTGGCTCCACAGTGTTCAGTTTGATGCAGTATGCCGAAGAGGAACAGTGACGCGAAGTCAGCCAAGTGTCGTTCTACAGTTCCTGCTGAAGCTCCTCAGGACGCTCCTGCAGGTGTTCCACCTGCTGTTGTAACCGATGAGCGGGAGAACGAGTCTGAGCCAGAGGAACCAGAGGAGCGAGAGGAGATTCACGTGCAGCCAGACATCTCTGCACCTCCTCCAGTCCGGCGGAGGAAGAAGTGTGCGCACAGTTAAACCCTGCTGCACCGCATTCAGTTTGATTGCTGACATCAAGTCGGCTAAAAGCCTCATTTCAATGCTCTTCAGCGCGCTCCTGCAGGTGTTCCATCTGCTGCATGTGCCTGATGTTTGGGAAAACGCGCGAGACGAGAGCCGCATGAAGCCACACATCTGGCTCTGTCCGTCTCCTCCTCCTCTCTGCACCACTCCATGACACAGAGCCCAACTATGCATGCAGTCACAAAGTTCTGAAAAACTGGAGCGATCCGAATTATGGTTGGATGAATATGGGTGTGTGTGTGTGTGGAGACAATTCAACTTGTTCACAACGTGACAGAACTTAACGATGCGTGGAACATTATTCTTGACCGTGCGTAATGGTTCCTGATAATTCTCCAGCAACACGTGCTGGAGAATCGTAACGTGTGGTAACAGGTTGCAACAGTTCCTGAGGACACCTGACACCTTTGCCCCGAATCATCACATTCATGATCAGCGGCCAAGAATGTGTACTTCATGGCATTCGTGACTTGTCATCGTTATGTGTAAACGCAGCATTATGGGAGTTCTTCTGCCTAACAACAGTCCAAAAGCCATCATCATTAGCTGACGAAGCTAATCAGTGCTAACGGATGCGCTAGCCAGCCTGACACTAAACTTATCTGGAGTGGACGTGATGGCTAACTCCACTAAATTAAGAACTTGCTCTAACATATAGACACAGCTCTCTAAGAGGGTCATCCTTTCTGTCAGCACTGTGCAAGATTAATATAGAGTGTTGTGTACCAACTAACCACTCCAAGGATTCACAGAGAAGTAAAATAATGAGCTACAATTCATATCTGTTGCACTTAAAAATGAACAGAAGTGATAGACAGGTAGCAGAAATAAAAAGAAGTGATTATAACCCTGTATTAATTAGAAGAGCGCAGTTCAGTCCGGTCGCTGAGGAGGCAGTCCGTCCAGGAAAATGTTGCCAGATCACATCAGTTAGCAGTGCAGCCCATATGATACTGTGAATGTGACCCAGTGAAGAAACCAGTGCTTCTTCCACTGCATCTTTATTTCCAGTGCACCTGTGGTGGACCCTGGATGAGAAACAGTTAGATGTTTTGATAATGGAGTAAATAATAGAGTATCTCTAAGATGACAAATGAGATGGGTTTATGACAAAATGTTTTATGGCAGTTCCTTGAATCTAAATGAGATTGTATCTTGGAAATTTAATGCACCTCCCAGCAGAAATTGCCTTCATCTAAATGCGACATTTGTCACAGTGAAAGGCAAATACCGCAAGTGAGTGTGGGAGTCTTGTTCCTTGTACGTGTCTCGTGTTTTATGTGAGCAAAAGGATAATGTTAATGTACAGAGTGTGTGCACACTATGGAGGATTATTCAGGTGGAGCAGGATCTTCATTTGCTTCATCTAATAAACACAGCAGCTTGTAATCAAATCCGTATCAAGGCTGTACTGCATGCCTACGCTCTGTGTGCACCCCCAAATTTCAGTATATGTGGAATATATTCTACACAGAAAGGGGAGGCTGTCAAAACAGATGAAAAAATCATATCCATTACACTGAGGTAAATAATCAAATTAGTGCTGCAGCTAATCAGTAGTGTAGAATGTTTTGATGATTTGGAGAGGTTTATCAAATGCGGTTCATTTCCACATAATTCTGAGGTGAACAAAAAACAAAACTTGTCTCTGCGAATATTTCTTGCATCTATAAGTATGTTCATTTTTTTGTATTTGTGTACTAGGGCTGTCCATAAAGTATAGGTCCTTTTTATTTTTTTCAAAAACTATATGGATTTCATTCATATGTTTTTACGTCAGACATGCTTGAACCCTCGTACGCATGCGTGAGTTTTTCCACGCCTGTCGGTGACGTCATTCGCCTGTGAGCCTCGTATAAGGTGACTCAACAGACATGTCTCTCAAAGCTTGGACATGGATGTCAGCCATGTAATCCAATCACAGGGCCAACAAATTAAATTACAGAGAGCAGCTCAGACATGGCTCTGTCTGTATAAAGCCAGTATGCAAGACAGAGCAAGGCCCTTGCCTAGAAACACTGATACCACAAATTGCCAAAGGGAGCCATGGTGGACAAGTGACACAAACACTGCTGAGAGATAATAGCTGCATGTGAAAAGGCAAGTTATGAAATGAGCTGCATTTATTTAACACTTTTTTGGTCTCCAGCTCATCAAGGGTCTTTAATTTCTAACATCTAATGGAAGGTCCTTTGGCTCCACCACTCTTCATATTCCATAGTTCCCGCTAGTGTTATAACAGAATAACAGCCAGTTACACTACTACCTGAAAAAAATTTATGCTGCAATTGGGCCGTTACATTGTTTTCTAGGGTGTGTAGCAGGAAAATGAGAATTTCTCTGTATTGACTGAGGACCCACTGCTTCTGATTCAGAAGTAGTGGGTAGAGGTGGGCGGATCGATCCTAATATCGATACCAATGCTGTTATTGATATTGAACGATCCTCGTGTAAAAAGATCGATACCTAAGCTTTTTTTCTCTCCCTCATGCACTGACTGCTGCGCACACAGATTCATCAAAGTCTACTCTCTGTCTGTAAGAGCAGTGCTGCGCTGTGTCACACAACACAGAGCAGCACACCCTTGTATTGTGGTTTGTCAGCCCTCTACCTCAGGAGATTTTGTTTTAAGTTGTGTTGAGTGATATTTTTTTAAATGAAAATGTTGATTGTGATAATAAAGTATTTTGTTGTCACGTACAATGTTTGGCGAAATTCCATCTATGAAGCTTAAATATGAAAAAAGTATCGGTATTGGTATCGATATCGGCGATACTGGGCCTGTATTTACTTGGTATCGGATCAATAACCAAAATTCCCGGTATCGCCCACCTCTAGTAGTGGGTCCACAATCAATTCATCAACCTTTGTCAAATCCATTTAAAGATATTAATCATGATTCACCTTTCTGCTGATTAAAGTCACTAACTGAGACTCTTGTCTATTGTTGCATTCAAGAAATGAGAACTGTCCGCTGTTTCACACAGTACAGTTTTTATTCATTACTCATTATTGTACCTTTATCATGGGGCAGCCAACAACAGTTCTCTGGCGTGGACTGGACCATTAATACCTCCTGCTTCACCAGTTTGTAAAGTGAAGTTACAGTTCCTCATGTAAAGGAAAAATAATAATAATAATAATAATAATAATGGTGGGCACAGTTCAGCTAATCCGACGGCAGACAATTATCAAAGCTAATGTTTTTGCTAGCGGATTAGCTTTTCAGATAAGTTTTAAAACCATCATCAGACCAATTACCTTACGATAAATTTATTTCCGATAACTTTCAGTCCAATAAGATTTTTTTTGCTTGTAACGTGAGCAAAGTTTAACGGTCAAAAATGTTTGTAAACCCTAAAATCAAACATTTTAGTCAGTCTGTTGTGTGTTCATTTATGGCAGACTGGCTGTCGCTTGCTGATGACGTCAACATTAACCGCAAAACGTGATTGGCCGATCGACGCAGGGAGCATTGTGGGTAGTGTAGTTCAGGTTCACTTCGGACATCATCTGCTACAAAACCCATCACACATTGTGCAAAAAGAATTATTTAAATATCTAAAGGACACTGGATTACTTCATTGCATGTAAACAAATGACTATGGCTGCCAGGAGTTAAGGTTTTGTAAAATCTCAGCGATCAGTCCCCAGCCCGGTAGGTCGCGGTAAATGCACCTTAAACTATGATGGACTAATTTTAACATTATTTTTATTTTATTTCTTTGTGGCTGACGGTATCGCCAACATTCGGTGGGAGAGAGGAGCTCTCACGGAGCAGCTGTGTACAGACTGGGATGTTTCTTCACCGTTTAGACTGGTTTGGATAATCTCAGGGTGATTATTTTTTCAGATGAATCCCACTGAAACTAACAGGTAAGAATTATGACTTCTAATATGTTTTACTGCTTTTGAAAGATGATGACAGTGTTTGTTTGTTTTTTTATTCATTCATTTTTTGTGCGATCTTGTGTGTTTGTGATCCTTGAATTTACCCAGCAGCCCCTGCAGCGCTTAAAGTGAAACTGGTTTATCAGAAGCTGACAGTGTAATCTGATGTGGCCGCGTCCAAATCAATACTAAAAGTTAGCCGTTATCTGTAATAAAGATACATTTTTTAGCAGTTTATTGGTTTATCATCATAAAAGATAACTTTTAATTTCCAATGAAATGTGATGTGAAAAATTCACCAAATTAAATATTTGTTCCATTGAAGGAATATAAAAACATTCATTATTTGTTTTATATAACAGCTAAAATAGATCCTTGTCATTTGATATTATATTAATTTATAAGCAGAAAAGGGACTTACTTTAAATAAAAGTCCAAAATTGTTCTCAGTCAACTTGGAAAAACAGATAGATAGTTTGAAAATAATTCTGATGATGTAGTCCGTGATACTTCCTCCCCAATAAAGACTTTGTGTACTTCCTCAATCCAGCGAAAAATTGCGTCAGAAATTTGTCCGGGTTTTCATCGTAACCTCTCTTCATGCCTCCTGGCGGCTTATGCATAGTGGATTTGTTTTTGTGTGTGTGTGTGTGTTAGAAGAATTAGCACTAGCACCGTTAACTAACTTGTCCATATTGTTGTCCATCAGCAAAACAAACTCCGTAATGTTTAGCTAAACGCCACACCCACTTGTGTGTGTGTGTGTGTGTGTGTGTGTGTGTGTGTGTGTGTGTGTGGTACAAAACGTATGGAACCAAATTTGCATGGCAAATGGAACCATATTTGGATGCTAATTGCAAAACAACACAAATGGGAGGAATAATCCATGTCACATGACACAAAACACCAATCAAATGGATCCACTCA
Source organism: Thalassophryne amazonica (assembly GCF_902500255.1). NCBI lineage: Eukaryota > Metazoa > Chordata > Actinopteri > Batrachoidiformes > Batrachoididae > Thalassophryne > Thalassophryne amazonica. Next base: position 87,051,900 of record NC_047112.1, read on the forward strand.
GCTGTTATATAATATACTTTATAAAATCTATAGATTAATGTATCATGAATCATTGACGAAGTCAAACTCTTGTTCTTCATTGTTGGCTTGGTTTTGTTGCTTCTGTCTCCTTCCCTTCTTGTGCACTGACTCGCTAAAGCTGATCAGCAAATCAGAGTGTCGAGTCATCAAAAAAGCTGCAGTCATCGAGTGCAGACTTGCCAATGGTATAGAACACGCTGAGCCGACTCGCGTCATCGACTCCTGACGAGGCCAGATGGCCCACTGTTGGCTTGGTGTGTACTCTCGTGAATGAATATATTCCAAACTGAATTGTCATAAACAGTTCTCCCGCTTTCTTCCATGTGATTTCCTTGCATTGACAAATGTATGGCGCCACATTTATAGTTCATGCGTTGCTGTTTCTTGTGCTGCACATCTTATGTGACATTATGCCAGAAAAAGCATGCAGTTAGAAAACATGAGTGAGACACAGAGACCAGAGGAGGTAAAGTGGAAAAGTAGTCATTCTGGTAAAATGCCAAACCATCATCTTCATGAAACCCAAGTGTGAAGGTTGGTGAATTTACTGCAGAGGAAGGAAGAAAAGACAACACGGCTGAAGAGATGCAAAAATTGGGGGGGAAAGAGATTCAAAAAAGCACAGGGTGTCAATATACTGTTTTGTATCCACAGAACGGAAGCCTATTTTCTCACTTTTCTCCATCTTTGTATCTATTTTTCTCTTTACAGTTCTCTGACACAAACAAGCAGGTGCAGGAAATAGCGTGTTAGCTTGATCGGAGGGTTTAGAAAGGAAAAAGCAGGTCTGTGTGTGGGATTGAACTCAAAAGCCGCCGGTGTCACAAAGTTCTTATCTAAAAAGCTCCTGAGAACAATTAGCTAACTGCTTAAAGCGTCTTAAGAGACATGGAGTTGACTTTGAATACGTTCAGCTGCTGCGGTTGCTGCTGAATAAGGTTAGCGCTGCTCTTGTATATCTAAATGGGATTAGTGATTGCAATTTGCGCTTTGGTAATCACGACGTTTGTTCTCTGATGAATACTAACATCAATGCTAACCCAGTTTTATCAATGCTAACGCTGCCTCCCAAAGTGAATTAATTCACAGGGGGATGTCAACAATAAAGCCTAGAGCACGTATGAGAGGGAGCAGCTGAATCCTGAGCGCCTGTTCTGCGTTTTGACTGATACAAATGAAGTGTCGCCTTGCCTCCCGGTGCTGCGTGTCAGTTTAAGTAGGTCTTTATAAGCTTCTCCCTTGTGCTGAAAATCACACAGATATTGACTCCCCACACTTCGAACATGTAAAACAGATTTTAATCTCTCATATTGCAGGAAACTCTAACAGTGGGTGAAAGCAGATGTGCATCTGTACTTTTATAAAGTAAGTGTTTTTTTTTCCCTAAAATGACTTTCCTCATCGCAAGAGACAGAATCGGATAATCCAAGCCTGTTTGAAGTATTAGCGTGTGCATGTAGCACATGCTCGGACACACTGTTACCAATGTGTTCGTGCATGTACGCGCTTTTGTGTATGTGCACACTTGCCCAAGTGGATTATTTCTTTGTGCAAGAGAGCCAACATCCTCAAGAACCAATTATCATGAAGTCTTTTCCTCCTCTTCCCATCCATGTGATAGTAGCAGTGCTAAGCTGCTTTACTTTGGTGCATCTCATCAACCAAAACAGTTTGATGTCCAAATCACTCATTTTCAAAGTCCACAGTGTCCCAAACAAGCCCAAAATTAGCTCTCAAGTATGTACCAATTAAGCAGCTCTCTCTTTGATGGATAAGAAGATTAACTGTAAGCTATATTAGTCATGTACGGGCCCTAGCTTGATAATCTATGGCACATGGTCTAAAACACAAAACACAAAGTGAAAAATAGGGTGGTGGGCACAAAGGGGTTGCATTTTCCCCTTAATTTAGTCATGCCTAACTACTTGCCCAGTGCTCTGCTATTCAGAAGTGGACTCAAGTGAGAGGTTTTCTGGCAAGTTAATAGATGTGCATTAATCTGCCACTGCTAGATGAAACATTTGCATCACCTTGGCATAGGGTGGCCAGATGTCCTCCTTTTTGACACAAAGTGAGATGGATTCCGACGTTGCCACTACCAGTCCGGTTTCAGTTTTGAAATGCATGTTTTAAACATGCATGTTACTAAAAAATCCCTCTAAAAATTGGCCCCCACTGATGAGGTGGTTCACAGATTAACACCTCATTTGTGCTTCAAACTGCACTCCAGTCATCATCTACTGTATCTCAGCGACAGATATCTGAAGCTTGTATAACAATCATTTCCACATAAATTCAGCATTATTTCATCATAAAAGACAGTGGAAGCAATTAGAGTGCTGCAGCAAAATGAGCTGCTAGCTGATGTGTTCACTGCGCGTCAGTCATTTCAAAGTGTCACAGAATTTTGTCAAGTTTCTGCTTAAAACGGCCTCGTTTCTGCGTAAAACTGACTTTAGAATGATTTAAGAGGTTGTACTTTTATCATCTGATGGTTAATAATCACATTAATCCATTTGATTGCTTTGAGTGAAGAGACTGTCTCAGACGTGCTGCTGTGGTCCAAAATGACACATGCATAGATGCAAAAGGTGGACCGATTTTTAGGGGCGGACCGTTCGGTCTGCGACGCCGGACTGTCAGTAACAATGCCAGAAACCATCTCAATTTGTGTCAAAAAGGAGGACATCTGGCCATTGACGGTCCACCTTCAGTTTTGAAGGCGGACTGTTAGACGGCAGAAAACCTCTCACCTTGGCAATTTCCAGTTGCTATGTCTTCAATACTGAAGCACCTGCATGCTACATCATACCCAGAACTTATGGACAAAATATTGTAGCTGATCTTTGCTGACCATACTGTTGATATTGCTCTTATAAGTTTACCTAAGGAGTCATTTGCTTGACACAAAGTTCTTCTGATGGTACCCAAAGATCTTCCCAAGAGACCAAGTAGCCAGTCATTACCTTAGATCATAGATTATGATCAAAGTCTCACAACCATACAATAAGACAGCAAGCACCTGCACCCAAAAGACAGGGACTTTAGGTTTCTTGCAAAGTTATTGGTATATGCAAACACCTCTGTCCAGGGACCTCATTGCTCCATGAGCTCTTAACAGGTGAGACACATCTTGATCTCAAAGGCGGAGGACCCAGAGATAATTACCACTGTTTTAAAAGTGAATTGTTCTTCAAGTTCAACACTTACACATACAACTTGTATTGGCCAGTTCCAGAAATTCATCGAAAGCCTGCCCTCTTGATCCATGATAATTGCAAGTCCAGACATCCCAGTTCCTCATGCAGCTTCTCAAATGCTGCAGCATAGGATGCAAAGAAGCACTTGTGTTCAGTGAGATCTTGCAGAGCTCAGATGTGGTTGATGGTTGACTTTTTGGATGTGAAGCCAAGACTCAAGATTGGGAAGAATAATCTTTGTAAGCACCTTTCCTGGTGCAGAGAGCAGTTTAATGACCCCGTAGTTGTTGCAGTCCAGGTGGTCAGCCTTTCCTTTCCAGAGTGGGAGTGCAAGTTCTTTCAGTCCGCTGGATTATGCCTATCTCCTAAATTGAAACAAAGATTGTTTGCAATGCCTGGTGAACAACATCTCCTTCCAACTGATGGAGTTCAGCTCCAAAAGAACAGATCCCCGGAACTTTCCCCACCCATAGCGGTTCCATTGCCTATTACACAGCACAGTGCATGAAGATTATTTATTTATTGAAATCACAGCCAAACGTCACCATAAAAGGCCTCGCGTATGTCGTTAATTGTGTCGTCCTACTCCAGTTCGAAGTGAGTACTGTGAACTCAACTGTGTTCTTACTTTACTTGTTTTACACTTTAGAAATGAGAGCCAAAAAGATCTTGTATGGCAGAATCTGATGTAATTCCTTATGACAAGTTTTGATGTTAAAACTGAAAATAAAAGAGCAAACGCTTCAGGATCAGGCGCCCTGATCAGAAGAGCGAAGTGACAGCACAGTCTGTGGTTATTATGTGATGTTGCAGTACAAGTGAGAACAGGGTTGTGACCTGGTGCATTGACAGGGAAAATAATTCTGCTTCAGCGTAGTGACAAACATTATCAAGACATAATCATTTCCAACAGAAACAACCCGACATGAATAGAAATGACTATCAAACAGATTCCATTTTATTCAAAATTGTTTTGTTGTACAAATTGTAGTTATCAATCAGTCAGTCTGCTCTTCTGTCTGTCTGCACGTCTCTTTCACTGGCGCTTTTCTCTCCGGCAAATGTTCCCTGCAAATGGTCGGCAGTTTGTGCTTTAATATAATTGCTGGAATGCTGATGAAGTAAAAATGACAGCTGTGTTGTTCTGTGAACAAACCTGAGTGAACAGGTTTAGATGTGTGTGTATATGTGCTTTGTCTACACACAGAGAATGAGTGTTCACCAGCAGGAAGAGACCATGCAGTTATATTCAGAACTTTTCAAACAATTAAACTCCTTGCTAATCATAAATCCACCAGTTTTACTTTTTCTTAATCTCCACAACTGTTTCTGTGATGATTTTGCAATTAAGAAATACAGTTTCACACAGACTCCTCTTCACTCACTCCTAGTTGTCAAAACAATCAATACTCATATTAATTGATACTAAAAATTACTATTGGATTGGATGCTCATTTTCAACAATGTCAACACCAGCAATGCCATCTTTTCCTCTTCCAGGTAACACACAACTTCACACAGCACCGTGGCACACAGGCAGACACATAGCTCCTCTCCGCACGCATTTAATTAAATTACACACCCAAAGAGTGACTGTTTCAAACATTAAAACCATTCACGCATGGATTAAATATAAAGTCTTAATCTTACCTGTTATATCATTTCAGTCGAATTCATCATCACAGTCTGATGACAATTATCCACTAGAGGTGGGTGATAACGGGAATTTTGGTATTGATCCGATACCAAGTAAATACAGGCTCAGTATTGCCAATATCTATACTGATACCGATACTTTCTATATTTAAGCTTCATAGATCCAAAGGATCCAAAACACCTAGGATAGAATTTCACCAAACATTGTACGTGGCGACAAAATACTTTATTATCTCAATCAACATTTTTGTTTAAAAAAATATCACTCAACACAACTTAAAGGGCTGACAAACCACAATACAAGGGTGCACTGGTCCGTGTTGCGTGACACAGTGCAGCTCTGCTCTTACAGACAGAGAGTAGACTTTGCTGAATTTGCGTGTGCAGTAGTCAGTGCGTGCGGGAGAGAAAAAAAGCTTGAATATCGATCTTTTTACACGAGGATCATTCAATATCAATACCAGCGTTGGTATCGATATTATCGATATTAGGATCGATCTGCCCACCTCTATTGTCCACATAAAACATCTGCATTATGGAAAACGGCGTCTGAAAATTCTTTAGGTCCTGATGGTGGCTGAAGAAACATAGTATTTTGAAAGAAGTCCCTCTGTGTTTGTCTGCTCCTCGTGCATTTCTCAGCCTGAACCAGAGAATGCAGGCGCTTTGTGCCACAACAAGAAACTTTACTTATTTTTAAAGCTGAAAGAGTCACAGTGCCTCATTCATTCATGTCAGCGTTTACCACAGACATCAGTGAACTCTTCATGATTCTGCATGCAATGAAAATAAATCCCATGATCCACAAAGACAAAAATGAAATAAAATTAAAAAAAATGTTAAACTAGAAGCACTCGGAGAGCGCAAGCCTCCGCCAAGGCCATAGGGTCACTGACATCACATGGAATACCCTTTGGCAAAGAGACTTATTCCACGTCATTTCACGCATCTACCGTCATGTTTCACATTCAGTGGTTAACCCTCTGGGGTCTGAGGGCATTTTTTGGACACTTCACTCTCCTGGCATAAATGTTTTATTATTGCTGTTAACAGCTCTCCCTGCATCCCACAATCAAGTTTTATGTCTCTTTTTTTTCAGGACAACCTGTACTTTCAAAATATATATGCTATAATTATGTCTTATAAGTCTAATAATGAATGAATGAATGAATGAAAACTGTTTATTTCGAACATTTGATACAACAACAATTACAAGATAGATCAGTAAAGACAACAACAAAAAAGTTCCTACTGTGTACCCAACATGTCCGAAAAGGGGTAGGTGAAGCATCAGCTTATTTATCCCTACCCCTTCTTCCCCACAACCAGTAATACCCTTTGCCACATATACACATAGATTCCTACACACCTAAACCGATATCAATATATATATATATATACATATATATACACATACACATATATACACATATATATACACAAACATAAATATACACCTACACATACCTACTTACATACAAAATACTATATATTTACAAGCCGAAGCAAAAAACAAAAACACCCTAACCCTCATTACCCTTCCTCCTCCCTATACCCAGAAAAAAACATATTTTTGTACCGCTGTTTGAACTGGTTCATGCTTGGACATTGCTTGAGCCCCACTCCCAATCTGTTCCACATCCTCACCCCACAGACAGAAATACAGAAACCTTTTAATGTTGTTCGTGCCCACTGATGCTTTAAATTAAATTTCCCCCTCAGACTGTAATCCCCTGATCTGTTAAAAAACATATTTTTAATATTTGCTGGAAGTAAATTGTTTATTGCTTTATACACAATTTGTACTGTTTGAAAATGAACCAAGTCTGTGAATTTTAAGAATTTGGATTGTAAAAATACTGGATTTGTATGATCTCTATAGCCAGTATTATGAATAATTCTTATAGCTCTTTTCTGCATTACTGATAGTGATTGTGTTGTACCTTTATAAGTATTACCCCATACCTCTGCACAGTACTGTAAATATGGTAAAACCAGTGAGCAGTAAAGAATGCGGAGTGAGTTGTGGTCCAGAATATGTTTTGCTTTGTTTAGAACTGAAATGCTTCTTGACAGTTTACTTTGTATATGTTTTATATGAGTCTTCCAGTTTATCTTGTCATCTATTATCACCCCCAGAAACTTATTTTCATGTACCCTTTCAATATCTACCCCCTCGACTTGTAACTGAACCTGTATGTCTGTATTACAATAGCCAAATAACATGTATTTTGTTTTACTTAAGTTTAATGATAATTTGTTTCTGTCAAACCATATTTTCAATTTTCCCATTTCTATACTGATCTTCCTCAGTAACTCCTGCAAATCCCCCCCTGAACAAAAAATGCTTGTGTCATCTGCAAATAATACTAATTTTAATATTTTGGAAACATTGACAATATCATTTATATAAATTAGAAACAGTTTTGGACCCAATACTGACCCCTGTGGGACGCCACAAGCATTGTCCAAGCATGATGATGTATATTCCCCCAACTTCACAAACTGTTTTCTGTTACTTAAGTAGCTTCTCACCCAGTGCAACACAACCCCCCTAATCCCATACTGTTCAAGTTTATTGATTAATATGTCATGATTAATTGTATCAAAAGCCTTTTTAAGGTCTATAAATATTCCAACTGAATGTAATTTGTGGTCTATGGCGTTTGTAATCTCCTCAACTGATTCTATTAATGCAAGTGATGTTGAACTATGTGCTCTGAATCCATATTGACTATCAGTAAGTAATTTATGTTTATTTATGAATTTGTCTAATCTATTATTGAATAACTTTTCTAATAATTTGGAAAATTGTGGAAGCAAAGAAACAGGTCTATAATTTGTGAAGTGGTGTCTATCCCCAGTCTTATACAGCGGCACAACCTTAGCTATTTTCATTTGATTGGGAAATTTACCGGTTTGAAATGATAAGTTACAGATGTATGTTAATGGTTCTACAATCCATTCAATGACCTGTTTTACCACCACCATATCAATTTCATTTAAATCGGTAGATGTTTTATATTTACAATTATTCACAATGTCTATAATTTCATTTCCATCCACTGCTGTGAGGAACATTGGTTCCTCATTGGTTGTAAATAAAGGTTTACAATCAGAAATAAGAAAGGAAAAAGTAAAGCGGGAAAATCATTTTCCACACACATTTATTCAAAACACACAGCAAACTATAATAAACAACTGTTTTGACACTTTATAAAGGTAATTTGGGCTCGTGTGAAAGACTGTACAACAAAAAGGTTCAAACAATAAACACAAATGCACATTTTGAACAATATATACAAAATGGTCTATGAAGTTTTGCTTGTCTTCATCTCAAAGCAATTTCTGTCTGCTATTACACAAAGGTCACATCACAAACTTCTACTATGAAGTTGACTGTGTGTTTGTTCTCTCCTGCTCTGAAAGCAACATTCACACTTCAAGGCTCATTCAGTTTGAGGAGCGACCCCTCCCCCCTTGCTCCATTGATATGGTAAACAGTGCTTTATGCTGGAATGAGAGAGCTTCCCATAGGCTTATCCAGTAACATTCACAGGAAAACTAGTCGACAACCCTGACACTCACACACTGTTTGAGCACGTAAGATTGTATGAGAGGCTCGCCGTCTGCTCACTTTCACTTTCGCTGTGCATAATGGCACAGGGTGCATTGGAGCAGCCAGGGGGCTATTCAAACGGGCCAACTAGTAACACATCACTCCTAAAAACAATCTTTGGTGTGTCACGTGAGGTGAATCTGCCCTACGATTAGATTTTGGAAAACCATGTGACGGTGAACCAATTCTGATAGGACACTCACATTTCTCACATCATCACACAGCTTCTATGAGGAGTACAAAGATGGTGGACAGTGTGGCTCGAAAGTCCGCAGAGTTAACTTTTCAGCAATCATATCATTAAAAAGTTATTTATAATTTAGTAAAGCTTGGTCTCAGCTGTCATATACAATGGTGTCGGCCCCAGAGGATTAAATCCTTAGATCTTCAGCAAATGTATTTATAAAGAGAAACTACATGAACTACACAAGTTTTTTTATTTTCTAATAACAAGTTTATTCAATGGGGAGAAACAAATGCTAAATTATTGTTGTGTTATAACTTAATTTTTGTTCAGCTTTTGTGACCCGTCTTCATGAAGTTAGATGCAAAAATGTTGAAATTGGTCCTATCCTGCAATGATAAACAATCCATAAAAACAATTACTGGATCCTGATCGTGTTCCAGATCATTATCAAAATTTAATGACTTCTAAGTTAGGCCAAGATACACCCCTGGTAAAAATTTCATTGAAATCCGTTGAGGATTTTTTGAGTAATGCTGCTAACAATCCAACTAACCAACAAACCAACCAACAAGCAAATGGGCGCAAACAAAAACATAACCTCCTTGGTGGAGGTAAAAATTATTCTCTTTGGCCTCCGTGTGGAGGGGACGAGACCGAGTGACAGCATATGCGTGCTCAATGATGTGCTTCTCAACATCTACATCCTCCGCCTGCCAGACAAAAAGGTTCTGCCAGTGGTGGAAATGCAAACCAAGCCAGATTTAACTGTTCCAGCCTGTACCATATGGTCCCAGACCGCTTGATGGAAATGGGGCTATCAGCATACACTGGCTAAATTGGCATGGTGTGACAGCTGCATAACTTATTCTACGTATCCAGCGTATTCGCCAAATTTTTTCATAAGTCGGCATCCAATGGCTAAATTGGCATGGTGTGACAGCTGCATAACGTATTCTACATATCCAGCGTATTTGCCAAATTTTTCATAAGTCGGCATCCAATGGCTAAATTAGCATGGTGTGACAGCTGCATAACGTATTTGACATATCCAGCATATTCGCCAAGTTTTTCATAAGTCGACATACAATGGCTAAATCGTCAAGGAGTGACAGGCCAATTATTATTACAAAACTGTCTTCTGTTGAAGAGGACAGCATGCTTTTCATGGGTTTCATGTTGCGCAGGAGCATCAGAAGGAGGCTTTTGTTTAGAGAGCTTTAGTGCATATTGTACCATAGTTTAGACAAGGTTACCCCTCGATCTCCAGCAGTTAAATGTAATTCCTCACAATTTACCCCATTGTCACAAAATTTAAAACATGTTTAAAACTTTTCCGAGTGCTCACAATGTTCTACAACACTACTTTTGCTAAAGATCACACCTGTTTCAAGGCCCACATTGGGTAAAGTGAGTGTGTGTGTGTGTGTGTGTGTGTGTGTGTGTGTGTGTGTGTGTGTGTGTGTGTGTGTGTGTGTGTGTGTGTGTGTGTGTGTGTGTGTGTGTGTGTGTGTGTGTTCAAAATGTACAAAATAGCTTATAAAACATCAGCAATGAAAGACTACTGTTAGAAAAAAAATACATGGCAGGTGCTCTCCAGGAAGAGGTTTGGAGACTCTTGCTGTAAATCACTTACTTCTGATTATCTGGTATTCACATATATCCATTCTTAAGACTATACTACCTTCCTCTGATGATTAGTTTGAAGTAGAAATGAGTGGTAACGAACTGCCAAAGCTCTGGCTCTGTAGAACAGGCAGTATTTTGGGAATCATCGATGCATGGAGATATATTGTTTTGTGTCTTTCTTTGTCTCTATGTACAATTAGATCACTATACCTGTAGAATAAACGAATCTTTGTGCGTGTTTTATGTTTCATGTTAGATTTCTGGCCTTCAGCGTTTGGTTGCTATAGGAACCAGACACGTCAAAATGTTTTTGTGTGCTTGTGGGGTTGTGAAAGCCGGAAAGCTGTGTGCCTCAGACAAATTTACAGCGTGTCCTGTGCTGTTCGGTGGATACATTTCTGAGCACCCTCCCTCTCATACATCCCTCTCTCTGCATCTCCTCCGTTCTTTGTCTCTCTCGTCACCGGGTTATGGACAGATCTCATCTCTTCTCATGCACCACACACTGTACTTCAAGAGAAGCACCTTCATCCACGCTGACAGCCATCTAATTGCACTTGCATCCTTATGAATGGCTGTAATGTGCATGTGTGGGTGCATCTGTATGTTTGCGTTCATGTGTGTTTGTATGGTGGCCATGGCTGTGCCCCAAATCTCACACTCCCCAGCTCTTCCTGGTACATGCTTGCTGTTATTCATTCATTTATTTATGTTTTTTGTGGTACTTTGTTGGGTGTCTTTTGTTGTGCGCTGGCAGCATCGCCTCCTCAGTGCACAGCTTGGTAAAGTAGTTCAGGATGGAAACTTTTGGGGCGAGAGCGTAGCCTTTACAGATTCATTCCGGTTGTGTTTTTCCGCGCTGGCTTGTTGACGTATGAGTTTGTTATTGCGGTGTTGATGTCACTGCACAGATGCCCATCACAAATAGCAGCATGGCGACTTTACTTGTTTGGTTTTTGTCATTTTTACAGGCTCATAAAAACAACCAGGTGCACATATATAATCTCTGAGAAAACCTTTTAAAATTCTGCACAATTATAAAGGATATTTGATTTGTTTGTGGGATGTTTTATTACAAAAAATAATCCACATGCACATAAACACACACAATAAACATGCACGTTCGCAATTGGATGTGCCTGCACACACATACAGTGTTTGATGAGACAGATGGCAAATGGGTGGTGGATGAGCGAAACTGTCCATGTTATCTTTTAGGTGTAATGGTGCGGTTAATGATTCTGCTGTGCTTGAATGCCATAGAAAATTACATAAATTATAACGTATGCATTATCAGTCAGAGTGCGAGACAGAATAATTTATCTTGGTTTGAATAGCTGTTCATTAGCCTCTTCCAGTTATCATGAGTCCCAATCAGACACAATTTTGCTAATACTTAAAATCTGCTTTAAGATTGACCCAATTGGATTGGCTGATTTTTAGAATGCAATGCCAAGCTTCAAGGTTACGGTGTGTCAGCACCTCTATCAGCTAACACAGGATGGTGGAGGTTGTGTGATCTGCCCTGTCTGCGTCTGTCTAAAATCCAACATCAAAAGGTAAAAGACAGGTTTTAATGCAATGTTCTGCAGAGATGTTTCTTGGGTCTAATAAACAATCTGTAGTTAAAAGTATGTTTAAAAAAGCTTAAATTGAACAAATATTTTTAAGCCTTCTGGTCTGTGTGATGGTCTGTTAATTCATTCAGCATCTCTCGAGATGCTCCACCAATCGCATAATTATGGCATATGTCACTATGATTATTATTATTACCTCTGCCAAGGAGGTTATGTTTTCAGTCGCGTCCGGTTGTTAGCAGGATTACTCAAAAAAATCCTCAACGGATTTCAATGAAATTTTTACCAGGGTTGTATCTTGGTCTAACTTAGAAGTATTAAATTTTGGTAATGATCTGGAACACGATCCGGATCCAGTAATTTTTTTAAGGATTCTTTATCATTGCAGGATAGGGCCAATTTCAACATTTTTGCATCTAACTTCATGCAGACGGGTCACAAAGGCTGAACAAAAATTAAGTTACAACACAACAATTTAGCAAATAAAAAAAAAACTTGTGTAGTTCATGCAGTTTCTCTTTATGCGAGGTCTGTCCAAAAATTATCGGACCTTTTTATTTTTTGCAAAAACCATATGGATTTGAATCACGTGTGATTGCATCAGCCATGCTTGAACCTTCGTGCTCATGCGTGAGTTTTTTCATGCCTGTCGGTTGTGTTATTTGCCTGTGAGCAGGCTTTGTGTGAGCAGTGGTCCACCCCTCTCGTCGGATTTTCATTGTGAATAAGTGTCTGAACAATTTGGAGCTTTGCTGCATCAAATTTTTCCAGAAACTGTGAGAGACCTCCAGGTGGACACCATTCAGAAAATTTAGATGGCTTTCAGCGATGATTTTATGGGGATTACACAGATTAAGGAGTGCTCCAGCCGGTTTAAAGACCGCCCACAGCTGCTGAGAGCGTGCCACGCTCCAAGCACCGATCGACAGGCTGACACCCCGCTGAAACAACCAGATCATGTCCAACGTGAAGGCTTTGTTGATCCAGGACGTCGTCTGACTTTCACAAAAGAGGCAGAAGGCGTGGACATCAGTACTTTTTCAGCACATTCTACTGTTACAGGAGTTTTTTTTTCATGGGAAGAGAAGCGGAGGATTGCGCCACCGTGCCGCTCATGGCGCGGCACAAAACCACCTCCGTGTTGGTCTCACAGGACGGCTTTCAGGTGGATTTCAGACAGCTTCCGGTTGCTTTTCAGTCGTGTGACTATCCAAGAAATTGAGCATGAGCTGGACATACCCCAACATGTCCTGTGAGGCTTCATCATGGCGTTGCTTTGCGCCATGTGGCTCTGTCCTGACGCACGGAATTCCTCCGCACATCTGTCTCAATGTGCCGAAAAAGTGCTGATGTCCACGTTTTCCGCAATTCCTGTGCTAGTCAGACAACATACCGGATCAAGACAGCGTCCAGTTTAGAAATGAACGGCACATTCCACTGTTACAGGAGTTTTTGTCATGGAAAGATGAGGGGAGGAAGTCCGCGCGTCGCGGCGGAGCTGCATGGTGCAAAGCAACGCCATGATGAAGCCTCACAGGACATGTTGTGGCATGTCCAGCTCATGCTCAATTTCTCAGATAGTCACACGACTGAAAAGCAACCAGAAGCCATCTGAAATCCACCTGAAAGCCGTCCTGTGAGACCAACACGGAGGTGGTTTTGTCCCGCGCCATGAGCGGCACGGTGGCGCAATCCTCCGCTTCTCTTTCCATGAAAAAAAAACTCCTGTAACAGTAGAATGTGCAAAGTACTGATGTCCACGCCTTCTGCCTCTTTTGTGAAAGTCAGACGGCGTCCCGGATCAACAAAGCCTTCACGTTGGAAATGATCTGGTTGTTTCAGTGGGGTGTCAGCCTGTCGATCGGCGCTCGGAGCGCGCCGCGTTCTCAGACGCTGTGGGCGGTCTTTAAACCGGTTGGAGCACGCCTTAATCTGTGTAATCCCCATAAAATCATCGCTGAAAGCCATCTAAATTTTCCGAATGGTGTCCACCTGGAGGTAGCTCACAGTTTCTGGAAAAATTTGATGCAGCAAAGCTCCAAATCGTTCAGACATTTATTCGCAATAAAAATCCGACAAGAGGGGTGGACTACTGCTCACACAAAGCCTGCTCACAGGCGAATGACGCAACCGACAGGCGTGAAAAAACTCACGCATGCGCACGAAGGTTCAAGCTTGGCTGATGCAATCACACGTGATTCAAATCCATGTTTTTTGCAAAAAATAAAAAGGTCTGATACTTTTTGGACAGACCTCGTAAATACATTTGCTGAAGATCTAAGCGTTTAGACCAAGCTTTACTAAATTATAAATAACTTTTTAATGATATGAGATAGAAACTTACTTTTTTTTGCTGAAAAGTTAACTCCATCTTTGTACTCCTCATAGAAGCTGTGTGATGATGTGAGCAATGTGAGTGTCCAATCAGAATTGGTTCACCATCACATGGTTTTCCAAAATCCAATTGTAGGGCAGATTCACCTCAAGTGGCACACCAAAGATTGTTTTCAGGAGTGAGGTGTTACTAATTTATTATAGTTTGCTGTGTGTTTTGAATAAATGTGTGTGGAAAATTATTTCCCGCTTTACTTTTTCCATTCTTATTTCTGTACCCTTTATTACACTTATAACACACAACTATAGCATATATATTTTGAAAGTACAGGTTGTCCTGAAAAAAAGAGACATAAAACTTGATTGTGGGATGCAGGGAGAGCTGTTAACAGCAATAATAAAACATTTATGCCAGGCGAGTGAACTGTCCAAAAAATGCCCTCAGCGCCCAGAGGGTTAACCACTGACTCTGAAGCATGATGGTAGAAAACGTGAAATGACGTGGCCTAAGTCTCTTTGCCAAAGGGTATTCCATGTGACGTCAGTGACCCTATGGCCTTGGCGGAGGTTTGCACTCTCGGAGTGCTTCTAGTTATTATTATTATTATTATTATTATTAAGAAGAAGAAAAAGGGCCTTTATTGTAATTATACATACATGGACACACATAATACAACAAAGTTTGTCCTCTACATTAACCCATCCTAATTACCGTTAGACACAATCCAACACCTGGGATCACTGGGCAGCCAAACTCTGGAACCGACTCCAAATCTAGAGATGCTGCCTTGGTCAAGAGTCATGGTAGGAGCATGTATGTTATGTATGTTTGCTTGTTTGTTTGTTTTTTTCTTTTATTAATACCTTTGCCAACCACCACAGAAACGGTAGTTCAGTGCGATCGGATTTGGTTGCCAGTGTGTTGACCTGAGTTTGATTTCATGTCATTTTACCTGTCTGTGTCCTTGCACAACACAGTGCATTGACAGTAGCACAGAAGAAGCCAGCCATTGTTAGCATTGCGTGAATAGCATAGCATATATTTCCCGTTATGCACCAGAATGATAACGTAAAGTTTAGTCTTGGACTTTTACCCATTAAACTTTCTACCACTACTGAACTTGTGGACTTTTTAAAAAAACTTTGGAATGTTAAACATTCCTGTTTCCAGTCTTGCAGAAACAGCAGTGATGCACAGATTTAATTCATAACTGATTCATTGATTGATCATTGATACATAGTGTTAAAATCAACACGTTGATTATATATATATATATATATATATATATATATATATATATATATATATATATATATATATATATATATACATATATATATATACACGTTCAAAGCCGTTTATGCGTGAGTTCCCGTTTATGCGTGAGTCCTTCTGCATGGATATGAGCAGAAGAACTCATACTGTATATGAGGATATATATATATACATATACACACGTTCAAAGCCGTTTATGTGTGAGTTCTTCTGCATGGATATGAGCACATACATGGACTAATCTTTCCTTGGTGAGAGTTTTTATGTCTGCCAAGGACTTAATAAAATTTGACTTTTATTAATTTATTTGTCTTTTTGCAGGATTACATCAAAAAAGCTTCACAGATCTTGACAAAATTTTCACCACAGATAGATATTAGGCCATGGAAGACTCCATTGAATTTTGGAGGTGATCTGAATACAGAGTCTGGATCAAGATTTCATTTTATATAGGCTTTGAAGGCTTAAGTCAAAGCCACCACACGGATTTTGCCAAAGGTTTCACCACAGATAGATATTAAACCATGGGAGATACCATTAAATTTTGGAGGTGATCCGGATCCGGTGTTACCTGACCGAACGGCCCCCTCTAAAAATTGGTCCGCCCTGCCTTTACTGCGCATGCATCTGAGGCTGACTCCGAGTCTGACTCTCTACACCCAAATTGATCAAAAGGTATAATGTGATTATTAACCATCAGATGACAAAGTAAAACCTCTTAAATGATCCTAAAGTCAGTTTTAAGCAGAAATGAGGCAGTAATCGTGAATCGCTACTAATGTGCAGAAATGACTCTGCTGATTCTCAGAAATGATGCATGGGCAGTGAAGGCAGGGTGGACCCATTTTTAGGGTGGACCATTCGGTTGGCGACACCGGATTCTTTACCAAGATTTCATTTTATGTAGGCTTTTAAGGATTACGTCAAAACTACTTCACGGATTCTCACCAGATTTGTACTACAGATAGATATTAGGCCATGGAAGAATACACTGAATTTTGGAGGTGATCTGAATCCGAATACTGGATCAAGTTTCAATTTGTGTGCGTCACTTTGTCGGATTTTGAGGATTACCTCAAAACTACTTAACAGATGTCCACCACATTTTCACCACACATTGGTGTCAGGCCTGGGAAGACTCCATTAAATTTTGGAGGTGATTTGGGTCTGGATCCGGATTTTGGATCCGGATTTCACTTTGTAGACTTTTAAAGATTACATCAAAACTACTACATGGATTCGACATCACAATGTCAAACCAAGATCAGGAAGACACTACTTTGTTTCACCCTGTGAATTAAATATCATATTGCAACATCTTGATCAGTCGGATCATTCTGGATCAGTATGCAATTACTGCATTATGTTGTGGAATCTGGATCCAGGTAAAGTCTGGGCCACGATGTAAATCACATATCTTTTATTTTGAGTCCTTGTCAACCCTTGGCAGATGTTTTAATTTTCCAGTTGCTCTTGTTTCTTCATGTTAGGTGTAGCCAATCAGAGCTGAGATGAAAGGACAGGGGATCGGAGGAGTGGGCTGCGGGGATAGTGATACACATTCAGACCATGTTCAAGGATGTTTTGTAAAAATCCTGTACCAGAGTCTGTTTGGAGATTGTTTTACTGGATTGGGATTTTGTTGTATGGCTGGGGGGCCTGGCTGCCTTTTTGTTTCTGTCTTTTGTTTTTCCTTCCAGGTGGCTTGCATTTGGGACTGAGTGGCTGTGTTGCTGAGGTTATCAGGACCTCACCCTGATCACCTGCGGCTCGTCAGGACTCACAGCTGTGGTGCATCTATATGGATTGGAACATGGTGGCATTTAAGACTGGAGTATACAGTGTGTATTTGCCAGAGACTCGACCTTGTGACCAGACGGGTGAGATCGTCGTCTCGGGAGCCATCTCATCATCAGTGGATGCAGAGAACGTCCAGGGTTTGATGCACGGTCTGTGAAAGAGGAGGGGGTGAGGTCTCACGCTCGTCAGCACACTTCCTGAGGTACGTTAGATTTTGTGACTAACGTTTATACAGTCAGTAAATGTGGTGTCCTTCACACCTTATTATATTGAGCTGTACGTTAGTCATGTATCGGCTTCCACTGCAGTGGAATTTTGTGAACTGGATGTTCCATGCCTGCAGGTTGGGAAGCTGATTAGTAATTAAGCCAGGAAGTGTTTGCTGTTTATGTACACCTTTGAGTGGTCTCTCTGTGTATAGAGTGTGGACTCACATAATGGTTCCTTCTTTCACAGACTCGGTTTGTTGCGGCCACCTGGGGGGTGTCGGCGGGGTCCTTGGGTCCGAATGGCTTCTGGCTCCGGACCGTTAGCGCTGCTGGGAGCGCACCGTATCACCACCACGCCAGACCGCACATTCTTTTGTTGTTTTGTATCACTTCACTGTTATGTATTAAATTCAGTTAGCCTTTGTACCGTGCTCTGCTTATTTCATACTGGGTCCTTCAAACGCTGGTTGGTTCTCCGAGCTGCGTCCGACACATAACAGATTTGTTGGGATTTAGAACAATTTTTTAACGTAGGGAACAGTTTAATCAGTGTATGCTGGAGGAGTAAAAAGACAGGGACATAACTAAACTAGAGAACTGAGGGGCTTGGAACAGTGAATTGTACTATATATTGTAAAATGTGGGTTTACACACACACACACACACACACACACACACACACACACACACACACACACACACACACACACACACACACACACACACACACACACACACACACATTTCAGTTTTGTAATTTACTGAGGATGCACAGCCTCTCAGCACAACCAGAGTCTAGTTTTAAATAGACTTGTTTACTAATAGAGCTTATGAAATAAATTGTGGAGGATCTCAATTTTGGTGCCAAAAGAACGCCTCGTCCAATTTATTCTCTAACCACAGCACTAAATTGAAGAAATTGAAAGAGAAGTCCAAGGCCTAGCAGATTTATGACTGACTTGGATCACTGCTTCATTATGTATCTCATTTTCCCTCTCTAATATTGCGGCACATGTAATTTCCCCGCAAATGGGCAAAAAGGATATATTAGTGTTATCAGGCTTTGGGCTCTGATCTACGTTGATACATTTGAAGGTCAGACCTCATAGAGGAAATGGAAATAGAATATAATTTAATCTCAAGTGTGCTGTAATACAAATAGACACACAAAATGAAAGCATGGACAAAGTACGATTTATTGTTTCAAAAGTTGATAGATTAATTGTATAAAAAAGGATTGCTTTGAAAGAAGACACTTGGGGCCTGATTTACTAAAGGTTTGCATATGTAAAAATGTGTGCAAACACCTCAGTATTCGCAAAAAACAAATTAAAAAATGCAAATTTATTAATAGTGCACAGTGAGGATTGTGTCAGGATTTGAGGATTGTCACCTTAAGCTGCCAGTTTAGTGGCAGCAGTGTTGCATGTGGAGTTATGCCAGACACTGTGAATATCCTGTGATATTTTTGTTTGGTTTGATTGATTTGATAAGAAATCTAAAGAAAGAAAGAAAGAAAGTCCCTTCGGCTGATCCCTTATTTTGCATTCGGGGTCGCCACAGCAAATCCAGGGTGGATCTGCATGTTTAATTGGCACAGGTTTTACACCGGATGCCCTTCCTGATTCAACTCCACATTACATGGAGAAATGTGGCAGGGGTGGGATTTGAACCCGGAGCCTTCTGAACTGAAGCCAAGCGCATTAACCACTTGGCCACCACCCCTGCTGATAAGAAATGTAAAACAATAATGATAATTTCCTTTGTTTGTCATACATACAACAAAATTTGTCTTCTGCATTTAACCCATCCTAATTACAGTTAGACACAATCCAACCACATGATGTCACTGCGCATGTGTCATTTTGGGGCGTCAGCAGTATTTCACTGATTATCACCTCCGGTCATCATCTATCTCAGCGACAGATATCTGAAGCTTTTGTACAACAATCATGTCCACATAAATTCAACATTATTTCAATCGCCCTATTGACGTTTCAAATCCCACAAAACTTTGAAGAGGTCGCTGCGCTGCGAGATCGCAATAACACTGAGAACTGCATTGAGACGCTCTGATCACGCTGCACTTTAACCACTGCACACGGACAACACCATTAACATCGCAACATAAAACTATTTTTATATTGTGCCTAAAACTCTCGGGAATATATTATCTGGGTTTATAGACATTGTTACTGCATGTGTTTTATGTAAACACACAAGAATCACAGGCTGTCTCTCTGTTATTTTCAATGGGAGCTGCTGTGAGCTCCACTCGCTTCCTGATCATGTCGTTCTGGGGGAAAGTGAAGTTTGCTCTTTAACGTCTTTGATTATTGTTCTTTACAACACTGTTTGTCCTCTTTGTTCCACACTAATATATATAATATGTCTGAAATTCGGTTTGCGTTTATTAAATTCTACGCAGATTAAACGTAGCAGACACGGATTATTTGTTATAATTGTTTTAGCAGGTTTTCAGGGTATCATGCAGCAGTCTCTTATTAACGTGACAAAAAGCATAAAAAAACGACATTTTTGTAGTATAATATTAATTTACAATTGTCATCATGTGGATTCTCTGTGTTGTTTGACTGCAATGACTCTCTGGCATGGAAGGGATTATGGGATACGTCAATAGGCCGAATAATAAAAGATGTAGGAAGCTATTAGTGCGCACCAGCCTCTGTCATTTCAAAGTGACACTGATTACCGTCTCGTTTCTGCTTAAAACTGCCTCGTTTCTGCTTAAAACTGACTTTAGAATGATTTAAGAAGTTAATTTTACCATGTCATCTGATTGTTAATAATCTTATTATTCCATTTGATCGCTTTGGGTGAAGAGTCCATCTCAGACAAGCTGCTGTGAAGCATGTGCAATGGAGGCAGGGCAGACCAATTTTTAGCAGGGGAACCGTTCGGTATGCGACACTGGCACCGAAAGACCAATTCCAGATGTGCAGACACTATCTTGGTCAGTGGTAGAGAAAGGAGGAGGAGTAAGGCTGTAACAAAATGTGAAAAAAGTGAAGCGGTGTGAATACTTTCCAAATGCACCGTATTTGCGCCGAGTTTGGTGTTCAACTCCAGCACTGCATAGTGGTGTACAAAGAGCACAACAGTCAGATGTGTCTTATTGCTTGTAAGGTCTACAACACACATACACTCTGCTTGTTTGCACATACTGTCACCCATCACCTGCAATGGCATAGTATTAATATGACAGAGTATTATCACTGCTGTAAACAATTTGAAAAAACTGAGCTCATATATTACAAGAGCTATTCATATCCATAAAATACATATTGAAAGTGAATTGAAAGCAACCATTAAGCAAAAATAAACCTCGCCTTGCTGCAGGCTTCACCTCCGGGAGCATTGGTGGCCTCTGCCCAGGTTTGCCTTGGGACTGATGCCTTTTTTTTGTTGTTGTTGATAACATGTTTGGACTACAAAATGTCTATAAATGATGAACAGAGTAAGGCCAAGCTTTCTGCAAACAGTGCCTGGCTTTGTGCCAGTATTTCCAGCCATGTCAGTTGCTTATGCCATCTGTGCAATTCATTGTACCACCATCGTCAAAATATGAAGTGAATGGATGGCAAATATGGATGTAATTTGTGTCCCAGAGTGAAACACAGCATTGCATGCCGCTCTGTGTTTAATCAGATTTTTTTTCCCCCTCTGCCATATGGTTGCATATATTTTAAAGTGTCCTGTTTGTTTGGTGTGTGAAGACGAGGAACATCTCAGACTAACAGTGTTGCATCTCCTACAAAGGCTAATGATTGCTAATGTGTCAGTGCTGTTCTCACACAACGTGCCAGACATTTAGAGGAAAAATAACACCGCATCAATTTACACTTGCCTTCAGAAATGTGTGAACAACAGCAAGGAGGTATGTATGTGTTAAACAAACCCTTAGGGGGTATTTGATTTTGGGAGGGAGACACTGCTTGTATGATACTACTTATTAAAAAATGTATGTGTAAGCAGGGAATCAGTCTGGATAAAGGTTTCATATTGTTCTGTATTTCTGTGAGTGCATTTTAGACATTAGTGAAGAAATTGTGCTTTTTTTAAACGTGCATTATTTTATCATGGAGATGCACTGGAGATTAAAAGTGACAGTGATTCATGTAAAGCTAAGTTGCATAAAAAGATATGAAAAATGCAATGAAATAGACAATTTTCTTCTTAATTTGGTGGATTGCACCTTTGTGACGGTCTCCATAAAGACACTTAACATACTCTTCAGTGATCCTCTCCTCCCAAACCTTCTCCTCTGCCTCTTCATACATATACATGGCTGTTAAAGAGGCATTTCATGAATACATTCACAGACCCCGTACCTGATTGTGCTGTCTGTGCTCATCTGTGAGTCCATTTGAGATTGTGTGGAGATAGGATATCTCTTCATGAATGTTATTATTTGCTCTATGTATTCAGCTGTTTTGCATAATCGCCCCTCACCTTTGCATCCATTCTGCATGGTTAGTCTCCATCGTCAGCAGCCAACAAACCATAACTCCAGAGACACCATCAGCTTCAAGCTGCATTGGGACAAATTTCTCCAGAGTGTCAGCGTGTGAAGAAAAAAAAAAAATAACAGGTTAAAATAAATATGTCTGTGTGTAATTTCTAAAAGGTGCATCCAAAGGAAGGCGTGAGGGTATTAACCTATTTGAGTTTCAAGCAGAAGTAATCGCATGCATGCACACACTCAACAGCAGCCCCAACTGGCTCAAAACAAAAAGGTGCTGTAACATTTTTTATTGGGTATTTTTACCCTGTGTACACCGCATGAGCAGGGTATTGACATTGCTCCTGTATATGCAGTTGTGTGTATGTGAACAAATTAACTTATAAATGGCTGAATTTTACCAAAATTGTTGGGAATATTACTTGGGTTAGTGTTGCCAGATGATTAATATCTGGAACAGATTGGTCAAAAATCAAGATCAAGAAAAAATTTTGCCCAAAGCCGTGTACTGTAATATCTCCACTTCCATTGTGACTCAAGATTTGATCAGAAGCTCATATTTATCAGTAAAATATTTGTGATTGATTAATGTAAGTTAGAATATAAAGTTCACTGCATGCATTGTTAATAATCCCACTAATCCATTTGATTGCTTTGGGTGAAGAGACTCCATCTCAAACATGCTGCTGTGGTCCGAAATGACGCATACACAGTTGCAGAGTGATTGGGGCACATTTGATTAAGATATAATGTAAATATACATACATTAAATGGGCTTTTCAATGTTCAGTGTAAATGGCCACTGAATCTGTAATCTGGTTCAGATCCAGCTCAAACTTTGTCATTCAATAAAAGATATTATCCTATATAATGCTCTCAAATATTAAGTAAAGTTGATTTTTTTGAAAGAGTTCTGAATTTATGAAAATTTGTTTGATGTTAAAGATAGGGATTTTTCCAAGATTTTTCCTGACTTTGACCTATGACCTCGAATGTTGAGTCGGTTCTTGCCTGTCAGGATATGAACCTTCAGTAAAATTCCATAATGATATATGAAAAATTGTAGGTTCCAGGCTGTTCATATATATATATATATATATATATATATATATATATATATATATATATATATATATATATATATATATATATATACACTCAACAAAAATATAAACGCAACACTTTTGGTTTTGCTCCCATTTTGTATGCGATGAACTCAAAGATCTAAAACTTTTTCCACATATACAATATCACCATTTCCCTCAAATATTGTTCACAAACCAGTCGAAATCTGTGATAGTGAGCACTTCTCCTTTGCTGAGATAATCCATCCCACCTCACAGGTGTGCCATATCAAGATGCTGATTAGACACCATGATTAGTGCACAAGTGTGCCTTAGACTGTCCACAATAAAAGGCCACTCTGAAAGATGCAGTTTTATCACACAGCACAATGCCACAGATGTCGCAAGATTTGAGGGAGCGTGCAATTGGCATGCTGACAGCAGGAATGTCAACCAGAGCTGTTGCTCGTGTATTGAATGTTCATTTCTCTACCATAAGCCGTCTCCAAAGGCGTTTCAGAGAATTTGGCACTACATCCAACCAGCCTCACAACCGCAGACCACGTGTAACCACACCAGCCCAGGACCTCCACATCCAGCATGTTCACCTCCAAGATCGTCTGAGACCAGTCACTCGGACAGTTGCTGGAACAATCGGTTTGCATAACCAAAGAATTTCTGCAGAAACTGTCAGAAACCGTCTCAGAGAAGCTCATCTGCATGCTCGCCGTCCTCATCGGGGTCTCGACCTGACTCCAGTTCGTCGTCGTAACCGATTTGAGTGGGCAAATGCTCACATTCGCTGCCGTTTGGCACGTTGGTGAGGTGTTCTCTTCACGGATGATGCGTAGGAGATGTGTTGCACTGCATGAGGCAAATGGTGGTCACACCAGATACTGACTGGTATCCCCCCCCAATAACACACACAGGGACTGACTGACAGACAGAGTGACACAAATCAAAGAACCCAGGGTCAGCAGCACCTAACACAAAACATAAATAATTCCAAAACTGAAGGAGAATCAAAAACTGGCGAGACAAAAACCAGTGAACAATGACTGAAAACTGAAGTGAAACTCAAAAAAGCCTAAAGTGTGAAATGTAGGAAAACAGAACAGATAGGACAGGACATAACACATAGGACCATTGGTGGGCACAGTTCCGCTAATCCGCTATCAAATCTAACTTTTTTGTTAACGGATTAGCTTTTCAGCTAACTTCAAAAATCATCAGCAAATCAATAATTGGACTAAGCAGCTGAAGATGCGTGTGCGTGTGTGTTTGTGTGATTTAGTTCCGATAACTTTTAGATCACTAATGTTTTATTACATAGTAACGGTGAAAAACATATTTAAACCCTGTTGGCTCTGTTGTTGTAGGGGCCTGGCCGCCAGACTGCCACAAAAAACAAAAGTCATTATCCATTATCCAACAGCATACAGCGGTCCAGCCATGAGGCAGATGTCTTGAAAAGGAAAGCAGGTTTGACTTATGATTTTGATTTATAAATCAAAATAATCTGGATAAAATAACCACATTAATGTCAACTCTGCCATTTGTACAAAGTGAAAATATAACCCATATCTTTTAATTTTAAAATAATGCACTAATTCTGAAGTTTTGAACATAACACACACAGATGGCCATAGGGATTATGGGTAAACTGAGCCTTCACTCACACTGGTTGATTCATTCATTTTATTTAAAAAACTAACACAAGTTACTGTAATGTGTTTGTGTTGGTGTTTACAAATAAATGTGCTTTTGTAATATATTTTTGTAAAAAAAAAAAAAAAAAGAAGGCATTTGCAAAACTGAATAGTCTGTTAAGTTGTGATTCAGGTCTATATAAAAAAAATTGATTGATTGATTGATTGACAACTGTGTGCCATAGCTGACTCAGTAGATGGGTCAAAATGTATAGAACACTGCCATATACTGGCGCCTTTTCAGCTTTGCAAATGCCGTTTTTTTTTTTTTTTTTAAATGACATATTTTGATGAAGATCTCCATGACATGGAGATGTTCAGCTGAGTGACCCCCACAGATAAGGCAGTTGTGTTTTGAATATATTATTGTTCATCTGGGTTCCACTATCCACATCTCCCAGGAATGTCCAGTATATGATCCCCCGCTTGTGCGATCCTTTTCTCCTCGGTTTGAGATCTGTGCAAAATGCCTCTGCACGTGCTGTACCAGCCTCTTCTCCGTGATGTGGTGAAATATTATTGTCCACACAGGATCCACTGTCCACTCCTCCTGGAAATAGCAAATATATGATCCCCAGCTTATATGATCCTTTTTGTCCTTGATTTGAGATCTGCATGAAGCACTCCTTCACACACTGGAACAGCTCTCTGTAATGTAGCGGTGTCCAGCAGTGCTTTGGGGTGTGTGTGTGTCTTTTGATTTGATTTATTCAGCAATAACAGAGTAAGACCCTTTCACTGTTCTGTTGTTTATTTTACATGGGGTCGCTGCAGCAGACCAAAGTGGATCCGCATGTTGATTTGGCACTAATCGCACACAACATTCTCCTCTTCTATCCTCTATGTGCACGGTGGGTTGGAGCCAACAGGTAGCATATAACTTCCACTGTGCCCCTCAATTAAAAAAACAAACACCCATTAGATGCATAATTCTAGATCAGACAGACAGGAGTTCTGAAGTCCAGCAGCAGAGCAAGGGTTGTTGGACTTGCTCGGCCACTTCCAGAAGTGCTGTTCCTCTCCAGTCATCGCCGCTATTTTTCCATGCTCCCAGGACAGCTAATGCTTGTCTCCCACAAGGAACGTCAGGTCCTCATTTTTGTCTCCAGTTACTCACAATGGGCCTCATGTATCAATGTTGCGTACGGCGATATTTGAGCGTATATGGGGTGTACGCCAAAACGGCTGCGCTACTTGGCATTTATCAATGTGGTCGTTGGCGTACGCTGCGCTGAAAATATACACCAGGTCGAGAGGTGGCGTAAATTATACACCAAAATGAACCAGCGCTGGAATCCACATAAAAATGAAGATGATCAACATGATAAACAGTGCCATTATACAAATCAATGCATATGTTACATAAATAACACTTTCCTGATTATACTACATAATAATCAATACAAATCCCGTTTTTGCGGGATTGTTATGGAGCACGATCCGTGGTCACAGCGCTGACTGCAAAGAAAGCGCTGCATGCCCTTTTCTCCAGACTTCGAGCCTGGAGCCAGAGCAGCGCTGAGTTTAACTTCATGTGGTGTGATCGTTTTAGACTATGAAATTGATAATAACAACTGTAGTTTCGTCATTCTCTTAATTCGCCCGTGCTGCAATCAGGTTTTGTCGTCTCCATTCGGTTGTCACAATAAAATAAATACAGAACTACATTTAAAAAATAAAGAAATCTGACAGATTAGGCGTGTTATTAATTGAGCCTTGTTCGACCTCGTTCGTTGATCGTTAAAATTAATTCGTTAGTTCTAAATGCCATCATAATTATTTATAGGAAAACTTTCTATTTTTATTTCTCAAACAAATGTTTGGGCCTGAAACAGTTTGGTATTATTTTCCTACTAAGGTTTGAACTTTGAGAGTGTTTACACACAAGAGAAAAGTGAGAAAATGTTCATGCCTGATTGAGAAAGTGTATAAACTGTGTAGTGAGGGGTTTTACAGCTTTGAAACGTCTATAATAATTGTAAAATTATTGTTATTGGAGGCTTGCCTCTACTGGTGGTTGGCTCTCACTGCGGTATTGTATCACTTCCTGTTCCGGAGCACAGCGGTGTTTTTCTGTATCTGTTAGCTGTTTAATCTGCGCAGTTAGATTGATCTAGTTATCTAGATTACGATTTGTTTCCCAGTGTAATCTTTACGTGCCTTAACTAAAGCACTCCTTCTGCTGAATCACCTCTAAATTATTTACACATTATTCACTTTGTGTGTTTTTAGGAATCCGCTAGCTTAGCGTAGCTACTAGCTCTTAGCCGATTTAGCATGGCGGCTTCTCCTGTCTCTCCTGCACTTTTCTGCTCTGGGTGTGAAATGTTTAGTTATTCCTCGGCCTCCTTTAGCAGTAACGGTACTTGTAATAAGTGTAGCTTATTCGTAGCTTTGGAGGCCAGGCTGGGCGAATTGGAGACTCGGCTCCGCACCGTGGAAAATTCTACAGCTAGCCAGGCCCCTGTAGTCGGTGCGGACCAAGGTAGCTTAGCCGCCGTTAGTTCCCCCCTGGCAGATCCCGTGCAGTCGGGAAAGCAGGCTGACTGGGTGACTGTGAGGAGGAAGCGTAGCCCTAAACAGAAGCCCCGTGTACACCGCCAACCCGTTCACATCTCTAACCGTTTTTCCCCACTCGATGACACACCCGCCGAGGATCAAACTCTGGTTATTGGCGACTCTGTTTTGCGAAATGTGAAGTTAGCGACACCAGCAACCATAGTCAGTTGTCTTCCGGGGGCCAGAGCAGGCGACATTGAAGGAAATTTGAAACTGCTGGCTAAGGCTAAGCGTAAATTTGGTAAGATTGTAATTCACGTCGGCAGTAATGACACCCGGTTACGCCAATCGGAGGTCACTAAAATTAACATTAAATCGGTGTGTAACTTTGCAAAAACAATGTCGGACTCTGTAGTTTTCTCTGGGCCCCTCCCCAATCAGACCGGGAGTGACATGTTTAGCCGCATGTTCTCCTTGAATTGCTGGCTGTCTGAGTGGTGTCCAAAAAATGAGGTGGGCTTCATAGATAATTGGCAAAGCTTCTGGGGAAAACCTGGTCTTGTTAGGAGAGACGGCATCCATCCCACTTTGGATGGAGCAGCTCTCATTTCTAGAAATCTGGCCAATTTTCTTAAACCCTCGAAACCATGACTATCCAGGGTTGGGATCAGGAAGCAGAGTTGTAGTCTTACACACCTCTCTGCAGCTTCTCTCCCCCTGCCATCCCCTCATTACCCCATCCCCGTAGAGACGGTGCCTGCTCCCAGACTACCAATAACCAGCAAAAATTTATTTAAGCATAAAAATTCAAAAAGAAAAAATAATATAGCACCTTCAACTGCACCACAGACTAAAACAGTTAAATGTGGTCTATTAAACATTAGGTCTCTCTCTTCTAAGTCCCTGTTGGTAAATGATATAATAATTGATCAACATATTGATTTATTCTGCCTTACAGAAACCTGGTTACAGCAGGATGAATATGTTAGTTTAAATGAGTCAACACCCCCAAGTCACACTAACTGTCAGAATGCTCGTAGCACGGGCCGGGGCGGAGGATTAGCAGCAGTCTTCTATTCCAGCTTATTAATTAATCAAAAACCCAGACAGAGCTTTAATTCATTTGAAAGCTTGACTCTTAGTCTTGTCCATCCAAATTGGAAGTCCCAAAAACCAGTTTTATTTGTTATTATCTATCATCCACCTGGTCGTTACTGTGAGTTTCTCTGTGAATTTTCAGACCTTTTGTCTGACTTAGTGCTTAGCTCAGATAAGATAATTATAGTGGGCGATTTTAACATCCACACAGATGCTGAGAATGACAGCCTCAACACTGCATTTAATCTATTATTAGACTCTATTGGCTTTGCTCAAAAAGTAAATGAGTCCACCCACCACTTTAATCATATCTTAGATCTTGTTCTGACTTATGGTATGGAAATAGAAGACTTAACAGTATTCCCTGAAAACTCCCTTCTGTCTGATCATTTCTTAATAACATTTACATTTACTCTGATGGACTACCCAGCAGTGGGGAATAAGTTTCATTACACTAGAAGTCTTTCAGAAAGCGCTGTAACTAGGTTTAAGGATATGATTCCTTCTTTATGTTCTCTAATGCCATATACCAACACAGTGCAGAGTAGCTACCTAAACTCTGTAAGTGAGATAGAGTATCTCGTCAATAGTTTTACATCCTCATTGAAGACAACTTTGGATGCTGTAGCTCCTCTAAAAAAGAGAGCTTTAAATCAGAAGTGCCTGACTCCGTGGTATAACTCACAAACTCGTAGCTTAAAGCAGATAACCCGTAAGTTGGAGAGGAAATGGCGTCTCACTAATTTAGAAGATCTTCACTTAGCCTGGAAAAAGAGTCTGTTGCTCTATAAAAAAGCCCTCCGTAAAGCTAGGACATCTTTCTACTCATCACTAATTGAAGAAAATAAGAACAACCCCAGGTTTCTTTTCAGCACTGTAGCCAGGCTGACAAAGAGTCAGAGCTCTATTGAGCTGAGTATTCCATTAACTTTAACTAGTAATGACTTCATGACTTTCTTTGCTAACAAAATTTTAACTATTAGAGAAAAAATTACTCATAACCATCCCAAAGACGTATCGTTATCTTTGGCTGCTTTCAGTGATGCCGGTATTTGGTTAGACTCTTTCTCTCCGATTGTTCTGTCTGAGTTATTTTCATTAGTTACTTCATCCAAACCATCAACATGTTTATTAGACCCCATTCCTACCAGGCTGCTCAAGGAAGCCCTACCATTATTTAATGCTTCGATCTTAAATATGATCAATCTATCTTTGTTAGTTGGCTATGTACCACAGGCTTTTAAGGTGGCAGTAATTAAACCATTACTTAAAAAGCCATCACTTGACCCAGCTATCTTAGCTAATTATAGGCCAATCTCCAACCTTCCTTTTCTCTCAAAAATTCTTGAAAGGGTAGTTGTAAAACAGCTAACTGATCATCTGCAGAGGAATGGTCTATTTGAAGAGTTTCAGTCAGGTTTTAGAATTCATCATAGTACAGAAACAGCATTAGTGAAGGTTACAAATGATCTTCTTATGGCCTCGGACAGTGGACTCATCTCTGTGCTTGTTCTGTTAGACCTCAGTGCTGCTTTTGATACTGTTGACCATAAAATTTTATTACAGAGATTAGAGCATGCCATAGGTATTAAAGGCACTGCGCTGCGGTGGTTTGAATCATATTTGTCTAATAGATTACAATTTGTTCATGTAAATGGGGAATCTTCTTCACAGACTAAAGTTAATTATGGAGTTCCACAAGGTTCTGTGCTAGGACCAATTTTATTCACTTTATACATGCTTCCCTTAGGCAGTATTATTAGACGGTATTGCTTAAATTTTCATTGTTACGCAGATGATACCCAGCTTTATCTATCCATGAAGCCAGAGGACACACACCAATTAGCTAAACTGCAGGATTGTCTTACAGAAATAAAGACATGGATGACCTCTAATTTCCTGCTTTTAAACTCAGATAAAACTGAAGTTATTGTACTTGGCCCCACAAATCTTAGAAACATGGTGTCTAACCAGATCCTTACTCTGGATGGCATTACCCTGACCTCTAGTAATACTGTGAGAAATCTTGGAGTCATTTTTGATCAGGATATGTCATTCAAAGCGCATATTAAACAAATATGTAGGACTGCTTTTTTGCATTTACGCAATATCTCTAAAATCAGAAAGGTCTTGTCTGAGAGTGATGCTGAAAAACTAATTCATGCATTTATTTCCTCTAGGCTGGACTATTGTAATTCATTATTATCAGGTTGTCCTAAAAGTTCCCTAAAAAGCCTTCAGTTAATTCAAAATGCTGCAGCTAGAGTACTGACGGGGACTAGAAGGAGAGAGCATATCTCACCCATATTGGCCTCTCTTCATTGGCTTCCTGTTAATTCTAGAATAGAATTTAAAATTCTTCTTCTTACTTATAAGGTTTTGAATAATCAGGTCCCATCTTATCTTAGGGACCTCGTAGTACCATATCACCCCAATAGAGCGCTTCGCTCTCAGACTGCAGGCTTACTTGTAGTTCCTAGGGTTTGTAAGAGTAGAATGGGAGGCAGAGCCTTCAGCTTTCAGGCTCCTCTCCTATGGAACCAGCTCCCAATTCAGATCAGGGAGACAGACACCCTCTCTACTTTTAAGATTAGGCTTAAAACTTTCCTCTTTGCTAAAGCTTATAGTTAGGGCTGGATCAGGTGACCCTGAACCATCCCTTAGTTATGCTGCTATAGACGTAGACTGCTGGGGGGTTCCCATGATGCACTGTTTCTTTCTCTTTTTGCTCTGTATGCACCACTCTGCATTTAATCATTAGTGATCGATCTCTGCTCCCCTCCACAGCATGTCTTTTTCCTGGTTCTCTCCCTCAGCCCCAACCAGTCCCAGCAGAAGACTGCCCCTCCCTGAGCCTGGTTCTGCTGGAGGTTTCTTCCTGTTAAAAGGGAGTTTTTCCTTCCCACTGTAGCCAAGTGCTTGCTCACAGGGGGTCGTTTTGACCGTTGGGGTTTTACATGATTATTGTATGGCCTTGCCTTACAATATAAAGCGCCTTGGGGCAACTGTTTGTTGTGATTTGGCGCTATATAAAAAAATTGATTGAATTGATTGATTAAAAAATAACGCTGCCTAACGTCGCAGTTTCGCGTATTTCGGGCTATTTTTTAGAACATAACTCCAGCGATTAATGAGGGACCACTGTAACACTTTATTGATTATATACTACAAAACAATTGATACGACAGCCGCTTTTGACGCTCTATTGGCACGCGTCGTAATTGGTGGAGTTCTTTTTCATTGCCGTCTTTCCTGCTTTCATGTCTTAAAATGAGGGTGTGTCTGAAACGGAGTCTGAATATTTATGGGCGTGTTTATTATAATTACGGTCGTTTCCACCTGCCGCATTTATCAAGATCACGTCAGGCGTACGCCAGAAATGGGCAGGTGTGCACTGCTTGATACATGTCACGGCGACTTTGGTGTATTTCAAGTTTACGCCGTAAATTTACGCCACAAGTGCGTAACATTGATACCTGAGGCCCAATGTAATTTCATCTATTACCAATCCTCCACAAAGTTCTCTCACAATTCTTACACATTATAAGTCGTGGAAACTACATTCACAGGGTTTTGTGATGGCCCCAACAGCTCTGTGAATATATAGCAAGGACCTTTGTCACCTTGCCAACTTTGAACTGTTGCAGGTGACAGGCACCCTGTTACTCATGCGAGGAGATAGCGACACCTGGCAAATGTCGTGCAAATTCTCATGAATTCCCCCACAAATATCATTTGCAAGCTGCTGCAATGCAGTGAGATAGTACCCTTGTACTGTATGGTTATGTGACTTGGATGCTATCCAAGTGAGCTAATGCAATGACTGGATGTCTTTACTCCCTATGTGTCTTTGGAGGATCCTTGGGTTCCACTAAAATGACTTTGTGACAAATAAGTGGTTTCTTAAGGTGAATCAGATGAGAAGCATCACTTGCCCTTTACTTTTGAGAGGTGGGATGGGGGTTGTTATCTGCCTGGGTGGATGCAATCCAGGACCCGGGGCACTTCTATAGTCTGATGGATGAGTGCACACTCTCAGACTTGACTTGAGATATCCATGCACAGCATACTGAGTCGCTCCTCCCCTCTCGCTCTCTGTCTAATGACGATGATGTACTCATTCTGATCATTAAGTGTACAGTGGAAACACTGACTTTGTTGGGCAGAGTTTCTACACAACAGCATTTAATGACGATCAGTCACATTTGGTTGATATCTTTGGTCAGCGCTGACACAATTCCAGTGTAATGAATGAGTGTATCTCAATAAAAATATAAAAATGGGTTTGCTGGAAATATGTGATCTGCAGCTTAAAGTTTTTCCAGTTCACTTAAAAAGATCCAACATCAGAGAAACACAGTCAAGGACAATTGCTTCTTCAAAAGGGATGATTGGAGTAAGGAAAATAACAACAAAAAGATTCTCTCACTAACCATTTCATTCTCCAATCAATTAAAGCTACAGAGCATGAAATGATGCAGATCCTAATGCAGAGCGGGCATTGATCAAACATGTTAGAATGCCTTTGAATTGGTACTTGTTTGTGTGCATGCAAGCAGCAAACAGAAAGAGTAGGAGAGTGTGTTGATGGTCATGTGTGAGTGCGATCAGTGCATGTGACCATTGATCAAAAGGCAAATGCTCAGTTTACCATTGAGAATTGGAGCCAATTGATCAGAAATGGCTGTAATTAAACTCTAAATAAGACCCGAAGTATTGATTCTGTCTTAGTTTTCATCTCCTGGCTGTGCAGGTCTGTTTAAGGCCAGCACCCCCCCAGCCGTTGCCTGCTGCTTTCCATCTCAGTAATGTCTAAAGTTTAACTGTTACATCAAAACTGTGGAAAAGTTGACTGATTGGCCAAGCTGCCTATAATTTCCGCTTTCGCTGCACTGCCTACTTAATGAAACACAGTAATTAGCCAAAGTAGTGGTAAGTGATTGCAAATGTTAAATGTTTTCTGGATGTAAACAATAGAGAAAATAAGGTGGTGAAAAAGAGTTATTGCTTTATGATTCTCATGTGCAAAAATGGCTGCAAAACGCATACACACACACACACACACAAACACACACACATTCTCCTACAAACAACCTCCGCCAGCAAGATAAGGGCTAAATTATGGGATCTGTGAGTTGCCTGGTGAGAGAAGCATCATGAAGACAGAATGCAGCAAGCTGTAAATGGCTTTTTATTGTGGGTGTGGGAGTCTGTGTGGCTTTATATGGTCATTCATGCAAAGATGCAAGTAAAGAAACAATAACCACTGTCACAAATTTACAAAACACAACATTATTTAGACAATGTCTTATTCTGACATTGTGGTTACTAACACAAAAAGGCAATTGAGATGTGAGCTGTAGACATGACAGAATACAGATATGTCATTCACAATAATATAATCACAGTTACAGTTATATGCAATTAAAAAATTATAGACACAACTAGGAGAGTGCCTAGCTATGCCAAGGACTAACATTCTGTGCTTTACTATGTGGAAGTAAAGGTAGTGGCATTGTTTCACTAAAGCCCAAGTCATTTGGAAGTCAATGGCAGACACACCACCCAAAAACAGAAAAGGATGGAATTGTATGGAAAATGCAAAAAACAAAACAAAACAAAAAACAAAAATCAGTGAATCTTCCATTTACTTTGACTTTCATTTTGTTGCAGACAATATGAACCCAAGATTTTCTTGTTTTGTGTGGTCAACAGTTCATTTGTTAACATACATCCATTCCTGCATTTCAGGTCTGCATCACATTCCTAAAAAGTTTTAACACTAAAACATTGATCCCTTTATCATTTTACTATTCCTTCTTGCAACACTTAAAAGCCATTTTGGCATTGAGGATATATGTGATGAAGCATGTCAGTTGGTACTGTGTCCCATTCTGCCTGCAAACCAGTCTTCAGGTGTGCAACAATACGGGGTTGTAGTTCTTGCATTTTTCATTTCAAAATTCTTCACACATTCTCTGTTCGGGTAGGCTAGGATTGCAGGCAGGCCACTCCCGTACCCATACCTTCTTCTTCCACAGCCATTCCTTTTTATGTGTGCAGAATGTGGTTTGGCATTGTTTTATTGAAAAAAATGCATGGATGTCCTGTAAAAGATGTCAATTTGAATGCAGCATATGTTGCCCCAAAACATCAATGTACTTTTCTGTATTAACCGTCCTGAGCTGATGAATGGGTGAGTGCTCTGTTTTTGTCATTTTTTATTCATGGATTAACAATGGAATATCACAGAGACTTCATTCATCCACCTTCTGAATCGACAGAGTGTCACCTTCTTTTTATATCCCTGTTGTAAATGATCTTTGCCTCACAACCAATCCTGGAGCCCAGAGAATGTTCACATGGGTCTGTGTCTGGCACTTCAACAGCCTGTATTCAAAGTGCACCATTCCTCTGTTCAAGAGTAACATTGATTCACACTGCTACTAAACCCTTATAAATGCTAAAAAAACAACAACAAAAAAAACCACACACACACATTCCTGTCAGCCTGAAAACATTTTAAAATTCTTATTTAGTCTGACAGACAAAGCATACGGTCTTAAAAAACAAAATGTTTTACCTTGCTGCAGCAGATAAGGTGGGTGGCTATTTTCGACTGGTCAGGTTGTCTGATTGTGCATAGGTACATTGCCTCCAGAACCCAATAATATTCCATAGTGTGGTGAGTGCTGTGAAATAAGACACCAGCACATGATCCAAGACTTGACATTATTATTATTATTATTATTATTATTATTATTATTATTATTATTATTATTATTATTATTATTATTATTATTACTACTACTGTTATTACATTCGCCAAGGATGTAATAATATCATCTGTGTTTATTTATATGTCTGTGTTAGCAGGATTACGTCAAAACTACTACATGGATTTTGACAAAATTTTCAGATAGATATTAGGCCATGGAAGACTCCATTAAACTTTGTAGGTGATCCGGATACAGATTCTGGATCAAGATGTCGCTTTATATAGGCTTTGAAGGATTACGTTAAAAAAAACCTACTTCACAGATTCTCACCAAATTTGCACCACAGATAGATATTAGGTCATGGAAAAATTCATGGTTTACCATTTTGTGTAATTAAATATCAGACTGCAACATCTTAATCAGTCGGACCATTCTGGATCAGTATGCAATTATTACATTGTGTTGTGGAATCCGGATGCAGGTGAAGTCCGGGTCACAATGTGAATCACATATCTTTTATTTTGAGTCCTCGTCAACCCTTGGCGGATGTCAGAAATCTCAGGTTGCTCTTGTTATTATTATTATTACATGCCATGTGACATGGTGGATTAGTGGTGAGCACTGTTGACTTAAGCCGGTTTCACACGGCAGTATAATTAGGCCGATATCGGACCCGATCTTCCCCTTCCGACAATCTTAAGGACGCCCCGACAATCGTGATGACACTAAAGATAATCTTATCAGATATTCCTGCCGTGTGTGGTGTGTTAAGAGCGCTCTGATCTGCTCGGAAGGACGTCAGGGGCGCTCCGATCGCAAATCAGGGATATTCAACATGTTGGATTTTTTTGGCCCGATATCGCAGTGTGTGTTGTGTCCTCCGACCACAAACGAGCACACAGTCTGCTGAATGTGACATGCAGCCAATCAGAAAGCGATGTGATGGACGTACGGAGCAGAAAATAAAATCAAAACAGCTGTTCTGACTTACCAGAAAGTCCGGTGGTCGAGCTGTCTCCACTAGAACGCCTTTCCTTTATCTTTTTGTATCGTTTTTTCCGTCTGTTTTAAATGGTCCACAAAGTATCTCCGTTTGTTTACTCTGAAGTCACGTTTAATCTTGAGAGATTTTGCGAGATTTCCTGTCTGAGCTGTAAATGTTTGTGTGAAATCTGTTCGTGTGTGGTGTTGTTGTCCTTACTGTGTGGCTGAACACCACACATTGTACGACCAAACCTGTTCGATCTATGATTTTTTTATCTTCAGGTGTGTGGTCTCTCAGGGTTTGGAAACCTAAAGATAATTTTAAAATCCTGTCTTGTGAACCAGGCTTTAGCAAGAAGGTTGTGGGATCGCTTCTTACCTGTTCCTTTCTGTGTGGAGTTTGCATGTTCTCGCCATGTTTGCGTGGGTGTCCTCCAGGTTCTCCGGCTTTCTCCCACTTCAAAAGACATGCAGCGATTGACTGCCACCCTCTCCAATCTGTACCCTGCTTCATGCTGTGTGACTGCTGGGACAGGCTCCAGCGCCACCACCTCCATGGCCCTTAATTGCAGTAGGTGGCCCATTTTGCGCTAGCTCTGGTGAGTTCTTTTTTACTAGTATGGGGGTGGGGCTGAGACAACATCTTCATTACCCTGTCCTATCCTGATCTTCTCACCTGTGGGGCTGTCTTAAGTAGAGAGAGAGAAAAAAGTGGACTGCAACTGTTCAGTTTTTCAAAGTGACAATTTTTTTTGGGGGGGGGGGGGGTTTGACCTCTATAGTTTTCACAACATTCCATTGTTCTGGGATAACAGCAGGAATCTCAGAAAGTGACATCTAAAGGCCTTAAAAGACAAAACCAAAAACTATTTGCATGAGTAGATTTGCATAAGTGGAAAATGTCAGACAGGTCTTGCGGGAAAAACTTTCACAGAGGAAAGTAAGGTTTACTGGTGCAAACTTTGTGCTTTAATTTGCAGCATCGTTTCTCCTCTACGTGACCACTACCTTCTCTAATTGCAGCGTTATGACTGCACTAAATCTGTCATTAGAATTCATGCAACTAATTAACATATGCAAATCACTAATGTAAAGCCAATGCGACAGAACAAGGCCATGACATCAGGGGCAAGTCGAAGACAGGAGGTGTTGAGGATGATGTGGTTCCCCTGTGACTGTTTTATGGGAACAGTAGATATATTGCAGTAGCAGTAAGTTGTATTGACAGAATGCTGACTCACCTTTATGTCAGGGCTTAATGTCACAACCTCATCTTACGTAAAGAATGTTTGTTAATATCCGCACATCTCAGTATGACATGTGTGATGGATAGAAGCCCGATTTCATTAATGTGGGAATTAGACGGGTTGGGTGTTTGTTTTAGCCGTGGCAAGACGCATGGTTGTGTGTACTTAAATGCACGCGTGTTCTTGTACGCACGAGAGTAGGTGCCCGATTACACATGCTTACAAGTACATATCAGCTTGTTTGTGACTCTTAATCAGCCTCAGCAGGAAGCAAAGTCATACTGTGTTTCAAAATTGAAATCTAATGAGGCGGTCTTTACACCACAGACACTCATGCATTCTTTGGAAAGTCTTGAGCGTGCAGGCGTGAGACAGAATTCTCTGTTTGAAATGTATAAACAATGCAGCCAGCGTGACGCACAGGTGCACCTGTGATTTGTATCATACAGATGGAGCAGTGCTATGCCCAAAAACGGCAGTTATGCTGTGTGGGCCACTGAAGAGGAGGTACTGCTGGCCCACCACCAGAGGGCGCCCTGCCTGAAGTGCGGGCTTCAGGCACAAGAGGGCACCGGAGCAACCGGGAGTGGCAGCTGTCACTCATCAACAAGCACCAGCTGTCACTCGTCATCACCACTATCCACATCTCCATAAAAGCCGGGCAGCATCTTCACCTCACTGCCAAGAAATCGTCTACCTATCAGGTAAACACTCAGCCGTGATTTTGGTGTCATACAATTTTCTGAACATTTGCAGACGTACCTGTGTGACTGGTCAGCAGCTGGAAGCTGGGAGGACGTGACGTCTTCGCTCCTCGGATAAGTAGTCTTTCAGACGCTGCACGTTTTGGTTCCTGTGTGACTGTGATTGAGAGGTGGAGGTGTTTCCCACCCGTTCTGACTGTTTGCTGGGTGTTCACGCACCCACCATCACCTGTCTGTTCTTCCTGCCAGCAGTACCCGATCTGACAGCCGGAGGCAGTGGCCACCTGGGGACCCAGCGCTTGGTGACTCCGGGGTGCTTCAGATCCGGTGGCAGTGGAAAGCGTGTGGGATCCGGCTCTTTCCTGGACGGGCGTCTTCTATCCTCAAGCCTGCCCACACGTCACCGTGACTTATTGACTGTTGATCCCAATTGTGTTGTCTGTTGCTCTGTTGTGCACATTCACAACATTAAATTGTTATATTTTGGCTTATTCCATTGTCCATTCATTTGCGCCCCCTGTTGTGGGTCCATGTCCCTACACTTTCACAACAGGATTTCTCGTCCAGCATCATGGATCCCGAGGGGTGTCAACCATCGTTTGAACCGCCAATGGAAACACAGGGTGCACAGGCATCGGCAGGAGGCGTGTTAGGTGAACTGCAGCACATCTTAACCGCCTTCACTGCTCGGTTGGACTTGGTAACCGAGCAGAACGTTATACTCAATCGGAGGATGGAGGCCCTCACCGCCCAGGTGGAAGCGCGCACTCAGGGCGCTGCTGCAGCACCTCCTCCAGCCGACCAAGCACTGAATACAGACATTCCAGTGGTTATTCAACGAACCCCCCCCCCCCCCCCCCCTGAAGCATACATAAGCCCTCCAGAACCGTACGGAGGTTGTGTCGAGACGTGCGCGGACTTCTTAATGCAGTGTTCGCTCGTCTTTGCACAACGTCCCGTCATGTACGCGTCAGATGCCAGCCGGGTGGCTTATGTTATTAATTTGCTTCGAGGAGAGGCACGCGCCTGGGCTACGGCACTCTGGGAGCAAAATTCACAGCTCCTAATGACATATACTGGGTTTGTGAGGGAGTTTAAACAGGTGTTTGATCATCCCAACAGAGGCGAGACCAGTTCGACCGTGCTGCTGTCAGTGAGACAGGGACGTCGGAGTGAAGCCGAGTATGCAGTCGACTTCCGCATCGCGGATGCGAGGTCCGGCTGGAATAACGTTGCACTCCACGCCGCCTTCGTAAACGGACTGTCTCCGGTCCTGAAGGAGCACCTGCTGGCTAAGGATGAGCCGCGGGATGACGGGCTTGTCGACCTGGTTATACAGTTAGACAACCGGTTAGAAGAACACCGTCAGGAGTGGGGCGAAGGGGGTGGCCAGGCGCGAGCTGTCCCTCTTCCTTCCGGGTCCGAAAGGGTGCCGCCGTCCCCACGCTCCACAGTCAGAGAGCTCCGTGGAGCCACAGCTCCCCCTGCTGACGAAGCTATGGACACGAGCAGGGCTAAAGTAAAATCACATGACAGACAACAGAGGCTGGCTCGCGGAGAATGTTTTTTCTGTGGCTCTAATGAGCACATACAAAGAAACTGCCCCAAACGGTTAAACTTCAACGCCCGCCCTTAGAGACTGGGTTAAGGGTGGGCCATAACATCCACGCGGGGAAAGCCCGTAGATCAGCACGCATCCCAGTGACGATCCTTTGTGGGGATCTTACCCTTCACGCTCCAGCACTGGTGGACACGGGGTCTGAAGGGAATCTGCTGGACAGCAGATGGGCAAGGGAGGTAGGGCTCCCTCTAGTGGCTCTACCGTCACCATTGAAGGTACGGGCACTAGATGGCACCCTTCTCCCATTAATCACACACCAGACACCACCCATGACTTTGGTGGTGTCTGGGAATCACAGGGAGGAGATTGTGTTCTATGTGACACCTTCTACCTCCCGAGTGATTTTGGGATTTCCATGGATGATTAAGCACAATCCCCGGATTGATTGGCCGTCTGGGGTAGTGACGCAGTGGAGTGACACCTGCCACCGGGAATGTTTAGGATCCTCGGTTCCACACGGTGTGACAGCTAATGAGGAGGTTAAAGTCCCCCCCAATCTGTCGGCGGTGCTGGAGGAGTACCATGATCTTGCTGACGTCTTCAGCAAGGACCTGGCACTCACTCTTCCCCCGCACCATCCGTATGATTGTGCCATTGATTTGATCCCGGGCGCTCAGTACCTGTCCAGCAGGTTGTACAACCTCTCACGTCCGGAACGCGAATCAATGGAGACCTACATCTGGGACTCCTTGGCTGCCGGGTTGATCCGGAACTCCACCTCCCCAATGGGTGCAAGTTTCTTTTTTGTGGGCAAAAAGGACAGCAGACTCCGTCCATGCATAGACTACAGAGGGCTGAACGAAGTCACGGTTCGCAATTGATACCCGCTGCCTCTGCTAGATTCTGTGTTCACGCCCTTGCATGGAGCCCAAATCTTCACAAAGTTGGATCTTAGGAATGCGTATCACCTGGTTCGGATCCGGAAGGGAGACGAGTGGAAGACAGCATTTAACACCCCGTTAGGTCACTTTGAGTACCTGGTCATGCCGTTCGGCCTCACCAATGCGCCCGCGACGTTCCAGGCATTGGTTAATGATGTCTTGTGGGACTTCCTGCACCGGTTCGTCTTCGTATACCTGGACGATATTCTCATCTTCTCCCCGGATCCTGAGACTCATGTGCAGCATGTACGTCAGGTCCTGCAGCGGTTGTTGGAGAACCGGCTGTTTGTGAAGGGCAAGAAGTGCGAGTTCCACCGTACTTCTTTGTCCTTCCTGGGGTTCATCTCCTCCAACTCCGTTGCACCTGATCCGGCCAAGGTAGCGGCGGTGAGAGATTGGCCCCAACCGACAAGCGGTAGGAAGCTGCAACAGTTCCTCGGCTTTGTGAATTTCTACCGGAGGTTTATTAAGGGCTGTAGCCAGGTAGTTAGCCCCCTGATGGCCCTAACCTCCACTAAAGTCCCCTTCACCTGGTCAGATCAGTGCGAAGCCGCGTTTAAGGAGTTGAAATGTCGGTTCTCGTCTGCACCCGTTCTGGTGCAGCCCGATCCCAATCGCCAGTTTGTAGTCGAAGTGGATGCCTCTGATTCAGGGATAGGAGCTGTGCTGTCCCAGAGCGGAGAGTCCGATAAGGTTCTCCATCCTTGTGCCTGTTTTTCCCATAGGTTGACCCCGGCAGAGCGGAACTACGACGTTGGCAATCGGGAACTCCTAGCGGTGAAAGAGGCTCTTGAGGAGTGGAGACACCTGTTGGAGGGAGCTACGGTGCCCTTCACGGTTTTCACAGACCATCGGAACCTGGAATACATCTGGACCGCCAAGCGTCTGAACCCCAGGCAAGCCCGCTGGTCACTGTTCTTCGGGCGTTTTGACTTCCGGATCACCTACTGCCCCGGGACCAAAAACCAGCGATCTGACGCCCTGTTCCATGTCCATGAAGAGGAAGTCAAGGTCGAGCTGTCAGATCCACCGGAACCCATCATCCCCTAGTCCAGTATCGTGGCCGCCCTCACTTGGGATGTGGAGAAGACCATCCGGGAGGCCCTGGCACGGAACCCGGACCTGGGGACCGGCCCAAAGAACAGACCGTACGTCCCACCAGATGCCAGAGCTGCAGTCCTGGACTTCTGTCATGGTTCTCCTGTCATCCAGGGGTGCGAAGAACCGTGGCAGTGGTCCGGCAGCGCTTCTGGTGAGCGTCTATGGAAACCGACGTCTGGGAGTACGTCCAGGCCTGCACCACCTGCACCAGGGGAAAGGCTGACCACCAACGGGCACAGGGACTCCTCCAGCCGTTACCTGTGCCTCACCGCCCCTGGTCCCACATCGGCCTGGACTTCGTCACGGGCCTCCCGCCGTCCCAGGGCATGACCACCATCCTCACGATAGTGGACGGGTTCTCCAAGGCGGCCCACTTCGTGGCCCTCCCGAAGCTCCCGACGGCCCAGGATACTGCAGACCTCCTGGTCCACCACGTCGTACGTCTGCATGGGATTCCATCCGACGTCGTCTCTGACCGTGGTCCCCAGTTCTCCTCGCAAGTCTGGAGGAGTTTCTGTAGGGAACTGGGAGCCACCGTGAGCCTCTCGTCCGGGTACCATCCCCAGACTAATGGACAGGTAGAGTGGGCCAACCAGGAATTGGAACAGGCCCTTCACTGTGTGACCTCGGCGCACCCGACGGCCTGGAGCAACCATCTGGCCTGGATCGAGTACGCACACAACAGTCAAGTTTCATCTGCCACCGGCCTCTCCCGTTTGAAGTATGTTTGGGGTACCAGCCCCCATTGTTTCCGCTTGTGGAGGGAGAGGTCGGGGTGCCCTCGGTCCAGGCCCATCTGAGGAGGTGCCGTCGGGTGTGGCGCTCTGCCCGCTCTGCCCTGCTCAAAGCCCGGACGAGGGTCAAGGCCCATGCAGACCGCCGGCGATCCCCAGCCCCTGCATACCAGCCTGGGCAGGAGGTTTGGCTATCAACGAAGGACATTCCATTGCAGGTAGAATCACAAAAACTGAAAGACCGGTACATCGGCCCCTTCTCCATCATCAAGGTCCTCAGCCCTGCCACGGTGAAGCTAAGGCTGCCAGCTTCACTGCGGATACGTCCTGTCTTCCATGTCTCCCGGATCTAGCCTCACCAAACCTCATCCCTCTGCACCCCCGGACCGGCGCCGCCTCCTGCCCGGATCATCGACGGGGAGCCCGCATGGACAGTACGCCGGCTCCTGGACGTCCGTCGAAAGGGCCGGGGGTTCCAGTATCTGGTGGACTGGGAGGGTTATGGACCCGAAGAGCGCTCCTGGGTGAAGAGGAGCTTCATCCTGGACCCGGCCCTCCTCGCCGACTTCTACACCCGTCACCCGGACAAGCCTGGTCGGGTGCCAGGAGGCGCCCGTTGGGGGGGGGGGTGGGTCCTGTTGTGTGGGCCGCTGAAGAGGAGGTACTGCTGGCCCACCACCAGAGGGCGCCCTGCCTGAAGTGCGGGCTTCAGGCACGAGAGGGCGCCGGAGCAACCGGGAGTGGCAGCTGTCACTCATCAACAAGCACCAGCTGTCACTCATCATCACCACTATCCACATCTCCATAAAAGCCGGGCAGCATCTTCACCTCACTGCCGAGAAATCGTCTAGCTATCAGGTAAACACTCAGCCGTGGTTTTGGTGTCATACAATTTTCTGAACATTTGCAGACGTACCTGTTTGACCGGTCAGCAGCTGGAAGTTGGGAGGAGGCGACGTCTTCGCTCCTCGGATAAGTAGTCTTTCAGACGCTGCACGTTTTGGTTCCTGTGTGACTGTGATTGAGAGGTGGAGGTGTTTCCCACCCATTCTGACTGTTTGCTGGGTGTTCATGCACCCACCATCACCTGTCTGTTCTTCCTGCCAGCAGTACCCGATCTGACAGCCGGAGGAAGTG
This sequence comes from Thalassophryne amazonica, assembly GCF_902500255.1. Taxonomy (NCBI): domain Eukaryota; kingdom Metazoa; phylum Chordata; class Actinopteri; order Batrachoidiformes; family Batrachoididae; genus Thalassophryne; species Thalassophryne amazonica. Next base: position 87,095,386 of record NC_047112.1, read on the forward strand.
GCCACCTGGGGACCCAGCGCTTGGTGACTCCGGGGTGCTTCAGATCCGGTGGCAGTGGAAAGCGTGTGGGATCCGGCTCTTTCCTGGATGGGCGTCTTCTATCCTCGAGCCTGCCCACACGTCACCGTGACTTATTGACTGTTGATCCCAATTGTGTTGTCTGTTGCTCTGTTGTGCACATTCACAACATTAAATTGTTATATTTTGGCTTATTCCATTGTCCGTTCATTTGCGCCCCCTGTTGTGGGTCTATGTCCCTACACTTTCACAACAAGTTAAACTGAAATATCGGGGAGAGACGGTGTCATGAGTAATCACATCAGCTTGTCAATTTGTCTCATAGTTGATAAATAGCTTGGTAAACAGATTAAGGATGCAAATTTCTAAAGTTTGGCATGAGTAACATCGTGTATCAACACAACAACACATCATGCAAAAAAAAAAAAAAAAAAAAACACATCAACACATCATGCAAAAAAAACTGTTCATGCTGATTTATCAATGGTGCACAGAGGATTGCATCTTTTAGATATGAAAAATTGTGATTATTGTACATTTAACATGTTTGCTTTAATGAACGTGCAATTTTGTGTCTGTCTACCTAAAAGCACAATGTTGTGGGATGTGAATAAGCAAATATGTGATGTTTGCACATGTAATGAGATTTATTAAGACCACAAAGAAATTCCGCATGTGTCTGTCTATTGTGTATTTGAAACTTGTGTGTTAACTTATTGCTCCTAATAGACTGCTTTTTCTGCAGATGCTGCCACCTCATCATACACAAAATAATAATAATAAAAAATCATTTATTGTTAATGTTGGGCATATTTAAAGAGAACCTTGGACATATTGGCATCCTGTCCAGGGTGTAACCCTATGACTGCTGGGATAGGCTCCCACACACACACACACGATTCTTAATTAGAGTAAGTGGGTAAACAGTGCATCTGGAAAGTATTCACAATGCTTCACTTTTTTCACATTTTGTTATGTGACGAATGGATGAAATTCATTTTTTTCATTACAATTCTACACACAACACCCCATAATGACAATGTAAAACAGTTTTTTGTTAGATTTTTGAAAATTTATTAAAAACAAGAGAAACTAGAGATTTCTGATGTTTGCCAAGGCTCGATGAGGACTCAAAATAACAGATATGTGATTCACATTGTGACCCGGACTTTACCTGGATTCCGGTTTCCACAACACAATGCAATAATTGCATACTGATCCAGACTGGTCTGACTAATCAAGATGTTGCAATCTGATATTTAATTCACCATCTGAAACAAAATAGTGTCTTCCTGATCTTGATTTTACATTGTGATGTCGTGTCCGTAAAGTAGTTTTGACATAATCTTTAAAAGTGTACAAAGACAAATCCTGATCCTGGGGGAGAAGGGCCTTAGTCAGGGAGGTGACCAAGAACCCGATGGTCATTCTGTCAGAGCTCGAGCATTCCTCTGTGGAAAGAAGAGAACCTTCCAGAAAGACAACCTTCTTTCCAGCAATCCAGTATTGCAAAATCCTGCTAACATGTATCTGTAAGCGGTACAGCGCTATGCATGGAGTGTTGGTGGAGGTACCTTAGAGCACCCAGGTTATGTGTTCACTCACTGTATTTTAGAAGCTACTTGTTTAGGCATTGCTAAAGCCTATGATTAGTCAGGGCTGTTCCACACTGTAATAAAAGAAAGACAGCAGAATTTCTAACTTGTTAAACCATTTAGTTTTTGAATACATGAATTGAACCTCTGCTTTTTTCATAATTTGGATGTCTAATCATATCACATTTAATTACTGTGTATTTCCAAGTAGTATTTACTTTGCAGCTTGTTGATGCAATCCACAATGTCAACTGACACTGTTCTGATAGTTCTGTTTTCAGACCCAATTAAGACCAAATTTCCATAATTGCAGTTTGCACAGCCTGATTTGTGCAAAACTCCCACATTTGCACCTCTCCTGCCATCTCTCTCTGCTGAGCGCCGGCAAAAAGAAGAGGAAGAAAAATACCAGTAAAATACTAACTTCTCGTAGGGGTGCATGCACCAGTTGTGTGTGTGTGGATGAAAATATTGCAGAGAGAGTGTACCTGTGGTGTGTACTCTGTTTGGCGTACTGCTGTTGGAGAACGCGGACTAGCAGGAGAGCTGTTGCTTGAGGCATTTCTCAGCGTGAGGTGAGCTAACATTCCTGTACACGAGCTCGCAGTGAAGATGGTTTTGAGCTCTCCACATCCGTTTGCACACTCAGGACTAACGCCTGCTGCTGCTCTCGCTACTGAACTTCTCCGTGCTGTAGCGAGTGAAAACTCACTCCAACAAGGAGAAATTCAGATATTCCAACTGATGCCTCGACATTTTGAACGTGTGTAATGGGTCCCTGTGGGTGTTCCAGTCATAAAAACAGCAGAAAACAGGATTTTACTTGAGTCAGAAGTGATAAAATAACTTTGTAGCTTTGAGGTCTTTGTCTGACAGCCACACTGTGATGCAATACTTTACTTTCCCATAAAATTTCAACATGCATACGTTGAAATATTCATAAAATTAAGTATGACAATCATAGTGTCTCAATTTGAACCAAGCGGCAACCTTTGGTGAAAGTGCCAAGTCCTGCAGTACCTTGAATGGCCACTTGAGGCCATTTTGATTGACAACTATAAATATCTGCGATAATTGCGATCTGCAGTCATTTAAGAAGTCTGTGCTCCAGTATTTGCAGTGACTGAATTTTAATATTATTTAATTTATGTTAGCACTGTGAACACTAATTTGCATGTATCAATAGCTTGACAACATTAGTCTAGAAATGTATTATTAAATGATGCTGAAATTGAAATTGTAACTGAAAGTAAATTTCTTGGAGTTTTTATTGATGATGAATTAAGCTGGAAAACTCATAGTAATGATGTTAAATCTAAAATCTCAAAAGCCATCGCAATTCTGTATAATTCCAATCACAATTCCAATGCCCTGTATAAAGCACAAGACTTCCTCTTCCAACATTCATTAATTACTTTATATCTTTATATCTTTCAGTACTTGTCCCATATATGACCTATTGCATTGAGGTTTGGGGAACACATAAAACAAATAAAAATTGAATATTTTTATTACAAAAGAAAGCTATAAGAGTTATCAGTAATAAACCATATCATGAGCCAACGCACCCATGGAAATATAGACCTAGAATGGATGTGCGCGCTTCAATCTATTAGCGTCGCTCAGGACGGGAAGGCGCCATTACTAAGGGTGGAGATGTGGCGATCATCAATAATAAACTGACCGCTTTTTTTGCACTAGCGTTGCTATTTCTTAACGGATTTTAATACATGTAGCCTTGTTTTAAAGCCATCTGAAAGCTCTTTCCAATGAATCTATGTAAGTGTGGGTGAAAAAAAACCTTTTATAAAATGCAGAAATTTGGGGAAATTATGACAAACTGTGCTGCTTTTCTTGCTGTTGTCGATATTTGTCAACAGATTTTAATAAAGGTAGGCTTGTTTTAAAGCCCTTTAATTGATCTTTCTAATGAACCCATACATGCCTGGGTAGAAAAAAAATGTTTTATGTAAAGTGTGGAAATTTGGGGGAAAATATGCCATTCTGTTCATTTACTGTGATGGTTTTTTTCCTGTCATCATAATTCTCGATGGATTTTTATAAATGAAGCCTTGTAAGTTGTATTCAAGCTGATTAAAAGCTCTAATGAACCCATACATGCCTGGATAAAAAATCCTTATGTATTAAAATATAAATCTGAAGTATGCCTTGCCATTGTGCTCATTTACCTTGCTGCTTTTTCCACTGTAATATTATTGTTAGTCTTTTAATGACAGCAACATATATATATATATATATATATATATATATATATATATATATATATATATATATATATATATATATATATGATTTTTACTAACATTTTATATAAGATATAAATAGATATAAAGCTATTCAGAATTTATGACTTTTGACCCTCAGTCAGGGTAAAAAGTACCTCCTCCATCCCCTACAACCACACTGTTAAAATTTAAATGTCGCCTGTGAACACCATGTACATATCATAAATATATTTAAACATTTTTGTTTCCATATCTGTATACATGTGAACTCAGCTTAATGAAAAGAACTTATGGCGTTGAGTTATAGTCTCAGTATATTAATATTAAATTGTGACAAAATGACTTTAAAATAGACATTTATTTTACATAATTACATTAAGGCTCTTGTACAGTTCATTTTAGCATTCGAGAATTTGTTTTTTTAGTTGGTGCAGTTGATGGTGAAGCACTGGCTGCCTTTTTCCCCCTCATTTCGCGTTTGTTTAACAGGTGCTTTAACTGGCTCAAGGTGCTCTCTCCACCCTTAGTAATGGCCGCCGTGCACCACGCCGCTAGTCACGTGACGTCTATTTCCATGAACGCACCCACTATTTGTCTGTTTATATATTTTGAAATTCTGGGACTTGGTTGATTATATCATGATACAAATCGCGTATAAAGTTAAAAATAAACTTTTGCCTTAACATGTACAGGAACTGTTCAAAATGAGGGAATCCAGCTATAATTTGAGAGTAACATTATTATTTGATAAATTAAAGACTCGAACTACTGTAAAAAGTCATTGTGTTTCTGTAAAAGGTGTAAATATTTGGAATAACTGCCCTGATAACATTAAATTATCTGGTACCTTAGTTGTCTTTAAAAGACTTTATAATATGAAGAATTAGGTTTACTGATTTTATTTATTTTAATTGGATTGTGCATTGTGCACTATTGTTTGTTGTGTTGAATAGAATAGACAATTTTTGTGATTGCACACATATACATACATACAACAAAATTTGTCCTCTGCATTTAACCCATCCTAATTAAAGTTAGACACAATCCAACTACTAGGAGCAGTGGGCAGCCACAGTCTGGCACCTGGGGACCAACTCCAGATGTAGAGATGCTGCCTTGGTCAGGGGCAGAGAAAGGAACAGACTCTAAATTAGCATGTTTTTGATTGTGGGAGGAAACCAGAGTGCCCGGAGGAAACCCACACAGACATGGGGAGAACATGCAAACTCCACACAGAAAGGCCGGGAATCGATCGGTCTGCGTTTTTGAGCTTCATTTATCCTGCACAGATCACACTGCTCCGCCCCTTTATCCATTTAAAGGCTGGGAGTTCGGCGGAATCAGGCATTGCCAACATGGTGGCATCCAAAATCACTCTACTTGACATCAACTTCAAACCTTTTCTTCAAAACCCTGTGGGTGATGTCCCTGAGATTTTAACCATTATATAATCGCTGGCCACTTTATTGGGGACACCTATTCCATTGCTTGTTTACACAAATAGCTAATCAGCTAATCACATGGCACCAACTCAATACATTCCTTCTAGATGTGGTAAAGACGACTTCCTGAAGTTCAAACCGGGCATCAGAATGGGGAAGAAAGGAAATTTAAGTAACTTTAGGGAGACCATATTTTGACTTCCGAAAACCTGTAGAGACTCATCCGCTCAGTGAGATCCTCAAATGATACTCAAATGCCAGTCAATTTAAGGGCTCAATGAAAAAACAATGAAAACCAGGACATTGTCATCACTTTCTAAAAAACAAGCCAGGACGACCAAGCCAGGATGACCAAGACAGCACATGAAAACAAGGCATGTCCTGGGAAAACAGGACACTTGGTCACCCTAATAACTTTGAACGTGGCATGGTTGTTGGTGTCAGATGGGCTGGGCTGAGAATTTCAGAAACTGCTGATCTACTGCAATTTTCATGCAGAACCATCTCTAGGATTTACAGAGAATGATCCGAAAAAAGAGAAAATATCCAGTGAGCGGCAGTTGTGTGGACGAAAATGCCTTGCTGATGTCAGCAAAAGGTTTCATGTTTGAACACTTGAACCTGGCAATAAGTACTAACTGACAGCATCAGAATGAAAGTGCCAGAAAGAAGTACTGAGCAAGAGAGTCAAAATTTAGTCTGAATACCAAAAAAACAAACAAACAAAAAAAAAAAACCTCTGAAAATATTTCCATTCTGCGAGTTTTGTCTTTCTTTGCTGTTCAACTTAAAAGCACAGCTCAACAGGGTACATGATGTTTTGGTTGTTGTTTTCTGAATGTAAATGCATCTGTTCCCTACAGGATTCCAGCAAGAAACTCAAATAAAGACAGTAAATTTGTTCTGTGAATCGAGCACCACGGACAGTTCCTCGGTTTTTCCAGGCTGACTTGCAGAATGTTTCCACTTTTTAAGAATCAGGACAATATATCACTTTGTAAATGGAATTACATTTGCCACCATGACTATCCAGACTTACTGCCTGTAAATGTACCATTCAGGTCAATTTCAGTCCAGAAATTGAAAATGTAGTATTACTGTGGGACTCTGAGAGCGGACTAAAAACACATTGCTACCATCATCCGGAAGCATAAAATCCCACAAGAGAGACTGCAAGCTGTTCTGCCTTACAAACCATAATTTATGAAACAGAAGGCTGTGAAAGACTTTTCCAACAGTTTCACTACACCCACACTTCAAGTATCATAACATACAAAATAAATCTTGCCGAACATTAGCTTATATCCTGATCCGGAGGAAAGTAGGGAAGATACAAAAAGAAATGAAGCTCCTACAAATGCATTTAAGTTTCATCCTCCCACATATAAATCATTTATGTATCAGACATTTTCAGATGCACACATAAATAAAGGTACAGAATAAATTCACTTTTTACATTTTTGCTCATATTAAAATGTTAGCAATCTTGTCAGTGCTATACTCAACTTTGATAACTGCATCTTGTGAGAGAGGATCTTTTCCCACAAATTGCTGAAAAGGAAATACTCGTACATGGTTATCAATAAGACACTGAATTCAAACCACATATTTATGGTCCTTTTACATTATATGATTACTTACTACATACTTTGTTGGAAACCCATTTATTCGAAGAAAAAAATCCATCTGCCGAGCCATATTTCTTCAGACAACATTGTACTACTATCATGCTGATGGTTGCAAAGTAGGTTGTTGAATTATTTCATTGGTGTTTTGAGCACACAGTGCATTTTTAACTCTGGGAACGACTGCATAATGCATTCTCGTGAATTGCTTCCTAAACTAATTTTCCATGAAACAGGATTTCTTGCAAATGAAGCAATCATCAAAGCTGAGTTGAGAACAGTGGGCTGAATGCAAGAAGATTTTTGTCAACTTCTCTGAAATTTCATGGAACCTTTTTTTTTGTATGATGGGCTAATATGACCATGTTACACTGTCAATCCAGATAAGTGTGTAAATTATGTGTAAAAATGCTGAATTCTACCTGTATATAAGGCATCTATGCCAAAATAACAGATATGTGATTTACATCATGACCCCGACTTTACGTGGATCCAGATTCCACAAAACAATGCAATAATTTCCTACTGATCCAGAATGGTCTGACTGATCAAGATGCTGCAATGTGACATTTCATTCACAAGCTGAAATAAAATAGTGTCTTACTGATTTTGGTTTTACATTGTGATGTCGTATCCGTGAAGTAGTTTTGACGTAATTCTTAAAAGTCTCCAAAGTGAAATCCTCATCCAGAATCCGGATCCAGGTCACCTCCAAAATTTAATGGAGTCTTCCAAGGTCTAATATGTATCTGTGTTGAAAATGTCGTGAAAATCTATGCAGTAATTTTGACATAATCCTTAAAAGTCTTCAAAGTGAAATCCTGATCCAGAATCCGGATCCAGGTCACCTCCAAAATTTAATGGAGTCTTCCAAGGCCTAACACCAATGCGTAGTGAAAATTTGGTGAAAATCCATTGAGTAGTTTTGGGGTAAACCTCAAAACCCAACAAAGTGAAGCATACAAATTGAAATCCTGATCCAGAATCCCAATCCGGATCACCTCCAAAATTCAGTGGCATCTTCCATGGCTTAAAATCAACCTGTGGTGCAAATTTGGTGAAAGATTGGAGAAGTAGTTTTGACGTAATCCTTCAAAGCCTATATAATGTGAAATCTTGATCCGGATCCAGATCACTTACAAAACTGAGTTGAGTCGTCCATGCCCTAATCTGTGGTTCAAATTTGGTATGAATCTGTGAAGTAGTTTTGCCGTAAACCTTCAAAGCCTATATAAAGTGAAATCTTCATCCAGAATCCAGATTCGGATCCAGAGCACCTGGGCAATTCTATGGTAATAGAATTACAACAGCATCAAAATCTAGACATATGGCATCTAACATGACAGATTAGCTCAGATTGTAATTCCGTTACCGTAGAATTGCTCACCTCCAAAATTTTATGGAGTCTTCCATGGCATAACATGTATCTGTGATGAAAATTTGATGAAAACCTGTGAATTAGTTTTGATGTAATCCTTCAAAGTCTATATAAGTGAAACTTGATCCAGCATCTGGATCCAGATCACCTCCAAAATTTAATGGAGTCTTCCATGGCCTAATATTTATCTGTGTTAAAAATGTCGTGAAAATCTATGCAGTAGTTTTGATGTAATCCTGCTAACAGTAATCCTTCAAAGTCTATATAAAGTGAAACTTGATCCGAATCTGGATCTGGATCCAGATCACCTTCAAAATTTAATGGGTTCTTCCATGGCCTAATATGCATCTGTACTGAAAATCGCATCAAAATTAGTGCAGTAGTTTTGACATAATCATGCTAACAGACAGACAGTCAAATAAATAAACTCTGATGACGGTGGACAGAGTGGATAGGAAACGGAAAAAAGCTTTTAAACAATGAATGAATGAAAGAGCTCCAGCAGACAAAATATTCCTTCACCTTAAATCACTCACACACTGCCTCTGTTTTACTCTCACGCTTACACACACATACAGGACACCTAAGCATGTCCACACACTCAGAAATGCCCAAAGACACTTGCACACATACACAAGCCCTCCCCCACTTTTCCACTTCACTAAAACATTACAAGAGTGTCCTTTCTGCATGGCGCTTTGCCAGAAACCCACAGAATATCACCAGTGGGTGACCCCTGCAGGAGCTGCAGAAGGAAGCATTTAACCCACTGCCCTGTGCTGATGATGCTCACTCAGAGTGCCATTCTGTGGTGAACGTGGACCATCAACATGAAGTGTTGAAGCAGTGCACCAATGTGCGTCGCACACGTTCACATTCACTCAGAAAATTCGATGTTTCTTTCAAGTGTGTCTTTCCATTCACATCTGTAAGCAGCCATGAATTCATTCCCGCTGTGGCGTCCTATCAGAGAAAACATCAATCTGTGAGACTGACATTTAATCCCAAGCGTGGGCAGGTAGAGAAACACGTGTGCACACAGCACAAACAAACACACAACATATGCCGCTCATGCACACACGCATGCACACAGAAAACACAACCTGTCCAGATCCCGCATGAGCACGAGGATCAGAACCGACATGGAGCCTGACCTCGGGAAAGACAGGCTGTGGAAGAGAGGAGGTGAGAAACACAGGCATAAAAAGGATGGAAGAGAAAGTGCTCCTCACATCAATCTGTTGGTTAGAACGTTGACAGAACGGTGCAGAGGCACAGGTGGTCAAGGAGAACGAGGAGGTGATGTATGTAGGTGACGTCTGCTGCTCCTCAACAGGATTCAATGGATCCTGTAGGCTTCACAGAACTGGGTTGTCTTTGGCGCTGTAGCCACGCCCATCGCCCCCACCAGGTCAGACTGGGGAGCATGACCTGGTGTCACACAATCACCGCATTCACCTCAACACAGAAATGTAGCACTGTCATTGGAATCCAGTTTTTTATGTCGATATATTGACTATGTCAATATATCGATATAAAGAAATTGTAATATTTGCTATGCATTCACTAATCTGATAACACAGATTATGGTGAGGAGATTCTGAATGTTATTCTTTGTTTATTGTTCATTCCTATCATATTAACACTTTCCATGTTCATTCCTTCTTCAATAGTTGCATTGCACATTGTAAAAGCATGTGTTTATTACGTTCGCCGAGAACGTAATAAAATCCTCTGTTTATTTATTTGTCTGTCTGTCTGTCTGTTAGCAGGATTACGTCAAAACTACTTCACAGATTTTGACTAAATTTTCACAACAGATAGATATTACGCCATGGAAGAACCCATTAAGTTGTGGAGGTGATCCGGATCCAGATTCTGGATCAAGATTTCACTTTATGTAGGCTTTGAAGGATTATGTAAAAACTACTTATGTCAAAACTACTTCACGGATTCTAACCAAATTTGCACCACAGGTAAATATTAGGGCATGGAAGACTCCACTGAACTTTGGAAGTGATATGGATCTGGTCTGTGGATCAAGATTTCATTTTATATAGGCTTTGAAGAATTACGTCAAAGCTACTTCATGGATTCTCACCAAATTTGCACCACATATACAGATACAGTGTCTGTATCTGTAACTGTCACTGGGAAAATAAGAATTTGATCCACTGTTGATTCTGCAAGTTTTCCCACCAACAAAGAATGGAGAGGCCTGTAATTTTTTTATTGTAGGTACACTTCAAATGTGAGAGACAGAAACTAAAAAAAAAAAATCCAGAAAATCACATTGTATGTTTTTTTAAATAGTTAATTTGCTTTTTATTGCATGAGATAAGTATTTAATAGAATAGAAAAACAGAACTTATTATTTGGTACAGAAACCTTTGTTTGCAATTACAGAGATCAGACGTTTCCTGTAGTTCTTGACCAAGTTTGCACACTGCAGCAGGGATTTTGGTCCACTCCTCCATACAGAGCTTCTCCAGATCTTTCAGATTTCGAGTTTCAGATCCATCCAAAGATTTTCTATTGAGTTCAGGTCTGGAGACTGGCCAGGCCACTCCAGGACCTTGAAATTCTTCTTACAGAGCCCCTGCTTACTTGCCCTGGCTGTGTATTTGGGGTCATTGTCACGCTGGAAGACCCAGCCACGACCCATCTTCAATGCGACGGCTCTTGCTTGCCTCTACTGGTGGTTGGCTCTCACTGCGGTATTGTATCACTTCCTGTTCCAGAGCACAGCGGTGTTTTGCTGTATCTGTTAGCTGTTTAATCTGCGCAGTTAGATTGATCTAGATAACGATTTGTTTCACAGTGTAATCTTCACGTACCTTAACTAAAGCACTCCCTCTGCTGAATCACCCTCTAAATTATTTACACATTATTCACTTTGTGTGTTTTTAGGAATCCGCTAGCTTAGTGCAGCTACTAGCTCTTAGCCGATTTAGCATGGCGGCTTCTCCTGTCTCTCCCGCACTTTTCTGCTCTGGGTGTGAAATGTTTAGTTATTCCTCGGCCTCCTTTAGCAGTAATGGTACTTGTAATAAGTGTAGCTTATTCGTAGCTTTGGAGGCCAGGCTGGGCGAATTGGAGACTCGGCTCCGCACCGTGGAAAATTCTACAGCTAGCCAGGCCCCTGTAGTCGGTGCGGACCAAGGTAGCTTAGCCGCCGTTAGTTCCCTGCCAGCAAATCCCGAGCAGCCGGGAAAGCAGGCCGACTGGGTGACTGTGAGGAGGAAGCGTAGTTCTAAACAGAAGCCCCGTGTACACCGCCAACCCGTTCACATTTCTAACCATTTTTCCCCACTCGGCGACAAACCCACCGAGGATCAAACTCTGGTTATTGGCGACTCTGTTTTGAGAAATGTGAAGTTAGCGACACCAGCAACCATAGTCAGTTGTCTTCCGGGGGCCAGAGCAGGCGACATTGAAGGAAATTTGAAACTGCTGGCTAAGGCTAAGCGTAAATTTGGTAAGATTCTAATTCACGTCGGCAGTAATGACACCCGGTTACGCGAATCGGAGGTCACTAAAATTAACATTGAATCGGTATGTAACTTTGCAAAAACAATGTCGGACTCTGTAGTTTTCTCTGGGCCCCTCCCCAATCGGACCGGGAGTGACATGTTTAGCCGCATGTTCTCCTTGAATTGCTGGCTGTCTGAGTGGTGTCCAAAAAATGAGGTGGGCTTCATAGATAATTGGCAAAGCTTCTGGGGAAAACCTGGTCTTGTTAGGAGAAATGGCATCCATCCCACTTTGGATGGAGCACCTCTCATTTCTAGAAATCTGGCCAATTTTATTAAATCCTCCAAACCGTGACTATCCAGGGTTGGGACCAGGAAGCAGAGTTGTAGTCTTACACACCTCTCTGCAGCTTCTCTCCCCCTGCCATCCCCTCATTACCCCATCCCCGTAGAGACGGTGCCTGCTCCCAGACCACCAATAACCAGAAAAATTGTATTTAAGCATAAAAATTCAAAAAGAAAAAATAATATAGCACCTTCAACTGCACCACAGACTAAAACAGTTAAATGTGGTCTTTTAAACATTAGGTCTCTCTCTTCTAAGTCCCTGTTAGTAAATGATATAATAATTGATCAACATATTGATCTATTCTGCCTTACAGAAACCTGGTTACAGCAGGATGAATATGTTAGTTTAAATGAGTCAACACCCCCGAGTCACACTAATTGTCAGAATGCTCGTAGCACGGGCCGAGGCGGAGGATTATCAGCAATCTTCCATTCCAGTTTATTAATTAATCCAAAACCCAGACAGAGCTTTAATTCATTTGAAAGCTTGACTCTTAGTCTTGTTCATCCAAATTGGAAGTCCCAAAAACCAGTTTTATTTGTTATTATCTATCGTCCACCTGGTCGTTACTGTGAGTTTCTCTGTGAATTTTCAGACCTTTTGTCTGACTTAGTGCTTAGCTCAGATAAGATAATTATAGTGGGCAATTTTAACATCCACACAAATGCTGGGAATGACAGCCTCAACACTGCATTTAATCTATTGTTAGACTCAATTGGCTTCTCTCAAAATGTAAATGAGTCCACCCACCACTTTAATCATATCTTAGATCTTGTTCTGACTTATGGTATGGAAATTGAAGACTTAACAGTATTCCCTGAAAACCCCCTTCTGTCTGATCATTTCTTAATAACATTTACATTTACTCTGATGGACTACCCAGCAGTGGGGAATAAGTTTCATTACAGTAGAAGTCTTTCAGAAAGTGCTGTAACTAGGTTTAAGGATATGATTCCTTCTTTATGTTCTCTAATGCCATATACCAACACAGTGCAGAGTAGCTACCTAAACTCTGTAAGTGAGATAGAGTATCTCGTCAATACTTTTACATCCTCATTGAAGACAACTTTGGATGCTGTAGCTCCTCTGAAAGAAGAGAGCCTTAAATCAGAAGTGCCTGACTCCGTGGTATAACTCACAAACTCGCATCTTAAAGCAGATAACCCGTATGTTGGAGAGGAAATGGCATCTCACTAATTTAGATCTTCACTTAGCCTGGAAAAAGAGTCTGTTGCTCTATAAAAAAAAAGCCCTCCGTAAAGCTAGGACATCTTACTACTCATTACTAATTGAAGAAAATAAGAACAACCCCAGGTTTCTTTTCAGCACTGTAGCCAGGCTGACAAAGAGTCAGAGCTCTATTGAGCCGAGTATTCCTTTAACTTTAACTAGTAATGACTTCATGACTTTCTTTGCTAATAAAATTTTAACTATTAGAGAAAAAATTACTCATAACCATCCCAAAGACATATCGTTATCTTTGGCTGCTTTCAGTGATGCCGGTATTTGGTTAGACTCTTTCTCTCAGATTGTTCTGTCTGAGTTATTTTCATTAGTTACTTCCTCCAAACCATCAACATGTCTATTAGACCCCATTCCTACCAGGCTGCTCAAGGAAGCCCTACCATTAATTAATGCTTCGATCTTAAATATGATCAATCTATCTTTATTAGTTGGCTATGTACCACAGGCTTTTAAGGTGGCAGTAATTAAACCATTACTTAAAAAGCCATCACTTGACCCAGCTATCTTAGCTAATTATAGGCCAATCTCCAACCTTCCTTTTCTCTCAAAAATTCTTGAAAGGGTAGTTGTACAACAGCTAACTGATCATCTGCAGAGGAATGGTCTATTTGAAGAGTTTCAGTCAGGTTTTAGAATTCATCATAGTACAGAAACAGCATTAGTGAAGGTTACAAATGATCTTCTTATGGCCTCAGACAGTGGACTCATCTCTGTGCTTGTTCTGTTAGACCTCAGTGCTGCTTTTGATACTGTTGACCATAAAATTTTATTACAGAGATTAGAGCATGCCATAGGTATTAAAGGCACTGCGCTGCGGTGGTTTGAATCATATTTATCTAATAGATCTAATTAGATTACAAATGTAAATGGGGAATCTTCTTCACAGACTAAGGTTGATTATGGAGTTCCACAAGGTTCTGTGCTAGGAACAATTTTATTCACTCTATACATGTTTCCCTTAGGCAGTATTATTAAACAGTATTGCTTAAATTTTCATTGTTATGCAGATGATACCCAGCTTTATCTATCCATGAAGCCAGAGGACACACTCCAATTAGCTAAACTGCAGGATTGTCTTACAGACATAAAGACATGGATGGCCTCTAATTTCCTGTTTTTAAACTCAGATAAAACTGAAGTTATTGTACTTGGCCCCACAAATCTTAGAAACATGGTGTCTAACCAGATCCTTACTCTGGATAGCATTACCCTGACCTCTAGTAATACTGTGAGAAATCTTGGAGTCATTTTTGATCAGGATATGTCATTCAATGTGCATATTAAACAAATATGTAGGACTGCTTTTTTGCATTTGCGCAATATCTCTAAAATTAGAAAGGTCTTGTCTCAGAGTGATGCTGAAAAACTAATTCATGCATTTATTTCCTCTAGGCTGGACTATTGTAATTCATTATTATCAGGTTGTCCTAAAAGTTCCCTGAAAAGCCTTCAGTTAATTCAAAATGCTGCAGCTAGAGTACTGACAGGGACTAGAAGGAGAGAGCATATCTCACCCATATTGGCCTCTCTTCATTGGCTTCCTGTTAATTCTAGAATAGAATTTAAAATTCTTCTTCTTACTTATAAGGTTTTGAATAATCAGGTCCCATCTTAGGGACCTCATAGTACCATAACACCCCAATAGAGCGCTTCGCTCTCAGACTGCAGGCTTACTTGTAGTTCCTAGGGTTTGTAAGAGTAGAATGGGAGGCAGAGCCTTCAGCTTTCAGGCTCCTCTCCTGTGGAACCAGCTCCCAATTCGGATCAGGGAGACAGACACTCTCTCTACTTTTAAGATTAGGCTTAAAACTTTCCTTTTTGCTAAAGCTTATAGTTAGGGCTGGATCAGGTGACCCTGAACCACCCTGAACCTTAGTTATGCTGCTATAGACTTAGACTGCTGGGGGGGTCCCATGATGCACTGAGTGTTTCTTTCTCTTTTTGCTCTGTATGCACCACTCTGCATTTAATCATTAGTGATTGATCTCTGCTCCCCTCCACAGCATGTCTTTTTCCTGGTTCTCTCCCTCAGCCCCAACCAGTCCCAGCAGAAGACTGCCCCTCCCTGAGCCTGGTTCTGCTGGAGGTTTCTTCCTGTTAAAAGGGAGTTTTTCCTTCCCACTGTCACCAAGTGCTTGCTCACAGGGGGTCGTTTTGACCGTTTGGGTTTTTCCGTAATTATTGTATGGCTTTGCCTTACAATATAAAGCGCCTTGGGGCAACTGTTGGCGCTCTGTCTGGGTTTTGGATTAATTAATAAACTGGAATGGAAGATTGCTGCTAATCCTCCCCCTCGGCCCGTGCTATGAGCATTCTGACAGTTAGTGTGACTCGGGGGTGTTGACTCATTTAAACTAACATATTCATCCTGCTGTAACCAGGTTTCTGTAAGGCAGAATAGATCAATATGTTGATCAATTATTATATCATTTACTAACAGGGACTTAGAAGAGAGAGACCTAATGTTTAAAAGACCACATTTAACTGTTTTAGTCTGTGGTGCAGTTGAAGGTGCTATATTATTTTTTCTTTTTGAATTTTTATGCTTAAATAGATTTTTGCTGGTTATTGGTGGTCTGGGAGCAGGCACCGTTTCTACGGGGATGGTGTAATGAGGGGATAACAGGGGAAGAGAAGCTGCAGAGAGGTGTGTAAGACTACAACTCTGCTTCCTGGTCCCAACCCTGGATAGTCACGGTTTGGAGGATTTAATAAAATTGGCCAGATTTCTAGAAATGAGAGCTGCTCCATCCAAAGTGGGATGGATGCCATTTCTCCTAACAAGACCAGGTTTTCCCCAGAAGCTTTGCCAATTATCTATGAAGCCCACCTCATTTTTTGGACACCACTCAGACAGCCAGCAATTCAAGGAGAACATCCGGCTAAACATGTCACTTCCGGTCCGATTGGGGAGGGGCCCAGAGAAAACTACAGAGTCCGACATTGTTTTTGCAAAGTTACACACCGATCTTTAGCCATGCTAAACTGGCTAAGAGCTAGTAGCTGCGCTAAGCTAGCGGATTCCTAAAAACACACAAAGTGAATAATGTGTAAATAATTTAAGGGGTGATTCAGCAGAGGGAGTGCTTTAGTTAAGGTACGTGAAGATTACACTGTGAAACAAATCGTTATCTAGATCAATCTAACTGCGCAGATTAAAAAGCTGACAGATACAGCAAAACACCGCTGTGGTCCGGAACAGGAAGTGATACAATACCGCAGTGAGAGCCAACCACCAGTCCACCAGTAATACAGGTTAAGAGTGCAGAATATGAGGACTTCTTAAAGAAAAACTAACAGATCTGTGAGAGCCAGAATTGTTAGTGGTTGGTAGGTGATCAAATACTTATTGCATGCAATAATATACAAACTAATTATTTAAAAATCATACAATCTGATTTTCTGAATTTTTTTTTTAGATTCTGTCTCTCACAGTTGAAGTGTACCTACGATAAAAATTACAGACCTCTACATTCTTTGTAGGTGGGAAAATTTGCAAAATCAACAATGGATCAAATACTTATTTGCCACACTGTGTGTGTATATATACTCAACAAAAATATAAACGCAACACTTTTGGTTTTGCTCCCATTTTGTATGAGATGAACTCAAAGATCTAAAACTTTTTCCACATACATAATATCACCATTTCCCTCAAATATTGTTCACAAACCAGTCGAAATCTGTGATAGTGAGCACTTCTTCTTTGCTGAGATAATCCATCCCACCTCACAGGTGTGGCATACCAAAATGATGATTAGACACCATGATTAGTGCACAGGTGTGCCTTAGACTGCCCACAATAAAAGGCCACTCTGAAAGGTGCAGTTTTGTTTTATTGGGGGGGGATACCAGTCAGTATCTGGTGTGACCACCATTTGCCTCATGCAGTGCAACACATCTCCTTCGCATCATCCGTGAAGAGAACACCTCTCCAACGTGCCAAATGCCAGCGAATGTGAGCATTTGCCCACTCAAGTCGGTTACGACGACGAACTGGAGTCAGGTCGAGACCCCGATGAGGACGACGAGCATGCAGATGAGCTTCCCTGAGACGGTTTCTGACAGTTTGTGCAGAAATTCTTTGGTTATGCAAACCGATTGTTTCAGCAGCTGTCCGAGTGGCTGGTCTCAGACGATCTTGGAGGTGAACATGTTGGATGTGGAGGTCCTGGGCTGGTGTGGTTACACGTGGTCTGCGGTTGTAAGGCTGGTTGGATGTACTGCCAAATTCTCTGAAACGACTTTGGAGACGGCTTATGGTTGAGACATGAACATTCAATACACGAGCAACAGCTCTGGTTGACATTCCTGCTGTCAGCATGCCAACTGCACGCTCCCTCAAATCTTGCGACATCTGTGGCATTGTGCTGTGTGATAAACTGCACCTTTCAGAGTGGCCTTTTATTGTGGGCAGTCTAAGGCACACCTGTGCACTAATCATGGTGTCTAATCAGCATCTTGGTATGGCACACCTGTGAGGTGGGATGGATTATCTCAGCAAAGGAGAAGTGCTCACTATCACAGATTTAGACTGGTTTGTGAACAATATTTGAGAGAAATGGTGATATTCTGTATGTGGAAAAAGTTTTAGATCTTTGAGTTCATCTCATACAAAATGGGAGCAAAACCAAAAGTGTTGCATTTATATTTTTGTTGAGTGTATATAACCCCTGGCAAAAATTATGGAATCACCGGCCTCAGAGGATGTTCATTCAGTTGTTTAATTTTGTAGAAAAAAATGCAGATCACAGACATGACACAAAACTAAAGTCATTTCAAATGGCAACTTTCTGGCTTTAAGAAACACTATATGAAATCAGGAAAAAATCATGAAAAACAAAAGAACGCTCCAACACATCACTAGTATTTTGTTGCACCACCTCTGGCTTTTATAACAGCTTGCAGTCTCTGAGGCATGGACTTAATGAGTGACAAACAGTACTCTTCATCAATCTGGCTCCAGCTTTCTCTGATTGCTGTTGCCAGATCAGCTTTGCAGGTTGGAGCTTTGTCATGGACCATTTTCTTCAACTTCCACCAAAGATTTTCAATTGGATTAAGATCCGGACTATTTGCAGGCCATGACATTGACCCTATGTGTCTTTTTGCAAGGAATGTTTTCACAGTTTTTGCTCTATGGCAAGATGCATTATATCTTGAAAAATGATTTCATCATCCCCAAACATCCTTTCAGTTGATGGGATAAGAAAAGTGTCCAAAATATCAACGTAAACTTGTGCATTTATTGATGATGTAATGACAGCCATCTCCCCAGTGCCTTTACCTGACATGCAGCCCCATATCATCAATGACTGTGGAAATTTACATGTTCTCTTCAGTCAGTCATCTTTATAAATCTCATTGGAACGGCACCAAACAAAAGTTCCAGCATCATCACCTTGCCCAATGCAGATTCGAGATTCATCACTGAATATGACTTTCATCCAGTCATCCACAGTCCACGATTGCTTTTCCTTAGCCCATTGTAACCTTGTTTTTTTCTGTTTAGGTGTTAATGATGGCTTTCGTTTAACTTTTCTGTATGTAAATCCCATTTCCTTTAGGCGGTTTCTTAGAGTTCGGTCACAGACGTTGACTCCCGTTTCCTCCCATTCGTTCCTCATTTGTTTTGTTGTGCATTTTCAATTTTTGAGACATAAGCAAGTAAGCAAGTGAGACATAAGTTTTCTGTCTTGATGCTTTGATGTTTTCCTTGGTCTACCAGTATGTTTGCCTTTAACAACCTTCCCATGTTGTTTGTATTTGGTCCAGAGCTTAGACACAGCTGACTGTGAACAACCAACATCTTTTGCAACATTGCGTGATGATTTACCCTCTTTTAATAGTTTGATAATCCTCTCCTTTGTTTCAATTGACATCTCTCGTGTTGGAGCCATGATTCATGTCAGTCCACTTGGTGCAACAGCTCTCCAAGGTGTGATCACTCCTTTTTAGATGCAGACTAATGAGCAGATCTGATTTGATGCAGGTGTTAGTTTTGGGGATGAAAATTTACAGGGTGATTCCATAATTTTTTCCTCAGAATTGAGTGAGTCCGTATTTTTTTCCCTCTGCTTGGTCTAAAAAAAGTAACCATTACTGACTGCCACAATTTTTTTTTCCTGATTTCTTATAGTGTGTATATATATATACATCATAGGTCTGCGAGAGACTCGTGTCCTGTCCAGGGAGTACCCTGCCTTACAATCTATCACTGCTAGGATAGGCTGTGACTCCCCCTCCCCCGTAACCCTTAATTGGAGTAAGCTGGTATATAAAATGGACAGATGGATAGACATGTCATAAGTGGTTTTGCATTGAGATGTTCATATTGATTTTATGGGGATATTTCACAGAGCGCTGTTCCTTCCCATTTAATCCTGAACAGCATATCTGGGTGTGTTTTGAAGCGTCACAGTAACTTCGTGATCCATCTTTCTCAGTGTTGAACAAACTTGGTATTTGTAGCAGTTCCAGCAATCATCTCCAGCAGATTTGAAATCGGGATCCAGTTTTTGAACTGTTCAAAAATTTCATCCCAATTGTCGACATCATTAATAGTACATGGTGACTTTAGGGTATTTGTGGTCTAAATACCTTCAGTCATGTTAAGACTTTATTTGGGGTATTCATAGTGACTACAGATTGAAACTTATTTGCTCATGCTCCATCAGAATAAAAATTTGAAGGTGAAGCAGCCTTTGTTGCATTTTCTTTGTTCAGAGTTAAACAGTTCAAGCTCCTTTCTTTCTTTTTTTGGGTGGGTTGCCAGGTCTGCACTTTATAAACCAGCCAGTTGTCAGGTCTGCACTTTATAAGGCAGTCCGTTTTGAGACAACCCAGATTAAGCTGTTTGATCCAGTTTTTGCACTTTTTTTGGATTGTGGGTGACCATAGTAGAAGCCCTGTGGAATAATCCTGTTAGCATGATAAATGAATGTCTTCAGTAATGTAAGAGTCACCCAGAAGTACTCATTAAAAGCCATTCCACTGCACAATGGACAGACTGGAGTATAGCCTTGCCACCCTGTGCACCTCTCAGTACCCAACTCTGCTCCCTTGGGTAGAGGATTTAATGTCTCCTGCATCATGACCCTTTACACACAGAATGTCCAAGGGTGTTGTTGGCAACCGTGGTGCCAGGGGATTACCAGTGTGGAAAGCCTGGAGGGAGATTTGTGATTCTTGGAAATTTCCTTGTTGTGGGACTAATAAAGGAACAGCTTACCTTAGATGAATGATATCATTAGGTTGTTGACTTGGTCATGGCCATGTCACTACCAGTTTACTTCCATGTCAGGTCCGTCGCTGGTGTGAAAATCCACGGCTGCCCATGTGTTTTATCATGGCGATTTAGAATTGATTTTAAAATTTTAATGTTTGTTTTTAAAGCTATTTATGGCCTTGCACCTCCCTACTTGTCTGAAATTTTAACTTTGCGCACCCACAGTAGGACATTAAGGGCGTCTGGCAAGCTTTACTTAGATGTTCCAAGGTCAAGATATAAACGCTGGGGTGAGCATGCTTTCACGGTAACTGGCCCCAGACTGTGGAACGAGCTACCTATTGAGTTACATACTATTCCTGACCTAGCACTTTTTAAATCTAAGTTAAAGACTTATTTATTTAAACTGGCTTTTAACACTTAGTGGGGAGGTGACATGTTCTGTTTTTATGTGCTGTTTTAAAATTTTATTCTATACGAGGTCTGTTAGAAAAGTATCCAACTTTTTTATTTCTTTCAAAAACCTGATGGATTTGAATCACGTGTGCTTGCATGAGCCAACCTTGACCCTTCGTGTGCATGCGTGATTTTTTTCACGCCTGTCAGTTGCGTCATTTTCTTGTAAGCAGCCTTTGTGTGAGGATGGGTGGATGAAAAGAGTTTCAGCGAAATTCATCAACACGAAACTGATGGCGCAGCAAAAGCGCCATCGTGTTGAAGTCTCACAGGACATGCTCACCTTGTCCACAATTTCTCGGATAGTCACACGACTGAAAAGCCACCGAAAGCCATCTGAATCTTCCGAATGGTGCAAGAACTGGACATGTTACAACATGTCCTGTGAGGCTTCAACACGGTGGCGCTTTTCGCTGCAACTCTTTTCATGGCAAAATCTTCTGTCACAGTGGAATGTGCGGAAAAAGTGCTGATGTCCACCTCTTCCGCAATTTCTCGGATAGTCACACGACGGTCCCACATCATCACAGCGTTCACTTTGGAATGATCTGGTCATTTCAGCATGTTGATGGCCGCCCGGAGCGCGGCTCGCTCTCCACCGTTGTGCGGCCGTCTTTAAACCGGTTGTACCGCTCCTTAATCTGTGTGATGCCCATAGGATCGTCACCGAAAGCTGTCTGAATAATTCGAATGGTTTCCACCTGGCTGTCGCCCAGTTTCTGGCAAAATTTGATGCAGTCGCGCTGCTCCAGTCGTTCCACCATTTCCTTGCAAAGAAAAAACGACGAGAGACTCCACCCATCCTCACACAAAGGCTGCTTACAAGCAAATGACGCAATCGACAGGCATGAAAAAATTCACGCATGCGCACGAAGGTTCAAGGTTTGCTCATGCAAGCACACGTGATTCAAATCCATCAGGTTTTTGAAAAAATAAAAAGGTCGGATACTTTTCTAACAGACCTTATATGTGTTTTATTTTTGTGAATTTGTGTTTTTAATGTTAAGCACTTTCGACACCAGTGGGTGCTGTAAAGCGCTTTATAAATAAATGTTGATTGATTGATTGATTGATTGATACATTGTGTATGTGGGAGTGGTATTTGCTCTTGAATTCCACGTTTAAGTAATTATTTGTTTGAATTCAGTTATATTTCTGTTGTTAGGGCCTTAGTGTGGCCTTCAACTATTCAGAGGGTTTGGATAATATCACCAGAGAGCGATATAAAAGCAAATTAGCAGCAGCAGAACTGGTATCTCATCCGTACCAACTTGAAGCTGGACAATGGAAAAATGATCCCACCCAATGGCCAGATGTTCAATATCCTGATTATTTTTCCTACCTCATAGACACACCAGGTATTTTTGTATTTTATATCATTGATATCGTACATGCATTATGAATTGCTGGTCTGCGCCAGGAGGGGCCATTCTGCTGATTGTTTCTCCCAAAGTAACGCATGATACTGATCGATGTGATGCATAATCCTCTTGGTGTGTCATGATGGATTTTAATTTTCTTTCTCACTTTGTTGGTACAACCCACTGCCTCGCATTGCCAAGGCATAAAACAACAACAAAATCCTAAAACAGTGATGAAAATGAAAAAACTCGCATTAACTTCATTGTCCGCTACTGATTGTTTACACCCCAGCCAACGTTGTTAAGACCTCACAGAGGGCCCAGATGTGCGACCGAGTCAATATGAATATTTAGAATTACTGTATAGTACAACTTAAATCAGAGTTAAACAGGTTAATGTAAACATAATAATCAAATGAAATTTATATTGAATTTTCAAACTTAAACTGCTTGTAGGAGAAAATTGGCAGATGCAGCAAATTCTTATAAATCACTCGCAGAAGTCACTTAAAAATGAATATGTTTGCAACTATCGGCATGTTTGATGTCCAGTGTTGCCGTCATTGTTATCACATTGATGAATTACATTGTAGAAAGAAAAAGGAGGGAAGTAATGGACAGGACAAGATGAAACATTGGCAAAAATGAAGACCGATCCAGCAAGAGCTGTGAAGCAAACTATTACTGAAGGGCACAAAACCAGCACAGCTCTATAATCAATTTTAATTGATCACCTGCAGTCATATATTTTAGACAATTTTAGAGCAAGGTCTGTCAGAGTGCACAGCCTTTTTCGTTCCACGCTGCCAAGCTGCTCTCACCTCCAGTTGCAGTAATATTAACAAATCAATCAGAGTCATAATTAATACTTCCTCCAATTATGGTCTAATTAATCAAAAATGTACAACTTTTTTGTGAAGGTTTCATTTTATGTAACTCATCACGTTGGTTCTTAGAAAGCCACTTAAAGAGATTCTGAGATTAAAGTCAGTGAATATCATTTAGTAGCTGTGCCACTGATAATGCTTTTGCCTGTGCTTATTCAGCTATTCAAGGCCTGATTTTCCAAAAGTGTGCATGTGTAAAAACATGTGCAAATACCATGGCTTCTGCAAAAAAAAAGTAAATGCTATTTTACAAACAGTGCACACTGAGGATTGCATCTTTCAAATGTGCAAAATACTGTAATAGCAACTATTGTCTGTTTAATACATTGCCTTCATGAATAAAGAATTGAAGGTGTGTCCACCCAAGTGTGCAAAATTGTGTGTTCAGCATGCAAATTAGTAAAGTTTGCACATGCAGCACGATTTATCAAGGCTAAAATCAATTTCAGGAGCTGAAATTGCATGTGAAATTTAGTATATTTAAAACCTTGGTGCTAATTTATCAAGTGTTGCGCAATCAACGTAGGCAGGCACAACATTCCCTGTGAGCTGTTTGGGTTCTTCTTCACACACTGGAGTCACAGGTGTTGTTGCGCCTGTAATGCTAACTTCAAACACGATGTTTCAGATGATTCTGTGCATGTTTATTCTGTCCACACAAATCCTCTCCACAACTTTCATTTGCATTTGCTCAATACCACAATTCTGTGCGCCTTGTGTTCCTGTTTACAGGGACAAACAGGTGACACACTCATTGGTTGATGATGAAGCACCATCGTGTTGAAGTCTCACAGGACATGCTGGACTCCGAAAAATGATGCCCACCTCTTCCACCATTCGGAAGATTCAGACGGCTTTCGGTGGCTTTTCAGTCATGTGACTATCCGAGAAATTGTGGAAGAGGTGGGCATGTCACAACATGTCCTGTGAGACTTCAACACGAAGGTGCTTTTGCTCCGTCAGCAGCTTCGTGCTGAAGCCATTGGCATGAATTTCACTGCAACTCTTTTTATGGCCAAATCTTCTGTCACAGTGGAATGTGCCGAAAAAGTGCTGATGTCCACCTCTTCCGCAATTTCTCGGATAGTCACACGAGGGTCCGGCATCACCACAGCGTTCACTTTGAAAATGATCTGGTCATTTCAGCATGTTGATGGCCGCCCGGAGCGCGGCTCACTCTCCACCGTTGTGCGGACATCTTTAAACCGGTTGTACCACTCCTTAATCTGTGTGATGCCCATTGGATAATCACTTGCGCACCAGAGAGTCACTGCAGTCAAACAACATACAGTAGTGTTCAGAATAATAGTAGTGCTATGTGACTAAAAAGATTAATCCAGGTTTTGAGTATATTTGTGAGTGAGTGAGTGAGTGAGTGAGTGAGTGAGTGAGTGAGTGAGTGAGTGAGTGAGTGAGTGAGTGGCGAACTCTCCGAGGTTTTGCGGGATTTGAAACGTCAATAGGGCGAATACACTATCAAGTTTTGACAAGTTTTGACAAGTTATCCCAACTACAAAGAATGGAGAGGTGTGTAATTTTTACCATAGGTACACTTCAACTGTGAGAGACAGAATCTTAAAAGAAATTCTAGAAACTCACATTGTATGATTTTTAAATAATTAATTTGCATTTTATTGCATGAAATAAGTATTTGATCAGCTATCAACCAGCAAGAATTTTGGCTCTCACAGACCTGTTAGTTTTTCTTTAAGATGCTCTCCTATTCTGCACTCCATACCTGTGTTAAGTGCACCTATTTAAACAAGTTATCTGTCTAAAAAACTACTAGTCTAAAAGACAGGTCAGTGATCCACCTACAGATGGAGTCAGACATGCCAAGCTGAGAGAACTTGCCTTGTAGCAGGGCTGGGATGATGGTACTGAAATGATGATGGTTCCTGGGGAGTCCAGATGTTGGAGGATGAAGTGGAGGGCCATGTTGCCAGCATTGTCTACAGAGATGGCCTTGAGGTGTGTGAGGACAAGGCACTCGAAAGTCTTCATCACCACAGAGGTCAGGGTGACTGGTCACCAGCTCTCAGCCAATGACTCTACTTCTGTCTGGAAGGGGCTCAGACAGATCACCAACTACAAACCTAACCTCCACCACTCTGTCAATGATCCTCATCTGGCCAACCAGCTAAATGACTTTTACTGCAGAGTCGAGAGACAATGGGACAGTCCTAATACCATTCACCATGATCAACAGCCCCAAATAATCAGCACCTTCTCCCCCACCCCAACTGTGGTCTGCTCCCCTACCCTAACTGGGGTTTGCCCCCCGACACAACTGCCTACAATAAGGACCCCCACCTCCTCCCCCATCAGGCCTCTCTCCATCTATGAGAGGGATGTCAACAAGCTCTTCAAAAGGCAGAACCCAAACAAAGCAGCCAGACTTGACTCTGTCTCCCCATCCATACTGAAGAATTGCGGAGACCAACTTTCTCCGGTGTTCACAGACATCTTCAACACCTCACTAGAGACATGCCAGGAGCTAGCATGCTTCAAGACCTCCACTATCATCCCCATCCCCAAAAACAAAGAACTACAGGTCTACATGGCAAGATCAGAGTGGCCCAGTGCAGCACGGGGGACAGCACGATGGGCATTGTTCATAGTTGTTCATAGTTGTATAACAGTGATCCAGAGTCTCCTCTCTGGTCAGATATTTAATAAGCTGTCTATATTTGGGGAGTTCGTGGGAGAGGTTACCTTTGTTAATGTTGCAAAGGACAATAACTAAAGACTCCAAATTAGTCCACTCCACACACAGGATCTGGTTGGTGAGTGTACATTGTGCCTCCTGCACACTGGCCTGCAGTAGAATATAAACACTGACCAGAATGAATGAGGTGACCTCATGGGGCGAGTAGAATAGGTTGCAGTTAATGAAAAAGTTTCCAAATCAGGACAGCAATGTTGTATCACTGTCATGTTGTTACACCAGCCATTGCTGATGTAAAAGCAGATTCCACCACCCTTCTTTTTACCGGAGAGTCCTGCATCTCGGTCCGCTCTGGAAAGTCGGAAGCCTACTAGCTGTCTCGCAGAGTCCAGTATCGTTCCACAAAGCCATGTCTCCATGAAGCACAAAACTGCATCTAGAAAAATCCATGTGCAGCACCATCATCAAGGAAAATTAATACAACCAGTAGACTTGGCTTACGATGGAAACAGCTCCATGACATTTCAAGGTAGATCTACTTAAAGGAGCAAACGCATCAGATTATTGCTTTTTGATATTTATACTTTCTAAATGTATTTATAATCCAATTACATTTTTTCCGCAAATCTGACTGGTTAATCATGTGAGATTTCAGACCATAAAATATTGCCAGGATGGTGGCAAAATATTAAATTACTCCGCCCCCTGACTGCATTGCTGTGCAGGTGTCACTAATGGCACTGTCAGCTGAGAGTGACAGAAACTAGTGCAGGGAGGACGATGCCGAAATGTGTGGATTTAATGGCTTTAAGTGGATTGATTGATAGATTTAGGGTGGATTTAACTCAGTGCAGCTGGCAAGATGGAGAAATTTGTGGGTCTGCTCCCAGAATTTCCACTTTGGCATGAAGACGCTGTGCAGTGGCAAGCTTTGACAAGTCGACCACACCCTTTCACAATGATTCGCAGACGGAATTACTTACAGAAAAATAAACTGTGCAAACGATAGAATTGGATTAGAATGGGAATAACCTTGTTGTGTCTGATGATTTGCAGACGTTCATGCTGGATTACGATAAAATTCAATTTGCTACCATAAATCAAGCATGAACATCCACAAATCATCAGACACAACAAGGTTATTCCCTAATTACCTTGCTTTCTCCCACTTGCTTGGGTCACCATAGTAAATCTGGTATTGATCCGCATGTTTGGCACAAGTTTAACTCTTAAAGCCCCTTTCACATTGGCATATTCGTAGAGCTGCTCATTGCAGCATTGTGTTTCATTTAAATACGCCCGAAATGCACACGTACTCAGCCTTTTTTCAGTGTCCGTTCATACTTGCAGCTGCGTGAGTTCGTGTTTTAATGTGTGCATACAGTCGCGTGTACCTTGCTGCTATTAAACCAGTTCATGGTGTGGTGCGGTTCAAAAACAGAGTCATTTAACATTATATTATTATTATTATTATTATTATTATTATTATTTTTTTTTTTGTCTTGGTGGATCACTTTCTTTGTGTCCAGATGCTGCTGAGTCTGGCTGTGGTAAAGGCTGCCCTGAACGAAACGCTGTGACTCGTTAAACTTTTAAACCTCTGGTTGCTCCGATCAGGTCCGATGATTTGATCAGACTGATCGATCAGGTCGTCTGATGATCCCACCGACATGCAGCGAGTGCGCGTTTATTTTAAAGAGTCACAGCTCTTTTCAGCTTTGATCAGACTGATCGATCAGGGCGTTTGATGAGCGCACCAACATGCAGCGAGTGCACAGGTTTGATCAGACACAGAGAGAGAGAGACAGAGTGAGAGTGAGGGAGAGCGCGCGCGAGAGACAGAGTAAGCGACCGACCTGCTGTTTCTGTTGTGCTTCTGGATTTCTGAGTTGAGGTTCGATTCCCTGTTCTGAACACATAGGTGCTGTGGGCTGTGTGCTCATGTTCTCATGTTCTCCAGCTGACGCACTCAGTTTTTGGTTGTGTACAGGAGCGCAGTGTTGCTGCAGACTTGCCTGCAGTAACACTGTGCTGCGCAGACCTGCTTCAAACTGTGTCCAGCGCTCTACGCCAAAGAAAATTAAACATGTGTCATTTCTTATGTCCTACACACGTAGCCCTCAACATACTGCTGCGCAGGGAGCAAAAACTCGTGTAGAGCTGCTAAAAGTGGGCGGAGAACTGCCTAACTCAGCGTAATCAATACGCTGCAATGAGCAGCTTTACGAATACGCCAATGTGAAAGGGGCTTTACCGAAGCAACTCCAGATGTCCAAGAAGAATGGGGAATATGTGTGCTTTGAACCCTGGACCTCTGTGCTAACTGCTGCACCACTGTTTAAGGATGCAAACCACTCTGCATAACAACTGCAGACTGTAATTGGTGCCCCCAACAGCCACATACACTCTCCAGTGCATTTAAAACACAACCCATCTCAACACTAAGATGTACTTCCTGGAAGAGTTACAGCAACCAGAGGTGGAATCTGTATCAGTGTGAAAGTGACACAATAGATGATTAGACAAGATGTTTGCAACAGCTGCCACAGGTGTTACACAGAGACAGCTGAAGTGGGACTGTTGCTCCAGTTCACTTACAGCAAATGTGACAATAGTGGCAGCTGGCAGTGAACCATGCAATCAAATATCTATGAACGCACACAATACCTTGTCAGTACGAATACGCTGACTTATCTGTAATACAAATCTACAATGAGATCTCCCCGTGTGCAGTGCTGAGGCCACTTAACTTCCCTTTCCTGTCAAAGCCTCTCAGCAGTTAACACTTCAGTGAAGTAAACGGGACGATTTTAATGACACAAGTGTTACATTCAGCACAAAGTGTTTGGTTATGAATGCAGGAACTGTGTGGGTGTATCCTGACGAGTATATAGTATTTCCATTGTACAGGTACAGCAGCAATATGTGCAAACAGGAATATAAATCTGAAGAGTTACACCCAGGCAAGATACTTGTCTGATACCGTTCAGTCAGCTGTCTCAGAAGTCAACCACAATGCATCATTTTGCCAAACGGAGAAACATGTCTCTGGGAAGTAATGCAGAATTATTGCCTACATGGAGCAGAGCTGTTAAGACACGGATCCACAGCAACTCTGCAGCTATTTGTGTTGATGCTGGAACATCATTATCATGTTTTATTTATTGTAGTGGGTTTATTTTACAAAATAACAAGATATTAGAAGCCCTGTCTTCCACCTGGAGTAAAGTGGCACACAGGGCAAATCTTGTACCACTGCAAGTTTCCACCTGACACAGCTGTGATGTTTGCACTCATTGCTCACGTCTCCAAATCATTAGACCACTTGAAATCATGTGGGTGTCCCTTAAAGGCCTTAAGGCCCATAGGTGCGGTTGCTTATCTCCAGAGTCAGTCGTGTAAAGCGGAAGAGGGACTATGGCTCCTCTTGGACAGAATACCAGTCTGATGCAGCTTACTTCTCCAGCCAAGGCTGTATCCATTTACAGTTGGGACAACTGCGACAATGCAGATGAAGTATCTTGTCCAGGTCTAAATCTAGGTCTAACGATTGGCCATCCATGTACTTACCCACTGATCTACCTGTGAGGGTGCTTGTCTAAAATTGAGGTGTCATCAGGTGCAGAGCTAATACATTCATATCAAATTAGGCCACCAAAAAACAGGTGTGAAGTGAACAGTTGTTTATGTCAGAGGCGCCTTACATAAGCGGGATCACAATACACGTACACCCCCTTGTCTGCACATATGGACATCAGCAGTCCCTTACAACACTGTATTAATATTAAAGGATTATTAACATATTTTCTGTACGGGAAAATATCAGGCTGAGGTGTTGACAGTACGGACCTCACTACACTCTGTCGGTGCAAAAAACACAGAGGTCTGATATTCCCTTACAGAACGAGCAAGCGAGGTTAATAATTGATTTATTATGTGGGGATATATTATACAAATAATGAATGTTTATGAGTTCAATATTTCATGAAAGCTGGAACATACCATTCAACGAGGCGACTGGGTACATCCTCAGTGCATCAAAAAGAAATCACATCGAAAATGAGTCCAGCTTATCAGTCTTCCTTCCAGACAGCACAGTGGATTTGTTTTGTGTGTGTGTTAAAGAATTAGCAGCGTCAGTTAGCTCAATCAAATTATGTCTCGGGATAGTCGTTGTCCCCTGTGCGCGCAAACACACATGCAACCTCGTCAGTGCTTGTGCATGCGTGTACTAACAAAAAAGACTGTACATCCTGAGTGCAGCAAAAAAAAAAAAAAGTCAGAAATGAGTCCAGCTTTTCTTTCCAACTTCCTGCCAACAGCCTCCAGACAGCACAGCGGATTAGTTTTGTGTGTGCATGTGCACGTGTTGTGTGAGGCGTGTGCATGTGCACGTGTGGGTGCGCGATCACATGTATGCTCGTGCACCAGGACATGTGCGTGCGTGTGTGTGCAGAGTGCAGTGGTACCAAACGCATGGAACCAGATTTGCACTCTAAATGGAACCAAACTGCACTCTAAATGCAATGCAACACAAATGGGATGAATTAATCCATGTCATGTGACATACAAAGCACCAATCAAATGACAAGGATCTGTTTTTATATATATATATATATATATATATATATATATATATATATATATATAAAGATGCAAACTTCCTCTATCACCTGAATATGAAAGCTGCTGACAATGTTGGGCGTGTAGTCAGACCTGTTCACTTTCTTCACCTCCATGAACAATTTGCTAAGAGATGGGCCAGTCGTTAGTTCCTAAGATTTCAATCTGTGTGTTTTTTCCGATGCTGTTTAGATATTTATGGAGTATGTTCATATCCAACCTGGTTTTTCTAATTTTATTTTTAGCTTTCTGGTTTGTTCTTGATTGTTCAGAACTGTGTTTTCATCTTGTTGGTCTTCATTTTGTACATCCACTTTGAGAGAGAGATATACTTTATTGATCTCACAGTCCAGCTTTTCTTTCCAACTTCCTGCCAACAGCCTCCAGACAGCACAGTGGATTAGTTTTGTGTGTGCATGTGCACATGTGTTGTGTGTGCGTGTGCACGTGCACGTGTGGGTGCGCGCATGTGTGGGTGCGCGATCACATGTATGCTCGTGCACGAGGACATGTGCGCGCGTGTGTGTGTGCAGAGTGCAGTGGTACCAAACGCATGGAACCAGATTTGCACTCTAAATGGAACCAAGCTGCACTCTAAATGCAATGCAACACAAATGGGATGAATTAATCCATGTCATGTGACATACAAAGCACCAATCAAATGACAAGGATCTGTTTTATATCTATCTATCTATATATATATAGATATATATATATGAAGATGCAAACTTCCTCTATCACCTGAATATGAAAGCTGCTGACAATGTTGGGCGTGTAGTCAGACCTGTTTGCTTTCTTCACCTCCATGAACAATTTGCTAAGAGATGGGCCAGTCGTTAGTTCCTAAGCTTTCAATCTGTGTGTTTTTTCCGATGCTGTTTAGATATTTATGGAGTATGTTCATATCCAACCTGGTTTTTCTAATTGTATTTTTAGCTTTCTGGTTTGTAACGAAGTTTTCAATCTGTTCTTGATTGTTCAGAACTGTGTTTTCATCTTGTTGGTCTTCATTTTGTACGTCCACTTTGAGAGAGAGATATACTTTATATCAAGCGCCTTGGGGCAACTGTTTGTTGTGATTTGGCGCTATATAAAAAAATTGATTGATTGATTGATTTATTGATCTCACAGTGGAGAAATTATGTTTACACTCCAGTTACCTCGGACAGCAATTAGTCCACAATTATTACTTGTTTACCGTAATAATGGCACACATCAAAATTAAAGCACATACACATTTGACATTGTTTATGTGTACTAAGTTTGAAGAAGTCCATTATCCGAATTGAGGCAAGTGGGTGAAGGCCATGCAGCAACCCTGAGATGTGCCGCCGTCAGCTTGGGGGGAGGAAATGAGGCCAGCTGCAGCTAAAACTGCACCGCCCCCGCAGAAGGGGGAAGGAATGACATGAGCAGGCGCCGGATTGGGGGATGTTTGATGGGGGGTAGGAGGGGGTGGGGGGGAGGGAATGGAGCATGCTTCCATCCTGTGAAAACAGTTTACTGTCTTTGTGAGTTGAGATAAGAAACAGCCAAATGTTCCCCAGGCCGAAGAAATTCCTCTGGAGGGAAAACAGTCGGGCAATTTGACCTTCAGGCTTGATAAACCTATAGTGTTGTGGTTTGAGCAGTGAAAAACACTTTTAACAGTTCCACTTGAACAACCAAATCCCAATTATGAATTAAAAATATTCCCAATTATGAATTAAGAATATTCACCGGCCTCTGAAATCTTCAACTTCAACTGCAAGGCACGCATCTGCTCCAAGTGTCATCCAATTTGCATCTGAGTTCAAGAGTCATCGCAGTCTGAGTATGCACTGCCTTGCCGACCTTGTTAATCATGACAGACAAGCAAGGGGCCATGGTTCTTGATGCCGCTGTCTTGCCAATTTTCCGGTAGATCAGGCCAGCACATAAGCCAAAAAGTACTAGCCCTGCTACCATAAGACCAAAAATGAATAAATCCTCGACGTTCTCAACAGAGAAAGGCGCAAAGCATGCCACACGCCAAGAACTGCAGGAGTCGAGAACATAGCCTGCAGGATGCGTTCCATCTGGGCAGGTAGGATCCCCTGGTCCTAACCTTTTTGTAGAAAAAATGGTGTCAGTAATGTTCAGAGACCAGCTGATCAATTCCATGGTTAATCCAATAGTAGTCCAGTAGATCCAGTATCCAATATAATTTGAGGAATTCACAGTCTGGTGAAGTAAGGACTTGAAGGTTAAAGTAGAGAACACAGATAGGGGAGAGTGGAGGAGATGCGACCACCCTAGTCGGAGTCCCAAGCTGAGTTGGGATCTTGTTTGCTGTTACTTCCCTCATTTTCTCTGTTTACTTTTTGATTTTTTTATTTCCCACCATGAAAATTGTAAGCAAAGTGGCAATTCTGATACACGATCCGGACCAATTGTCATGGTAACGGTCTGATATGGGAAAATATCAGACATTACAGCCACTGTAGGAAAAAAAATGAAGTGGTGGAGGGAGAGAACTTACATATTTCATGTTTTCACTTGCTTGCTGTATCTCTCATGTGCACACACAAAATATGTACTCATTCAGGTGACACATATGATAAATAATATACTAATATTAATATGTAGCCCTACTTAAAGCTGTTAGTGTGCTTGTTTCCAGAGTGGAAGGATCTCAATTCAAATCCACCCCTGCCCATTCTCCATAATTTGGAGTTGGATCAGGAAGGGATTCCAGCGTGAAGCTTGTGTCAAATCAACGTGCAGATCCATCTCACATCTGCTGTGGTCATTCCAAGTGAATAAAAGGGAGAAGCAGAAGGAACTTAAAAAGCTGTCACATCTCACTAATATGTACACATTTGGTGTTCGCTTCAGTGTTGTGAGGTTCAAAGCAAAATGATGTTCTGGGATTGGAAAAAAACAAAAAGAAAAAACAGTAACTATGCACCTGCCAAGCTTCCTCTAGATGTTAGTTTGTGAACAAGGTCTTTTAGGCTGCAGTTTGTTTTCTGTTCATATTTTTTCCCACTCAAAAAGTTTTTCTGTAGTATATCAATGACAGTCAACTAATTCCTGTACAATCCACAGGATTTACTCGTATATGCAACACTATTCCTTCTGGTACCACTCAGTTAATGAAATTCCACTTATCGTATGGTAAAGATGCCAGAATTGATTCTCAGCTCATGATCGAAGGTTGCGCGCCTCCTTACAGAAAATGCAAAAATAAATTGATGTAATACTCTTTTCTCCGAGATGGAATTTCTTCTGGCATAATTTATAAAATTGATTGGAAGAAAGCATGACTATTGACCTCAGTAAAATAAAAGAAATATATTTTACACATTTCCTTGTGTAATGTGCAATGCTGTCTAAATACTTAAGATATTCAAATAATTTCAATTTATCATTTATTTTATTTGTATAGCACCAAATCACAACAAAGCTGCCTCAAAGCGCTGCACATGAGTAAGGTCTAACCTTACCAACCTCCCTGAGCAAGCACACAGGCGACAGTGGTAAGGAAAAATAATGAGGAAGACACCTCAAGCAGACCAGACCCAGAGGGCCTGCTTTGGCCTTTCTAGCAATTACAAGGTTTTTACACATTGTACAAGAGTTTCTTTACAAACAGAACAAAGAGAGGAGCAACAAAAACAGAGTCCTTATTTAAAAATAAAATAGAGTCCATCTTGGGTCTCTAATACATAGACGTTCATGCCCAGGACCAGTAGGCTGCAGGGCAGGACCGGTCAGTGGTGTTGTCAGTGCCTCAGACAGAGAGAAAAAGAGCAGAATCCATCGGCTGGAAATAACTGCACCTGACGCATTATTTCACCAACAGTAAATCAACAGGGAAGCAAAGAGAGGTCTAAGGTGGTCGCTGGCAGCTTGCCCTGTGCTTCATTAACAGACCCAGAATGTAGATGTAGTGAGGCAGAGACCTGTTCTGTTCCTAATAATATGAATTAAAAGGAGAGGAAGCATAGTTCCGTACTACATTGATATGCCATACAAGAGGCAGAATAGATGCGTCTTTAGTCTGGACTTGAATGTCTCTCAAAAATTCTTGAAAGGGTAGTTGTAAAACAGCTAACTGATCATCTGCAGAGGAATGGTCTATTTGAAGAGTTTCAGTCAGGTTTTAGAATTCATCATAGTACAGAAACAGCATTAGTGAAGGTTACAAATGATCTTCTTATGGCCTCGGACAGTGGACTCATCTCTGTGCTTGTTCTGTTAGACCTCAGTGCTGCTTTTGATACTGTTGACCATAAAATTTTATTACAGAGATTAGAGCATGCCATAGGTATTAAAGGCACTGCACTGCGGTGGTTTGAATCATATTTGTCTAATAGATTACAATTTGTTCATGTAAATGGGGAATCTTCTTCACAGACTAAAGTTAATTATGGAGTTCCACAAGGTTCTGTGCTAGGACCAATTTTATTCACTTTATACATGCTTCCCTTAGGCAGTATTATTAGATGGTATTGCTTAAATTTTCATTGTTATGCAGATGATACCCAGCTTTATCTATCCATGAAGCCAGAGGACACACACCAATTAGCTAAACTGCAGGATTGTCTTACAGACATAAAGACATGGATGACCTCTAATTTCCTGCTTTTAAACTCAGATAAAACTGAAGTTATTGTACTTGGCCCCACAAATCTTAGAAACATGGTGTCTAACCAGATCCTTACTGTGGATGGCATTACCATGACCTCTAGTAATACTGTGAGAAATCTTGGAGTCATTTTTGATCAGGATATGTCATTCAAAGCGCATATTAAACAAATATGTAGGACTGCTTTTTTGCATTTATGCAATATCTCTAAAATCAGAAAGGTCTTGTCTCAGAGTGATGCTGAAAAACTAATTCATGCATTTATTTCCTCTAGGCTGGACTATTGTAATTCATTATTATCAGGTTGTCCTAAAAGTTCCCTAAAAAGCCTTCAGTTAATTCAAAATGCTGCAGCTAGAGTACTGACGGGGACTAGAAGGAGAGAGCATATCTCACCCATATTGGCCTCTCTTCATTGGCTTCCTGTTAATTCTAGAATAGAATTTAAAATTCTTCTTCTTACTTATAAGGTTTTGAATAATCAGGTCCCATCTTATCTTAGGGACCTCGTAGTACCATATCACCCCAATAGAGCGCTTTGCTCTCAGACTGCAGGCTTACTTGTAGTTCCTAGGGTTTGTAAGAGTAGAATGGGAGGCAGAGCCTTCAGCTTTCAGGCTCCTCTCCTCTGGAACCAGCTCCCAATTCAGCTCAGGGAGACAGACACCCTCTCTACTTTTAAGATTAGGCTTAAAACTTTCCTTTTTGCTAAAGCTTATAGTTAGGGCTGGATCAGGTGACCCTGAACCATCCCTTAGTTATGCTGCTATAGACGTAGACTGCTGGGGGGTTCCCATGATGCACTGTTTCTTTCTCTTTTTGCTCTGTATGCACCACTCTGCATTTAATCATTAGTGATCGATCTCTGCTCCCCTCCACAGCATGTCTTTTTCCTGGTTCTCTCCCTCAGCCCCAACCAGTCCCAGCAGAAGACTGCCCCTCCCTGAGCCTGGTTCTGCTGGAGGTTTCTTCCTGTTAAAAGGGAGTTTTTCCTTCCCACTGTAGCCAAGTGCTTGCTCACAGGGGGTCGTTTTGACCGTTGGGGTTTTACATAATTATTGTATGGCCTTGCCTTACAATATAAAGCGCCTTGGGGCAACTGTTTGTTGTGATTTGGCGCTATATAAATTGATTGATTGAATGTCTCTGCGGAATTGCACTGTTTTATCTCTACAGGGAGATCATTCCACAAGGCAGGCGCATGATCGAATGTTGTCATGTGGAGGTTGAGGGTGCTTTATGCTCATCCTCTGACTGGAGACTAACTGGTTGCCACAACTACCAGCAGCTGGTCACTGGCAGTAACACGATTCACTACAATCAGCAGGCAATCACTATTTTTCCTAGTTGCAAGGAGATTCCATACTATATCTTTGCTAGTGTGACTGGGGCATCAATAGCTATTCATTTGACAAAAAGTCATTCCTCTCAAGATTCGACCAACCTATTAACTTCTAGACCATCATCTCCTAGGTATTTTCCAATGGTAACCTATTTGGGCAAACCTAAACCAAATTTTGTTGTTTGCCATATCCAAGAATATCCTTAAATTTGCAGAGATCCCAAGTATTCTATTGTGGTTTGCACATTGCTAGGTACTTTTTTGGTATTAATTTTGGTGTTACTGGTCAAAATGGATGCTTAAACCCCCAGGTGCTC
Source organism: Thalassophryne amazonica (assembly GCF_902500255.1). Lineage (NCBI taxonomy): Eukaryota > Metazoa > Chordata > Actinopteri > Batrachoidiformes > Batrachoididae > Thalassophryne > Thalassophryne amazonica. The sequence goes on from NC_047112.1 coordinate 87,132,251, forward strand.
TCCACACTGAGATATAAGTTTATATTGTGAATTATGAATATTATCTTTAACCATCAGATGATAAAGGTAAAACCTCTTACATCATTCTAAAGTCAGTTTTAAGCAGAAATGAGGCCATTGTAAGCAGAAAAGAGGCAAAATTCCGTGACGCTTTGAAATGTCCAACACGCAGTGAACGCATCAGCTACCAACTCATTTAGTCGCGGTGCTCTGATCGCTTCCGCTGCCTTTTATGATGAAATAATGCTGAATTTATGTGGAAATGACTGTTTTACTAAAGCTTCAGATATCTGTCACTGAGATAGATGATGAGTGGAGTGCAGTTTGAAGCAGAAACAAGGTGTTAATCCGTGAACCGCGTCATCGGGGGGAGCCGATTTTTTAGGTGGACTGTTCGGTCTGCGACACCGGATGTTCTTTTTTCTTCTTCTTCAACTTCTTTTTCTTCTTCTGTCGAGTTTATTTGGCGGATAGCTAACCAACACGGTGCATTACCGCCACCTACTGTGGCAGCAGCTGTTTATGAACCAAGACTGTTTGAAAAGCGGTGCATTTTCATTAAAAACAAATGTTCGTGAACCAAGTTGTTTGTAAAGAAAGCGTTCGAAAACCGAGGTTTCACTGCATTGAAAAGCCCATTTGGTGTACATTTAGCATTATATCTCAATCAAACGTGCCTCAGTCACTCTCATTTTTCTGTTATGGATTTACCTACACCACCAAAATTGGATGGAGGATCCAATTTTATGTCTGTCTTCCAGTTATCAGTCAGAAACCAAGTGTCAAAAAGCAATAACAAATTGTGCAGAGCAGAGATAACCAATGTTCTGTGAAAAAAGAATTCAGTTTCTGAATAAATAAACAGACAACACCACAAAAAACCCTCTGATTCAACTGCATGAACTAAATACATACTCCTGACATTTGATCACATCTAATTTAGGTTATGAAAAGCCACTTTAAACAGAAGTTTGACCTTGATTTTTTTCCAAGGTTAAATTTTGTGGAATTGGAATTAGTGTTGGTGGAGGTTTGTGCTCTACAATCAACGTGCTTTAGTTTTTCATAGGAATTTGAAGTTATAAAATCCACTGTTTTCTTTCCTTGTTTTAATTACTTTGTCATGACATTGAAAAATTATCTTTTTATTCAATGTACTGTTCATATTACAATTTCATATAACAATTAAGTGGTTTATTTTAAATTATTATTTTAACTTTGGACACCTTGTTTTTTATTCAAGACCGTAGGTAAAAAATTCCTTGACTTCTCCTAAATTTTGTTGATTTATTTATTTTTGGTGATCTAAAAAATGACCTGCTCTGTATGATCTGCTCCACCCTAACTTGATGTCCATGTGAGGTATTTCATACAACTACTTTCCAGAGATATGGCTGGACTGCTAGTTGGCCTGGCTGGTTGCCACGAAGACCCAAGGGTGGTTTTGTTTGGCTGTGGATGTGACAGTGTGTTGCACCACTACATGTTTCCAGAGCCTGATGTTATTGTCACAGAATAATAGAAACAGACAAAAAAAAATCATGATAGCATAGATAAAAAAAAAAAGTTTTGGATTTTGCTCAATTGCAACTCCTTTGAAATCATTAACTCAGCTACAGTGATTCTGTGTGTGTGTGTGTGTGTGTGTGTGTGTGTGTGTGTGTGTGTGTGTGTGTGTGTGTGTGTGTGTGTGTGTGTGTGTGTGTGTGTGTGTGTGTGTGTGTGTGTTTACAGAGGCATATAGATCAAGAACATGTTTTGTTTTTCCATACTTTCGGTAAATTACATTTTAAGGAACTTTTTTTAGTATAACGGCAATGTGTTGCATATCAAAATGTTCACAACAATCTCATTTTTCAGAACAGTTTTCACAACATGTGTCACATACACTGAAAAAATATAAATGAAAAACATTTTCTACATACACCAAAGACCTATTTCTCTCAAATGTTGTTCCCAAATCTGTCTAAATCTGTGTTAGTGACCACTTCTCCTTTGCTGAGATAATCCATTTCACTGCACAGATGTGACATATCAATATGCTGTTTAGACAGCATGGTTATTGCACAGGTGTGCCTTAGCCTGGCCACAATAAAAGGCCACTCTTAAATGTGCAGTTTTGCTTTATTGGGGGAGGGATCGGGGGTGATCACTAAACCAGTCAGTATCTGATGTGACCACCACATCTCCTTCTCATAGAGTTTATCAGCAGCCACACACACACACACACACACACACACACACACACACACACACACACACACACACACACACACACACACACACACACACACACACACACACACACACAAACCAGCCATGTTCTCTTCCAGCATGTGTCCATGTCAATATGTTTGCTTTGTTTGGATGCATCAGTTCATTTTGTTGACTTATTTTCTGCATCACAAACAATCACTGCCAAGAGTGGGGAGGGAATTAACTTTATGCAAACATATGCAAATTACTGTGTCACAGAACTCTATCCGCATCAGTTCTATGCAAATGCTGTTTGCAGAACAGGTGTGTTGGAAAAGCCTGCATTTCCAAACTTCCCACATCCCACCCACCACAGACCCCCTGCTTTTTATCAATGTACCCTCTTGCACCCCATATTTTTCTTCCTTAATCCCCACAACATACTTGACCAGGCTCAGTCTGTTTACCAATCGAGACTAATAAATTTCCTTCTCCTTCTTTTTTGTTTCTCTTTCCTCTGTAATCCTTGCCTTCATCCCTCCACCGATCATCCCTCTGTGTTGCATGACTGTTAGTGGTGTGAGTAGACACTAATGGGGCTTGAGGAAAACATTGTCATAGTGCCGGGACAGCATGCAGGAGGTGCCCGGGAAGCCATAACATTAGACTTGCTAATGGGAGGTTAACAGAACATAGAGAAGAGGGGATGAAGTAGGAAAACACAGCTCGAGGAGATGAAGAGGTTGATGGGAGTCCTGTGGCAAAGAGAGGGGAGGGCTGCAAAACGGAGAAAGTGAATGTGACAAAATGAATGCTTCTAATGGAAGATGGCAAACATCCGCTACCCTGCCAGCAATTTGGAGAAAGGAGCACAGAGGGGGTGAAAATTTGGTGTTTCTGTTCCAATCCTCTTTTCTGGTTTTCCATTTTAAGAGGAGATTGTAGCATCACACATGACACTTCTCCAAGGCAGGGATAGTGTGTATGTGTGTGTGTGAATCCACACTCCCCAGTCAGGTCCACAACACACACTGCTGACATCCCAGCAGAGAAACATTTCTACAAAGCCTATCCATCCATGTTTTCCTGTTTATTAGAGCAGCCCAAACTCACAAATAACAGTCGTACTGAACTGACCACTGAAGAGTTACTCTTACTGTCAGACAACTGCCCAAAAAGCATTGCAGTGACTTGTATGAGCATGGTGCAAGGCTTTCAGACTGTTTCCAGATAGTTTGTGTGGTGGCGCCGAGTAAAGTCTTAAACCTAAATGGCATTTGTGAGTAATATGCTTTTCTCTGCTGCAAGTGCAAGCAATGCAATATAGCTAAGTAATATCTCTCTGCAGAGCAATATGAGCTGTCAGCATAATATGGATGAGCTGATGTTGTGACGTGTGAGCGTGTGTGTGTATGTGTGTGTGCGCTTGTCAGATCCATTTAGATTAAAGGTAAAGCAGTTTGAATGGACTCTACATGCACACACTCACACTCACACACACACAGTAGGAGAGAGAGAGAGAGAATTGCATTAGCCATGCGTCATTGGCATTTGTGTCCGGTCACATGGTTGACTGTGTTTCAGCCATTAGGGCCAAACTGTGGAAAGAGAGAAAAAAAGAGCAGGAGGGAAAAGGGGGTAAAACAGAGAGTCAAATAACAAGTTCAGCTGTAAGGATGCGAATGAGCAACAGATTTGCAGTTAGTATCTCACTGAATTGGTTGTAATGGCACGTTACCACACGTTGCCTGAATGTTGGCTACATATCACATGAACTGACAGTAAAAATGTCCGCATACATGTCGCGTAAGTGACACTGGAATGCTGTGCGGCACTTTCACGAATGTCGAGCGTGAGTATCGCTCGACACATTTACAAAGTGCTCATGGCTGTGGGCTGGTATTATTCTGCTATTATGTGAAAAGACGCTGTGGAAATACCCCTGACTGTAGCCAGGAAGGCACAGCCCTGTGAATAATAACAAAACAAGAGCAATCTGAGATGTCTGACGTCCACCAAGGGTTAACAAGAACTGAGAATAAAAGATATGAGTCTTCCATGTCCTAATACGAGGTCTGTTAGAAAAGTATCGGACCTTTTTATTTTTTGCAATAACCTTATGGATTTGAATCACGTGTGATTGCATCAGCCAAGCTTGAACCTTCGTGCGCATGCGTGAGTTTTTTCACGCCTGTCGGTTGCGTCATTCGCCTGTGGGAGGAGTGGTCCAGCCCCCTCTGCAGATTTTCATTGTCAGGAAAATGGCCGAGCGACTGCCGCTTTGCTACATCAAAATTTTTTCAGAAAGTGTGAGAGACAGCCAGGTGGAAACCATTTGGAAACTTCAGATGGCTTTCGGGGAAGATCTTATGGGCATCACACAGATTAAGGAGCATTACAACTGGATTAAAGACGGCCCACAGTGGCTGAGAGCGCGCCACGCTTCGAGTGGCCATCGACAGGCTGAAACGACCAGATCATTTCCAAAGTGAAGGCTGTGTTGATCCGGGATGTCGTCTGACTACCAGAGAAATGGCAAGAGAGGTGGACATAGCACTTTTTCAGCACATTACACTGTTACAGGAGATTTTGTAATGAAAGACGTGCGGCAGAATTTGCGCGTCAGGACAGAGCTGCTAATGGCACAGAACAAAAAGCACCTCTGTGTTGGAAGTCTCATGGGACATGCCCAGCTCTTCCGCCATTCAGAAGATTCAGACGGCTTTGGGTGGCTTTTCAGTCAAGTGAGTATCCAAGAAATTGTCAAAGAGCTGAGCATGTCACAACATGTCCTGTGAGACCAACACGGAGGTGCTTTCGTTCCGCGCCATCAGCGGCTCCGTGGCAAATTCCTCCACTCCTGTTTTCATGACAAAATCTCCTTTAACAGTGGAATGGGCCGGGAAAGTGCTATGTCTACCTTTTCCGCCATTTCTCTGGTAGTCAGATGATGTCCCGGATCAACACAGCATTCAGTTTGGAAATGATCTGGTCGTTTCAGCCTGTCGATCGCCGCTCAGAGCGCGGCGTGCCCTCCGCCATTGTGCACCGTCTTTAAACTGGCTGTAACACTCCTTAATCTATGTGATGCCCATAAAATCGTCCCTGAAAGCCATCTGAATTTTCCGAATGGTGTCCACCTGGCTGTCTCTCACAGTTTCTGGAAAAATTTGATGCAGCGCTGCTCCAGCCGTTCAGACATTTTCCTCACAATGAAAATCCGACGAGGGGGGAGGACCAGTGCTCACTCAAAGCCTGCTCACAGGTGAATGACACAACCAACAGGCATGAAAAAACTCACGCATGCGCACGAAGGTTCAAGCTTGGCTGATGCAATCACACGTGATTCAAATCCATAAGGTTATTGCAAAAAATAAAAAGGTCCGATACTTTTCTAACAGACCTCGCATCTATCTGTGGTGAAAATTTTGTCAAAATCCGTGCAGTAGTTTTGACGTAATCCTGCTAACAGACAGACAGACAAATTAACACCGATGATTTTATTACGTCCTTGGTGGTTGTAAAAATAAAATTCCTGATAAAATAATTATAAAGAAAGAATAAAAAATAAAGAATAATCATTTAAAAAAGCCTTGCATGGCTCCATGGAGGGGCAAACCCCCCCAAAATGGAAACAAAAGTATGGACAGCACACTCAATGACTTGCAGAATGATGCCCCCACTGGATCCACTGTCCTCTCCTCCTGGGAATGACCTGTATATGACCCCCCACCCCCCTATAGGATTCTTTTGTCCTCAGCTCCAAGATCTGTGTGCAACAGCTCTCTGTTTTTAGGCAGGTGAAGTAAGGGCCAAAAAAAAAAAAAAAATCCCCATTGAGTTTAGGGAAATGGTTCATGGCTCTGCTTCAACTGTGCAATATCCTCACAGGGGGAGTTTAAAATTCATTAGACCATTGCTGCCAACTGCCATTCAGAAGAATTTAATCACCTCTAGTTACCCCCTGTACGCTACACAACGAAAAATGCATGACAAAGCAGAAATACCCTCCCTCCCAAAAAAGCCAAGCAAACAAACAAAAGAAAAAACTAAAAAAAAGTTGTACAGCTCAGAATTTGACTCCAAAACAGACTCAAATCGCACGGTGTATGCCCACCTGAAGAGTGTACTTCCACTGAGGCACAAAACCATTTGCACTGTAATTTTTCAAAAACCATGACAATGTTTTCATTTGTATCCATTATTTATCCAAGTTTTCTGAAAATCTGTTCATTGGTGACTGTGAAAACACTTTTGGATGTATGTTCACGATCTGTGGTGCACAATCTGTACTTGATCTGTGGTGCACAACTGTATTTGGGGCATGTCCACCTCCCATTTGCAGTTTAGAAGGTGGATTGCACAATAAGATCCAAGGTGCAATGGGGTTGATTCATTTGTTTAATTAAAGTAGTCATGGGCATGTTCTGGGCATAGATTAAAAGACACTAATTAGAGGGTCATGTGTCATCCTTTTTAAAAGCTAGAGTGTGGCAGAAGCTGTGTTCAGTGTTATTTACAAAGTGGATCCAAGTGAGATGTTTTCTAATGAGGAACTGCTCTGCACAAACACATCACAGCAAGCCAGTAGAAGCAGCCACCAAAGCTCCCTGATGTGAAGCATTGAAGCAGACAGGCGGTTTTGTATTTTTCCATTCATGTTTAGTTTAATTTTGTTTAATGGCTGTGCTCAGCTCAGTTAGTGAAATTTATGTGTCATGAAACCATGTATCATGATGTTAGGTGCATCTGAGTACTGTACTGTTGCAAATAGTGAGAAAACTGCACTTAACTTTAGATGTATTTGGTTTTTTAGACTGCAGTAATTTCCTGTTTCCACATAACAGCAATCTGGACATGCCCTCACAAGTAGCAGTAGTAATTTCAAGGCTTAGACATTCATGATTATTATTATTATTATTATGTGCAAGGTTACAGACCAATTTGAATATCTTCATTACACTGTTATAATGGTGTCATGACAGTCAGTTCTTTGTATCGTGTCCATCTCTTGTCAAACATCTATGACCTAGTGCTAGAACTCGTCTGTAACCTTGCATATCTGATTCGAATAATCATTATGTCAACTTGCCATAAACTTGCCATTATGACAAAGACAACATCTGGTCATGTCACTTTGGTTAATGTCAATTTGTTATAATCAAGACAACCCAAAAAAATGACAACTTGCCGTTGCAAAAACAAATGACACTAAATGAGAGGAGTCATAAATGTTTATGACATTGACATAATGTTAATGACACATTCATGACTGTGTCATGTCACAGTTATGACAGCGTCATGTCACTATTATGACGATGCCTTCAACTAAAGTGTTACCTTATTTTCTCAATGAAATGAAATTTAAAAACATAGCAACTATGTAAACTTAGATGGTTGGTGTAAAAAAAAAAAATCTGATTTTAAGAATTTGCATTCAAATTTACATGTTCTGCATGTGAAAATCTTGTCATCCTATTTAATTCAATTCAATGCAATTCTTTTAGACTATGTCAAATCACAACATGTCACACCCTATCTTATACAAATGGGTTTAATAATATAGTAGAAAAATTTATGTTATGACATTTTTGGTTATTAATAATTATTATTGACTAAGTAAGTATAATTATAAGATAGAGAGAACAGATGAGTCTTTAATCTGGATTGAAATAATTCCTCAGAATCTGTTTTATTTCAGAGGGCATACTGTTCCACAGAAGACATACACAATAAGGAGAAAAAAACAAAAACAAAAACCTCAGCGAGCTGTTGACTTCTTTTACCTTTGGAACACATTGTAATCCTGCAATCTGAGAACACAGAATAGGTTGGTACATAAGGTTTAACAAGATAAAGCAAATAAGAGTGGGCAATTTATTTAAGACACTGTATATTAATTATAGAACCTCAAAATCTGGCCTGACATGAACGAACAGTTTCATTGTCCATTTATTATGAAGAAAAACAGAAGAAATAATAAAGTGATTGCCAGCCACTAGCCTGTGATCACCTTATTATTTCTTCTGTTTTTCTTGTTGCTAATTGCTTATAAATTATACTGTATTTGTTGTCTTTCTGCCCCTGATTCTGTTTTATCTCTCAGTTTAAGGTGTGGCTCCATCCAGAGATGGAAGTGGGTGTTTTCCTCTGCAGGCCTCCCGTCTTGTACACCAGCATGGACTCCCAAAATTTTCTGTATAATTTCCTGTATTGTCTATTGTGTCGGTAGCATGGCCTAAGCAGTGGGTCACCCCTTTGAGTCGGGCCTGCTTGAGGTTTCTTCCTAAAATCATCAGAGGGAGTTTTTCCCTTACCACTGTCACCTGTGTGCTTGCTCTAGGGGTTGGTAAGGTTACACATTACTTGTGTGAAGCACCTTGAGGCAACTTTGTTGTGATTTGGTGCTATATAAATTAAAATAAATTGAAATTGTGTATTTGCAGGTTGGGCTTGAGACTGTAAACAAATGTCTATTGTAATTTCTTCATCCAGATCCAAACACAAAGCAAGCCTTTTATCTTTTGATGATCCCTTTGCTGTGGTGACAATGCAACATTCTTATGAGTAATGTGAGCCATATTACAAATACAAGTTTTCTGTGCATCATTCCAGATTTCAACTCTAACTTCTGCTGCCAGCTCCATTTCTAAGGTCCTTCCCAGCTCTTTTTTCATCCATAACAACCTCCCCAAGGGTGCTGTAAAAAGTGCCAGGGGAAATCTAAATTTCAGAGTGGAACACCTTCTATGTTCTGGACATATTAATTAGGGAATAACCCTGTTGTGTCTGATTTGCTATGTTCATTCTGGTTGTACAAATTGACCTTTACACAGCATGAACGTCTGCAAATCATCCGACACAAGGGGGTTATTCCCGTTCTAATCCAATTCCATCGTTTGAACAGTTTATTTTTCAGTAGGTAATTCGATCGGCGAGGCTTACCGTGAGGCAGCGTCACTCCAACAGCGGTCAGGGCGTGAAGTAATCCATCAAATGTGAAAATCCATCAAATCCATCAAATACTAAACAGTAATTCTGCATCAGAATCCACATTAATACTTTCGTATAGCAGCTTAAACTCACCCATTTCGGTGACGGTGTCGGTACGGGACTTTCTCTCGCTCTCAGCTAACAATGCTAACAGCTAACAGCTAGCAGCGTGCGCGGCCGGTGTTCTGTCGAATTGTACTTCTCGTTGCATAAATCGACAATTCCATCGTTTGAACGGTTTATTTTTCAGTAGGCAATTTGGCCAGCGAGGCTTACCGTGAGGCAGCGTCGCTCCAACAGCGGTCAGGGCGCAGAGTAATCCATCAAATATTAAACAGTAATTCTGCATCAGAATCCACATCAATACTTTCATATGGCAGCTTAAACTCACCCACTTCGGCGACGGCGTCGCTACGCGACTTTCTCTCGCGCTCAGCTAACAGCGCTAACAGCTAGCAACGCGCACGGCCAGTGTTCTGTCGAATTGTGCGTCTCGTTGCCTAAATTGACACTCTGCATCCTGACAACATTGCACATGTGTGTGCAAGCGCAGTTGCGCGCAGGGCTGGCCTGTCAACCGGAATGACATCTCGTCAGAACACCAGTCAGGGTGCGGAGTAATAGATCCAAATGTGAAACGAATATTTTGCCACGGTTACCCCAATATTATAAGGTCTGAAATCTCACACAGTTAATCAGATTTGCAGAAAAAATGTAATAGGATTAGAAAGTCAGTTAATAGTGATGTATTTTCTGTGTATAATGTCATGATAATAATAATATGAGTAATAATACAAGGATTGTCGCTGGGCAGGTTCACTTTCTGCACTATCTGGTTGAAACACAGAGTGTTTTCCCAAAACACTTCTCAAAAAGAGAAAATGTCCTTGGAGATCGGCATTCAAATTCTGGCTTCATTATGCCTGCATTACCCTCAGTACGTTGCAATGCTCTCCAAGCCTTAATTATTATTATTATTGGATTTTGACAGAATACCTTGACAGATTTAATCTCATTTAGGAAAAGTATATGAATAAGGGGTCATTTTAATGGTGACAACTCAATGTCAAGCTAAATTGAAGTTGAGTCCTTCTGAATCCAATCAACCACATAACATCAAAATCATTTAACTGATGTTTTTTAATGTCTGAGAGATCCAATTCTCTCAGACACCTGCGGCTTCAAAAATTTAATGCAGGGTCTCTTTTGTTTGAGATGAATAAACCAAATCAGGTATTTACTTTACTTGGAATAAATCATACTGAACAGAGCAAATGAGGAGAATATTTCGTTGATTCAAGAAATGGGGAAAAGGTTCCATTGCTGAAGAACCTGTGTAGTTTTATTAAAAAGCCATGAGAAATTTCCTTTGAATAGTCAAGTAAGCTCTAGTTGTGATGAGTACACCTTGGTCTACAAATCCTTCTGATGACCATTTGAAGGCAAATATATCATGAATCTGAAGGGCCTGATATAAGTTTGCTCATGACATGCAGTATCTTCTGATGTAGAATCCCTTGGTTCTTCTTCTTTTGGTTCCATTAGGGGTCCCCACAACAGAACATCTGTCATCATTTCACCCTGTTCTCTGCATCTTGATGTCACACCAACCACAGCACAACCACAAATGTCCTCTTTGGTCCCTTCTCCTGCCTGTTGGCTTCATCCTCAGCCTCCTTCTCCCTATATACCCCGCATTCCTCCTCTGCACATGTCCAAACCATCTCAATGTCACTTCTCTCACTTTGTTTCCAAACCTTTCCACCTACGCTGCCCCTCTTATGTGCTCATTTCTCATCCTGTCTGTTCTTGTCACTCCAAAGGCAAATCACAGCATTTGCAGCTCTGCCACCTCCATCTTTGATTCCTTTTTGTCACGACCACCATCTCTAAAATACATAGCTGATCTCACTGCCGTCTTGTAAAGTTCACCTTTTACTCTATCCTTCTAACACATTTTTCATTCTTCTTACATCCTGCACTGTCCTCTTCAGCTCTGTACCACACTCTCCATTACTTTGAACAGTTGATGCCAGATATTTCTACACCCACCACCTCTGCTCCTTGCAACTGCACCACTGTCCAGCTCATCACACATGTACTTCTTCTTGTTCTGAATTTCATTCCTCTTCTCTCCAGAGTGTATCCCCACTTCTCCAGCCTCATATCAACCTGCTCTTGACTCTCACAACAGACCACAACATCATCTGCAACAATCATTGTCCTTGAAGACTCCTGTCTGATCTCTGCTATCATCCTGTACATCACCATAGCAACCAGGACAGGGATCGGAGCCTTGATGTAATCCTACCCTTATTTTGAAGATATCTGACAGCTCTTCTCTTGGCTCTCTGTCATCAGCTTTCTCCAAATATACAAACACACAATGTAACTCCTGTCCATCGCTATACTTCATCATCAGCAGTAAATATTGCATCTGTTTTGCTTTTTCTCAGTAGGAAACAACATTGCTATTTGCAGATCTTCACCTCTTTTCGCACCTTAGCTTCCACTTCTCACAACTTCATGCTATGGTTCATCATTTTTATGTTTCTGTAGTTACTGCAGCTTGGCACGTCACGCGTATTCTTAAAAATCATTATACTTCTCCATTCCTCAAGCATCCTCTCACTTTTCAATATTTTAATAAACATTCTGGATAAAAGCACAACTGCCATCTCCCTGAAACGCCTCCATGCCTCCACTGGTATGTCATCTGGGCCAACTTCCTCTGCATTCTTCATCATCTTCATAGCTGTCCTCACTTCACCCTTTTCAATTTGCTGTGCTTCCTGCTTCACTCTCCCCACATCACCCACCATTCCTTATATCTCTCATTACCTTTGTCCATCAGCTCCTCAAAGTACTTGCTGCACTTTCTTAACACGCTCTCCTTGCTTATCAGCACATCTCCATCTTTTATCACCCTAGCCTGCCGCACATCATTTCCAGCTCAGTCACTCTGACTGGCCAGTCGGTGCAAGTCCTTTTCACCTTCCTTTGTGTTCAGCTTCATATACAGCTCACTATACAACATTTTATCCATTTTTTCCTGCTGTCTCTTCACCTTAAGCTACATCTCTTTGAACTCCCTTTAGTGCCTTGTAAAAGTATGTTCACTCCCTTGTATTTTAGCCTAGTTTTTTTTTTTTTTTTTGCATTGTAACCTGTAATTTAAATGGATTTTTATTTGGATTTTATGCAGCTGACTTTTGCAAAATAGTCCAAAGCGATGAAGTGAAATGGGGGGGGGGGGGGGGGGGGGGGAGTTGTATTAAAATTCATAAATAAATGAAAACTACCAAGTGGTGGGTGTGTATAGCTCAGCCACATAGTGTGTGCACCCAGTACATTCTGAGTGACCGGTCCCAACCCCAGATAAATAAGGAGGGTAGAAGGAAGCAGAGCGCCAGGTTAACAATGCCACCAGTGGTGTTGCCCAACAGGGTGCTGGCAGAAATCGGGCTACTGCTGGGAGAAAAGGAAAAAAGGGAGGAGAACATGTCTGGAGGCAGTGGAGAAGGAGCAGCGTCACAAGGGTGAAAGTAAGTAAGTAAACTTTATTTGTATAGCGCTTTTCACAGACAGCAGTCACAAAGTGTTTCACAGTGGTGAACATATATAAAAGATCATACAGTCAAACACATAATATAAAATGCAGCAACACGATCTGCAATAATGAGCAGCTCTGTTTTTTCTGGGTTGAGCTTAAGGCTGTTGTTGCTTAGCCATTGCTTAGTTTGTGTCAAGTAGTTGGTTAAGGAACTCAGTTTGTGAACTTCAGAAGCCTTAAACGAACAGTACAACTGAGGATCATCAGCAAATAGATGGTAGGACACTTCACTGAACTGCTGGATTATCCGACCAAGAGGAAGAACATACAGCAAAAGCAGGAGAGGGCCCAGAACAGAGCCCTGGGGCACACCACACAGCAGGTTGCTTGGCTCTGACATAATGTGGTTGACAAACACACTAAAACTCCTACCAGCCAGGTATGAGGAGAACCACTGGAGCACTGGACCGGACAACCCAATCAAATCCTGCAGCCTGTTTATCATGATCTGGTGGTCGACTGTGTTGAAGGCTGAGTTCAAGTTGTTGTATCATGGTGTGGATGGGAGGAGAAATGTATCATAGTGTGGAGAGGAGAAATGGTGTTGAGGTCATTTTAAAGGAAGAGTACATTAAGAATGTGCTGGAGGTTACATGAATATCTGACAGGGTGATGAGTGTGAAGTTGGAACTTCACACTCAGGCATGATGATGAATGTCATCAGTGCATATGCCCCGGAGGTGGGATGAAGTCACTGTCAAGTCACTCTCAAGTCTGAATCTGCAAGTCCCAAGTCAAGTCCCAAGTCATGTCTCAAGTCAGTCATTATGACTTAAGACTTGACTTGGGACTTGCAGATTCATGACTTGAGAGTGACTTGATGGTGACTTTGTCCCACCTCTGATATGCCCCACAGGTAGGTTGTGAGATGAAGGAGAAAGAAGATTTCTGGAGTGAGTTAGATGAAATGGTGGAGACTGTGATCAAGCATGAAAGGGTAATGGTTGGATTGGACTTCAGCGGACATGTTGATAAAGGAAACAGGGCTGATGAGGAAATAATGGGTAGATATGCTGTCAAGGAGAAGAATGTGGAAGGGAAGGTGGAAGTAGACTTTGCAAAAAGGATGGAACTGGCTGTCATCAATATGTACTTTGAGAAAAATGAGGAGCATGGAGTTTGCATGGATGGATGGATGGATGGATGCTAATAAACCAATAACCTGCCGGTTATTGGTATTGAGAAATTTGTTTCTGTGACAACTGTGGAAACTCACTCTGAGTAGCTCAGTGTGACCGCAGCAGTGGAAACGTGCAGCGCACAGGAACAGTAAAAGGCACAGCAGAAGAGAGAGACAGACAGAGAGGGACGCACACAGACAATAGCAGACAATACAGATTTATATGGCTATAGAGAGGCATGGCAGTTGGTGACAGCCGCTGCAGTGACATCCAAACCCAGCAGGCTTCCGGCTCTGTTCTCTGTCTCTGCATGTACACACTGCAGTTTCTCCAGAACCTCTTATCTGTCATGGCTACAGATGGCTGCTGTGCCAACACAAACCGCTGATCTTTAGTTATGACAGACATTCGCTGTGTATGGATGTTTGCACATTGCTGTGTGCGTTACTACACTGAACTGTGTGCCTCCAGCTAACATTTCAGAAATACACCCATTTCCTGGAGACACACACACACACCGGATCAGCACTCATATCCATTTCAGCTCTTTAGATGGTTTTCGATGTCACAAGGCCACGTGTTGTTCTGTCACCTTCAGATCTACTCAACAAATAGCTCTGCCGCTTCCCTGCGTGCTTTCTAATTCGCGCTCCGTCTCCATGCTTCGCCAGAGGAGAGAGCAGCAAAGTAAAGCGAGACGGATGTTGGGATGGAGAGCGAGAGAGAAAGGATGATGGAGAGATGGTGTGGGGAGTTTGATTCTGCAGTTGTCAAAGGTGCTGCATTATTGATGCGCTGAGGATCCCACATTGTCGCTGAGCTTCTCAGTCTGTCGCGTCACCTCCCACATGCATGCGTGCGTGCGGTGTACTCGTTTGTTGTGATCCCACAAGTCCTGCAGGAGCTGTCAACACTGCCGCATCACGGCCACCTCAGTCAGTAGTGATGCTCTGACCACATGGGAAGTGCGCAAACACAGATTTCACAACAGATTTTGTTGGTTGGTTGGGGGGGATTTTGTCTTATACTGAAGATGTGCAGATCTCTGAGCCGCCTGACATTTTCTTTCCGTGTGGCTGTGGGACTGCATTGTGAGGCTGCACGCTGTGCAGATATGTGTACTAAATGATAAATATGTGACATTGAAGAATGGACCTTCTGCTCTGAGCTTTGTCTTCTGAATCCTTTAGGCAGTCTCCTCAGCAGACACTACATCTCACCGTAACACATGAATACTCCAGCACATAATGTCAGCTTATTTGTCACTGGCAATGCCTCATTAAAACATGCAGTCAAGTCCATATATATTTGGACATTGATAAATATTTTCTTTTATTTCAGCAGTATGTCACACAGTAATAGAATTTAATGCATTTGCGTAGTCACAGGACAGTTTTTGTTGAAATATAAATGCACCCATGGGTGCCCAAAACTACCAAAATTGCACTATAAGGGGTGATACAAATGTTTTAACTACTCATGACAGGTGGGTGTATCAACACTCAAAAAACTGATGCATTGGATGCATTGGCTCATAGGGAATCGTTTTGACCGTTGTGGTTTTTCTGTAATTATTGTATGGCTTTTGCCTTACAATATAAAGTGCCTTGGGGCAACTGTTGTTGTGATTTGGCGCTATATAAATAAAATTGATTTGATTTGATTGGATGAACTCAATGAAATTATGAGCAGGATTTCCATCTAATAAATATATGTAGCCCCAACTCAAATAAAGCACATCTATGCAAGATAATTTCATTTAATTCAGTTGGGTCTACATATGAAGAGGTCAGGCGCAAAACCTCGTAAACGCCACGCCCACGGAAAATGAGATAACCATTGCAAGGGAAAGCTTACCGAGGCTCATATCCGATAACAAAATCAATTCTGCTGCAACATCCCATAAATCCTGTGGTAAATGCAAGTCAAGATGCGGTTTGTATGCAGAACCTCGTAAGCACCATCCCAGTTTGTGTGCAAAACCACATAGTGAACAGCGCACCACTCACTGGCATGTATCTCGGTCACGTGACGCAAAGATTGCGGCACCCACGAGAGCTTCCCTGATGCTGCATTTACACATAACGACAACACGTCACGAATGCCACAAAGTATACATTCTTGGCAGCTGATCATGAATGTGATGATTTGTGTCCTCAGGGACTGCTGCAACCTGTTACCATGTAACTGCGCATCGTTAAGTTCTGTCACATTGTGAATGAGGCGAATTGTCTCCACTCACACCCATAGTCATCCATCTGTTGATGAACAATTCAGATTGCTCCAGTTTGCTCCTTTAAATCCACAACTCTGTGACTGCATGCTTAGTTGGGCTCTGTGCCATGGAGTGGCGCAGAGAAGAGGAGGAGACGGAGAGAGCCAGATGTGTGGCTTCACGCGGCTCTCATCTCACTCGTTTTCCTAAACATCAGGCGCAGCAGCAGGTGGAACACCTGCAGGAGCACGCTGAAGAGCATTGGAACGAAACTTTTAGCCGACTTGGTGTCGCTGTCCTAGCGTACATTAAAGTGATGGACTTACTGAGTTTTGCAAACAAACTGAAGGTGGAGATACCAGGTTTTGCAGCCAAATATATTAAAGGTTGCTAATTAACACATTTCTGAATAAAGGTTGATTTTTGAGATTCTGATATTTTGTTCAGTGCACCATAACCATTTCATAACAAGAAAGAATTATTCATGGAGATGTACAACTTCCATCAGGTAAACATCCTTATTTAAAACAAGAGTGGTCTGGTGGAGATA
The DNA here is from genome assembly GCF_902500255.1 of Thalassophryne amazonica. Taxonomy (NCBI): domain Eukaryota; kingdom Metazoa; phylum Chordata; class Actinopteri; order Batrachoidiformes; family Batrachoididae; genus Thalassophryne; species Thalassophryne amazonica. The sequence goes on from NC_047112.1 coordinate 87,148,939, forward strand.
CAGGATTTTGCACCTGAACTCTTCATATACACTCAACAAAAATATAAACGCAACACTTTTGGTTTTGCTCCCATTTTGTATGAGATGAACTCAAAGATCTAAAACTTTTTCCACATACACAATATCACCATTTCCCTCAAATATTGTTCACAAACCAGTCTAAATCTGTGATAGTGAGCACTTCTCCTTTGCTGAGATAATCCACCTCACAGGTGTGCCATATCAAGATGCTGATTAGACACCATGATTAGTGCACAGGTGTGCCTTAGACTGCCCATAATAAAAGGCCACTCTGAAAGGTGCAGTTTTATCACACAGCACAATGCCACAGATGTCACAAGATTTGAGGGAGCGTGCAATTGGCATGCTGACAGCAGGAATGTCAACCAGAGCTGTTGCTCGTGTATTGAATGTTCATTTCTCTACCATAAGCCGTCTCCAAAGGTGTTTCAGAGAATTTGGCAGTACATCTAACCAGCCTCACAACCGCAGACCACGTGTAACCACACCAGCCCAGGACCTCCACATCCAGCATGTTCACCTCCAAGATCGTCTGAGACCAGCCACTCGGACAGCTGCTGGAACAATCGGTTTGCATAACCAAAGAATTTCTGCACAAACTGTCAGAAGCCGTCTCAGGGAAGCTCATCTGCATGCTCGTCGTCCTCATCGGGGTCTCGACCTGACTCCAGTTCGTCGTCGTAACCGACTTGAGTGGGCAAATGCTCACATTCGCTGGCGTTTGGCACGTTGGAGAGGTGTTCTCTTCACGGATGAATCCCGGTTCACACTGTCCAGGGCAGATGGCAGACAGCGTGTGTGGCGTTGTGTGGGTGAGCGGTTTTCTGATGTCAATGTTGTGGATCGAGTGGCCCATGGTGGTGGTGGGGTTATGGTATGGGCAGGCGTCTGTTATGGACGAAGAACACAGGTGCATTTTATTGATGGCATTTTGAATGCACAGAGATACCGTGACGAGATCCTGAGGCCCATTGTTGTGCCATACATCCAAGAACATCACCTCATGTTGCAGCAGGATAATCCATGGCCAATGTTGCAAGGATCTGTACACAATTCTTGGAAGCTGAAAATGTCCCAGTTCTTGCATGGCCGGCATACTCACCGGACATGTCACCCATTGAGCATGTTTGGGATGCTCTGGACCGGCGTATACGACAGTGTGTACCAGTTCCTGCCAACATCCAGCAACTTCGCACAGCCATTGAAGAGGAGTGGACCAACATTCCAAAGGTCACAATTGACAACCTGATCAACTCTATGCGAAGGAGATGTGTTGCACTGCATGAGGCAAATGGTGGTCACACCAGATACTGACTGGTATCCCCCCCAATAAAACAAAACTGCACCTTTCAGAGTGGCCTTTTATTGTGGACAGTCTAAGGCACACCTGTGCACTAATCATGGTGTCTAATCAGCATCTTGGTATAGCACACCTGTGAGGTGGGATGGATTATCTCAGCAAAGGAGAAGTGCTCACTATCACAGATTTAGACTGGTTTGTGAACAATATTTGAGAGAAATGGTGATATTGTGTAAGTGGAAAACGTTTTAGATCTTTGAGTTCATCTCATACAAAATGGGAGCAAAACCCAAAGTGTTGTGTTTATATTTTTGTTGAGTGTATTTATTATGTAGAAATCCTGCCCATAATTGAATTGAGTTCATCAAATGAGTCATTTGTTTGAGTGATACACTCAAAAAAACTGGCTCATTGGATTGGATTCCACCTAATAAATATGGCCCTTGATCTAATGGATGGAATTTGCGCAGGAAGAGAATTCCATAATTGGGCCGTAGATGGTAGATATGATCTTGCAAGGTGTGATCTTGGGACTTCCACTTCTAGGTCATTGGGTCTCAAAGACCGTTGCAACCTGGGGTCATGGACATAGATGTTTGGCATCACCTGGCATAACAACTCAGAGGCCTCCCTGTAGAACATACGATGGAAGAGGGTGGCTGCTCCAACTGCCCTTCGGTGGCTCAGCGGCTGAGTACGATGATCTGCATACTCATTTTTGGCAGACCAATGACTCGCTTAGCTCTATTTTGGATCTTGAACTGGTCCTTCAGAAGGAAGGATAGGGGAGGGGACACAGATCACAAACCTGAGAGGGAAGAAGGTGAACGGGTGCTGCAGTGTTGGTGATGCATATAGGTAGGGCAAGGGAAACGTGGGTGCTATCGAAGCAGGAGATGAACATTGCAGGGGAGAGAGTGGCTGTATGAAACTGAAAATAAACAGGAGCAGTCAACCTCCAGTTTTGATACACAAGACAAGAGGTGGATGTGAGGAGGCGAGCGCAGACACCCCTGGGCCATTGCAGAGGACACGGTTGACTGGAAATCGGCGTTGGCTGAATGACCAGAAATGGACAAGGTAAGGAGTGCTTCCTGTGATTGTGGATGAGCCTGTTCTGCCTAATGCTCCCATCTATTTTCCACACCTCCACCATCCGCTGCAAGAGAGCAGTCTAAGGATTGCTGCCCATAAATGGAAGAGTCCGGTTTTGTCTTCTTTTTTTTTAAGTGGAATTTTAGCAAACGTCATTTCAGTTTGTATGTGATGATTTAAATTATAGTAGATGTCACTTTCCTGTGAAAGGTTCTTATTGTCTAATGTCTATACATCAAATGTATACTGTGGTGGGTACAAGTATGTGGCAGATGTAAGGCATATATTTGTGCCGGTAAAAGCAGTTTTACTTTTTCTAACCCTTATCTGTACTTAGAGACGAGCAGTTTTTTTTTTTCTTTTTCTTTTTCCGACTTACTCCTACACTTTGAAAAGGCTTCATACAAAGCTTTGATCAGTACATTTGACATGCAGTGCCAATGTCAGAGCTGTAACAGTCTATCATTAGTCATGCTCAGTGTGTGGGTAGGGTAAATGACCTCCTCTGTCTGTGCCTTTGTTTCTATGGAAAGCATCTCTACTTCAAACTATCGGCCAAATACTGGTAATAGTCCAGGGTCTAAACACGGGTAACATAAGAAGGTGTAGCTTCTTCTTTCTTACTTTTTTCAAGGTTTGGGAATATCTGAGCAACAAAGATTTGGCCTAATGCACTCATGCTTTGTGGTATAATAATTTGCTACAGGAATGGTATTATAATGACTTTAAGCAGGACTGGTTTTGTTTTTTGTTTGTTGCCTCAATAAACGACTCACTGCTCTCGTGAGTGCTCATACTTTGAATAATTTCTGCTTTTCCAGACTTCATGTTGTAAACAAAACCTTTTTCTTAGTTGTTATATTATTTATCCATTTTCTCTATAAATACTTTGACTCTACAGACTAAAAGTACGGAAGTGTTTTAATTGAATCTTGCAGAACTAAAGATTTTGTTCACGTCAGTTGATTTTAGTGTCTCATTATGGAGCCAGCAGTGCAGTATTTTACCGTGTATTGAAGTTTGTTTGTTTTTTGTCTATACCACAGAAGCGCATTAAAGACAGAGATGTACTGTTGTTGAAATCCCTGTGCTGAGCAAATTCAATTAAATGCCAACACCCCCGGTAAGTTACAGCAAGTAGAGTAATAAATGTGTTTGACTTAAATCATATTTCATCAGTGCTTCTTTGGATTTTATGACCGTGACCTTAAAGCATGTATAATCAGTTTCTGCCTTTGGGCTCCTGACTCTCTCCACCATCACAGTGACACACAACCTCACCCTTCAACTTGCAAAACTCCCACTCGTATTTTGCTTTTATCGCACGCCATGAAGTGAGCTGGAGATTCCATTTCACAGCGACTGTAATGTCGGAGTTTATAATATTTTTTATGGCGATTTGTTCATCGGCGAAGGACTTCTCTTCAAGAATTATCTGCAGTGAAAGGCAATTATCTGAGAAAACATGATGCAAGCCAAATGATGGACGGAAAGATAAAAATAGAGAAAAATAGGAAGAAAGGAATGGTTAGATGGACAGATAGAGAATGTATTGTGTTGGCCATCTTCCCAGAATGAAGGCATCGATCAGGAGGAAGAGAGCATCACACTGTTTCCTCTGAAGGAGACGGGCTAATAATGGTGAAAGCAGCCATCATCTCCCCTGCTCATGCTATCCTTTGCTCTTTTCCTTTACGGAATTTTTCTTGGAAAACAATCATTGTCTCGTTTGCGGACCGACTCGCTTCCCCACAAAGATCTGACATTTGAAAAGCAAAAGCTGTTCAGCAGCAGAAGTGGGTGTCGAACAGCAGCATGTCCTCTCCAACGTTGCCTCACCTGTCACTCATGCACGTCCGTGAGCTGCCAAAATCCCACTGTGTGTCAAGAAAAAAAATGGAGTAATCAAAAAGGCTGAAATTCAATGGTCCAATCACAGCTGGCGCATCTTAAATGCAACTACCTGCTTGTCATACGGGTGCCAGGCAGTACAGAAAATACCAAGGTCAACATGGAAACTTGATGTGACAATATTAAAAGTATATGGAGAAACGTGACAGCAAGATTAGTGCTAATTTGGCAAGTACTAAGTAAGTATTGCAGCATCCCCTATACAGTAGTTGAAATAAGACAACATTATATGGGATTTGTCACATTTGTCTTCTGAGCAATCCTACAGATTTGGTTTTGATTAATCAAAGTGTTGCCTCTGATTTCAATTGGCAGCTCTGGCTGACTGCTTTGCACAACTGAAACATCATATACACAGAATTGTGACTATTGGAATGAAATGCACCTGTGCCAATTCACATGAGGACAGGTCAAAATTTGTGGACTGTGAAATGTTGTTTAAGCTTTTTTATTAAAGCTAACATGACAGTTACATCAAATAATTTGACAAGACACATTTCAATATGTCAGCCAGAGGAACTGCCACAGTACTACCAGACAGAAGAATTCTGCTTTAACATCCACTGTCACATCAACAGTTATTAATGAAAACACATGTTGAGTATTATAGTGACACCTATAGGAGAAATGCCAACAAATTGCTACACATTCTCTCAGCTGCCTTTCCGCTACACATGCCAAGTTTGGCCTTGATATGTCACGGTATTGTACAAATATTACCTCACATCCTGTGTGGCAAGATTATTACTGTATATGATGCACCATGTCATTGCTGTCACAGGGTTTCAGTTGAGATTTTAACTTGCACGAATGACTTGTGTCATGCTCACGGTACCATAAGTGAAATGTGTAGTGCTTTTAATGTCTTCCGCCACAGTCTCCATTTGTCAAATGAAAAGCACCTGCTTACAGCAGAATGCAGAAAAGACAAAAAGCTCTGTGTGCATGTAATTTTGATCATGCACAAACTGGGGAGAGCTAGCATTTTCCGTTTGGTATGTTTATGAATTTTGGGTCAAGGATGAACGGCGCCAGAATCGAACATTGATAGGACTAATATTTTTAAAGAAGCTACATATATTAGCTAAAAACACTGAACAACAGACGGTGATATTTACATTTTGGACTCACACGCCAATCCAGCAGGGGGAGGTAAATCATCTATATATTAAAAGCGTGAGTGCATGATTTTATTTAGTAAATTCATTGTAAGTATACAATATAATTGTAAATACATTAACAATAATAATAATAACCTTTATTTAACCAGATAAAATCCCATTGAGATCGAGACCTCTTTTACAAAGGTGACCTGGCCAAGAAACGCAGCAGCACATGTCATAATAGACAGGTTAACATCATCAAGAGAACATTAATAACAAATAAAATACAATCCTCTTGGTCATTGTGACTTGTAACAATGAATTTAAATACATGGATGACACAACTTATTTCCATTGTGGTCCATTAAAAAAACAAATGTCAAAATAAAATAATACTACTACTAATAATAATACTACTAATAATAGTGTGTATATGATAACAAGAACCTAAACAATTTGTAAATACATTAAGACAGTAAATTAACATAAAAAAAAACCTTACGTAATTAACAGGAAATACAAGTGTTGAGTTCTTCTAAAAGCTGTTGAGGTCTGAGGTTCTAAAAACATTCTGGAATCACATGCCTTTTGAACTCCTTATAGAAACTTTGCATAATTTATTAACCACCCTTGAAAAATGTCAGCTACCTATTTTATAAACACTACCCAATCTAGAGCCTGGGGATCCCCATGGACAACACACTAGTACTATATAAGTTGCCAGATGGGCAAGTTATATGTTTACAACTGGGAAACTTGTAGAATTTACCTTCCTGAGTTGAATAAAAGCATTTCTTGAAGTTGAGTTTACTTACATTTTTAAGGCATAAGTTTTCAGTATAAGCACTCTGGTTATTTTTACAGTATTGGTGGTTTCCCTCACTCTTTTTGCGTGGTTTTTGAGAAGTGCTGTAACAACGTGGTTACTTTGATGCAGTCTTGTGGATGTCAGAACCACGTATGGGAGACAATCTGAACGAAGATGCGTCGTGTTGCTATTGCTCTTGCTCATGGTTGCACAGCACTCAACCATAGGGCAAACGCTAAGTAAACTGCGTGTGTGTGTGTGTGTGTGCGTGCATGTTTGTGTGTGCATCCCACTGATGTCAGAGAGAACAAGCTGTCATTCAGACAGTAAGATCACAACAGGAATGTGGCATCAGAATGTGACGTGTCAGAGTGACAGCTTACAGCAGAGACTTTGTCTGGGGTGTGACACGCTGGCACCCTGAACAGACACATAAATAGACAGAAAGATGACTGGTCCTTTTTTATCTCACAACCTTTCTCTCACATTTTTTCCTTTCCAAATCTCCAAATTCTGTTATACTTTCCCTTCTTGTGCAGCCTTCTTCGCAGAGCTTTACTGTTTTCATTATCGTTCTTTTATCTCATTGTCCTGTTACTGAAAGACCAATTTAGGTTCATCTCCCATTACGCTCAATTCTTCCCCTAACCCACATGCTTTCTCTTTTCCCCCTCACAGTACCACAGAAGATGAGAAGAGATCATAGTAATCAGGTCAGCTTGTCTGTCCATATGTGTGTGAAGTTTGTGTGACGTTAATTCATTTACACACCATCTAAAGATGGAATCCAAACCATCCATTTTACTTGATCTTAATTTGGATCATGATTTTGGGATTTCTAAATAAGCAAGTAAGTAAGACTTATTTATATAGCACTTATTTATAACCATTGGACACTCAAAAAAATAGGAGCTAAAAGAGGCACACACCAATTTAAATGCATATGTTGTGAAAACAAACTAGATGGCAAAATGTATGTATCTGTATGGAAACTTTGACCCATGCATATGAACATTTTGGAGATGAAGTGATGCCAGAGTTGGAAAAATGTGAATGGCAGCATTACACAAATAATGATGCGTATGCTAGTGAGTCATAACTCACATATACGTAGTTGGGCTTTACCACACATTTAAAAAGTAGAGTTTTTACTTGTGACAGCCATAATTATTCTATATGGACGCTTGTATGTATGTATGTACTGTATGTATAGATAGATAGATAGATAGATAGATAGATAGATAGATAGATAGATAGATAGATAGATAGATAGATAGATAGATAGATAGATAGATAGATAGATAGATAGATAGATAGATAGATAGATAGATAGATAGATAGATAGATAGATAGATAGATAGATAGATAGATAGATAGATAGATAGATAGATAGATAGATAGATAGATAGATAGATAGATAGATATTTGAGAGTTCGACATAGTTTCTTAGCTGTTCCTAGGACTGCACTCTTCTGGACAAAGACCTTTGCCGTTGCAGCTGGAATCTGCTGGAGCCACTCTTCCAATTAGGGGGTTACAGCTTGTAATTTCTATCTGGTTCTTTATGTAATTTACTGGCCCTTTCCAAGAACCAAACCATTGTATTCCTCATTTTGGATTTATTAAAGGTCACAATGAAAACCGGACCAGACCCCTCACAGACAGTGTCTATCTTGTGAAAGGCCCAGAAAATGGGTCATACAGCACTTTTTATACAATGTGGGCGTATACAATGGGTGTAGTTTACTCTCACATTTCTAATGTTACTGGCTCTCACAGATAGGGGGAGCCCTCCCTGTATCTAAAACTTAGACATAAATGATGGAAATAAAACTTAACTATGTTTAAACGTTAAATCAGATCCCAGAGACTTCCAATCAAACAGCAAAAGCAAGCACGTGATAACTAACATAAAATAAGGACTTAGCACAGATATTATCTAACAAGCTCCTGGTGCGCCTGTTATCGCTGGGACCACTTTGGCCTTTTCCTTCCACATCTGCTCCAGTTTATCCTTCAGCCGTTGGTACTTCTTGATTTTCTTGTGCTCCTTCTTTCTGATGTTGCTGTCAGTTGGAATTGCCACATTGATCATAACTGTGGTCTTCTTTCCCTTGTCAACCACCGCTATGTCTGGTTGTTGGCCAGCAGCTGCTTGTCTGACTGGATTTTGAAGTCCCACAGGACCTTAGCCCTGTAGTTTTCAACCACCTTTGGTGGCATCTCCCATCGGAACTTCTAATCCGTATGTGGCACAGATGTTCCTGACACTTGGTTGTGCCTCTCAATATATGCTATCCCAGCTTGCATCTGCTATGTGCTGGACTGTCTCTGTCCACATTTGCACAGCCTGCATCTTGGGTCCTGTTAGCTGTGGTAGACTCGTGCCTGGATCAAGTGCTTAGGGCTTGTTCTTGTACTGCCATGATCAGAGCCTCTGTCCTATCCTTTCGACCTTCCATTTCCAGCCACTGGTAGATCTTCCTGATGTCAACCACTTCCTCTGTCTGAGGCATTCTTGCAGCAGCTCACTTTAGGGGGGCCATCTTTCTGATATATTCATAGATGCTCCTCAGATCATCCTGGATTGTTACTGTGACAGTTAATAGTCCTCGCTGTAACACCCCCCCCCGTTGCTGGACAAATGATAGAATTAACCCTATAAGAAATGTATGTATCAATAATGATACGTATATCATTACAGGATTAAGAAACATAAATGTAATGATGTCAGTTGGCTTTTTAATGATGGTCATGTTGGACTCTTTGAATTTGGAAATATAGAAGCATGCAAACCCATGTGAAAGAACTTCAGACAGTAGGACGATATTCTACGTCGCCACTGTGCGCCACTTTCAGGATAATTACAATCAGTGGGATGTGATTGTGTTGAAGGGTATATTCATTATTTATTATTTGGTTTGTCCAGTCTGGTTTACACTTATCCTCAATTTCCCTGAGGGAGTCTTCCCAAGCGATCAATAAGGTTCTATCTAATCTAATCTAATCAAATCTAATGTATTTTTAATATGTGGTTTATGAACACTATGCATTTTACACCACAACTAAGTGGAGATATGGCTGACTGTAAATCTATAAAAGAAATACATACTAAATACTAATAATAATACTAAAATGCACCATCAGTGGTGGCTCATAGGTGATGATATGCAATATGAAGAATTAATATAACTGTCTTCCTTTTTGCCATCACTCCCATGGGAGCTGTTCATGTTTCTGAACCATGGTGCTTTTTGTGAAAGACAACTGATGGCATAAGACGACATGCCATGCAACACACCCAGTCACACAAGACACACCCAAATAATAAAATATCAAATACTGTTGAGTCTACTTTCCTGTGGGGTACTTGCTTAAAACGAGTTTATTTTTTTCTGCAGTGCAATCCAGCTGACTGCCCCCATGCATGTGAGCACAAACATGCAGGAGCACCAGTGTCTGCAACATTTGGGTTAAAAATGGATCTGATTTCTGACCTTATTAATAAATGTGAATTGTGGTCAACATGCAAAACTGCAAAATATTTCCTCTTTTGTCTTCTTATCACACATGCAGTACGATCATTGACAAATCCTTTCTTGTGTAATTTATTTAAGCAGGATACATTTTTTGTGGAAGGTGACTGAAAAAACCTCAGGAATTTACGAGGTCTGAATGTGGACTGTGCACATCTATACAGTTATGCCTTTTAGCTTCTTTAAAATGATCCAGACAAATTGCCGTAGATTGACTCAGAGTGTATTATCTTTGTGTAAAAGGAATTTTTCACCATTTATGTAGTCCCATGATGCATTTTAAAAACAATTTAGCTCTTTGGTACATTTGCATGTGCAAAATAGTCCAAAATGCACATAAAAAACATCCAAGCACAAATGTGTTTGTATGTATTGTATGACAGGTGGTTTTTTCATGCATGCGATGTGATTGATTAAATAAATCCCTCATTCATTCATTCAGGAGGGATAGGCTTTATATAACTTTATATGTGTGGATGGAGTGAAATCCTGATTGGTTATATCCAGTCTATACCCTTTACCATCTGTAAAGACAGCTCTGAATGCAAACAAAACAAATAAATAAATAATCCAAGCATGTCTGCTTTTCTAAGTATCATCTTGAGATCACGGCTCTTCCAAAGAACAGGTTCCAAATTTCAGAACCGGAGCTGTTCATCTTTTTCTTTATTTACGGCCTCCTTCACCTCACAATCAATGTTTTCCCCTTCAACCCCATTGTGCCAGCTGCCAGCGTACACACTTCTGTGGCACACTGTAGCAAAGAGATGGTACCACTGTGGCACACACACACAAAAAAAAAAAACAGTCCAAGAAAATAGTGTCATGGGAGTCAACGCACATATCTTGAACATTTTCAGGATACAGCCTGTGACTGTTTTTCAGCCCTCAATACATCAACTACACCCATTTTTTTCATAGATAGTTCAGTGAATGTAAAGCCACACACCTGTGACATTTTGCCTTGAACCTGTTGCAGGGTGGTTGTAACCCCCATGTGACTGTACCCTTAGTTAATGTGTTTTGAGTATAGCATGAAATAAGTCAATGAGAGTGTCACTTATTGCTGTCTTTAAGAAACAGGTGCAATAGGTGCTCAGGCCCCATTTGCACCTGACATTAGAATGTGTCTCACATCCAGATTGTATCTCAATTTGATTTTAACCTAATTAAATTAACACATGGTATTAATGTGTGTCTCCAACTCAGCTACATGTGGTGTGCAGCCAGCACATTCTGAGTGCTGGTCCCAAGCCTGGTTAAATGAGTAGGGTTGCCTCAGCAAGGGCATTTGGCATAAAAAAGCCACAAATATGCAGGTCAGAAATCAAAATTCCACACCAGATAGGTCAAGGCCTGGTTAACAATGCTATTGCCCAACGGGGTTTCGACTGAAATTGGGCTACTACTGGGTGAAGGAGAAGAGGAGGAGAATGTGTTTATACACAGTGGGAGAGGAGGAAAACTTGACTGGTTTAAGTGAGAGTCGGGACTTTGAATGCTGGCAATACGACTGGTAAAGGAAGAGAATTAGCTGAAATGATGGAAGGACGAAAGGTAGACATATTATGTGTACAAGAAACCAAGTGGAAAGAAATGTTTCTGTGAAGGCTCTCAGTTGTCCAGGTGGTTTCCATAGTAGAGAAGCTTGAATCTTCGACTGGACTGGGTTGCTTGATGCAAGGACGTTTCGCTTCAAATTGCAGAAGCTTCCTCAGCTAAAATTCTTGCTCTGATAGTCTGACTTCTGTCCTGACCCTTGTAGAGAAGAACAAACAGAAGCCACAGAAGCTGGAGTTTTAAACCTAACCAGACACCTACCGAGAGGCAGACTGCTATTGGCTAGTGACTAAACAATTGCTCTAGTTAGCACCTTCCTAATTACAGGGTAGCTGTCCCTCCTAACAAAAGGACTGATGCCTCTCCTGACGGCTCTCCTGACACGTCTTCTGATGACGTGAATGACTCATTACCATGAACAAAAGACTGAAACTGCTTTGACTTGAGTACCCCATTGTAAACAGGGGACAAAGTGTGTCTCAGACCCCCTCCCCAGTTAAGGCTGGCTTTCATCTGTTTCACATACAATGCCTCCTTCATCCCTCTCTCAAACCATTTCTTCTCTCTGGCTAACATTTTAACTTCCTTGTCCTCAAACGTGTGGTTACTGTCTTTAAGGTGGAGATGAACTGCAGACTGAGGTCCACTGGCGCCCTCTCTGCGGTGCCGGTATAGCCTTTTGTGTAACAGCTGCTTAGTCTCACCTATGTAGTGTTTGTTACAGTTTTCCTGACATCTGATAGAGTACACTACATTGCGCTGTTTGTAACTAGCGATCCTGTCCTTAGGGTGAACTAATTTCTGTCTCAAGGTGTTAACAGGTTTAAAGTAAACTGGGATTTTGTGCTGTCTGAAGATCCTCTGTAGTTTTTCCCCTACTCCTGCTAAATAAGGGAGAGACACTCCCCTTCTTCTTGTCTCCGTCTCCTTTTTAGCTGAGGAAGCTTCTGCAATTTGAAGCGAAACGTCCTCGCATCAAGCAACCCAGTCCAGTCCAAGATTCAAGCTTCTCTACCAAGTGGAAAGGAAGTAAAGCCAGGAGCATTTAAGTTTATTTCTAGTTGCATCATGGTGTGGATGGGAGGAGAAATGGTGCTGAGGTCATTTTAAAGGAAGAGTACATTAAGGGTGGGTGATGATGCAGCCGGTCTGCTCTGTGTATGTCTGGTCCCGTCAGATCTCAGAAGCTAAGCAGTGTGGGGCCTAGTTACAGTAATACTTGGGTGGGAGACCCCTTTGGAACACCAGGGGCTGTGTGTATTTCTCCAGGTAAAACTAGAGTTGCATCAGGCAGGGCATCTGGTGTAAAACTTGTGGAAAATACCAATGTGGATCTGGTTGTATCCACTGTGGTGACCCCAAGCAAATGGGAGCAGCCGAATGGACAACAACAACATTAATGGTGTGTGATGAGTGAGAAATTGGAAATTGAAGAGGTATGATGAATGTCATCAGTGGATATGCCCCACAGGTAGATTGTGAGATAAAGGAGAAAGATTTGTAGAGTGAGGTGGTGGAGAGTGTGCCCAAGCATGAAACACCAATGGACATGTTGTTGAAGGGAACAGAGATGTTGTGGAGGTAATGGTTAGATATGGTGTCATGGAGAGGAATCTGGAAGGGTAGATGGGAGTAGATTTTGCAAAAAAATATGGAAATGGCTGTGGTGAATACTTACTTTCAGAAAAAGGAGGTGCACAGGGTGACATATAAGAGTAGAGGGAGGTGCATGCAGGTGGGCTGCATTCTTTGTAGGAGGTGCAACCTAAAAGAAATTAGAGATTGTAAAGTGGTGGCAGAGGAGAGTGTAACTAGATAACATTGGATGGTGCTCTGTAGGACTGAAGAAGAGGAAGAGAGTGAGAGCTCAACAAAGGATGAGATGGTGGAACCTGAAGGACAAAGAGTGCGAAATTCAGGGAGGAGGTGAGACAGGCAGTGGATGGAGGGGAATTGAATTTGGACAGCTGGAAAAGGAGTGCAGTTGTGTTGAGGGAGATAGTTTGGAAGGTGCGAGGTGTGACATTTGGACAGTGGACGGAAGACAAGGATACTTATCCTGTGCTATTTTTGCCCAAGTTATGAGTTATATTGTTCGTATGTGTGTATGGAAAAACTTTCACTCTCACTGGTATATTTTTAAAACATATTTGGAGCGTTTCATCTTGGTAATGAAAACAAATGATTAGATTTTCAGGAATGATTCAGATAAATTCTTCTCATTCTTTTACTCCACCAATTTCATGTATCATTGTTCGCGCCCAGATTTCCATCTGGAGCACAGTGAGGGGTCATTAAAATTCAACAAGCTTGCAAAACAAAATTTAAAGGGTGCTTTTTAATAAAAGTCTAATGAGTCATACTTTCTGCTCAGTAATCTTTCGTTTTGTTCTCACTCACTTTGGCACTGAACAGTGGAGATAACAAAAAAGTGCAACCACTTTTAGTTATAGGAACACAGTATGTTTGGTGGTTAATTTGGTAAGCCTTTAGAAATCAACTGATATACTTTCTGTTTTTTACTGTTTCACGTCATACGCTTGATTAGTAGCTGGACAGTGACACTTTGTAATTTGACCTTGCTACACCAATACATTGGAGTTAAAACTAGAGCACATCGCTCGTACAGCACAAACTCCACCAACACTAGTTTCCAATTCCACAAATTTTTTACCTTGGAAATTTTTTTTCAAGGTCAAAGTCCTGTTAGAAGTGGCTTTTCATAAGCTACAATATAATACAAAATATAAATCAAAAGGACTTTTCAATGTTAAAAGAATCAAATGTCATTGAGAGTGCCAGTTTGCACCTCAATGTCACAAATGAGAGTGATTGAGGCACTTTTTATTGAGATGTAATGCAACATGTACATCAAATGGGCTTTTCAAAATTTGATTCAAATGTCCACACTCCAAATGTCCTCACTTTCAAATATAAGAGTGATCGGGGCAGGTTAGATTAAGATATAATCAAATATAATTGATCAAAATATAATGAGATGAGATATACGTTATTGATCTCACAATGGAGAAATTATGTTTACACTCAGAGGCGATTTTAGACTTCCAGTTTTAGGGGTGCTTAGCACATTTTTAAAATTTTTTAAATCTAGATGTCCAGAAATACAATTTCCCATGATTTCAGAGTGAAAACATTGCCTGTAAAAGCTGCATTCATTGTCAGAATGATAAAAAACAAACAAACAAACAAAACAAAAAAAACGCATATTAGCAATGGATAACAACCCATACATAAAATTCCTGCATTCTGGTGCAGTTTATATAACAAATAATTTAATGGTAGAAATAACACTCCTAATGTGGTGAGGGCAAATAGTAATTGCAACTTAGGAGCAGGTCTGAAATATTCAGAGGCTGAGTAAATTATATTATCCTTGTTTTTATATTAGTCTTATGAGCCTATAGTTATTGAAGATTTTTTTATTTCATCTTAACAGATTATTATGTCATAGTACTTAGTACAGAACACTCACCCTGGTATCACTTTTCAATTACACTTAGACAGTTTTAGGCATTACTTACACTGTGTTTAGTTTTGGCTATTCATTTATTTATTCTACAAACTGATTGATGTCTCGGTTTTTCTGGCAGCACGCACATCCACGTTGTAAGTCATAAAAATGCAGTAGTTGCAATTGTTATGATCAGTGAGGTTTAGTGCCGTGTGCAGGAGGACCTGGTTTAGCACAGCTACATCAGCACTCCACTATAAGGATGGATGGAGAACACAGATGGTATACTGCACATAAATGGGTTCAGGATAAGAAATATATGAATATGATGTTTGAGCAGTGAAAAACACTTTTTACAGCTTCACTTGAACAACCAAATCCCAATTATGAATTAAGAATATTCCCAATTATGAATTAAGAATATTCCCCGGCCTCCGAAATCTTCATCTTCATCTGCAAGGCATGCATCAGCTCCAAGATGTCATCCAATTTGCATCTGAGTTCATCGCATCGTGAATGCACTGCCTTGCCCACCTCTTTAATCATGACGGACAAGCAAGGGGCCGTGGTTCTTGATGCTGCCATCTTGCCAATTCTCCAGTAGATCAGGGCAGCACATAAGACAGAAAGTACCAGCCCTGCTACCATAAGACCAAATATGGATAAATCCTCGACATCCTCCACAGAGAATTGCGCAAAAGCATGCAACACGCCACGACCCCCAGGAGTCGAGAACATAGCCCGCAGGTTACGTTCCATCTGGGCAGGTAGGATCCCCCAGTCCTGACCTTCTTGTAGAAAAGATGGTGTCAGTAGCGTTCAGAGACCAGCTGATCAATTCCATGGTTAATCCAGTAGTAGTCCAATAGATCCACTATCCAATATAATTTGAGGAATTCACAGTCTGATGAAGTAGGGACTTGAACGTTAAAGGGCCCTGTCCCACTGGCGTTTAGGAGGATTTGCGCATGAAATGAGGAGACAAAAGCTGAGCGTCCGCAACAAAGGTGGGCGGAAATGACAAATGTCCCGGGGTGGATCAGCGAATACATGAGGAAGAAAAGCGGATATAACAGGGAACAGAAGCGAAGGCGACCGCGGAGGCGCCCCCATGAGGGGCACAGCAGCCATGATTCACTCGCTTCATCTGTGCCCACTCTGTCTGCATGCGCGACATACCATTTGCGACCGTGATGTGCCTGTGCTGGGCACGCGTCATATCTGTTTTGCACGCTGTCCCGGTCCGCCACCAAGCCGCGCCAACCCGTCGGTTGCGGATATCAGTGGATGACAGGGGATATGCGGCGCGTTGGTTGTGTATGTCCTGCGTATGTCTTCAGTATGTGTTCAGGCAGTGATGCGGATCTCATCCGCAGCACGATTTTTGAGCCGTTCAAAAATCCTGGCTGCGGACATGCGTGCCTCTGCGGATGATCACGGACGTGTTCGGATGGAGGCCGACTCATACAGGAATGTTACACAGTTATTGCGGTTGTTTGGCGGATGTGGGCCACTTTTGTGCGCATTCCATCCGCAAATCCTCCTAAACGCCAGTGGGACAGGGCCCTAAGCAGAGAACAAAGATAAGGGAGAGTGGAGGAGATGCGACCGCCCTCATCGGAGACCCAAGCTGAAAAATAATAATAAATTATAATTTCATATAAATTTGTTGTACTTATTGTAAAAAACAAACAAACTCTGGCAAAAGAATTTCCTTTGGGGTGAATCAAGTTTATTTTATCTTATCTTAATGTAAAATATACATTAGTGTAAATGGGGTTTTCTGTGTTAAATTTAAATGTCACAAAATCTGTAATCTGGATAAAAAAAAAAAAATCTGGATTAAACTTTGTCATTCGATAAAGGACACCATCCTTCATAACACTCTCAAAAATGAAAGAAATTTGACGTTTATTGATAGAGTTATGAATTTTTGAAAATCTGTTCACTGTTAAAGATAGGGATTATTCCAAGAGTTTTCCTGACTTTGACCTTTGACCTATAACCTTGAAGATTGAATCACTTTTTGACTATCAGAGTATGAATCACCGGTTGTACAGCTTCATACTGGAGTAGCACAGAGAGGGTTTTTTCTTAAAAAAGAAGAAACTTATTTAAGCTAGTTTGCAAGAAGGCACATGGGAGACTGAAGGTTAGATTGTATCTGTTTTCTTGTATGAAGAAATGCTGAAACACTTATGGGCGGGACTGTATGTGCAACAACAAATACTTTGAATTAAATATGATAAAATATTCTAAAAATTCAGTTTTGGTCTGACATTAAGCTATTGTATGGTGGTAATGTGACGTAATGTGATGGTACCATTACATCAAATTAAATATGATAAAATATTCTAACTAGAAGCACTCAGAGAGTGCAAACCTCTCCCAAGGCCATGGGGTCACTGACGCCACAACATCTACAGGCCGTGGAATCACTGAACCTAAAAAAGTCTAACAATGATGTTTGCTCAGTAGTAAAAAAGTTTAATCTGCTGTGACTGGATAGCATGTATCCTTAGCGCTTGGCATCAAAGTTTATTTTAACTTGCACCTTTCCCAGAAGCTACTGTCATCTGAGCACTGATATTGATATTGCATGTGCTTATAGACAAAAACAAGAGACAAAATTCAATTTATTATTCAACTAAACTGCAAATATATGAATTTTTTAACATTTATGAAACACTTCTCTAAACAAGGCCATAGGGTCACTGACCCTAAAGAGATTCCCTCCTTGGCACAGTGATCTATTCAACAATTCAGTGTTACAACCAAAACTATGATACATACACTTTTCTTTCCTTTATATTTGACATCCTTGACCATGAAAACATACCACTAGAACTTGGAATCACTTTTATGTCTTTATTAGTTCAAAAGTTATTGTATAAAACCGAGTTTTCGGTTTTCTTCTGGATCTAGCTCCATAACATTTGAAGCTACATCAAATCTGATGACACCTTATTGAATCAGTACAGATTCAGCTACAATTTGGTGTTAGTTGTGCATCTCTAGCTTCATTTGTCACCTCAGACTGACACATTTTCTATTTTCCCTATATTTTTGCATATTCTGGATCACCAGATCCGGAATCCGGATCCGATCATCACCAAACTTTGTTGTTTGATAGAACATTTGACTATGTTACACCCTAATTTTTTTAAAGCCTTTCTGCCTTGTTTTTGTGGAGTTAGAAACTAGAATGTCAAAATTCCCCCATCCCGCAATGGTGAAGAATCATTTAAAAAAATTCCTGGATCCGGATCGTGATCGTGAAATTTAATCACTTGTTCCTCTTGTCATTACCAACCACTCCACAAAATTTCATCAAAATCCGTTCAAAACTTTTTGAGTTATTCTGCTGACAGACAGACAAACAAACAAACAAACGCGACCAAAAACATAACCTCCTTGGCGGAGGTAAAAAATTCACTTTTGGTCTGACATTAAGCTATTGTATGGTGGTAATGTGACGTAATGTGATGGTACCATTACTTCAAATTCAATATAATAAAATAATCTAAAAATTCAGTTTTGGTCTGATATTAAGCTATTGTATGGTGGTAATGTGACGTAATGTGATGGTACCATTACTTCAAATTCAATATAATAAAATAATCTAAAAATTCAGTTTTGGTCTGATATTAATCTGTTGTATGGTGGTAATGTGATGGTACCATTACTTCAAATTAAATATGATAAAATATTCTAAAAATTTAGTTTTGGTCTGACATTAAGCTATTGTATGGTGGTAATGTGACGTAATGTGATGGTACCATTACTTCAAATTCAATATAATAAAATAATCTAAAAATTCAGTTTTGGTCTGATATTAATCTGTTGTATGGTGGTAATGTGATGGTACCATTACTTCAAATTAAATATGATAAAATATTCTAAAAATTCAGTTTTGGTCTGACATTAAGCTAATGTATGGTGGTAATGTGACGTAATGTGATGGTACCATTACTTCAAATTAAATATGCTAAAATATTCTAAAAATTCAGTTTTCGTCTGACATTAAGCTATTGTATGGTGGTAATGTGACGTAATGTGATGATACCATTACTTCAAATTAAATATGATAAAATATTCTAAAAATTCAGTTTTGGTCTGACATTAAGCCATTGTATGGTGGTAATGTGACGTAATATGATGGTAACATTACTTCAAATTCAATATAATAAAATAATCTAAAAATTCAGTTTTGGTCTGATATTAAGCTATTGTATGGTGGTAATGTGACGTAATGTGATGGTACCATTACTTCAAATTCAATATAATAAAATAATCTAAAAATTCAGTTTTGGTCTGATATTAATCTGTTGTATGGTGGTAATGTGATGGTACCATTACTTCAAATTAAATATGATAAAATATTCTAAAAATTCAGTTTTGGTCTGACATTAAGCTATTGTATGGTGGTAATGTGACGTAATGTGATGGTACCATTACTTCAAATTAAATATGCTAAACTATTCTAAAAATTCAGTTTTCGTCTGACATTAAGCTATTGTATGGTGGTAATGTGACGTAATGTGATGGTACCATTACTTCAAATTAAATATGATAAAATATTCTAAAAATTCAGTTTTGGTCTGACATTAAGCCATTGTATGGTGGTAATGTGACGTAATATGATGGTAACATTACTTCAAATTCAATATAATAAAATAATCTAAAAATTCAGTTTTGGTCTGATATTAATCTGTTGTATGGTGGTAATGTGACGTAATGTGATGGTACCATTACTTCAAATTCAATATGATAAAATATTCTAAAAATTCAGTTTTGCTCTGACATTAAGCCATTGTATGGTGGTAATGTGACGTAATGTGATGGTGCCATTACTTTAAATGAAATATGATAAAATATTGTAGAAATTCAGTTTTGCTCTGACATTAAGCCATTGTATGGTGGTAATGTGACGTAATATGATGGTGCCATTACTTCAAATTCAATATGATAAAATATTCTAAAAATTCAGTTTTGCTCTGACATTAAGCCATTGTATGGTGGTAATGTGACGTAATATGATGGTACCATTACTTCAAATTCAATATGATAAAATATTCTAAAAATTCAGTTTTGCTCTGACATTAAGCCATTGTATGGTGGTAATGTGACGTAATATGATGGTACCATTACTTCAAATTAAATATGATAAAATATTCTAAAAATTCAGTTTTGCTCTGACATTAAGCTATTGTATGGTGGTAATGTGACGTAATATGATGGTAACATTACTTCAAATTAAATATGATAAAATATTCTAGAAATTCAGTTTTGGTCTGACATTAAGCTATTGTATGGTGGTAATGTGACGTAATGTGATGGTACCATTACTTCAAATTCAATATGATAAAATATTCTAAAAATTCAGTTTTGCTCTGACATTAAGCCATTGTATGGTGGTAATGTGACGTAATGTGATGGTGCCATTACTTTAAATGAAATATGATAAAATATTCTAGAAATTCAGTTTTGGTCTGACATTAAGCCATTGTATGGTGGTAATGTGACGTAATGTGATGGTACCAATAGCTAGCATGGCCCTGCCTAAGAGCCCCTTCACACATAACACGATTGAAGCCGACTAGCACACAAAGGAGCAACTGCATGCCAAATTGGAACTGCCTCAAATGCCTCGTACACCTGTTGCCACAACCATTCGCCCACACAAACGGCCAAAAGACAGTGCATGCGCATTTGATCCCCCTCTTGGCAGATGTGCTCGCAAGTCATAGCTGTGGAACACCTATACTGTCTTTTAGGGTATTAGGTCGCATAAGTACAGCATTAAGCGCAGACATTGGCATGATGTCCTCACCAGGGAATAAATTAAAACATATTGCTTCAGCTGACCGGTGCGTCAGCACATTGCAAAGCTGCTGAATATTGTACCATGCAGGAAATCACCCCACAAGACATTCCTGCAAGGCACATGTCACTGCAAGATTTCCCCACATTGTAATAAGTAAATGACAGATCGCATTTGCAGCGGATCACTGTTGATATGTTCACGACGTGAGAGCCCGGCTCTTCATGAGATGAGCGCATCAGGAAAACATGCACAAGAGAACAGTAATCCACATAATTTCATTACTTCCTGGTGTACGTCTAGGCGGAGGCTAAATCTGCTCTTTATAACAGGAATTACATATGACAAATTGTGGCTTTTTTTTTTTTTTTGCTCCTCTGCTGTGTGCACGACTTTCCACATGCTCACACTGTGTTCGTGCACGCAAACAGGAGCATGCACAAAACTGAAATAATGGTGTCCAGCCGTGTGTACCTCCCGACAGCAGGTGAAATGTTTCATGGTTCCCCGTTTCGTTTTTGGTTCGCAGATTGTCTTCCAGTTTCTGCGTCTTTTCGTGTTATTGGTGAAGGGCCCTAATCGGGAAAAATGACATGAAATGAATGGATACTGTCTGCTGCTCAGTCTATGTGTGTGTGCCAGTGTGAGACATTCTTACAATTCATTCCTTAAGTGATGTGAGCCGAAGATCAGGAAGGTCAGTGGTTTTTACAAAAGAGCAGCAAAGCTGTTCACAGAGCTGCAGACCCCAGCTCATTGACTAATTCACTACACTCTCTTTATCTATTAAGCAAATATCCTTCTAATGCTCGGGCTGGCCTCGTAAAAGCCTGATTAATGGCTTCAGATTCCCCTACTTGTGTATTAATTAACACAATAGATGTAAAGTGCAGTGAATGGTTGCAGAGTTTGCTCACAGTTTTCAGTTATTGTCAGTTTGTTTGTTTGCACATTTCTTTGCTCACTGTGCACATTCATGTTTGCAGAAATGCCTTTGATGTGAATGAACATGTAAATTTTCTGCTTTGTTTGGAGATCAGATCACATTGGAGTGTCGGGCTATAGCTAGTTTATTCCTGCAGGATGCTCGACTGTTTTTGTGCACGAGTGGGGTCTTCAAAAGCCATTTGCATGTCTTTGATCACAGTGGCCAAGCTGCACAATCAAAGTGAAATCAGTTTCTTGAAACAAACAATTTTGCTCATCTTCTATTGACGGTTGATATGGTGTGCAGACTGTATGTACATACTGTGTGTGTGTGTGTGTGTGTGTGTGTGTGTGTGTGTGTGTGTGTGTGTGTGTGTGTGTGTGTGTGTGTGTGTGTGTGTGTGTGTGTGTGTATGCTCCCAAATCTGTTCCTGGAGGGCACCTGCCCTGCATGTTTTCATGTCTACCTGCTCTACTCACACCTGATTATTTTACTCTGGTGTTTCCCAGCTGTTAATTGGCTGACCACACCTGTTACATTTAATTAGCTGTGGATGGGGCAGTGAGACTGAAAAAACATGCAGCTAGGGTACCCTCCAGGAGCATATTTATGCAGCCCTGGTGTAGACTGTGTGTGTGAATACTGTATATGTGGATACATGTGTGTGTGTGTGTGTGTGTGTGTGTGCAGAAATGCATGCATTCTGTGTGTGTGTATGTGTGTATATGTATGCATACTGTGTGTATACATAACATCTGTGGGTGTGTGTGCTGTATATGCATACTGTATGTGTGTGTGCATGTGGGTGTGTATGCATGCATACTGAAAATCATAGTTACAGAACCAGACATGCTGTGGTGAGAAACCTTATGCTACCTGTAGCTAGAACCAGTGCCATTAAGAACACTGTCATATGTATTTAGGGGTATGAAGGAACGGAATTTATTATGGATCAGATTGAAACTCACTGCAAAGGAATGTTTCTTGAAAAAACGTCTGAAACGGCAATTATTGGTATAATGAGCAATCTGAGTCAAACCTTTAAACATATATAGATGATGATTAATTTGATTTGATTTTTATTTTCATTTTTATATATATTTTTTGAATACATTTTTGATTTGTTGTGTTTGTAAACGTGTGTTTACAAACCTGTGTTTGTAAACCTCCAGCTTTGCTGCAGCTAATGGGGATCCAATTAAACAATAAACAATAAACTGTATGTGTGTATATGTATGCTGTATGTGTGCTTGCTGTGTGCGTAGTGTGGATGTACATACTGTGTATGTGTGCATGCTTTCTGTGTGTGCACTGTGTGTTAATGGATAACAGCCACTGCTGATAAAGATGCTTTCATTTGTTTGTGCTTGGACTCGGACTGGCTCGTCTAGACACCGACTCCCACACTAACCTTTGGATAAAGAAAACGGTGTACTGCAGACTTTGATGTTGGTGTCTGCATTAAAATAGACAGAAAAATACTGATGGAGGCAGAGAAACAAAGAGGTGAAAGGACACAATGCTGCATATGATGATATAAAAGCAAAATGAGATGTTGCCAGGAGGCATCCAATTGAAAAGATAAAAATATGTCCATGCATACACATATCAGTGCACACTTATGTGCACATACATGTGTATGTATCACCATGTATTTTCCACAGCCTGAACAAACTGACTCTCTTTGTGCAAGACTGTGCTTTGCTGCTGGGCTTTAGGGCAAATTGCGGGTTTGGGAGTCGCTTAACTTCTGTCACAAGCTGTTACATCTCTTCCAGCCAAAGGAAGAGGAGAAGAGACAGCAGAGAAGAACGACAGAGACACAGAGATGGAAGGACAAATAGCAATATCTCAAACCAGGAGTAAAATACATTTAAAAGGGTTCCTGTTAGCAGGACTGGAACAGATTTTTTTCATTAAGTCCTGATTCAAGAAAGCCTTTTTATTTTCTTTTTGTAATTCATTTTTTTCATCACAATATCATGTTTTGTGGCTCATAAAATATAGGTTATTTATAGGTCTGTTCACAACAAATGCACTTCAGTTGGAACGTCATCCAGCGACGGCTGCAAAAAACTTTAGTTGTTGGGGGGGTAGGAGCAGCTGAAAATCTTGGGTTGGAACAGTGTAGGCTGTAGAACATAGAGGAATTTCAGAGTTTGGCAGTTACTTAACCCTCTGGGGTCCGAGGGCATTTTTTGGACAGTTCACTCGCCTGGCATAAATGTTTTATTATTGTTGTTAACAGCTCTCCCTGCATCCCACAATCAAGTTTTATGTCTCTTTTTTCAGGACAACCTGTTCTTTCATAATATATATGCTTTTGTTGTGTTTTATAAGTGTAATAAAGGTTTACAATCACAAATAACAAAGAAAAAAATAAAGCGGAAAATAATTTTCCACACACATTTAATCAAAACACACAGCAAACTACAATAAACAACTGTTTTGACACTTTATAAAGGTAATTTGAGGTCTTGTCTGAAAGACTACAACAAAAAAGTTCAAACAATAAACACAAATGCACATTTTGAACAATATATACAAAATGGTCTATGTGTTTATGCTCCAGTCTGAGAAGCGGCCCCTCTCCCTCACCCCACTGATATGGTAAACAGTGTTTTATGCCAGAGGGAGAGAGCCACAGAGTAATCCAGTAACATTCTAGTAACATATCACTCCTGAAAACGATCTTTGGCTTTTCACGTGAGGTAAATCTGCCCTATGATTAGATTTTGGAAAACCATGTGACGGTGAACCAATTCCGACTGGACACTCATATTGCGCATGTCATCACACAGCTTCTATGAGGAGTACAAAGATGGCTGATGGCTGGCTCGAAAGCCCGCAGAGTTAACTTTTCAGCAAAAAAAGTAAGTTTCTATCTCATATCATTAAAAAGTTATTTATAATTTAGTAAAGCTTGGTCTTAGCCGTCGTATACGACAGCGTCGGCCCCAGAGCATTTGGGTTCATGGGTCTGGTTGCTCACATTATTTATGAATGTGAATCCTTGTCACCAATCAAAGCCACAGTACTTCTTCATCATCTTCTGCCCCCATAAAAATCTTGTCATTCGTGCAACACAATTGATCGACAAATCCTGTGTTGTGTAATTTATCATGCTAGGCATACAAGAGGCCAGCAAGTCTCAAAACAAGCCACAAAGTCAGTAATATTTTGAATTCCATTAGTGTATTGTGGGAGCTATGCTGTTAAGTCTGTGCTTTTCCATGGAATTGGGCTACTTTTTGAAGTATTGCGAATTATACCGCTGCCTGAGAGCACTTTCAGCTTTTTTGTTTTGAGTTCGGGTATTTGGCTGGAGAAGAGGGCTTTTTTTTTTTTTTTTGGCTGTTGTGTTGGTTTTGAATGGTTACTTGGCTGGTTTTGTTACAGAGACCTGGCAACTCTGTGCGTGTTCTCCTTCAAAACAAAAGTCACATTTTGGCCTCATCTCTATGATGATGATGAATACTTTATGGAGCAAGTTAAAAACATTTATACATTGCGCACATTCATCTTTGAAAATCCGTACATTACTCAAAGGGAGTAGAATGAAGTAAAACTTATATTTTCTACCCCCTTTCACATGTTTTATTTTCGACTACGCAAACAAGAATAAATAAAAAAATGTTGAGATCATATATACCTATATAAACACACACCTTGCATTATACATAAACATGTATTTACATAAATACACTACCTCTATACACAAATACCCTTGCATACACCAATACACACACTAGATTCAATGAGATTTGACAGTATAACACTTTTAACCCACATACATGCACCCATGGGCACCCAAGCCCATGCATGCATGCACGCACATTTACCTATATTCGATTAAACTTGATGATATAATAATTTTTTTTTTCCCACACACATGTATCATGGGCAACTTGTGTGCATTCATATTTCCCATACATTTGTCATGACCAAATAATATAACAGTTTAGATCCACAAACATGCACACCTGTATGTATACTAAGAATTATGTTATTCAGTTTCATATTTTTTTTAATATTTTGAGTTTTAAATTTCTTTTGAATTGATGTACTATAGTACATACTTTGATGTCCTCAGTTAGGTTATTCCATAAATCCACCCCATGTCTCGTAAGGCACATTTGTTTCATTGTTGTACGAGCACACTGTTTTTTTAAATTATATTTCCTTCTTAGATTGTAATCTCCCTCTCTTTCACTAAACAATTTTTGGAGGTTATCTGATAGTAGATTTTGTTTCACTTTAAAAAATAATTTGTAAAGTTTTAAATTCTGCAAGATCTCTAAATTTTAGTATTTTGGATTGTAAAAACAGTGTACTCGTATGATCTCTGAAGCCTACATTATGGATGATTCTTATTGCCCTTTTCTGTAACTTAAAAAGTGTGTCTACATTACTTTTATATGTATTACCCCATACCTCAATGCCATAGCTAATATATGGTAATATTAATGTGCAATAAATAATATATAAGGACTCCTGATCTAAGAAATGTTTGGCTTTCCCCATTATGGAAATACTTCTGGCCATTTTGGATCGTATGCTAGCAATGTGGGGTTTCCAGCACATCCTGTGATCGATTATTATTCCTAAAAATCTATGTTGTTAACCCTTTCAATAGGAACCATGTCAATTTTAAGATTTACTTTTGTTTTCATTTCTCGGTTTCCAAAGAGCATTAATTTTGTCTTTGAAATATTAAGTGACAATTTATTACTATCAAACCAATTTTTTAATTTAATAATTTCTATTTGCATTTCGATCACAAGTTGTTCCAGGTTTTCCCCAGAACATACTATCGTTGTGTCATCAGCAAAGAGGATAAATTTCAGTTTTTCAGAGATGAATTGCAAGTCATTAATATAAATTTAAAAAAGTTTAGGTCCTAAAACGGACCCTTGTGGAACTCCACAATGTATCTGTTTAAACAAAGTTTTATATTCTCCTATTTGTACATATTGTTGCCTGTTGTTTAAATAAGATTGGAGCCAATTTAGTGCAATACCCCTTATGCCAATTTTTTCCAATTTACGTAATAATATATTGTGGTTAATAGTATCAAATGCCTTTTTTAAGTCAATGAAGATTGCCATTGTATGTTTCTTTTTTATCAATATTATTTGTTATTTCTTCCACTAAATCAATTAAAGCTAAAGTTGTTGATCTATTTTTTCTGAAACCATACTGGTTATCATTTAATATCTTGAACTTTTCAATGTATTGATCTAACCGTACTGTATATAGTTTTTCTAAAATTTTTGAGAATTGAGATAACACAGATATAGGTCTATAATTTGAAAATAGATACTTATCTCCACTTTTATATATAGGTGTAATTTTGGCAATCTTCATTTGACTTGGAAACTCTCCATTAATAAAAGATAAGTTATAGATATGACTTAGAGGTTTTGCAATTTCATTAATGACTTGTTTAATTATTGTAGTGTCCAACTTATTGCAATCTACTGATTTTTTTGCCTTCAATTCATTAACAGTGTTTATTATTTCCATTTCGTCTGTTGCTGATTGAAAGAATGAATTTGAGCTTACTTGTTCAGTACCTATTTCTGAGGCTGAATATGGCATTT
The DNA here is from genome assembly GCF_902500255.1 of Thalassophryne amazonica. Lineage (NCBI taxonomy): Eukaryota > Metazoa > Chordata > Actinopteri > Batrachoidiformes > Batrachoididae > Thalassophryne > Thalassophryne amazonica. Next base: position 87,176,100 of record NC_047112.1, read on the forward strand.
TTATTTCAGCTGCCAATTCTGGCCCTATATAGACAAAATAATGATTAAATGCATTTACTAGATCTTCGTTGTTATAGATCTTTTTATCACTGTCAATGAAAGAGTCCGGCAAGGTACTACGGTTCTCCTTTTTCCTGATGACACTATTTATTACATTCCAGAGGCCTTTAATATTTCCCTTGTTTTGTTCTAGTTGTGTTTTATAATACATCTTTTTACAATTTCTTAATACACATGTCAACTTATTTTTATATATTTTATATTTATTTTCTGTTTCGATTGTTCTTTCTTTAATAAATACCCTGTATAGCCAGTTTTTCTTTTTACAGGCATTAATTAAACTGCTTGTCATCCATGGGTTGGTTTTAGCTTGTTGTTTGATTTGGATTGATTTCACAGGGCAACATTGATCATAGAGAGTCAAAAAGTTATTCAAAAAAGTGTTATAAGCCGAGTTAACCTCAGTTTCATCTAATATTACTTTCCAGTCTTGTTTTAATAGACTTTGTTTGAATATCATTATTGATTCATTTGTTTTTACTCTTATGAAATTAGTAATCTTAATATTTTTCTTGGCTTTCCTATAGTTATAACTTATTTTCATAGTTAAAAATACTGGTAAGTGGTCACTTATATCGTTTATTAATATGCCACTGGAAATGTCATTGTTTAATATGTTAGTGAAAATATTATCAATTAGTGATGAACTCTGTGCAGTGATTCTGGTTGGTTTAGTTATTTTTGGATGGAATGACAAGCTATACATAGTATCTATAAAATTTTCCGTAGGCTTATGTGTACTCAATGGACTTACACTCCAGCATAAGTGTGAGTGTGGGCCAGCGGGCGACTGGGAATCATACTTGAGCAGATCACAAAACAACCAGGCCTTCGTGTTCTGGAGTTATGGACCAGAGCCAAAGGAGATGGCACAGCCTTTGCCACACTGTATTTATGGCAGTTTCCGAAGAAAAAAGTAGCTTTTGACTGACAAACAGATACAAGGATGTTGGAAGACATATTTACACACGTACAGACACATTTACAAACACAAACTCAGACAAGGGGCAAATGTGACCTCTCGTGTCACCGAGCTGCCCCTGCAGCAGTGTGTGCGCCGCCTCTACATCTATCTCTTCTCATGGCAAAAGGTCAAGGCTCATCAACATGTCAGATGGAGTTTATTAATTCCTGCTCCCCCACCAATGTCATATTCACACAGTCGGCTGTCAGAATGGGTGAATGTCGTGCACTCGTCCAAATTACACCTCCAGGATTTCTTCACTTCTTTACTGAAAGTCTAGCTGCACTCTACCTCTGCGTGTTCATCTGCTTTTCATCTTTCATTCTTTTACACAATCTATATCAATACACTCTGCAGGCCTGGTCAGAATTACTAGCATCCTTTATAGTTAAGAACAGAGTTTACAATACTAGCGCAGTGCCCGTATGAAGTTTGTATTCCTATAGATAAATGGGAGTTGGTAGATTTCTCATGGATGGTCGTATGAGGCTGTGTTTGAAGGTGAGATGTACAAAGACATGTACCTATGTTGTCTTATATTATTATTTGAATATAGCATTTCATATTGTTTTAAAAATCAGTTTTATTATCAGTGATGAAAATGAAAGCATTTCTATTAAACAGGTTATTGGAAGAGACTCACACAAAATTAAACATAACATTTATAATATTTGAAACAGCAAATCTTCAATATCCCACCTCCTGAACACAGTTTATTTAAACTCATAGCAAATATAAGATTTCATTCAGCTTATGTGCTTACTGAAATGTTGTTTAAATTGTGGGAAAATATCAGATTTCATTCAGTTCATGTATTTACTAAAACGTTGTACAAATTATGGGAAATTTGTTTGTGTTAGCAAAAACAAAAACAGATTTTAGTTACTGTCTCCTCATTGTTGTCTAGTTAAACTCAGTCGCAAGGAACACTGACAGCATGCGTTTCACAGTAAAAGTATTTACTGAGATTCTGCCATTAAATGTTTTATTGTGAAATGGTGCAAGAAACATGAACTATCTGATGTTTTTTAACTTTGCTACCAGTAACATCAGCCATCTTGGAAGTACGAATGTTACAATGTTAATCAAAATAAAGGTTTCAAAATAATAGTTTTGAAAATTCATTCCCAAAATTTATATTATATCTTTGCGCTCTGCAAGACATATCTGAAAGCTCAGGCCGATCTGACAAATAGTCAGAGACATGGGAGCAAAATACTCGCACTCACACAGACGTTTCTTGCTTTATAGATAGATGTTTGGCAATAAATGCCAATTAAGCAGTTTTGTGCAATCACAATATTTGACAAAATACCTAAAGTGATTGCATAACAATGATGACTGGAGAAATGGTACAAAGTCTGTTCCATTATAAATTATACAGCCTCATACTGGCGTGATACAGACAAGTATTTTCTTGAAGGGAAGATGTAACCTTTCTGTTGCAGTTTGCCAAAAACATATGGGAGACTCAACAGCTACCCAAAAAGTTAGCTTCAATAACCGCTAATCCGCTAACTTAAAAGTTAACTTTTATAATGCTGAACCCATAAACCGCTAAAATAAATTAGCAGAAGCTTTAGCTAAAACAACACAAACCAACACACATGTTACAGTAACTTGTTTGTTGGTTTTTACAAATAAATAAACCAACCAACCAGTGATGAGAGGAGTCTCATTTTCCCATAATGTCTTTTGGCATCTGTGAATTTTAATGCTCAAACCTTCAAAATTAGTGCATTACTTTAAAAGTAAAAGATATGTAAGATATTTTTACTTTGTAAAAATGTCATGTTGACATTAATTTTGATAAACTGTCTGGAATTAATTAGGTTTTCAAAACCATAAGTCAAAACTGCTTCGCTTTAGATGCCTTCTGCCACAGTCTGGGGCACTGTATGTTGAATGCAAATGACATAGGGTTGAGCTCAGCTCCTCATAACTGTCTGACTGCTGCAAAACACGTAACAGACGGGAACCAACATATATGATTTTAGGGTTTATAAATGTTTTTGACTGTTTGGCTTTACTCACTATGCCAGCAAAAAAACGTTAGCGGAGTAAAACTTAGTGGAACAAAATTTAGCGGAAGCTAATTAGGCCGCTGATGGTTTTTGAAGTTGAAAAGCTGAAAAGCTAATCCGCTAACAAAAGAGTTAGCTTTGCTAAATAGCAGTTAGTGAATTAGCTGAACTGTGCCCTTCACTGCTCAAGCCTAGATTGTTTTCTTCAATTAAAGTTCAGGAAAGTGTATGACTGGTGATGCAACAGATGACATATGCACAACCACAGATGTGAGAGTTGTTATTGATGTATTGGTGGCTTCCCTCACAAATCTTCTCCTTGCACAGTCACTTAGTTTTTGAGAACTGCTACCTCCAGACAGATTTAACATACAATACCGTACAGCTTGTATTTCTTAATGAATGATGTAAATTAAAACCAAAACATATTCAATAACTTGTATCATCCCGACAATGAAAATTTCTTGTAAAAGTGATGTTTCTGCAATTTCAGCAAAGTGTATCAATAAATCTCATGTACATTTTATGTCTACACTTTTATTTCCCAATTTGAAAGCATTTTATTGTTGTAATAATCATTATTCAATAACTTTGGACAATATATTGGATAGTCTAATTCAGAGGTGGTATGAAGTCACTGTTAAGTCATTCTCAAGTCATCAATCTGCAAGTCCCAAGTCAAGTCTCAAGTCAGCTTGCAAACAATTGGTGGTCATTATGACTTGTGACTTGCTGATTCATGACTTGAGAGTGACTTGATGGTGACTTCATCACACTTCTGGTGTAATTATACAAAAAGGGTTGCATTGCATTTTTTAAACCTATTTTAAATTCTGTACTTAAATCCAACAGCATCTGCTCAACAAGGTGGTCAGTTTGGGTCTTGGTTCCTCATTGTGCTCATGGGTATTGGATTTCCTCACAGACTGACAACAGTATGTTCCACCATCATCCTAAACATAGGAACCCCACATGGCTGTGTTATGAGCCCTATGCTGTTCACCCTAGTTGCTCCCGGTGTGTAGTGAGTACCTTGTATGGCAGCACCCTCACACCAGGGTGAATGTGAGGCATTATTTGTAAAGCCCTTTGAGCGCCTGCAGTCCATTTACCCTCTACACTTATGATAGCACACCCATTCACCCCTCCAATTCAAAGGTTCGTAAATGACACCTTAGTTGTTGGGTGGATTACTGAGATGGTCTACAAGGTTGACGTGGAAGATCTGGTCTTTAACACCTCCAAGAACAAGGGGACGAGAATAGAGTTCAGGAGAGCAGGAAGGACAGTGCACTACCACCTTCACATATATGGAGAGATGGTGGAAATTGTTGAAAGACTGAAGTTCCAATCTGAAATGGACTTCCAACACATGATACCTGGTCAAAAAAAGCCCATCAGACATGTTTTTTTTCCCCTGAGGAAGATGAAACAAGCCCAGCTCCCCAAGAAACTCCTGGTTATTTTCGAAAGGAGCACCATTGAGAGCATCCTTATGAACTGCATAAATGTCTGGTACACCACCTGCACAGCTGCCGAGTGGAGGGAACTCCATTGGGTGGTGAAGACTCCACAGCATATTGTGGCATTGGATCTCAACCAACCCAGACAGCATGTACACCACCCGCTGGAGGAAGGCCAGCAGCATCGCCATGGACAATACTCACCCCGGCCACTTGAATCATTGCCACTTGGAAAAAGGTTTAGGACAATAAGATCTCACATAAATAGACCGAGGAACAGATTCTGCCCCAAGCTGTGGCCTCTATCACCCTGACCTACCCCACTGTAACAACTCAAGCTAATACACCCACAGTACTGAGGTACTGATTATCCTCCTCCATGTAATACATGTGTATATATGCACAGTTTTACATTTTTAATATTTTAATAATGTATTCTCTGTTTTTATTGTTACTTGTATTGCTATGTAGATGACATACAAGTATATATAATGATAAAGTATTCTATTCTAAAGTCCAGGGGTGCCAGTAATTCTGAACAGGACTGTATGGAGTCACAGCTGAGGATATCTCCATAGTTCCCTTTGATCACAGATGAGAAGACGAAAGTATTTGATGGAATATTCCTTAAATCAGCCCATTATCTTGACTCAGCGCTGATTATGCCACTCATTATCCGATTCCATGCCGAATTTCCTTGATACTGCCTGTGCAAATTGGCTTGCCAAGCACCGTGTTCTTGAAGGAGAAGCATACGGACGGAGAGGAATTGGTGGCAAACGGACTACGTAAAATCCATTCTCTCCTAGGCTTTGCCACTCCTTTTTATATCCTCACCAACGTATGAGCCTTTGAACTGCCTTGTCGGAGTCGAGAAAAGCAGTGGAATCAAACGGGCCGTGTCTGAGCACACTCAGACGCTTGTTAGAGAATTGCTGGTGTCAAGTAGCATTAAAGGGGTCAGACTGAGAGCATCGTGATGTGGGATAATTTAAGGCATTAAAGCAAACGAACATAAATGTTTTTGCCAAATAGCCCAAAGCTATCGTCAAGACAGATTAAAACTGTGGGCTGAGATCTCCAACTGAAACATACTGTCAGATGTGTTACATTAAAAACAGAAATATTTCATGCCAGAGGATGCAGGCTGGCACACTTGGCCCTTAATTAGGCACCCTGTAAAAACCTGGTTTGAAATTAGCAGTTTGTGGTTGCTGGCAGCTGTAATGGCTGTCATTAATTCCTGTCTACTTTGCTTTTGTGGTCCGTCAGCCTTCGTTGTCCTTAAAGCTCAGGCTAATACGAAGGTGGCGTATTGTGCTCTTATTCTGCTCTGCAGCCAATTAGAGCAACAGCAGCTTGTCTGTGTGGTCCAGTGGAGCATGCCTATGGTTCTGTCCAAACTTAACCCCATTGCTGCACCCTCCCCTACTCCCGAAAACTGTGGATCCTTCACGGCCGCTTGCTGCTTTACAGGCGCGCCGCATCTCTGGGCGACTGTTAAGTGCAATGGGTCCTTGGGGCTTCAGAGAGCTGCCATGCAGATTTGCAGTGAGCTTTCGAAGTACCTAACATGGAATGGTGCTGTGCAGGAAGGGAGGCGGGGCTTCCCAGAGCAAAACAGTTTATCAACTGGCCAAAGTGAATTGATCACCCAAATTCTACAAACTAATAGAGCAAGGGTTTGTTCCAAATCACCCAAAATGAAAAGAGGAATAAAAGGTCACATATCCTTGTCAATGAAGATGGAAGGAAACCTGGACAAAATGTGACAGACACCATTGATCAAATTTCTTTGTAAAGTGAGTAAAGTGACAACATTTCAATCAGTTTTGTTGCTGCGGTATTTTTGAGTCTTTGATAGATATGAATTCTGTTTTAAACCTGTAATACTGTTGCCCTACTGTTCCACACGATACACTACAAATACATTCATACATCTGACTTACACACACACACACACACACACACACATATATATATATATATATATATATATATATATATATATATATATATATATATATATATATATATATATATATATATATATATACGAGGTCTGTTAGAAAAGTATCGGACCTTTTTATTTTTTGCAAAAACCTGATGGATTTGAATCACGTGTGCTTGCATCAGCCAAGCTTGAACCTTCTTGCGCATGCGTGAATTTTTTATTTATAGGCATATGTCAAGGTAGAAACTGTGATTCTACCAGTAGAGATTGTGACCACAATCTCTGCATATATATATATAATACGAAGGCAATTTGTATACAAATGGCTGTAAGTTATAAACAGTGGTAGGCACAGCTAGCTAAAAAGTTAGCTTTGATAATCATTAATCTGATAACTAAAAGTTATCTTTTATGACGCTAAACCGATAAACTGCTAAAAAAAAATTCTAACCAATAACTGATAACTTTTAGCATTGATTCGGACGTGGCCACATCAGATTACACTGTTGGCGTCTGATAAACCATTTTCACTTTCACTTTCGCTGTTGGGTAAATTCAAGGATCACAAACACATAAGAGCACACAAAAAATGAATGAATAAAAAAATAAAACTCCAAACACTGTCATCATCTTTCAAAAGCAGTAAAGCACAGCATTAGAAGTCACAGTTTATCTCGGTATTAGATACACCGTCATTCATGAACAAAAAGCTGATGCTTTTTCACACGTTTTGAACCCTGTGGCTTAAACAACCGAAATACGCCCATTAATGCATTGATTGGCAGAGTAAAAGACACAAATTCTTACCTGTTAGTTTCAGTGGGATTCATCTGAAGAAATAAAGCAACTTTTTTGTAAATCAAAACAATGTCTAAACAGTGAAGAAAGTCCCTCTGTACACACAGCTATGTGTCTGAGTCTTGGCGATTAAATTATCCCGTCAGCCACAAAAAAATTAAATGCTAAAATTTTTGAGTTTTGTTTGTGTCGAGCAGACGGTACCAGTGTAACGTCCAAAGTGAATCTGAACTACACTACCCACAATGCTTCCTGCATCAACTGGCCAATCATTTTAGTCTTTACACATGTTTTTGACCATTAAACTTTGCTCACTTTACCAGCAAAAAAATGTTATCGGACTGAAAGTTATCGGAACTAAATTTATCGGAAGATAATTGGCGTGATGATGGTTTTAAAACTTATCTGAAAAGCTAATCCACTAGCAAAAACATTAGCTTTGACAATTATCTGTTATCGGATTAGCTAAACTGTGCCCACCACTGGTTATAAGCGATTAATATTTCTTAAGGCAATATTTTTTTAAACTCCCTGTATTAACTCTAACACTGTACACAACAAGAATGTACTGATTGTCAGCTCTGTTGTGGTGCTGTTTTGAGTCCAATTTACATACACTCAACAAAAATATAAACGCAACACTTTTGGTTTTGCTCCCATTTTGTATGAGATGAACTCAAAGATCTAAAACTTTTTCCACATACACAATATCACCATTTCCCTCAAATATTGTTCACAAACCAGTCTAAATCTGAGATAGTGAGCACTTCTCCTTTGCTGAGATAATCCATCCCACCTCACAGGTGTGCCATATCAAGATGCTGATTAGACACCATGATTAGTACACAGGTGTGCCTTAGACTGTCCACAATAAAAGGACACTCTGAAAGGTGCAGTTTTGTTTTATTGGGGGGGATACCAGTCAGTATCTGGTGTGACCACCATTTGCCTCATGCAGTGCAACACATCTCCTTCGCATAGAGTTGATCAGGTTGTCAATTGTGGCCTGTGGAATGTTGGTCCACTCCTCTTCAATGGCTGTGCGAAGTTGCTGGATATTGGCAGGAACTGGTACACGCTGTCGTATACGCCGGTCCAGAGCATCCCAAACATGCTCAATGGGTGACATGTCCGGTGAGTATGCCGGCCATGCAAGAACTGGGACATTTTCAGCTTCCAAGAATTGTGTACAGATCCTTGCAACATGGGGTCGTGCATTATCCTGCTGCAACATGAGGTGATGTTCTTGGATGTATGGCACAACAATGGGCCTCAGGATCTCGTCACGGTATCTCTGTGCATTCAAAATGCCATCAATAAAATGCACCTGTGTTCTTCGTCCATAACAGATGCCTGCACCATACCATAACCCCACCGCCACCATGGGCCACTCGATCCACAACATTGACATCAGAAAACCGCTCACCCACACGACGCCACACACGCTGTCTGCCATCTGCCCTGGATAGTGTGAACCGGGATTCATCCGTGAAGAGAACACCTCTCCAACGTGCCAAACGCCAGCGAATGTGAGCATTTGCCCACTCAAGTCGGTTACGACGACGAACTGGAGTCAGGTCGAGACCCCGATGAGGACGACGAGCATGCAGATGAGCTTCCCTGAGACGGTTTCTGACAGTTTGTGCAGAAATTCTTTGGTTATGCAAACTGATTGTTTCAGCAGCTGTCTGAGTGGCTGGTCTCAGACGATCTTGGAGGTGAACATGCTGGATGTGGAGGTCCTGGGCTGGTGTGGTTACACGTGGTCTGTGGTTGTGAGGCTGGTTGGATGTACTGCCAAATTCTCTGAAACGCCTTTGGAGACGGCTTATGGTAGTGAAATGAACATTCAATACACGAGCAACAGCTCTGGTTGACATTCCTGCTGTCAGCATGCCAGTTGCACGCTCCCTCAAATCTTGCGACATCTGTGGCATTGTGCTGTGTGATAAAACTGCACCTTTCGGAGTGGCCTTTTATTGTGGGCAGTCTAAGGCACACCTGTGCACTAATCATGGTGTCTAATCAGCATCTTGATATGTCACACCTGTGAGGTGGGATGGATTATCTCAGCAAAGGAGAAGTGCTCACTATCACAGATTTAGACTGGTTTGTGAACAATAGTTGAGGGAAATGGTGATATTGTGTATGTGGAAAACGTTTTAGATCTTTGAGTTCATCTCATACAAAATGGGAGCAAAACCCAAAGTGATGCGTTTATATTTTTGTTGAGTATAAAACTTGTGCCACTGTCCAGCTACTTATGGACTTGCTTGTACATCAACTTGATAATTGTATCCTGTATCATCATGTTGAGGCACTGGACACCTCATGTGTCAGCTGTTTTTAAAATAAGCTTTATGCCTGGATTAAAAAAAAAAAAGAAGATTATTTTCAGCTCAGTCTCATGCTCTTTTTTTCATGTTCCTGTCAACAAATGAGTGACATTTTCATGACACAGTTTATTTTATTTTACTATTTGTAACCCTACCCCTTCCCCTAGACCTAACCCTAACCATAACCCCAACCCGCATTTCATGCTCTTGTCAAGAAAAGCGCCACATTTTCACGATGGTATCAGAAATCAATAAATTAATGTATTTTTCGCGAAGGCATCATGTAATCTGCCTTTTTTAGGTTTCAAATCCCGCAAAACCTCAGAGAGGTCGCCGCGCTGCGAGATCTCAGTAACATTGAGAACTGCACTGAGACGCTCTGATCATGCTGCACTTTAACCGCTGCACACGGACAACAGCATTAATATCGCAACATAAAACTATTTTTATATTGTACCTAAAACTCTCATGAATATATTCTCTGGGTTTATAGATGTTATTGTGTTTGTTTTATGTAAACATGTGAGAATCACAGGCTGTCTCTCCGTTATTTTCAGTGGGAGCTGCTGTGAGCTACGCTCGCTTCCTGATCATGTCGTTCTGGGGGAAAGTGAAGTTTGCTCTTTAACGTCTTGATTATTGTTCTTTACAACACTGTTTGTCCACTTTGTTCCAGACTATATATAATATGTCTGAAATTCGGTTTGCGTTTATTAAATTCCACGCAGATTAAACGTAGCAGACAGGTTATTCGTTATAATTGTTTTAGTAAGTTTTCAGGGTATCATGCAGCAGTCTCTTATTAATGTGATGAAAAGCATAAAAAATACATTTTTGTAGTATATTCATTTACAATTGTCATCATGTGGATTCTCTATGTTGTTTTGACTCAACGACTCTCTGGCGTGCAAGGGATTATGGGATACATGAAAACCCTGGATGCCTTGAGCTAGGGTTGATTATTTTATTATTCTTTTTTTCAATAATGAAGATTTTAATACTTTTTTAGTAAGTCTAAAATTGTTGCACAATGTGTTAGGCATAGTCCAAGTTCTAAGATGTGTTTCACAGTTACTGTGTGCATGTACTACGTGTAGTGTGTCGGCCAGCTGACGTGCAGTCGTCCGGTCTGTGGGCGCAGATGATGATTACTCTGCTTTGTGTGTGTGTGTGTGTGTGTGTGAACTGAGCGTATCATGCTCCAGCTGTCAGAGAATAATGGGAATCCATGGGGGGATGCTCACACCCACCTTCAATTACAGGATTGCACTGACAGCCAGCCTTTCAGCTCATCATCCACGCAACCACCCAGTCATCAGCCAGGCTGCACTCTCTCAGTCTTACTCCCACTCAAGGTGTCCTCGAACTGGGAGACCTTCTCCAATTCCTCTTTTAAGGTCAAACATGCTCACTCCTTGTGTGAACTGTCTAAGTCTCTGTATCTGAGCTCTCTGTATCCGGTAATGATATGTAACAACTACCATGCTGCCATCTTTGTATGATTCATCAGCAATCCAAAAAAAAAGAAGAAAGAAAAGGCATGTATAAATGTGTGGAGTGAATCACTCGTTAATTGGTGATGATGTTGACTGATGAGAAATGAAACCCCGATAACCTGCTGGGGTGTTGGTACGGTGCTGTCAGATTTTTAATGGACAAGTATCTCGTGTTCAGAAAATACAGAACACCAGTATCCAGTAACACTAGTACTGTACAAATTAGCCAATACAAATCAAAAAATTGATTTTAAGTAAGGGATATGACTACATGGGTATATGTACTCCTGACTCAATCTGGTCCATGGCTTGATTTTTTTTTTTTTTTTGTCATAAATTGGTTAAGTGAAGCAAGTTTTTTTCATTAGTTCTGCATCTTCGAACTGTTGTAAAAGTTCAAAGGTCAGTTTGAGGCTCTCATGGCTCCTCCATAAACACAGAACACGTGCTGTGTGGAAGGCCTCATGAAGGTGCCTCAGCAGATGCAGCCAGATGCAGCACCTCGCTGTCAAATGGTTTATCATATATAAACTTAAAAACATAAATAGGTATTGTTCTTAATTGATAACCTGTTGTTTGACTTATGTTTATTTTTAATTCATTCATTTTCTCCTGCTTATCCGTGTCAGAGTCATGGTGGCAGAAGAAAAAGCAGCTCATTCTCTACTTTCTTATCCTTGGCAAAGTCCTGTATCTCTTCCAGGGGATCCTGAGGCATTCCCAAGCTAGCTGGGAAATATAATCCCTCCAGGGTGTCTTGGGTTTCCCTGGGGCCTCCTTCCATTTGGACATGCCTGAACCTCCCTAGGGAAATGACTAGGGGGCATCCTCACCAGGTGCCCAATCCACCTAAGGTGGCTCCTTTCAATGCAAAGAAAAAGCAGCTCTACTTTGAATCCCTCCCTGATAGTTGAGCTTCTCACCCTGTCCAGAAAAGTAAGCTCAGATACTCGACATAGGACTCTCATTTTCACCACTTGTATCCATGATCTTATTCTTTCAGTCATTGTCCAAAGTTTGTGACCATATGTGAGGACAGGAGCATAGATCAACTGGTAAATCAAACTCTCACCTTCTGGCTCAGCTTCTTCTTCACCAAGACGGTCCAGTACAGTGTCCATAAAACATCAGACACCACCCTAACCCATCTATCAATTTGATGCTCCAACCTACCACCACTTGTTAACAAGACCCCAAGATACTTAAATTCTTGCACTTGGGGCATTAGAGGACACAAGCCACACTTTCCCAACAGAAGACCACGGTCTCATATTTGGAGGTGCTGATTCTCAATCCACCCGCTTCACACTTGGCCTCAGTGCATCGGAGGTCACCGCCTGATGAAGCCAACAGGACCACATCATCTATAAAAAGCACAGATGCAATTCTAAGGTCACCAAACTGGACACCCTCTGGTCCGTAATTGCACCTTGAAGTCCTGTCCATGAATAATCACAAACAGGATTAGTGACAAAGGGACACCCTGGTGGAGTCCAACACCCACCGGAAACAGGTCTGATGTAATGCTGAGAATGCAGACACAGCTCCTAGTTTGGTCATATAGAGACTGGATCTCACACTGAAGCGACTCCAGTATCACATACTCCCACAGCACTCCTCACAGGATACCTCAAGGGACCTGGTCATACGCCTTTTTCAAGTTCACAAAATACATGTAGAATGGTTGATCATACTCCCAAGACCTTTTTAAGATTCTTGCGAGGGTAAAGAGCTGGTCCCCAGTTCCATGATCAGGATGGAACCCACATTGCTCCTCCTGAATCTGAGGTTCAGCTAACGGCTTAAGTCTCCTCTCCAGTACCCTGGCACAGGCCTTCCGAGGGAGGCTGAGAAGTGTGATTCTTGTATAATTTGGCCGCCTTTTTTAAAATATGGGGATCACCACCCCAGTTTGCCAATCCAGAGGTACTCTCCCCGACTTCCATGCAACATTTTTTAAGCTTGTCAGCCATGACAGCCCACAACATCTAGAGACTTCAGCCTCTCAGGATGAATGTCGTCCATCCCTGACAACTTGCCACAGAGGAGTTTTTGACTACCCTGGTGACCTTGGAACCAGATCTGTCCGGAAAACCACCTAGCAAATTCAAGTTTCCTTGCCATTTTCTGGGGAGTTAGTTCGCTCCGAGACTGAAATTTGTATGGAAAGAGATGCAAGTCAGCTCTTAGGATGCGTTGCACAGAACTAGATGATTTTAGTTCTCTGAATTAGAGTAAACTATGGCATTTTTCCTGCACTTTAATGTCTTGCAGAACAAACTTTAAGGTTCCTGAAATGAGAAAAACACCATTATTTCCCAATAAAACTATTTCCTGGTATTCATATTTCAGAGTACTTTTGGCAACATTTTTTTGAGACAGCCTATATACTTGTATATGATTTCATTCAAAACTCTAGCATGTATCTGTCAGGACGGGCGGCGGCCCGGCAGCAGGAGCAGCTGGACCCGTAATATAGACTCCCAGACTAGGCTTAGGTGTGAATGAAATCATGGTCTTTATTCCAGGCTCTGGTACGGTACACATGTGATCAGTCAGCAAGGCAGAGGTACAAGCAGGGTTAGGCTGAGATGCAGTCATGGGCAAGCAGGGTTCTGTGGCATGACCAAACACAGACATCCTGGGAGAGGCAAGAGGCATAGTCAAGGAGAACAGAGCAGAAATCGGAACACGACTTGGCAAACTCAGGACTGAAAAATGGGCGCTAGAAAGTGTACAGAGACAACAATCTGGCAAAGGTGTCATGGCTGGGAGGAGATTAAATAAGCAGCTGTTAACAAGGTGCACATGAGGAGAAGGATCTAGAAAGGGGGCATGGCTAGGGAACAAAGATTATACATGGGCAAGATTGTGAGGAGGGGAATGCACAAAGTGGAGTGATGTAATACACAAAGATGCATGAGCAGGTCAAAGAGCCTGAGTGAATGGAAACACAAAGCAGACAGAATCAAAGTGACAGACAGGGACACATGGCAGGTGCAGAGAGAACATAATTAGATGGGCGTGAGAAAAACAAAGAATGATGAACAGAGACTGAGGACAGAATAAAATATAACAATGAATAGGAACATAGAATTGGTCATGAACATGAGAACTAAAATTTGACCAGAAAATAATAAGCATGAAGAAAACTGCATGAGAACTGATTAGAGAATACATGGAAAATAAATACTGAAGCAAAACTGAACTGGCACTGATAAAGCAAACAAATAGGTTAAACAAACTATGAATAAAACAGAACCCACATGATGACAGAAAACAAAGCCTGACATTAAGCACAACAGATAACACTAAAGAGAAAAGCAAAATAAACAAGTGATAAAAATGCAAACATGAACCATCAGAACAAACTAGAATGGAACTGAACTTATGGCCAAAGTATGAAAGTAACAAAGTAGCAAAGCAAAATGGAACATAGAACAAACACATGATGAAAACAACTAACTAATAAAACAAAGCTGGGGCAGATGGAGATGAACTAAGGAAAGAGGCAAAATCAGGGCCAGGCATGACAGTATCAATAACAATAGGTTTTTGCTCAAGAAGGACCTTTCAGTCTTTCTTCTAAGGGCCCTGTCCCAGTGGCGTTTAGGAGGATTTGCGCATGAAATGAGGAGACAAAAGCTCACAAAGGTGGGCGGAAATGACAAATGTCCCGGGGTGGATCAGCGAATACATGAGGAAGAAAAGCGGATATAACAGGGAACAGAAGTGAAGGCGACCGCGGAGGCGCCCCCATGAGGGGCACAGCAGCCATGATGCACTCGCTTCATCCGTGCCCACTCTGTTTTGCACGCTGTCCCGGTCCACCGCCAAGCCGCGCCAACCTGTCGGTTGCGGATATCAGCGGATGACAGGGGATATGCGGCACGTTGGTTGTGTATGTCCTGCGTATGTCTTCAGTATGTGTTCAGGCAGTGATGCGGATCTCATCCGCAGCAGGATTTTTGAGCCGTTCAAAAATCCTGGCTGCGGACATGCGTGCCTCTGTGGATGATCACGGACGTGTTCGGATGGAGGCCGACTCATACAGGAATGTTACACAGTTATTGCGGTTGTTTGGCGGATGTGGGCCACTTTTGTGCGCATTCCATCCGCAAATCCTCCTAAACGCCAGTGGGACAGGGCCCAAAGCTTTAGGCTGTGTTTTGCTCTGTTTGGCCTCCTGCTTATACCTTTTCCAGGATGCATAGATCCATAGTTTCAAATTGTGGTACGCGTACCACTGGTGGTATGTGGGCTCCTTGCAGTGATACGTTGAGTCAACCAAACAAACTAAGTTTTATGGTGTAATTAAGTCAGCTGTTTTATTTCAAATAAGGTTAAGGCTAACTCAACAACTTTTCATTGTATTAATACAAACAAATGGAGCAAATTTTTCATAATATAGGATTTAACGCCTTCATCACTTCGACACTTCAATGAAATATATCTTACACCACTCTCTGCTGAAAGTGAAGAAAAATGAAGCAATGCTTCACAAGAGTCGGACTCTGCTAATACGTGCTTCAGATACCAAGCTGCAAATCAGTGTCTGCTGTAAGAAACAAACTTGATGGAAAGTAATTATAAATTGATGAAAATCTCCCACGTGTGTAGGCTTCTTATGTTACATGTAAAAGGTCCGCCATTGTCAGTACATGTGCATGCATGTCAGTTAATTATTCTCAAGCTTTTAACACATGCTTCTTTGTTTATTCAATTTCCACAATAAAATTTAATGTATTTCCAGACTTCGTCTTCCAAAACAAGTGTGTCTTACATGGACAACAGTTTTCCTCAGAATGCGATGATGAATCCGCCTGAAAGCATATAACAGGTCAGAATAATACTGTATGTTTTATTTACTCTGTGCTGCTTCACATGATGCAAATGTAATACCATGAACCATGATGAGTGGCTGAGGTTAAAGAGGCAGGGCGATGACATCGTTTCACAAAAGTTCAGTTTCTTTGTGCTGACGTGACCAAACCCGACCCATCCTGAGTATCATTTCGAGATATTTGTCCAAACCTGACCCAACCTGTTGGGCTCAGATTGGGTATCAACACTATAGTTTGCAAGGACACGCAATCATTTTGCAACCTGGTCTCATGGCAAGTCGTGATTCAGCAGCACAAAATATACATTAATCTATTGGTTCGTGATATTGTGACAAAAAGCACCTAATTTTCATCACGGCAGCATGAATTCATTCTAATTCATTCCGTGATGGCTGCATGAAATTAAAAGTGAAGTGGGGGCGGGGGGGTCAGAGTGGGGAGACACACACACATACACACACACACAAAAAGTCGTGTTTTCACCCAGAGACACCACTGATTACTAGTGACTGCAACCAAGTCAGGCCGATTTGTCATGAGGCATGTCCGGTAGGCTTTTTTGCAGTTGTGCACTTGTTTGTCAGGAAAATGCTAATTTCTCTACATCAATTACAGACCTGCAGCGGGTCTGTAATCAACTTTTCTGCAGCGCGGCTTTGCTTTGAACCTTGAACCAATCACAGCAATGCTTCGATCTATGATTCGTGGATTGTTTTATTTCGCTTTAACCTAATTTTTCCCAGCTAAAACCCTGAAAAGCATATGTCTGTGAGTAATATTTAAGATTTTTATATTAAACCGACCTGTTATGGTCTTCTGAAACAGTTGATAGATGTATTTTATAACTTAAAAACGGGACCGATGCTAACACGTTAGCATGTCTATGGCATTTTCAATGTTAAGTTAGCATTAAGCTGTTCGCATCAGCAAGTTTGTGTTGATTTGTTTTCTGTATAATTAATGGCTCAGCGTTCGTTGTTGTAAAAGAGTCAAATTGTAATTTTTAAAAATGTTTTATTCATATATTATAGCAACAACAATATATAATATAGTCTACATAATAGACAATAATAGTCAATAATAATAGACTAATAATGTTACAATACAATTTTAGAGAAAAAGACAAAAAGAACCTAATGAAACAAAACACAACCGAAAAGATAAAACCATGTAACATTGAAAATAAATAAATACATAAATAAATACATATAGTTTCCTGTGAACACCTAGTGAGTAGCCTCATTTAGGTTTTGAAACCTTGTTTCTGAAGTGTTTTGTGTGATGTGCACAATTTTCAGTATTTTGACTAATACTACCAGTCATTTACAAGCCTAGATAAACTTTAATATAAAAAAAAATCAGTCCGTTTTTGATTATTAACATTTACTTGTACTTTTGCTTTCAATACTTGAGTACATTTAGTTGTACATTACTTGTCATACTTAAGTACAATAAATACTAGATACTTTAAGACTTTTACTTGAGTAGCATTTCAATCAGTGACTTGAACTTCTACCAAAGTAATTTTTTTAATGGGTATCTGTACTTTTACTTAAGTGTGATTTTCCAGTACTTTATACAACACTGCCAAGATCCCACAATGCAATGGGCAAGTCAAGATGTGCAAATCACTCTATGTCTTTAATTTAATTTTAATTTAATTTAACTTTAATTCTTTCACTGTTGCCAATATGCTTGAACAGGGGGTGGGCAAGGTTCGAACTTAGCTTTGTGAAATGCTTTGGGGTAACTATCTTGTGATTTGGCACCATATAAAGAAATTCAGTTGAATTGAAATATTTTAATTTCAGTTGTAATGGTGGTACTTCAAAAGCCAAATATTTTCTAAGGTGGTACTTACTGTAACTCTGTTGTGATTTGGCGTTATATAAATGAAAATAAATTGAAATTGAGGAATGGACCGTTTCTACTTCTCTAACTCTCTCTTTGCATAGCTTTGCATGAATTTATATGTTCAGTTAGCTGTTTTTCAGTTAGCTTTATATACACTTAACTGTTTTCATAGTAATAAATACATTTTTAGATTCAGATAGTGTTATTTTACATCAATTTTACAATTTTACTTTGTTAGCTTTATATCCATTTAGCTATTGCTTTGCATGAAATTATGTTCATAGTGATAAATACATTTTTAGATTCAGATAGTGTGATTTTAAGTACATTTTAGATTGTTAACTTTATATTCATTTAACAATTTGCATATCTTTGCATTAATTTATGTTCAGTTACCTGTTTTTCAGTTACTTTCAGATTCAGTTAGCTTTATACACACTTATCTGTTTTCATAGTGATAAAGGTTTCGACTGTGATTGTTTTAAATGCATTTAGATTTGGTTAGCTTTATATTCCCTCAGCCCCAACCAGTCCCAGCAGAAGACTGCCCCTCCCTGAGCCTGGTTCTGCTGGAGGTTTCTTCCTGTTAAAAGGGAGTTTTTCCTTCCCACTGTCGCCAAGTGCTTGCTCACAGGGGGGTCATTTTGACCATTGGGGTTTTTCTGTAATTTTTCTGTAATTTTTCTGTAATTGTTGTATGGCTCTTGCCTTACAATATAAAGTGCCTTGGGGCGACTGTTTGTTGTGACTTGGTGCTATATAAATAAATAAATAAATCTGATTTGATTTGATATTCCGTTTGTTAGTTTACAAGCTATAGTTACGTTGCGCTAGATGAATTGTTTTCGGTTTAGATTGAGTCAGATTTATTTTCAGTCAGTTTTAGATTGTTTCAGGTAGATTTTCCTGGAGCTGCACTCACTTTGGTTTTGATTAGGTTGGCTTTGTGTTTTTGTTGTTGTTGTTTTACAACACAGATATTGTTGATTCAAGTATGGCAGTGGTAGGTCCATGACCTATACGGGGTCTAGGTGCTCCCGCCATCACGAGCCTCCCAGCTGACTGGGTTATAGCAGTGGGTAGATAGGACTCATTAGCCCTGTTAAGGCGGTCCACCTAGGGGAAGGAAAACCCTGATGTTAAACCCCCAGCCTGGGTTACTGCCCCCGTGCTTCCGAGGAAGGTTCTTTAGCCAGAGGCTAGGAGAAGGTCACTCTGATGTAAAACCTACAGCCTGGTGGTCGCCACAGCCGTCTCAGCTTGTCTGTGCCACTGTGGAGTGCCACCTTGCCTAAAGAGTGGAATTGGTGTGCGCAAGCTGATCCCCACTTTAAGCAACGAGCGCAGGCGGGAAGGAAAGCCCTGCAGCGATGGGAAGAGGCGAAAACAGCAGGTGCATGATGGCACTGGGAGCTGCAGTCTCGATCCTGCATGCAGGCGGCTCAGGAGCTATGGTCGTTTGATTGCTGACCCAAGACAACAGCATCATCCGGCAGGGCCCTGGGTGACCAAGCAGCTCTGTTTAGGGATAGCCCTGCTTGCTCCACATGGAGACAGACCTAGAAAAGGTGGTCTAAACATGGCTTGTCTCACTAGACCCGGTTGGCTCACCGCTGCCAACGGGCATCACTACACACGGTGCGAAAAGAAAAACAAAGAACCTGAAAATTGCGTGCTGGAATGTACGCACAATGATGGACTCAGATAATAGCGATCGTCCTCGAAGACGCTCAGGCTTAGTCGCCAAAGAGCTAGCAAGGCTTGACATAGATATTGCTGCACTCAGCGAGGTGCGCTTTGCAGACCAAGGGTCACTCACCGAGGAAGGCACAGGCTACACACTGTTCTGGTCAGGGAAGGCTAAAGAAGATCGTCGATTCTCAGGGGTCGGGTTCATGATTAAGAGCCCCATAGCACACAGGTTACACAGTTTACCAGTTGGACATTCTGACCGACTCATGTCACTCCGGCTCCCCATCAACAACAAGGATTTTGCCACTATTGTTGGCCCAACAATTTTGTATGCCCCAACCATGCAGGCCAACAACGGAATTAAGGAGGCTTTCTATAGCGATCTGCACAACCTTCTACAGCGCGTCGACACCCAGGACAAGCTCCTCATCATGGGAGATTTCAATGCCAGAGTGGGCCGCGACTCTGATGTATGGGAGGACGTGCTAGGGAAACATGGCATAGGCAACTGTAACGACAATGGCCGCCTGGTGCTGGAGTTCTGCTCTGCACATGACTTGACGATCACCAACAGCCTGTTCCAACAGAAAGAGAGATTCAAAGCAACCTGGAGACACCCACGCTCCAAACACTGGCACCTTCTGGACTACGTTCTGATGCGACAGCGTGATAGAAGAGACGTACTACATACCAGGGTGATGCCTAGCGTGGATTACTATACGGATCATCGCTTGGTCCGTTCCAAGATTGCTTTCACTTTCAAGCCCCCTCCTAAGAAGAAAGGCCCACAGTTTAAGAAGCTACGAGTCCACAAGCTGCAAGACATAGACACAAAAATGGAGTTCCAGGCCAAACTAGAAGAGAGACTGGGTGGAAAAGAAGGCCTGCCTGATGACCCTGAACAGCAGTGGATGAGATTAAAGACCATCCTTCAGGAGACGGCAGCAGAAGTAGTGGGCTTCTCAGCCAGGAAAAATAAAGACTGGTTTGATGAGTCTGATGCACAGATCCAGAAACTACTAGAAACGTGCATGCCACAAGACTCTTTTAGCTAAACCTGATGACCACTCTGCCAAGACAGCTTACAGAAATGCCTGCTCCACACTGCTTCAGCAGTTTTGCTGAAGCAGCAAGAGCCTTCGGCCTCACCATCAGCCTGAGAAAGACAGAAGTGCCTATATCAACCGGTCCCCCATACAGCATATACCCCACTCCAAATCAACATTGAGGGTACCAGCCTGAATGCAGTAGAGCACTTCACGTATCTCGGTAGTGTTATCTCAAATGACGCATCTGTTGCCAAGGACCTAGACAGTCGCCTTGCCAAGGCCAGCAGTTCTTTTGGTCGACTCTCAAAGAAAGTCTGGCAGAATCATGCACTGCGCCTTTCCACAAAAGTGCAGGTCTAAAGAGCCATTGTGGTCCCTACCCTCCTGTATGGAGCTGAAACCTGGGTTCTGTATCGCCAGCAGATCAGATTACTGGAACGCTTTCATCAGCGTTGTCTCCGAAACATCTTCGTGATCAAGTGGCAGGACTACGTCTCAAATGAGGACATCCTTACCAGAGCCAAATTGCCCAGCATGGAGTCTATTATACTCAAACAACAGCTTCGTTGGGCAGGTCACGTAGCCAGGATGGATGATACATGCATGCCGAAATTAATTCTCTTTGGCGAGCTCAAGGAAGGGAGACGAAACCAAGGGGCCCCCAAAAAGCGCTATAAGGCTGAAGAAACAGCTCTCCCTTGCAGGCATTCAGCATCAGTCATGGCAGCATCTAGCTACAGATAGACTCAGCTGGCGTTTCAGCATCAAATCCGCCAGCCTGAAGTTTGAGGCAGAAAGAAGTGAGGCCTCACGCCAGAAGCGTCAAAGACAGAAAGAGCGGGCAGCAGCACAAGCCCAGCCTACTCAAGTGTTCATTTGCCCCAAGTGTAACAGGTCTTGTGCATCCCGCATCAGACTTTTCAGCCACCAGAGGGCTTGTAGAAAATAAACTAAAAAAAAAAAAAAAAAAGGCCTTCCCACTATCCTCGCAAGCGAGGAAACTGCCAACAACAACAACAACAACTTACTGTAAAAAGATTGAGGACCACTGGCATAGATCATTTTCTCTGTGTTTACCCATGGAGCTCCAATAGGGAAAACTATGGGAGGTTTGTTAGGCAACATCAATAATCTACTCTGACAAGTCAGTTTGATGTGTGTGCTTGAAAACAAGCTGAACTGCTTGGTGAAAAACTGATCTCGAAAGGCGTCATTCATATGTGCACTTAAATGTAGGATGAAAGCAGCAACCACAATGATTATACATCGCTCATAAAATCTCAGCTAGGTGGGCTGCAGTCCTTTTGTTCTCATATTACCACTGTCCAGTTTCATAAGTGTTTTCTCTCTCAGGTGTTTCTTTAACATCACACTGTACTAGTTAGATCAAGTAACTTCTGCTTTAAAGGCAGAAGTTACCTACATGAATGTTTATGTTTTTGGCAAAAAACGAAAAAACAAAAAAACAAAAAACAAAAAAAAAACAATTGGGACCTGAAATTTGCGTTTTAAACATGTTCATAAAAAAATTTTGATGTCATGATAAATCCTGTGAACAAGTGAACAATAGAATTTTATTGGTGCTGATTGGGGGTAATTTTCAGTATAAGTTGGTGAAAATGGACCTACTGTTCCCTGAGCAGAAGCCTCCTTCTGATGCTCCTCCGTAACATGAAACCCATGAAAAATATGTCACACTCTTCAACAAGAAACATTTTTGAGGTTATAATAGATAAATTTTAGATTTTTGGAAAATCACAGTGGAAGTTGTCCATACTCTGGTGTATTTGGTAATAATCTATTACAATGGTATGTCAGCAGATATAAAATAGGAGGTTATATTAATTTTGCCTACGACTTAAAAGAAATCAAGCTGAATTTGTAAATTTTGAATTTGAATTAAAATTGGAGCCATAAATCGGCAATGGGAGACTGCTCTTATACATAATTTTGTTTATTTATTTATTTACAGTGAACAAAATTCAGAATATATGCTAATACTGCCCTACAATCCTTTCATAGGCACTGAGGCAGCAATGTTGCCACGGTCTGAAAAGTACAACTACGGGCACCGCCAGGAGTTTTGGGCCCCATGAAAACAAATCTTACCCCCCCAAATTATTTTGTCAGTATTATAATTGGATTAGGGGCCTCTCTGGGCCCCTAGAATCCTTTTCCTTATTCTCCCCTTTTCAGCACCCGAGTACAACAGCTGCTTCAACTTTTCCCGGCACAAAAACTCTTATAGGAAATCCAATGGAAATCCTATGGGATTGGAATGACTTTTTCCTTTTGGAACAAATAGGATTTCATTTTAAATATAGTACTTAATAGGAGTTTCCTATTAAATTCCTATACAATTTGCATCAATAAGAAACCTACAGGATGTCTATCAGAATTATTAGGAATTCCTTTTTCTCCAGGAAAATGAAACTTAATAGGAGCCCAATTGTGAATAGGAAAATTCATTCATTTTCTGTAGCTGCTTACTTCAGTTAAGAGTAATGAAGTACTGCTTGTGATGGTGGTGGGCGTGGGGGGGGGGGGGGGGGGGGGGGGGCTGGGGTTGGAGCCTATCCCAGCAGCTATAGTGTAAGAGGCAGGGTTCACCCATGGCAGGACACCAATCTGATGTGTCACAGGGCCACACGTGTTCAGACAGACACCTACAGTGAATTTAAAGCATCTGAATCAGCTAACCTGCATGTCTTCGGAAGCAGAAGGGAGCCAGATCACCCGGAAGGAAACAACATACAAATGCCACACAGAAAGGAGTAGGAAGGAAGTGATCCCAGGACCTTCTCGCTGTAAAGCAACAGTGCATACCACAACAGTGCATACCAATACGGTCGTTAAAAACTGAGAATGCTATAAGAATCCAGTTGGGATTGTCGATGATATCAGGAAATCAGCACACCAAATAGATTAATGATGAAGTCTGAATTAAAACAGACGACTTGTTGTAAGAATCCTGTTGGATTTCCATTAGAATCTTGGGTTCCTATATGATTTTATTTTTCTTTGATTCCACAGGATATTTTGAGTTTGGTTAGTCCAGTACTACTTCAGCCCACTTCCTGCAAGATTTAA
Organism: Thalassophryne amazonica; assembly: GCF_902500255.1. Lineage (NCBI taxonomy): Eukaryota > Metazoa > Chordata > Actinopteri > Batrachoidiformes > Batrachoididae > Thalassophryne > Thalassophryne amazonica. The sequence goes on from NC_047112.1 coordinate 87,199,724, forward strand.
ACTGTACCACTGTTGAGTTCTTGTGCAGGAAAATGTACTGACCAGAGCGTTCTGCCTCCATGTCACCATTCTGTGTCTTTTCCTCATGTTTAATTTCCCATCGCTTTTTAAAAATGTTTTTGCTATTTTTGTTGTTTCAGCATTTCCGTAATTCGTTCATTCTTTCGGTTTGTTTTGTGTTTGTCCATCTGTCACTGTAGTTTGTCTTCTGGTTCCCTAAAGTCCTAATCAAGTCTCTCAGATGGGCTTTGCAGAGACAGAAAGAACAGAGCAGATCTGTTCACTAATAGGGCAGAGGTTGGAGTGTGTCAGCTGTGGCCATTAAGACTTTGGTGCTGTAGCTCTGACAGCTCAGGGTTTCTTCTCTGTAAGCAGGAAGCACTACATGCTCTCACACTAACTGCTGAAATGGAATTTGGATGTTTCAAGAACCCTCAAACTGATTTTGCAGAAATCCCACAACCAGCAGCTCTGTTCTGATCTTTATTGGGAGGCAGTGATCTGGAAATTACAGAGGCGGATGTGAGACCTGGGGATCCTTGGTTCAATTCCTGTTTGGGACCAGAGAACTTACTTTGTTGTTGTTGTCCATTCGGCTGCTCCCATTCCTTGTTTGGGGTCGCCACAGTGGATACAGCCATATCCACATCGGTATTTGACACAGGTTTTACACCGGATGCCCTTCCTGACGTAACTCCAGTTTCACCTGGAGAAACACACACAGCTGCTGGTGTTCCAAAGAGGTCCCCCATCCAAGTACTAACCAGATCCTGCACTGCTTAGCTTCGGGATCAGGCTGACACAGCGCAGACCAGCTGCACCAGAGAACTTACTATGGTTCTTTAATTGCTCCTAGTGTATAGATGTGTGCCTTGCATGGCAGCATGCTGACGTGTGTGTGAACATGAAGCATCATTGTAAAGCGCTTTGAGCATCCTGCTTCAGATGGAAAGACCCTATAGAAATTATGTTTTCACCAGTCATCCGTCTGGGTGTCCGTCTCTAAACTTTTCATTTACGGCTCATCTGACTGAAATCAGTTCTTGTCTGTGTATTGGGGGAGGCTGGAGGAAGCTTCCTTTCAAAAATGTTCATTGTCCATTACCCATTATGGCCACCATCCTGATTTCTATTTCTGTGAAATCACTAAAGAACACCCTGTCTGAATGAAACAGTTTCTTAGGTTCGAATTGGGGGAGATGACAGCAGACTCCTTTTAAAATCATCCAATATGGCCACCACGGCCATATTGGATGGTGGACGTATCTTGATTTTCATTTATGTGCAATAACTACAGAGGGCCTCATCTGAATGAAACCATTTCTTGATGGTGTATTGGGTGAGGCTACAGTAAGTGCATTTCCAAAATGACCATCAGCAATCCACTATGAATGTCACTTTCATCTATTTTTCTATGAAAAGATTCAGTTTGTTCAGTTCAATTTATTACATTTATATAGTGCCCAATCACAGAGTTGAAGATGTTGAGATTCTCTTTGGGAGTGATGAGAATGGACAGGATTAGGAATGAACACTAGCCCTAAGCTTCACTAACAGACACAGAATTTAGATAAAGTGGAGGCCGAGACCTGTTCCATTACTAATAAAACTAATTTAAAAGGATAGGAAGCATAGATCAAAGATCATCTCATCTGATTGAAGCCATTTATAGGGGGTGAACTGGGAGGTGCTGGAGGAAGGTTCCTTCATGTAAATCCTTGATTTAATTGCTGAACCTGACTTTCTTTTTCCTGCAAACTTTGGTAATATTCAGTTTTGGGAGCTTTTGCGGGCAACAGGCGTAAAATGTTATTGTTGATCCGGAACCAACAGAGCAGTATTACGTAGAACACTGAAGTGACTGTGCAAGTCGCCCATAACCCGTCTTTCAGTTAAGAAATAATTGCAAGATGTTTAACATAAAAACAGGACCATGTGCCACACTTTGCTTTGCTCTTGCTGCATTCTTATTCTTATCCTCTCATCTCTCCGTCCATCTCCTCCCCCACAAGTTGTGGCCAAAGCTTAGGTAATTTGAATATGTAGATGTAAAGTGTGAATGATTAATTAGGTCAATGCAGGAGGATTCAGAGTAATATAACTCTTCCATGCACGATTAATGTGGCTCCATCTGATTTGCATGGATCTAAAGTCATCCTACTGGTTGTGGGGTGTTGAACCCTATAGTCTGATGGCAGCTGTGTCACTCCAGGTTTGGTGCGCTATCACGGCCCAAATGATCCACTCGGTGTGGGTTTGTTCGGAAATGTCAGGATCAACAAATGTGCTCGTTGATGTATTAGGCCAGCTGAGAGCTTGACACATTACATATATGTTACACACATCGGGTCAACTTAATCGATCATTTTTGAAACCCTGACCTCTTTGATTTTTTTTTTCCTTGCCTCTAATTGTGCACAGGGGATCAGCAATCTAAGGAACATTCCTGCAGGACGATCACACTGGCCTTATTTTATAGTGCAACAAAATGTGACTCCCTGTCAGCTTCCCCACAAACATGCGAGCACATTTGCAAAATCTAAGAGGGTGCACACATCAGTGGTGCAGTAAACAGCATTATCTCCCACACTCACAAATTAGGCGTGACTGCAAAAGAAAACAAAATTTGTGTTTGTGGCAGCTAATAGAAAAATATTTGTCCCACTAATCTTTTTCTCATTAGGTCGCTCGTCAAGCTCCATGAGAGGTTGGAGCATTTTAATCATAATTAATAATATTGATGTTCAGCCTTGTTGGTGTGCTGCTGGATTTGGAATGGATGTGCTTTAGTTTAAAAAAAAATCAAAAAGAAAAAAAAATTGTTAGATGTCTAATTTCAGTCCGAAGAAGTCTTTCGCGGTGTTTCTGGGCACAGAGACTAATTGAAATGTAGTCAGAAAAGATTTGATTCTGTTAAGTTGAATCTGATAGCCTCCAAATTTTAAGCAGATTTGCATATTTCTAATTAAATATCTGGCAAGCATCAAAACCAACTCATCACTTTCAATATTGTGATATTAACTGATTACTATTTCCCCTCGACTTGTCAATATGTATTTGTCTTGTCGTTTTCACTCAGCAAACATTTATTTGCACGCTGTTCCATTGGCTAATCATACCTTTTCTGAATGGTTGCCGTGAAAATTCAGTAAGGTAGGTCTTCTATAATATATTCCAATTCTAAAGTAGAACTCTACAAATGTACACTAAGGTATATCTAAATATCTAGAAAAAAGAAGAGTAGAATAGAAGAGTGGAATAGAGTAGAATAAAGCCACTTAGGTGCCTGGTCTTGAGAACCAGGGATGGTAGCATGAAATCTTTTTTATCCCATGGGAACTCTCCCTACCCACCCAAGTGGCTCAAGAAATTTGACATCATGTATATAAGTGATATTTACTAGAGGTGGGCGGATCGATCCTAATATCAATAATATCGATACCAACGCTGGTATTGATATTGAACGATCCTCGTGTTAAAAGGTCGATACTCAAGCTTTTTTCTCTCCCGCATGCACTGACTGCTGCGCACGCAGATTAATCAAACTCTGTCTGTAAGAGCAGCGCTGCGCTGTGTCACCCAACACGGAGCAGCGCACCCTCCCCCCTCTGGTCTTTTGTTGTTGCGCTGTCATGTGGCTCAGCGGTGCCAGCCAACAGCCTTGCAGGTAGGCTCAGCCTGGCCCACCCACTCAGTGCTCTCCTCTACCTCAGGAGATTTTGTTGTGTTGATATTTTTTAAACAAAAATGTTGATTGTGATAATAAAGTATTTTGTCACGTACGTTTGGCGAAATTCTATCCTAGATCTTTTGGATGCTTTGGATCTATGAAACTTAAATATGAAAAAGTATCAGTATTGGTATTGATATCGGTGATACTGGGCCTGTATTTACTTGGTATCGGATCAATACCAAAATTCCCAGTATCGCTCACCTCTAATATTTACACAATAAGGGTAATAAACAACATACAACAATATATACAAGAAATATAGTACTACATAATATATAGGAATTAGCTTCTAAAACCTAAATATTCATACAGGAGAAGATTGTTTTATACGTATACCTAGTCTGTAGACTAGTATTTAGTGTGTGTGTGTGTGTGTATTGGCTAACATGACCAATCTACTGCAGAAAAGACAATATTCTTCATGCCACTCAGCCTGATTAAGAGCACATGGCCATGGCAAGCTGCAAAATCAGTCAATGAAAATCTCTGTTATCATTCTTATTCTAAGTCTTTCCAAACAGTTTTGATCAATATCTAGCCTTGTAGAGAACATATTGTGAGGGTAATAATCATGTCTGTTTCCTGTGGGGATGGAGCCAAACTTGGCCCATCATAATACATCATAAGGAAAATGCATTACCGTACAGTCAGATTAGCTCCAGATGAAGTGGACAAACAGTTGCCACTAGTTGCTTGATGGTTGTGCCCAGCTTGTGGTTATTTGGTCACAGAAGTATAATTATGTAGGATGGGAGAAACCCAACACTGTCACTGTGAGGTTTGATGGAACCAAAGTTTGACTGATTTGTTTCAGTCAAACGTGTGTCACACTGATATTCCTGGGTAAATAGCTTGCAAATGGGTGGTTTGAGGTAGGATGTTTTGTAAATCACCTCTGAGATATTATCTGCACATAAAATCAGTGTTTTTAGAGTTAAACGTTTATTTTTTTCTAACTTGTACTTAAAAAATGCCAAAGATTTATATAGAAATACAGCTGTCTGGAAGCACATTCTGCCATCTTGTGTGTATGTGTGTGTGTGTGTTTGAGCAACGTCAACGTACCTCAGTGTTTGTGATGATACCAGACCAATACAAAAGAGTTCCCCTGAGAACCAGCTATCCATTTTCTATACCCGGTTACTCCAATTAAGTGTCACGGAGGTGCTGGAGCGTATCTCAGCAGTCATAGGGCGAGGCCTGGTACACCCTGGACAGGACACCAGACTATCACAGCGCCACATACAGACAAACACATTCACACCCGCACACACACACCTACAATTTAAAATTTCCAATTCACTTAATATGATGTCTTTTGGATGTGGGAGGAAGCTAGAGGACCCAGAGGGAACCGCAGAAACACAGGGAGAACATGCAAACTACACACAGAAAGGCCCAGGTGGGAAACGATCCCATGACCTTCTTGCTGTGAGGCAACAGTGCCAACCACTAAGCCACTGTGCTGCACCCTGAGATCCACAGCAATAACATTTTCAATTTGCCCATAAGAAACACTATCATCAAGCAAATCCAAAGTTCCTCATAATACCTGACCCACAAAATATATGTATCAAACATGATATGTATGGCGTTATACTAACGAAGCTTGCTTATGGTACACTTTGTCACAAACAGGAAGTGTCAAATTTTGAGTCCACAGTGAAACAGGAAATGTCCACTTCCTGGATTGACAATAGACAAGATCCCGTGGGATCTCGTACCAATTCAGTGGCAAGTTGACACTGAAACAGGAAGTGCCAAATTTTGAGTCCACAGTGAAACAGGAAATGTCAAATGTTGAACACTTCCTGGATTGACAATAGAGGGTATCTCGTGGGATCTTGTGGTAATTCAGTGGCAAGTGGACACTGAAACAGGAAGTGCCAAATTTTGAGCCCGCAGTGAAACAGGAAATGTCATATGTTGGACACTTCCTGGAGCTACAGCAGAGGACATTTACCTGTTTTTCCATTATGTCATTTTTGCACTGCTATGCTTATCCTCTGCAAGGTTTTTCTGTAACATTTTGTTTGTCTCAATCTAAATAAAAAAGAAAATACAATTTAAAAAGAGAAAGAAGAGCTCTTACGTGAACAGAGGAGATCTCGTAGGAATTCAGTGCACAGTCAATACTGAAACAGGAAATGCTAAATGTTGAGTCAATATTGAATCCAGGAACACTAAAGTGGGAGGCAGCGCAGACCTTGACAGGATATGAGGTTAGTCCATGATTATTTAGTGTGTAAATTGCATGAAGTTTTTTGGCCATGCGAATGCTGCCCAGAAGCTTTTACTGAAAATAAAGCGGAAAGGACCTAAATGAGATGGTGTGGACTTTCCAGGCATGTGAGACACAAATAAAGAAAAATGCTTAAAATTTTTTGGTCCTTTTAGCAACAATGCAGGTTGCTCTTTACATCACTCAAGACTACAAGCAGTTTTGTGTTTTGAAATTTTGATGTAAAATTATCCACTACCAGCATGATGACTGAAAATCCTCCTCTATACCACTTCATCATGAAGCTGTATAACTGGGGATACAAAATGCAAAACATGCACAATACACAGTTTCTCTCATCACACCCACAAAAGCCTGTAACCTATTCTGGGTGTCTTGGTGACTTTCCTTATGCAGACTCCATGCAGATTTCCCATAGAGTGCTATGCTGTTTGTATTTCTTCATAACTGCTGTAAATAAAGTCCAAGACATATTCAGTGACTTGGAAATGTTCATGTATCCACCCCTGACTTGTCTGAAGAAAACTGGCAATAAAGCTGATTATTTACAGCAGCTATAAAACAAGCCCCACCCCTGCCGCATTTTTCCATGTAATGTGGAGTTGCGTCAGGAAGGGCATCAGCATAAAAACTGTGCCCATTCAACATGCAGATCCTCAATGGATCTGCTGTGATGACCCCAAGTGAAAAAACAAGGGAGCAGCCGAACAGACTTACAGACAACAGTACAATTCTCAGTACTTCAAAATTAGCCCATTTCTGCAGAAAACTACAGTTCTGGCAACACGGCTCACACAACACAGTAATGCAGTTTGAAATGTTGCTGACTTTGTGGCTTGAGTCTTTTTTGTTTGTTTTTGTTTTTTTTGGCCTTGAAATCAGTAATCATCTTTATCAATTAATAATGCTGCACATGTCACACGATTGTTATGAAGGCAGCAGATGAGGAGGAAGTACAGTGATTCACATTCCCCAATAATGTGACAAATCAGACCCATTTTTAAACTAAATGCTATTGACTGACTTGAAAACTGAACAATTCAAGTAGCAACAATATTATTTGTAATTGATAAAGGGAAATGTTGCATGAGTGATGTCTGAGATCAGTGCTCCAGTGCAGTTAGCAATCACACTACACGCAACTGAAGTGTGTTTCCAGACCACCTCTGCAAGCCTGCCCAAGTACATTTCAGTGTACTGTGCCCATGCATGGTACTGAGCACTCACACTACTCAAACCGGTTGGGAACCGGTTCTTTTCGGGTATCCTTAAAAAATGATTCGATCCATCCACATCAATAGCCTTTTTGCTTAACGATTCCCTTATCGGTCTTCAGAGTGGCCATTGTTTTGGGGGGTATTTGTCAGGAAAATGATCATTTCTCTACATTGATTACAGACCCTGCAGCGGGTCTGCATAGTCAACCGTTTCTGCAGCGCAACTTTGCTTTGAACCTTGAACCAATGAAGCAGTGCTTCGATCTTCAATCTGCTGCTTCATTGGTTCTTTGTTTTATTTCGCTTTATCTTAATTTTTCCCCGCTAAAACCCTAAAGAGCATATGTCTGTGAGTAATATTTACTTTTTATGTTAAACCGACCTGCTATGGTCTTCTGAAAGTTGATAGATGTATTTTATAACTTAAAAATGGGACGGATGCTAACGCGTTAGTATGTCTATTGCAATTTCAATGTTAATGTTAGCATTAAGCTGAGCCATTATCAAGCCTCCCTCCCCAGCGCGCAAAAGATTCTGGGATACTCTAAAACCGTGAATAGCCAAGACCTATTTACAGCTGGGAGGACTGGGCCAATTCTGATGAAGTGTTTTGTCCAAGAGTACAGGCAAGTAGCTTGAAACAAGACCTGGAATTGATCCACTGTCTACATGTTGAGCATCTAACTCCTATCCCACAGAGCCATCTGGTCCAACACAAATGGTCACATTTTAAAATGTGGCTGAACTAATTTTTTATCCTTCTTCTTCTCATTTTTATATTTGTCTGCATCCACATGTATTGGCGCAATCGAGCACTCACACACTGACAGGCACGTCAACACCTCACACTAGAGTGAATGTTATGAAGGATTGTTTGGTTCTATCCTGAAGGCTAAGGGGAAACGACATCTGCGAGACAAATACCTAAATGCATTTTTAAAAGCAGATAAAAACTAGAGTACTGTGCTTGTAGAGTGCTAACAATAGTTTCCAATTCCCCAAATTTTTACATTGGAATTTTTTTTTTCAAGTTCAAAGTCCTGTTAGAAGTGGGTTTAAATAATACGCAAAATTAGATGTGATCAAATGTCAGGAGTACATATTTAGCTCATGCACTTGAATCAAAGTTTTCTTGTGGAGTTGTGAGGGGGTTTTGTCAACTTTTTCATTTTCTGAATTCTTTTTCAGGTAATTTTCCCAGAACACTGGTTATCTCTGCTATGCACAATTTGCCTTTTTTGGGGGGGGCACTTGGTTTCCAACTGATAACTGGAAGACAGACAAAGAGGCATAAAATTGGAACCTCCATCTGATTTTGTGGTGTAGGTAAATCCATAACAGAAAAATGAGAGTGACTGAGGCACCTTTGATTGAAATATAATGCAAAATGTACACCAAATGGGCTTTTCAATATTAAATTCAATTGTCTACAAAATCCACCGTCTGAACGAGATCCAGATCAATCTCTGTTAGTCAATCAAGGATGCCATCCTACATAACGCTCTGAAATAGAAAAGACATTTGATCATTTTTGACAGAGGTATAGATTTTTTAAAATTCAATGTTAAAGATAGGGATTTTTCCACTTTTCCAAGATTTTTCCTGCCTTTGACCTTTGATCTATGACCTTGAAAATTGAATCATTTCTTGCCTATCAGCATATGAATCATCAGCAAAAATTTTATCAAGATATATTAAAAATTGTGGGTTACAGGCTGTTCACAAACAAACAAACAGGGGTGAAAGCATAACCTCCAGCGTTGTTGGCAGAGGTAAAAATCAATGGTGTGATGCACAGCTTATATGAGCAGGCATGCCGAGTTTATCCAGTAAAAGCAGAGGAGATGCATAGCACCAGAAGGGGAGTGGGGAAAATTGGAGGTGTGGGCACAGGGGCAGTGTGGGGTCAATTAATATTCATAAAACAAAAATGAATCTATAGCTGTGGCCTAATACCAATTACTTTTGATCACCTAATCAATTACAGTTGGTTAGGGTTACTGTAGATAAATAGACAATTAACTGGGACATCCGCTATTGGCGTCACGATGACTTTTCATCAGCCACCACATTGGACATGTTAATTTCCTCATCAAGGCGGAGATTGGAAGGATATTCACCCGCTTGGTCGGAAATACAGACTCCTGTAGACACTCGCACACGTTCTCCCACTCTTTATTAAATATCCCTGTGGTCCCTTAATACACAAATAGCATCTGATTCTATCAAGCAGAGTGCAGAGAAAAGGAGAGCGGGGGCGGGGGGGTAGAGAAAATTAACAGAGTCCTCGGTGGTGGAGAGAATATGCAGTGCTGAGAGGGAGTAAATGAGTAATTCAGAAGTGATTGATTGTACAAGAGAGAGTGAGAAATAGAAAATGAAGGAGGGTGTAAAAAGGCAGAGCTGTAGCGTGGGGGAGATGGATAAAAACAAAATACAGATTGTAAGAAAGGGATGGGGAGACGGGCAAGGAGGAAGATGGAAAGCAGGGACATGTTAAATGTATAGTAAAAGGAAGATTCAGACGAGAGATGGAAAAGTTGTCCCGGTGGATGGCTGAATTGCACAATTTCTAGCAAAAATAGATTTAGGCTCCGCTGCATTGGGTTTCTTCTCTAAAAAGTGCAAAACGTCATGCAAAAAGTACATGTAGATGTGGGGACTGGATTCAGGAGTGAGTGAGGTCACTGTGAAGTTTACTTTTGCAGTTTCCTCAGCAGCACAGAAACGTTTTTGAACATTTTTTGCAAGATTGTTTTTGTAGTTGTATTGAAAACTCATGCTGAAGTAACTATTACCTTGGAGAAATTAATTCATGCCATGAAATAAAATGCATATTTATAGGAAAACCAATTCATGTTCATAGAAACAAAATATTCTCATCTAAAAAAATTAAATTCTGATGGATATTTCACAGTGCTTAAGTAAAAATGTGCACTCATTTCATATCATTCACACCTGCCCTCAAGATAGTGCCTCACCTCAGGACTGAAGAAGATGAGCGACAGCAATATCAGGTCAAACCCTGAAGGGAGAAGTTCCCAGTGGGTAATATTTCTTGAGTGTCTGAGCCCAAGTGCAGCCAAATGGAGGAGGGTCTAGTAAAGGCAGGAAGAGATGAGCAAGACACTCTGACTTATTCAGAATTAAATCCCTGTCTTTTTATGGGACTGCTGTATGCTGCTTTTTATATAATTTGCTGTACACCCACAAAATTGATGGCATTTCTGTCATCATCCTGGCAATCTCTCAGTGGCAAGGAGGATTGTCTCTTGATCGATTCTCAGACTGGATGGTGCATGCGGAGAAACTCTACATTCAGAGTCAATTAAGCATGGGAATGTCACTGTACGCTGAAAAACACACAGTCCTTGACTGATCCTCAGTCTGGTCTAATAGCTGCGAAGTCCAACATGATCAAGGTCTGAGGACCTGCTCCAGCCTTCATCCGCCTTCGCAGCCATTGGGTTACAACCCAACCCCTCCTCTGCCTGATCCGCCATTGAAAGCATCTTGTTCCACCAGAGTTACAGTAGTGGAGGCACACAAGGTCCACACAGTATGTCATCCCAATAGGAAATCTCCTACTTGATCCATTACCCAGGTGTCACGACGCAGACGAAGGGTTGGATTTTGACACCCATTTCTAATACACTATGTACAGTATAGTGTATGTGTATCTGCACACATGCCCACATATGGTGTGTGTGTGTGTGTGTGTGTGTGTGTGTGTGTGTGTGTGTGTGTGTGTGTGTGTGTGTGTGTGTGTGTGTGTGTGTGTGTGTGTGTGTGTGTGTGTGTGTGTGTGTAGCTGATGATGGATACTAAGAGTGTGTGACCGTGTCTCAATTGACGGGTCACATCCTTCGACTGCATACGTCATTAGTGACACGACTAGGCTGTGTCGGTCAAAGTATCCATAAAATGTGGCAGAATACAGCCGTCTTTTCCCCGACAACAAAAGATACAACAGGTATATCCTTCGCGGCCCAAATAATCCCAAGAGTTGTGGCTCAATCTATATTATAATAGCCAAGTGGCCTCTGTGTGCGCGTATGTGTTATATATTTTGGGTCAAGGATGAACAATGCGAAAACGGAAAGTTTATAGGACTAATATTTTTGGAGAAATTACAGATATTAGCTAACAGTGAACAATAGACATTGTCCTGCAGTGCACCATGGGAATTCAGGGTTTTGGGGTTTAAAATGTTGTACTTAATGTATTGTACTTCATGTTTATTTAACAGTGTTGTTAGTGCCATTAATTTGTGTTTTTGTAGTTCAATTGGTTTAGTCAGTTTAGTTAAGTGTCATATTGCCATCACCATGAGGGAGAAGTGTAGTGTGTTTGATGGTTTGTGGGTGTGTAAAAATAAAAGCACCTGCTTGTGCAACAATGCAGAAAATACAAAAAAGCTGTGCGTGTGTGTATATAACTTAAATCGTGGACAGACTGTTGTCATTTGGTATGCTTATGTGTTTTGGGTCAACGATGAATGCCGCCAAAACAGAATGTTGTTAGGACTAATATTTTTGGAGAAACTACAGATATTAGCTAACAAAACTGAACAATGGACGTTATATTAGGTATTAAAGGCACTGCGCTGCGGTGGTTTGAATCATATTTGTCTAATAGATTACAATTTGTTCATGTAAATGGGGAATCTTCTTCACAGACTAAGGTTAATTATGGAGTTCCACAAGGTTCTGTGCTAGGACCAATTTTATTCACTTTATACATGCTTCCCTTAGGCAGTATTATTAGACGGTATTGCTTAAATTTTCATTGTTACGCAGATGATACCCAGCTTTATCTATCCATGAAGCCAGAGGACACACACCAATTAGCTAAACTGCAGGATTGTCTTACAGACATAAAGACATGGATGACCTCTAATTTCCTGCTTTTAAACTCAGATAAAACTGAAGTTATTGTACTTGGCCCCACAAATCTTAGAAACATGGTGTCTAACCAGATCCTTACTCTGGATGGCATTACCCTGACCTCTATTAATACTGTGAGAAATCTTGGAGTCATTTTTGATCAGGATATGTCATTCAAAGCGCATATTAAACAAATATGTAGGACTGCTTTTTTGCATTTACGCAATATCTCTAAAATTAGAAAGGTCTTGTCTCAGAGTGATGCTGAAAAACTAATTCATGCATTTATTTCCTCTAGGCTGGACTATTGTAATTCATTATTATCAGGTTGTCCTAAAAGTTCCCTGAAAAGCCTTCAGTTAATTCAAAATGCTGCAGCTAGAGTACTAACGGGGACTAGAAGGAGAGAGCATATCTCACCCATATTGGCCTCTCTTCATTGGCTTCCTGTTAATTCTAGAATAGAATTTAAAATTCTTCTTCTTACTTATAAGGTTTTGAATAATCAGGTCCCATCTTATCTTAGGGACCTCGTAGTACCATATCACCCCAATAGAGCGCTTCGCTCTCAGACTGCAGGCTTACTTGTAGTTCCTAGGGTTTGTAAGAGTAGAATGGGAGGCAGAGCCTTCAGCTTTCAGGCTCCTCTCCTGTGGAACCAGCTCCCAATTCAGATCAGGGAGACAGACACCCTCTCTACTTTTAAGATTAGGCTTAAAACTTTCCTTTTTGCTAAAGCTTATAGTTAGGGCTGGATCAGGTGACCCTGAACCAACCTTTAGTTATGCTGCTATAGACTTAGACTGCTGGGGGGTTCCCATGATGCACTGTTTCTTTCTCTTTTTGCTCTGTATGCACCACTCTGCATTTAATCATTAGTGATCGATCTCTGCTCCCCTCCACAGCATGTCTTTTTCCTGGTTCTCTCCCTCAGCCCCAACCAGTCCCAGCAGAAGACTGCCCCTCCCTGAGCCTGGTTCTGCTGGAGGTTTCTTCCTGTTAAAAGGGAGTTTTTCCTTCCCACTGTAGCCAAGTGCTTGCTCACAGGGGGTCGTTTTGACCGTTGGGGTTTTACATAATTATTGTATGGCCTTGCCTTACAATATAAAGCGCCTTGGGGCAACTGTTTGTTGTGATTTGGCGCTATATAAAAAAAAATTGATTGATTGATTGATTGATATTATATATTTTTTTTAAACAAAAATGTTGATTGTGATACTAAAGTATTTTGTTGTCACGTACAATGTTTGGCAAAATTCTGTCCTAGGTCTTTTGGATCCTTTGAATCTATGAAGCTTAAATATGAAAAAGTTTCGGTATCGGTATCGATATCGGTGATACTGGGCCTGTATTTACTTGGTATCGGATCAATACCAAAATTCCCGGTATCGCCCACCTCTAATAACCAGTGTCCACCGTTGTGCACCTTTGTTTTTTATCCCATGCAAATGTGGACTCAGTCTCCACAATTTTTAAATCACACAGATATGTTTGATGTAATCTCCATTCCTACATATTTTTATCTCTGCCCTCTATCTGTTATTTGTGTGTCTTCCCCTTTCTTGCTCTCCACTGCCTCTTCCCTCCTCAAGCTTTGAGGCCACTGCTAAGACAGGGTTACACCATGCAGTATTGATGTGGACAGTTAGTTAGCTTTTCCTCCACATATAGTCCTTCCTTTCTAATTAGTGTGGAAGGAGGACAGTCTGCCTCGCTGTGTGTATGAGTGTGCATGTGTGTTCTCGTCTCTGCTTTCTTATCTCAGAGCCCTCATTAACCAGGCTTTGTTTTCCTTAGCTTCATTAGCATTCCCATGACAGTGGCTGTTACCACAGCACTAGGCTAAACGCTAGGCTAAATGGTAGCCATAAGAAGTCAGTGTGTCCCTTTTCATTATCATTAGCTTGTTTACACTGTTAGTATGTGCACTGACACAGCATTCCCTCATGGCTGTACAGCAGTGGATCAGTATGTTGTTTTTGTGTGAGGAGGCCTGGCCAGACGATTAAGATGAAACCAGCATCTGGTTGTTTCCTCTGGGTGAGGGACTCTTTCTTGCCTGTGATGGTCTGTTCATGATTAACTGTTGGTAAAAAACAAACAAACACATAAACAAAAAATTCTGGCATATGGGTTTACTTCATTTTTTCTTGCTTGAGAGCAGTTATTTGAACACTGATGCAAACCAAAGAGTCAACTTGAGGACAGGTGGCCTTGGTCATGGACCAAACAAACCTGAGCGCTGTAAAACTCTGGTCAGACCGAATAATAAAGCCATGAATAATCAGCTACGTATGGATTTATCAGAAATTTCAGTGATTATTCGAATAATGAGCCACATATATGATATTCTTTTGAAGAAATTGCAGGAAACAGATGTTTCTACCACCTCGTACTCACCACTAACATGCCTCTAACATCCTCCTTTGTCCTTGTACACAAATCGCCCGGTGCTAATTTTGCTAAATTTTGAACTTCACGAAACCACAGGGGTATTACACTGTTTGTTGTGTTGGAAAAGGTGTTTATTGGGGTCATTCTGAGCAATGACAGTGGTCTAGTTTTACATCCCAGACAAGAATCACTGAATGCATTGTAGTGTAATGGTGGCCAGCAGGAAGTGATGTAAACGTCAGTCTCCAATGCCAAAAGATGTTCTAGCAAGAGGCATTAGAGGCTTTGGGTTTCAGCCTTGTAGCTAGAGCACCTGCCTACCATCCTGGTGCCTGTTTGAGTTTGAGCCCAAGAGGGGCACAGTGCAAGGTACATGTTACAAGCAGGGATGAAAGTTTCTGTGTAGGCTCTCAGTTGTCCAGGTGGTTTCCATAGTAGAGAAGCTTGAATCTTCAGCTAAGGAAGTTAAAATCTTAGCCAGAGAGAAGAAATGGTTTGAGAGATGGGTCAAGGAGGCATTCTATGTGAAACAGTTGAAACCCAGCCTTAACCGGGGAGGGGGTCTGAGACACGCTTTGTCCCCTGTTTACAATGGGGTACTCAGGTCAAAGCAGTTTCGGTCTTTTGTTCATGGTAATGAGTCATTCATATCATCAGGAGAGTCGTCAAGAGAGCCATCAGGAGAGGCGTCCGTACCATCATTAGGAGGGACAGCTGCCCTGTCATTAGGAGGGTGCTAACTCGAACCCAATAGGTGCTAATTTGAGCTATTGTTTAGTCACTAGCCTATAGCAGTCTGCCTCTCGGTAGGAGGGGTCTGGTTAGGTTTAAAACTCCAGCTTTTGTGGCTTCTGTTTATTCTTCTCTACAAGAGTCAAGACAAAAGTCAGACTACCAGAGCAAGAATTTTAGGTGAGGACGCTTCTGCGATTTGAAGCGAAGTGTCCTCGCGTCAAGCAACCCAGTCCAGTCGAAGATTCAAGCTTCTCTACCAGGGATGAAAGTGGAGAAATACAAAAGAAAAGCTGAAACCCCAAATTACCCCCCCGGAAATTTAGAATTCTAGAAGTTCTGAAATGCAATCTGGGCCTATTCCAGACAATAATTTGCAGTGAGTGCAGCATCCATTTTGGTGAGAAAAACTTTCCTAATTCAAAATCACTCCTCCAGTAGTATTCTGGTCTTACTAGGATGCAGCCATTTTCTAGCTTGGCAGATAATTCTGGAGGAAATCACTGAAGAAATGAACAAATTGAAAATATGGTTTGACCGAAACAAATTGTCAATAAACTTGAATAAAACAAAACTTGAATGGGTTAATGAAAATAAATTCCTGGGAGTAATAATAGATGAGAAAAAAATCAGTTGGAAACCACACATCAAATACATACAAACCAAATTAGAAGCATTTCAGTGTTAAAAAAAAGCAAAACATGTTCTGGATCACAAATCACTTATTTCTTTTGTTATGTTCAAAATAAATCTTCAAATAAATAGGTCAACAGTAAACATGCAGGAATCACCAGGTAAGTTTGAGATGTTCACTGTGAGGTTCACTGTGAAAATAAATGAAAAAATATTACAATTTCTAATGCATTTGACTCTTTTATGTGAACAAACGTTGAGTCATTAGTTATTATACTGAACACAAATACAAACAAATGTGCTGACAGGCGACAGCTTAATGTTAACTTTAACATTGAAAATGCCATAGACATGCTAATGCATTAGCATCGCTCCCGTTTTTGTTATAAAATGCATCTATCAACTGTTTCAGAAGACCATAACAGGTCAGTTTAACATAAAAAGGTAAGTATTACTCACAGACATATGTTCTTTAAGGTTTAGTAGGGAAAAAAATTAAAAGAATGTGAAATAACACAACAGCTTTGCTTCAAGGGCCCCTTGCTGCCCAACAAGATGCCTGATGGAAAAAAAGCACTTTTAAAACACTTTTAGATGTGAGCATATTAGTCTGTCCTGTACTCACTCCGCTGGCTTCCAGTTCATTTTAGAATTGATTTTAAGATTTTAATGTTTGCTTTTAAAGCTATTTATGGCCTTGCACCTCCCTACTTGTCTGAAATTTTTGGTTTGCGCACTTACAGTAGGACATTATGGGCATCTGGCCAGCTTTATTTAGATGTTCTGAGGTCAAGATACACCCTGCTCAGAGTTCTGCTCTCATTGGACCGACATCTCTGCTATTTTAGCATTGTGGGATAGCTCGCCCACAGATTGAGCTCGCCAGGCTACTTTCGCAAAACTGCTCAGCATGCTGCCCTCGTGAATGTTTCTCTTCCCAGATAGATCTCTTTCAGTGCAGCTTCTTGATCTGACTTTAACACGAAGTTAAAACCCAAGTCTTTCATCGCCAACTGTAAATGGTAATCAAACTATTCCAATCGTATCTTTCTGAACTTTTCCACATCAAACTCCATCGTGTCAATGTTTACAATGCTCATAAACTTTTAAGTTTCTTAAATATTTATTATGGCCACTCTTAAAACTTCAGTTCTCTTTATAATTTTATTACTGGTAAATTTTAGAATTGATTTAGATGAGATATACTCTTTATCTCACAAGAATATATCACAATTATCTGGGAACTACTTTTTGTGCAGGAATCCGTCAAGCACATGGCCGCGGGCGCGTACTAACACAGAATCCCCAGAAACTGTGGAAAGGTGTTCGGCCATAACGAGAGAGTCCACTTTTAGCTTGTCATAAGCTAAGCTAGTGGCACTCGTGAGAGTGTGGTCAAGATATAAATGCTGGGGTGAGCATGCTTTTGCGGTAGCTGGCCCCAGACTGTGGAACAAGCTACCTCTTGAATTACATACTATTCCTGACCTTGCACTTTTTAAATTTAAGTTAAAGACTTAAACTGGCTTTTAACACCTAGTGGAGAGGTGACATGTTTTGTTTTTATATGCTGTTTAATAAATTTATTGTATTTGTGTTTTATTTTTGTGAATTTGTGTGTAATGTTAAGCGCCTTGGACACCAGTCGGTGCTGTAAAGCTTTTCTTTTGTTTTTCTAGGTATTGTCTTACTCCCCAAGCTCGGTAATGTAACAAGGCACTATTTATTTTGAGTAAAGGCTGCTCATGTCCTTCTCTTCTGTGTCAGATGACTGTACTTAGGGAAAACGAATGTTGAGACAGACATTAGTAATTATGAAAAAAGCCGTCTTACCGCCCCTCCTTCCTCTTTCGCTCTACACCTTCTTTTGCTGTATCACTTCTCGCTGCTGTTTTTCTGAACCGCCCACTAAGCCTGTCTATCGGTGCTTACACATCCCCGTGGAAGCTGAGGTGGTCATTATTCACACTTTAGGCTGTGGCTGTTTACTGTGAAATGACTCACAGTGTACTAGCATGCGTTCAGAAAGCAATTAGCATAGCAATTAGCATACTCATTTTAGATGTTAACCCATCAAGTGCTGGCCCCTCTCTCAGGACTCCTTCAGCTAGACCCGACAGTGCACTCGCACTGCTCAGTAATGAAAAGATGCACAGTTTCATCATGCACTTGTTCCCCCTCTGTGGCGGATGTTAAGAGAAGTGGCGTGTTAACAATTTACATAACAAAAGCAATAGGAAATCCTGTCCTTTTCTGTCGGTACTCCTTCCTTCCATGTCGGTATCATGTGGTCTTCATATCAGTATCACTTTGGCCTTTTTTGGTCATAGTACTGTATGTCCCAGAGGACCAATTTGCTAAATGAAATAGCCGTCTCGCTGATTGGCATCATACACACACACACACACACACACACACACACACACACACACACACACACACACACACACACACACACACACACAGACAGCAAGTATGAAGTGGTAATGGAACACTGTTATTTCAACAGTGTGGCCGCTGACCCCTCTAAAGCAAATCCCTACTGTGCCTGAGTACACATGACCTTAATAATTCACTCACACACAAAACCAAAAGGTCTAAACAATTTACAGACAGAGACGTCTCGCCCCTGCTATGAATAAGTAAGAGCCCATTGGCCTTTTGGGCCCTATCTGACCACATACACAGTATAATCACATCATAAATACTACACTGCTGTGCTTACTTACTTACTCCGTGGCCTAACTAATCTGCTATTCATTTTTTTTTTTTTTTTCACTTTAGTACTACTTAGTCGACAAATTACAGAGTTAGAGACAGATTGGAGCTACAGTTTAAAATATGAGAAGCGCAGATGTTTAATTCATTGTTGGTCTAATTAGACATCATAACTTAAAATGGGCTGCTCATATCTTTAAAGTTTAAAACAATTTTTAAAGTGTTCACTGCCGTTTATGGTGCTGCAACTTTAGTACACGACAAAGTGGTGGTGGAAAATTGGGCAGTAAATTATAAGAAATTGTGTTCTGCCTTTATTGATCAAACGCTGTGTGACTGTTCCATTAGGAGTATATACATATAGCAGTTATTCTGTAAGAAAAAATAATACCTCAATTATGAATAAGCCAAACTCTCAAACTCCCACACCTCTGGTAAAGGACACACGTTTGAGATATATATATATATATGTGTGTGTGTGTGTGTGTGTGTGTGTGTGTGTGTGTGTGTGTGTGTGTGTGTGTGTGTGTGTGTGTGTGTGTGTGTGTAGTGTGGTCCTCATTTTGCAAAGTTTTGAAAATTAGTACACTGACCCCTTGAATAGGTTCTAATTGATGAGAAAATATGCTGTGTAAATTTTAGTTTGTATAAATTCATTTTTAGAGGTAGCTCAAAAGCACTGCAATGTTGCTATTTTCATGCTATATAACACTATTCATGGTTTTAGAGTATCCCAGAATCCTTTGAATTTGCAGGGGAGGGAGGCTTGATAATGGCTCAGCTTAATGCTAACTTTAACCTTGAAAATGCTATACACATGCTAACATGTTAGCATCTGTCCCTTTTTTAAGTTATAAAATACATCTATCCACTGTTTCAGAAGACCATAACAGGTCGGTTTAACATAAAAAAGGTAAATATTACTCACTGACACATGCTCTTTAGGGTTTTAGCAGGGAAAAATTAAGATAACGCTTACTAAAATAAAGAACCAATGAAGCAGAAGATCGCTTCATTGGTTTAAGGTTCAAAGCAAAGCCGCACTACAGAAATGGTTGATTATACAGACCTGCTGCAGGGTCTGTAATCAATGTAGAGAAATGATCATTTTCCTGACAAGCACCCCCCAAAATAACGGCCACTCTGAAGGACCAATAAGGGAATCATTAAGCAAAAAAGCTCTTGATGTTGATGGATCGAATCATTATTTAAGGATACCCCAAAAAGAACCAGTTCCCAACACGCAACCCTAACAGCAACATGCTTTATTTTTTATTTTTTTTAATAAAACTGACAAGAAAGACTCACGATTATCTTAGTTAAACACCTAAATACATATTTTGGTTGAACTCACCTCTATAACAAGACAATGTTGCAAACAAGTTGCTTGTCCACTCCACCACCCACAAACACTTGTTTACGCTAACAATGAAATCTCGGCCTCCCCAGCCAGAACATGATTATGCGCGAGATTTGACACCGCAAAGGCGTCTATACTAACTAAAGTCTGAAAGTCACCTTTGGAGGCCATCTTGAATTTCTAATTGGGCACAGGACTTCTGATATGTTGTTTAGGACGGGTTGGGGCACCATTAAAGGGGAACAGAAATGCCCACGGATTATTTATAGCATGAATAAACACAAAAAATGTGTTCTTTTGATAGTTCAAGAAAGACAAAAGACCATAAAACATCTACAGAAAACCTTGTTTTCGTCATGGTCTGAGAGGCTTCGACATCGACCGGCTCCCACCATTTATGCAGGTCAGGTGGGTGACGTCACTGGTTGTGGGGAAGATGAGCCTTGTTCTGAGATTCCAGAGGTGCCAACAAAGAGGTTATATATGACTACTAGAGTCCGCACTCCCAATGCTGCCCACTAAACGCGACTGTCCCTTCATGGACAGCGACATGACGCCTCCTAACCGGGAAAAATATTGACCAAGTTCCCGGATGTTAATGCATTTTCAATGGGGAATCGCGACTGAAAAACACTCGTGAAATACGTCTTAAACTGTCATTCTGACCTGGATATCGAGTCAGTAAAATTAATTAACATTAAATCATGTCACGAAAGTATTAAACTTACTCTGACACCCACACATTCCCAAATATTAATGTTGAAAGTTACACGGATCTGCGCTGTTAAGCTGCGCTGCTGCTGTTTTCAGCATAGCGCGGCTCCTGAAACCATTACGAAACATTTATATATATTATATTATATTTTTACACAATTATCCTTATTGACCGAGTTTTATTCATGAAGTCAGTGGTGTGTGTTCACATTTCTGTGTGTGTAAGTGTTGTCTGTGTCCTCGGATGCCACAGGCACAGGCAGGAAATATACACCTGTTTATCAACCAAATGTCATGGACAAAGTGACAAGAAGAACCAAAACCACTTACTTATGGAAGGAAATATTGTCTCTCTTGTTCCTCCGTTTGTGGCTTTGCCAACATGCGCAGCTTTCCGGCATATTCCACCTGTTTCTTGACGAGACTAACAGAACTTCAATGAGCGAGCTCAGTAAACTGCACTCGTCCCCAGCAGAGGACGACCCCAACCAGTGACGTCAACCGGAAATGCCCTCTACTGACTTCAGCCAACGGGCATTTACATGTCAATTTAGCGTTAAATTTGATTCAAGTAATATTATTTACACTGCGCTCAAACATTCTGCAAGTGTATGAAATTTTATTTCACTAAATTATCAAAAAGCGTTTCTGTTCCCCTTTAAGCTTTAGTTTGCAAAAATCAAGCCGATCCAGGCGGAATGTTAAAAACACACACACACACACACACACACACACACACACACAAAAAACAAAATTCATGCCACATCTGGGAGGGAATAAGAATTGCAGAAGACAGCCGTACGACCACACAGACTGCGCTTCGACGCTCCATGAATGATTCGTGGACCCATCGTGCGCATTAAGCCTTCAAATGCAGCACAAATGTATGTGGAACACATTAGGATTACCGAGACAGCTGTCATAATGCAGTGAGATTACTCTGAATGTACTTGCATTGCTGTACGAGTGAGGTCCCATTGCGGATAGAGGAAATATATTCCAGCAGCACTCGTGCTGAACTCATGGTGCACTCAGGCACAGTTGGGACATTCGGCTCATTGAGGCTTTTCAGGTTTCAAATCCCGCAAAACCTCAGAGAGTTCGCCGCGCTGCGAGATCTCAGTAACATTGAGAACTGCATTGAGACGCTCTGATCGGACTTCACTTTAACCGCTGCACACAGACAACACCATTAACATTGCAACATAAAACTATTTTTAGATTGTGCCTAAAACTCTCATGAATATATTCTCTGGGTTTATAGATGTTGTTATTGTGTTTGTTTTATGTAAACCTGTGAGAATCACAGGCTGTCTCTCCGTTATTTTCAATGGGAGCTGCTGTGAGCTACAATCGCTTCCTGATCATGTCGTTCTGGGGGAAAGTGAAGTTTGCTCTTTAACATTTTGATTATTGTTCTTTACAACACTGTTTGTCCTCTTTGTTCCAGACTAATATATATAATATGTCTGAAATTTGGTTTGCGTTTATTAAATTCCACGCAGATTAAACGTAGCAGACACGGATTTTTTGTTATAATTGTTTTAGCAAGTTTTCAGGGTATCATGCAGCAATCTCTTATTAACGTGACGAAAAGCATAAAAAAAAACTACATTTTTGTAGTATAATATTAATTTACAATGCCGTTCCATATATTTCCACCTCGACTGCAGCTCGGCTGTTTTGCACATGTGCAAAACATTTGGGGCGGGTCACTATTTAAGCTGCTCTCAGACTGCTGTCCAACGTGCTCGAATGCACCCCGACACCTCTGGAATATGGGTTGACTTTTCATTCAGACGGTATTCGTTCTCATTCGGCCTTGAGCAGTGAAAATAATGTAAACTTGTTTTTTCTGCCACGAGCAGCAGTTGGTAGGAGTTCATTCTGATGAGCTGTAATGATAAATTTTCTGTTATTTGAGAAGTTTATACTATCTCAGTATACTATGTGACCTGCACTCTATTATGTGCTGTTCAAAGAGGAAAAAAGCGAGTTGAAAACATCCCAAATGCACGTGTTATGCGCCTTTGCCTGTGCAGCATAGGTCTTCAAGATAGAATCCACAGACCTTGAAACATAATGCCAACATGACATACTGTACAACAAGGCTTATTTCCAGCTACTGATTGATGCAGACAAGATTCTGTGTTGCCAAAACTGCAGTCACATATCGGCAGTGTGCAGCAGATTGTAAACTAGATGTTCCAGATATTTTGCGAGGACGATTGGAAGGCTGATGGAAAAAATTCTGCCTTCACTGGCTGTGACAACAACACCCCCCACACACTGTGGTGTTATATGCTGTTGGTAGTAAAACATTTTCAATGTTGATTTATCCTCAGCAACAGTGGTGTCAAAAGTACACACATTTGTTACTTAAGTAGAAGTATAGATACTGCAGTTTAAAAACACTCTGGTAAAAGTTGAAGTATCAACTTGACCTCTTTACTCAAGTAAAAGTGAAAAAGTATGTGCTCCAAAACCTACTTAAAGTATAAAAGTATAAAGTAACCTTTAAAAAAAAAAAAGGTAGATGCCACTATATGAATTGAAAGCTTAATTTAAAAACTGATTCGTTCTACATGTGGCCCAAGACCCAAAACCCAAAATTACCCCCCAACACCACCTGCACGAAAATGTTTCAATTCTAGAAGCTCTGAAATGCAATCTGGGACTATTCCAGACAATAAACTGCAGTGAGTGCAGCATCCAGCATCTGTTTTCTAGTTTGGCAGATAGTTCTGGAGGAAATCACTGAAGAAATTAACACATTGAAAATATGGTTTGACTGAAACAAACTGTCATTAAATAAGACAGGGATGAAGTGGAGGTGTAAGAGTCACTAGGTGTTCACAGGAAACATTTATGTATGTATCTATGTATGTATTTATGTATGTATGTTCATTGCTAGTTGCTTTTATATTTTCTGTTGTGTTTCTATTCAGGTTATTTTTGCCTCTTTCTCTAAAATTGTATATAATAATCATTAGATTATTGATATATAAACAAAAATAAATTTAAGAAATATTACAATTTGAAAACAAATGCACCCGAACGTGATGAGAGCTGCAATTGCTTAATGCTAACTTTTAACATTGAAATGCCATAGACAAGCTAACGCGTTAGCGTCGCTCCCCTTTTTAAGTTATAAAATACATCTATCAGCTGTTTCAGAAGACCATAACAGGTCGGTTTAACATAGAAAAGGTAAATAATACTCACAGAAGTATGCTCTTTAGGATTTTAGCGGGGGAAAATTAAGCGAAAGAAAGAAAGAATAAACGAAGCAATAGGTCGAAGCATTCAATCTGCGAACCACTGCTTCGATTGGTTCACGATTCAAAGCAAAGCTGTGCTGCAGAAAAGTTGATTACAGGCGCACATGACGTGAAATATATATATATGTTTATTAATGTTTATTTATATATATATATATATATATATATATATATATATATATATATATATATATATATATATATATATATATATAAATAAACATTAAACCGAAGCCAAGAGTAACGAGGCTGTTTTAAAAATGTAAGGAATAGAAAGTTGTGTGAAAATGTAATGAGTAGAAGTCAGAAGTAGGCAGAAAAATAAGTAAAGGAGTAAAGTATAGATACCTAAAAAGTGTACTTAAGTACAGTAACGAAGTATTTGTACTTCGTTACTTGACACCTCTGCTCAGCAATGACATGGACAGCAAGGAAACTTGTGTGAAAATGTAATGAGTAGAAGTCAGAAGTAGGCAGAAAAATAAGTAAAGGAGTAAAGTATAGATACCTAAAAAGTGTACTTAAGTACAGTAACGAAGTATTTGTACTTCGTTACTTGACACCTCTGCTCAGCAATGACATGGACAGCAAGGAATAAATTATTTTCTCATCACAGAGAGGAATTAAGCTGTAACATTACAAGAAGTGGATTCTATGAACACCAACGCTTCCTGTTTCAATATTAAGGTTTGAAAAGTGCTAAAACATGCATTTGTTGATTAAGTACTATTACTGACCTTCGAATTAATGTGGTGTGGTAATGTGGTCTTTAAGTGTGCTTGTTTCAGTCCAGCAGGTCCCCGGTTCAAGGCCACCTCTGTCCATTCTTCATGCACTCTAGATTGTGTCAGGAAGGGCATCTGGTGTAAAACTTGTGCCAAATCAACCAAACAAGGGATAAGCTAAAGGGACTTTTTTATTGGCCCTGGAATTAACACTGCAAAGTTTCTGTTTCTCCTGTCATCCTCTTGCCCAATGCAATAACACTTTTTCTGGTACAGGTATGAAATAATATGATTTTATCCACGGCCCAATGGTTGATCATCTTCCCTCCATCTATGGTCAGCAGCCTGCCATTTCATTTCAGCCTCGGGGTGCCAGTGAAATCCAGCAGCCCAAGGCTTGCCAAGGGCTGCTAAACTTAGATAGAGGGCAGATGATCAACCATAGGGGGTGGAATAAGATCACATAATTATCATTCACCTACACTGTTGCATAACTACTTGATGGAACCAAAGTTTGATAAATTTGTGTCAGTATGTGTGTCACGGTGATGTTCCTGTATTGTTGGTTAGTTTGCTACCATCTGTAAGATGTCTTGTAAATCACATCAGAGGTATTATCTGGTTACAGAAACATGGCTTTTAATTTTAAAAGTGTTTATTTCTCAATAGTCTTTACAAAATATAACAGAAAAAATGTCTTGTAAATAAGTTCAGGGGTACTGTCAGGTTCCAAAAACAGAGCTTTCAGTTTTAGAAGTGTTTATTTCTCACTAGCTTTTACATAATATACCAGAAACAAAGCTGTTAGCAAGTAGCTACACCAGGAAGCTATGTCACCATGCTAACCTCAGCGAAATGTCTTGTAAATAAGTTCAGAGGTGTTATCAGGTTCAAAAAACAGAGTTTTCAGTTTTAGAAGTGTTTATTTCTTGCTTGCTTTTACATAATATACCAGAAACAAAGCTGGTAGCAAGTAGCTACACCAGGAAGTGATGTCATCATGATAACCTCTGTGAAATGTCTTGTAAATAGGTCATTTCAAAGGTGTTATTAGGCTCCAAAAACAGTTTTCAGTTTTAGAAGTGCTTATTTCTCGCTACCTTTTACATAATATATGAGAAACATGTATATAAACACACAAAACAAAGCAATTTTGAAGATATCAATGACTGGCATCATTGTGCAGCTCTACTCTGATTGGCTGTAACCTGCATCACTCAAAAACAAAACAGAGCAGATTGAAACAGAATGTGACATTTTTACCTCTTAAAATACATCAAGGTTAGCCATCTTTGAACTTGTCCAAGGTCTTTGTCACAAGAATGTTCCCTGTGAATTTCAAGAGTCTGGCAGTGATAGGACTGGACTTATGCTGAGCACAGACGGACAGACGGACGGATGGATGGACGGACGGACGGGCGGACGGACAAAAAAGCCTTTGCAATATCTGATGGCCATTTTTAATAGCCTCGGGTAAAAATTGTAAAGTGACCATTAATAACCCTATCAAAATATTAAGTTAATGGTCCTAATTTACTTTTATGAGTTTACCCCAGTTAGTGTAGGTCACAAAATTGGCCACAGTGTTTGAAAAACTTAAGAAAATGACTTTGGCTCAAAATTCAAAATAATCTGTCGCAGTAATTTACCTTGAACGTTTGTTTTTGCCAACGTGTAGGTGTTTATAGTGTAATGTCCTCAAGATTGTGATTAGCTGTATGCACCTGATGGTAACTAGCTGTGGGTAGATCGGGTGTAGATGGGAAATATTCTATACAGGAGACCTTGAGGTCAAGGATTGAGAAGCACTAGAACAGCGTATAGAGAGGGGCATGAAGAGAGGGAAGGATAAAGAGAGACAGAAAGTGAAAATTGTGTAAAAGGCTGAGTGCAGGTTGCTCTACGTTGGTGGGTATCAGGGAGAGTATTTGGTGGCCAGCAGCCAGTACGAGTGAGATGAGGAGAGGTGAATCTGCAGAGCCAATAAATTACGGGCCTTCAAGCCCCACTTTATATTAATGGAATGTGCAGCACTGCTCTCTCCAGTCGGCCGCTGAGATTAAGGAGTAGGGAAATTGCTGTGGACAGTTCTCTATGCAGTGTGGACCCTCTGCAGGATGTGGGCTTTCAGGTACCCACACAGTGGACCCATGAAACCACAGTGGCTGCAGGTGGAGGTCCAGATGAAGAACTATCTCTTCCACCCAAAACAGAGTCTGTGACTTTTGACTAGAGGTTTAGAACCTGTGCTTGCAGAGGGAAGCAAGCTTTTAAGGGCATCAGTAATAATGGAGAAGTAAATGGTGGCTTGGGTTGTTTGTGTGCAATTCTGTGTTAAAGTTGAGAGTGTCTGGGAATGCCGACCTGTGTGGTACTCTGAAGATTTTGTACAGATTATGGGGGATAAAGTGTGGCTGTATGAGAGAATGGCTGAAGCCTAACCATCTAAACCCTGCTCTCCTTCACAGCCCCTGAGCCCATTACTCCTCCATTCATCTCTCAATTGAACTGTGCCACTGTTGTGTGTCTGTGCCTGTCTCCTGGTAGCTTCACACCTATTTGATGGAATCAGAAGCATCTGGGAAGATTCAGTTAAAATGCGTTTGCCTTCTTTAACCACTTCTCATCGCTTGCATGTCTCCTGCCGGTTTTTTAACGTGATTACACACAGTTATTTCAATTAGGTGTCAGGAAGTAGTGCCGTCATCCTCAGACAGTAATCAGGCTGTACCAAAGCAGAGGGAGACACACTGTCTTTTGTCTTTTATTAAAGATGGAGAACAGTTTTTTTTTTAATAATTTTCTCTTTTTTATGATTTTTTTTAAATTGTGGGACAGTTTTAGGAACACAGTAGAAGACACTTTTTCCCCTTGAAAGCTGTTCTTGTCCCTACTGATCAACAGAATTCATTTCTGTTTTTGAGAGTTAAGGATTAAATGAGACACAAAGTGTTACCAGGTCTGCTAATTACGAGCTAATTTCCACTTTATTTAAAAGTGGTTGAGTGGTTTCATTCATTCATTTTATATACCACACACACACACTCATTTTAGCCGCTTATCAAAGATTGGGCTGGAGCCTCTCCCAGCAGTCATCGGGTGAGGCAGAGTACACCCTGGACAGGACACCAGTTTGTCGCAGGGCCACATACAGACAAACACATTCACACCCGCACTCACATCTACGGACAATTTAAAGTTTCCAATTCATCTAACCTGCATGTCGTTGGATATGGGAGTAAGCCGGAACACCCAGAGGGATCCATGCAAACACATGGAGAACATACAAACTCCACACAGAAATGCCACAGGTGGGAATCGATCCCATGACCTCTCGCTGTGAAGCAACAATGCTAACCACTAAGCCACCACAATTCTATACCACTCACTCACTCACTCATCTTCAACCACTTACTTAACCACTTACTTACTTAAGGGTTGCAGGAGAGTTGGAGCCAATCCCAGCAATCATTGGGCAAGAGCCAAAGTACACCCTGGGCAGGCCACCAGTTCACTGCAGGCCTGCATAGAGACAAAAACATCCCTACCTGTGGTCAGTTGAAAGTTTTCAATTCATCTAACCTGCATGTCTTTGGAAGTGGGAGGTAGCCGGAGTGCCCAGAGAAAAGTCATGCAAACTACGACCAGGTGCAAACTTACAGTCGCCACAGCAGATCCAAGGTGGATCTGCATGTTGATTTGGCACAAGTTTTACGCTGGATGCCCTTCCTGACGTAATTTCACATTACATGGAGATATGCAGCAGGGGTGGGGTTTGAACAGGGAACCTACCACAATAATACCAAGTGCACTCACCACTTGTGGCATCATAGGCTGGTGTAGCTAGTTGCAAACTCCATTTCGTTTGTGTGTAAATATAATCTCTTTGTCATATATTATGTAAAAGGTAGTGAGAATTAAACACTTCTAAAACAGAAAATGCTGTTTTTGTAACCTGATAATGGAGTGATTTACAAGACAATCCGCAGCATGCACGTTAACTTCTGCTAACTCAAAGCTAACTTCCGCTCTTGTCAAAAGCTCATGTATGAGCACACACATGCCCTCCTGCAGACCTTGTTAAAAAATAATAATTATTTATTTATATTTGATTGATTGATTGATGGAGGGGCTTTACTGAACATGTACAAACTGTGTGTAACATAATAGCCTATATTATTTATAGCAATATAATACAATAATAATGAATGTAAATAAGAATACATGTAAAATTTATTTTATATATATATATATATATATATATATATATATATATATATATATATATATACACTTTGCACTGTGATACCACAAAATATAAAGATGACAATGGTCATACAGCCGAGGGTATTTTAGTAAGATAGCAATTGATCGATTAATGACACAATAATTAATTAATCAGTAATTAATTTGCTATTTTTTTTTCTGAGTTGCCCATTTGCTTCTTTTGAATTTGGATTAACAGGCAGGGTCGTTTGTTTCTCTTGTAAGAGCTAATACCACTGTTTTATACAGAGTAACATCTGTCTTTTACTTGCATATATATAAACATGATTGGGATTGAAGAAGAGATAGGAGCATCTTATTTACAATATGTGAAGTGGAATTTAGATGTGATAAGGTGACATTAGTGCAGGGATTTGTAAACGAGTTGTTATTGCACATGATTTGTGGACATATTAATATTGCACGTGATTTGTGGACATATGAGGAATTGTTTTGTGAGGAACTTTAATGTAACAGGTGCTGATGTTAAGAATAGCAGGCTTGAATAGTGCATGTTGCATCGTGTCTTTAATGCCCTTCCGTGTTGCTCAGCAGGAGTTTATAAATTGATCTTAGCCTTTCTGTAGCTTAACCTGCATTGTGTGTTTGAGAGCTGGAATGTGCTGTTGGAGATCCTGCAGGAATAAAGTAACAGCAAGAGCAGGAGCTGACGGGGCTTTGCAAGAGGAGACACACACAGCATAACGAACAACCCACCGACCACTGCAGCATGCTCAGGCAAATGCTCACGTGCATGCAAACTCCTAACGTGCTGACGTTCGTGCAAACTTCATGTTCTCAATTCCCATGTCGACATCATTTGCATGCCACAGTATAATTATCAATGTATGGCCACACACTGTTCTACTCTGCAGCACATGCACAGCTGAGGTCACGCTGGCTGCATGTCTTCCAGCAGCATCAGTATGCTGCAGGTAAGGTCCTCTGTCTACACCACTCTCTCACTCCCTCCTCCTATCCTTGCACTGTCCACCTCTCCTTCATGCCTCTCTCTCACTTCTCTGGCTTACGTTCCTGCATCCTTTTCTCCTTTCTTATTTCTGGGTTCTCTGCCCGGTCCTGATATCTCCCTCTTTTTATGGCTGGAATTTGAGATAGGATAAGTGGAAAATTACAGTTCATTGATTAGTGTGGTGTAGGACTCTATGTCTTTTCTCAAAATGTGATACAATACAATATGCATCACTGGATGTCCGATACTTAATACATGTCACGATATCAAAACATTCATTCATGTCTGTACTATGGCTATGTAAATTTTATTCTAATCCAATTACATTTGTTCCGTAAATCTGATTGGTTAATCGTGTGAGATTTCAGACCATAAAATATCACATTGACAGTGGCAAAATATTCGACCGTTTCACATTTGATGTATTACTCCGCGCCCTGACCACATTGCTACGCAGATGTCAATAACGGTGCTGTCAGCTGAGAGCGAGAGAAACTAGTGCAGCGATGATGATGCTGAAATGGGTGAATTTAATCTATCATACAAAAGTATTGATGTGGATTCTGATATGGAATTACTCAATGCAGTTGACGAGATGGAGAAATCTGTGGGTCTGCTCACAGAATTTCCAGTTTGGCATGAAGATGCTGTTGCTATGGTAAGCTTCGCCGACCGAATTGCTTACAGAAAAATAAACTGTGCATACGATGGAAATGGTGTTATGTGTCGGACGCAGCCCGGAGAACCGACCAGCGTTTGAAGGACCCAGTATAAAATAAGCAGAGCACGGTACAAAGGATAACTGACTTTAATAACATAACAGTGAGGTGATAATACAAACAAATAAGTGCGCGGTCTGGCGTGGTGGAATGCCGGTGTGCTCCCAGCAGCACTAACGGTCCGGAG
The DNA here is from genome assembly GCF_902500255.1 of Thalassophryne amazonica. Classification (NCBI taxonomy): domain Eukaryota; kingdom Metazoa; phylum Chordata; class Actinopteri; order Batrachoidiformes; family Batrachoididae; genus Thalassophryne; species Thalassophryne amazonica. Next base: position 87,230,504 of record NC_047112.1, read on the forward strand.
CCAGAAACAGTTCGGACCCAAGGACCCCGCTGACACCCCCCAGGTGGCCGCGACAAACCGAGTCTGTGAAAGAAGAAACCATCATGTGAGTCCACACTCCACACACAGAGAGACCGCTCAAAGGTGTACATAAACAGCAAACACTTCCTGGCTTAATCACTAATCAGCTTCCCACCCTGCAGGCATGGAACACCCTGTTCACATACTCAAACTGCAGTGGAAGCTGATTAAACGACTAACATAACAGCTCAATACAATAAGGTGTGAAGGACACCACATATACTGACTGTACAAATGTTAGTCACAAAACCTAACGTACCTCAGGAAGTGTGCTGACGAGCGTGAGACCTCACCCCCTCCTCATTCACAAACCATGGTGTCAAACCTGGTACAGTCTCTGCATCCACTGATGATGAGATGGCTCTAGAGACGACGATCTCACCCGTCTGGTCACAAGGTCGAGTCTCTGGCAAATACACACTGTGTACTCCAGACTTAAATGCCACCATGCTCCAATCCGTGTAGATGCACCACAGCTGTGAGTCCTGACGAGCTGCACTTGATCAGCCTCAGGTGATCAGGGTGAGGTCCTGATGACTCAGCCACACAGCCACTAAATGCGTACCACCTGGAAGGAAAAACAAAAGACAGCACAGAAGACAGAAACAAAAGGCAGCCAGGCCCCCCCAGCCATACAACAAATGGATGAGAATGGGAATAACCCTGTTGTGATTACGGTTGCAGATATCCATTTTACCAGTAAAACTCAATTTGCGATCGTAAAATCCAACATTAACGTCCTTAAATCATCAGACACAACAGGATTATTCCCTAATTTAAATGCATTCCAAAATTATAGTATGTGACATTTTCAGCCCAGTCTCGTGTTTTTTTCGTGCCCCGTCATGAAAAGTGCCCAATTTTCGTGACACGGTTTTTTCATTTTGCTATTTATAATCCTACCCTTCTCCTAACTTTAACCATAGTGTAAGTGTCTACTGTCCCCGATCCCTAATCATAATTGCCCCTGGATTTCATAATTAATATTATTAATTAATATATTAAATTATATATATATATATATATATATATATACGGGGCAGCATGATGGATTAGTGGTTAGCACTGCTGCCTCACAGCAGGTGGGCTCAATTCCCGCCTGTGGCCTTTCTGTGAGGAGTTTGCATGTTCTCCCCATGTTTGCGTGGGTTTCCTCCGGGTGCTCCGGTTTCCTCCCACATCCAAAGATATGCAGGTTAGGTGGATTAGAATATTTAAATTGTCCGTAGGTATGCGGGTGGGTGTGGGTGTTGTTTGTCTGTTTGTTGCCCTGTGACAGCCGGCGTCCTGTCCTGGGTGTACCCTGCCTCGCGCTCTGTGACTGCTGGGATAGGCACCAGCCCCCCCAACCATTGATTGGACTAAGCGGTTGAAGATGAGTTGACATACATGATATATGCACATTTTCACCTTTTCTTATCTTCACCATTTTCATATTTATGGCTTCCCCAACCTGAACTGACCTGATTCGAAAGCTAGATCCCCAGACAAACCCAGTTATGCCCTTACTTATACACTGAATGTCTTATACTGGTGCATTGATGAACCGGTGTAGACCCCTAGTGTGGTGTTTTCACTTTGTCCTCATTTTGGAATACCATTGATTTCTCGCTGTTTTAATTTTCCTTCTATTATCTGTCTATATGAGAATTCAGGGATTGAGAATGTAACACCATTCTTGCACATGCACACTACACTGGATGTGAGCAGAACAGCCAAGCGCACTGATGTTGTTAGCATTTGAATTGTAATGGACAAAATTATGTCTGATATGTCAACAGACGTGGCAGCTTTAGATGTAGACGCTCAGCAAAAAACAGGTGTTTAAGGGACTGAAATCTCTTCCTGAGCTGGAGAAAAATTCCAACAAAGAAAAAGAAAGAGCTGGGGCTTGACAAACAAACGTCTTTGGAATTTGGACAAATCTGCACATATCTGATCGTGAGCCCAGCTTTATTCCGCCAAACGGTGATAAAAAATTACAAAAGCTTGGAGGCCTACAGTATGGAATGGATTTCTTTTTTCTTTTCTTTTTTTAAACATGTATTTGGCAATAGCTGTATGCTGAAAGCAGACATGTTAATGTTGATCACTTAAACATATTTGTTGATGTGTAAACACTATTGATTAAAGTGGCCACATGCTGCAGGCACCTTGACACTTGCACGAATTTGATCTCCACACTGCTGCGCAATCTGTCATGACAATGTGTCCCGCTGGACGCCACGCTACATAAAGTAATCATTTCGTAGCCGATGACGCATTTGCTCTCAGATCTTGGCTGATGAAACCATGTCTCATCTCTCCCAGAATCACAGAGATATTATCTACAGCTGCAGGTTGTCTCATGCTCGGTGTGTGGTGGAGAACGCATTTGGAATCTTCTCAAAGGTAATTATTTATAATAAACAGTATATATTGTAATGGATTGGTAAAACAGTTGCACTTTCATTCCTTCTTATGAATTAGATAATGTATCTGTAAAATAATTTTGTTTATTATAGATCTGACATCTCATCATACTCATACAGATGGCAATCATTGACACGCAATGTTTTCTAATAGGTTGCGCAATGTTCACGACTAGTTCATGAAATTAATGCGTGCCACAAGTTTTGAACATTTCTACTTTTTTTTTTTTTTTTTTTACGCACTGGCAGTCGCACACAGTTCACACACAGTTTACGAAGAATTTACTAATTGGCACACAAGATTGCATGCCAGTGTGTGGATTAAATTGTGTAAGTGTCAGTGTGCCTTTCCTCTGTTGACAGTCAGGCTACCTCAGAAGCAGGATATCCCCAGAAATGACATTGCATCAAATTCTCCTGTATGTCCTTCCTTCACCACTTCTTTGTGCCACTGCTGATTGAGCTCTTAGCATGCACGCCCAACTCTGGTGCACTGGCTCATGTATTTTTTGGTACTAAAGTGTACTGCACTGCAACTAGGGGAAGAAGCCATTAATTGTCTTGTTGATGCCTGCCATCTCCAACACTTTGTCATACACAGAGGCTGGAGTGTGTGCATATGTGAGTGTACATGCATGCGTGTCTCAGTGGGTGTCTGATGAGAGGCTGCTCAAGTGTGGAGGACTCATCATGGGTTATTAGGAGAATACAGGGGACCATCAAGCATGCCAAGAATGGAGACGAGTGTGACACAGAAAGGTAAAGATGTGGATAATGTGGAATAATTTCTAAAGCAAAGTAGTGCTGATCCTGCAACATGGCTTTGAGTGAAACTTGTCGTCTTTGCCACTTATCAACTGGTGCGGCACACATTCACCAGTCCGAGTTAATCTCACTTGTTTGGTTCAGATTTTTCATCTTGAGGTGGTAAAATCACCCCTGACCATGGTGGGGACCAAACACCCCACCCAATTTTTGGTGGGACCGAATCAAGTGTTCTTGATGTTGATTGAACTGAACATAGTTTGGTTGGTTTACAGTGTAGTGTAGCACAGTGTGAGCACAGACCAGTGGAGGGGGTGGGGCAGTTGTACTAGGGTATGATCAAATGTGCATGGGCCCAGTGTGAAGGTGCCCTGACTCTTGCACGACCTTGATCTGCGCACTTGCATGCAATCTGCCGTGCAGGAGAGTAAACTCATCTCAAACCATTGTAAGCTGTGCGCGGCGTTGTGCACGTGTGCAAAGAAAATTTTGAAATGTTCAAAATCTCCATCACGTATTAATTACGTGAACGTCAAGTGAACATTGTGCAAACAATTCAGAAACACTGCGTGTGAGTGCGAGTGATTGCATCAGTGCACCAAATCAGAGCATAGCTCATCTGAATGATTATAATGAGGTCTTAAAGCTATCATAAATTTACTGTCACAGCTACTCACAAGAAGGAATGAACATGCAACTGTTTTACCAAGCTATTACAATATAAACATTACAAATAATTACCTTTTAAGATGGTTCCAAATGCCTTCTCCACCTCATTAAGTGTACGTGAGTGAGAGATGGAAAAGAGCAGCTGGAACAGTCGTCTGTGATTCCAGAAGCGATCAGAGGCGTTTTCAACAGGCAATTCGAAGAGAAAATGATTAATCTGCTACAAAATAATTGTTTTATATATGCAGCATCCATCACACAATGCGGGGCATCCAGTGGAACAAAGCATGGTGTCCAGCTGGGAACACAGCGGGTGGGATCGTCATGACGAAGTGTGTGCAAGTGCGTGGATCAAAGTCGTGCAAGTGTCAGGGGGCCTTGAGCACACCTGAAATATCCAGGCTTTCAATGACTTCCTGGACTTGGTCATCAGAAATTTATTTATATGTGGTGAAAGTGTTGAATTTGTTGAGAAATTCACTTAGTAGTGGCACTAATGTCTCTGGGTAATGGGCTGAGAATGTTGCAAGTGGATGCGGAAAATGGGCGGCGTTTTCGGCGTCACTTTTCTTGATGCTGAACAAGTCTTGCAGTTGTCATGTTTGTGAAGACTGGTGTCTTCACAAAAAGTAAAGTGAGCACTGGTCCACCCCTCCCGTCGGATTTCTTTTGTCTGAGAACTTGCAGAGCGACTGCCGCTTTGCTCCATGAAATTTTTTTCAGAAACTGTTAGAGACAGGCAGTTGGAAACCATTTGATAGATTCAGTGAAGATTCTGTCGGCGTCACGCGGATTATGGACTGTTAAAACCTTTTTAAAGACGGCCCACAGTGGCGGAGGGCGCGTGGCGCGCTGAGCGGCCATTCGACAGGTTGGAACAAGCAGATCATTTCTAAACTGAACGCTGTGTTGATCCGGGACATCATGTGACTACCACAGAAATGGCAACAGAGCTGGACATAGCACTTTTGCGGCACATTCCACTGTTACAGGAGATTTTGTAATGAAAGACGTGCGGAGGATTTCGCACGTCGGCATGAAGCAGCTCAGGACGCGCAGCAAAAAAAAAAAAACACCTCTGTGTTGGAAACCATTCAGAAGATTCAGACGGCTTTCGATGGCTTTCAGTCGAGTGAGTATCCGAGAAATTGTGTAACAGCTGGACATGCCCCAACATGTCCTGTGAGACTTCCAAGATGGAGGTGTTTTTTTGCTGCGCGTCCTGAGGTGCTTCGTGCCGACTCGCAAAATCCTCCGCACGTCTTTCATTACAAAATCTCCTGTAACAGTGGAATGTGCCGCAAAAGCGCTATGTCCAGCTCTGTTGCCATTTCTGTGGTAGTCACATGATGTCCCGGATCAACACAGCGTTCAGTTTCGAAATCATCTGGTTGTTCCAGCCTGTCGAATGGCCGCTCGGCGCGCCGCGTGCCCTCCGCCGCTGTGGGCCATCTTTAAAAAGGTTTTAACAGTCCATAATCCGCGTGACGCCGACAGAATCTTCACCGATATCCAACTGAATCTATCGAATGGATTCCAACTGGTTGTCTCTAACAGTTTCTGAAAAACTTTCATGGAGCAAAGCGGCAGTCTTTCAGCAAGTTCTCAGACAAAAGAAATCCGACGAGGGGGGTGGACCAGTGCTCACTCAAAGCCTGCCCACAGGTGAATGACGCAACCGACAGGCATGGAAAAACTCACGCATGCACACGAAGGTTCAAGCTTGGCTGATGTAATCACACGTGATTCAAATCCATATAGTTTTTGAAAAAAATAAAAAGGTACGATACTTTTTGGACAGACCTCGTAAATGAATGAATCATTAAACATGTCCATGAAGTTAAAGTTCAACTTGCACAGGTAGTAGCAGCCCCACCCCTATTTTGCACAATTTCAAAGCATTCACAGTCACTAAAATAGTCAAATTAATATTTTAGAAATTACTCTGTCCTGATTACAACATTAAAAGAGATCACATAGTCAACGAGTATGCAATTAAATGCTGAAATGACTAAATTGAAAAAAAAAAAAAATTTGTCATGAGGTTTATGTCACATGACTACATGTGCTGACAAATGGATTGTGCACTTTGTGTCAGTGCGGAAGGTTCCCGGTTCAAACCCCACCCTTGCTACATTTCTCTATTCGGGTATTCTGATCGGGTCACTCCAATTTCAGACCCAGACATTCGCCCTCTAATGTCCATGTTGTGTACTACAGCCTTATCCATCCAACTTGGTTCACAAAGATTCACCAACGGAAATGATATGTGTAGTGTTGACTACTGGAGCTAGCTGGGAAAGAGTGAGAAATGAAAAAAACTATGCTGAACCAAAAAATGGATATATGGCATTTTTTTAATCAATGACCACAGAGGGTCCTAGAAGAGAGTGCAAGAAACAGTGAATTTTATTGTCACAGATAACTCATGTTGGGTATGAGTTGTATATCCTGCTGGCAACAATAATAAAACAGTCTCTAGAGAATGTTTAGCCTATACTTGCATTTGGTGCATAAAGGAAGTGCATGAAGTTTTAAAATCCTATTCAGTAGCCCAATATAAGAGGTGCACTTAAAATGCGCTCACGTGTTTCTCCTGCGCTTTGTTCACATGAGTCAGATACAAGAAGATTGCTCTTTCTGTCTCAAACTACATTATTATACAAATGATGAATGTTTCTGAGTTCAATGGAACGAATATTTCATGAGGTGAAAGATGGAACATACCAGCTTTCACCGCATGAAATATTAGTTCCATTGAAAGAATGAAAAACATTTATTATTTGTTTTTTTTTTGTTTTGTTTTATTATTGCTCAGGGTAGGTGGTGTGACATATTATACAAATAATGAATGTTTATGAGTGCAATGGTAAGAATGTTTCATGAGGTGAAAGATGGAATGTTCCATTCAACTCAGCACCGAATGAAATATTCGTTCCATTGAAAGAATGAAAAAACATGTATTTGTTTTATATAATGGTGAAAATAGATCCTTGACATTCGATATTTTATTAATTTATAAACAGCAGAAAAGTGTCTTACATTTACATGTTTCATAGATTGTTTTCTCATTTATCATCTTAATTCATCCTCTTGAGCTCCTGCCACAAATGTACAGCATGTGTCCATGCTTGATTACTCAACAGCTCATTGTAGCAGATCCAAGACATTAGAGCAGGGTTGGGCAACGTGTTCCAGAAAGGACCAAGAGGAAGCAGGTTTTCTTTGCAGCCTATGACTCCACCAGGTGATTTCACTGATTAACTGATTCCATCTGCTCAAAGTGATATTGATCAGTGAAATCACCTGGTGGAGTCAGTGGCTACAAAGAAAACCTGCACCCTCTTGGCCCTTTCTGGAGCAAGTTGCCCACCCCTGCATTAGAGATACGACTTCATCTCATTACCCTCATATTTGAATTCAGAGGCCGCTGACCTTGACCAGCTTTTTCTGGGTCAAATCATGGAGGATTTAAATGTCACGGTGTGCTCAAATGCATGTACGTCTACTCTGGAATAATAATTTGGTTGGTACATGGATTATTTTAAGATTGTGCAGGCATATACCCAGTCCTCACATGTGAACAAGTTGCTTATAGTACAAAGAAAAATGTTAGATGAGAAACTTTGCTGTCAACACCCTGGAACCTTATTTTCAACCACATACTGACCATAGTAACCACCTGTCAGTTTCTTTGAACAGCCACTTTTAGCACCACAGCAAGTTTTTCTGAATGAAGGCGTTTTGTGCTCACCATCTTCCAACATTATGCTTAGTTATACTATTATTTCATGGCTGCTTGAAAGTTGTTTGATACATGTTATCACTCTGATTTCAAACACTATGATCTTAAGATTTGCATTGTTACTTTTCAGATGTGTAGACCTTGTCTTTATACAGTGTTTGTTTCCTGGGAGAACAGAGGTGTCATGGTGGTACGGAACACTTCATCCCAGCATCTTCATACAAATAGTGCAATAGATTTGTCTTGTGTTTTTATGACAATAATAAACAGCTAACAACAAGCTTACAAAATATTACAATACAATGATTAAAACCCCCACAAAACTCACCAGTAACATTTAGATTCCATTCAACTGCTTCCATTACTGCCAGACTCTTGAAATTCACAGGAAAAATTCTCGGGACACAGACCTTGGACAAGTTCAAAGATGGCTAACGAAGTATTTTAAGAGGTTAAAAAGTCGCATTCTGTTTCAGTCTGATCCGTTTTGTGTTTGAGTGGTGTGGGTGGCAGCCAGTCAGTGGTCTTTTCAAAACCATTTTGTTTTGTGTGTTTATGACATGTTTCTCATGTTATGTAAAAGCTAGCAAGAAATAAACACTTCTAAATCTGAAAACACTGTTTTTGTAACCTGATAAAACCTCTGGAAGGATTTACAAACTATTTAGCGGACATTAGCGTGGTGACATCAGAGGCTGCTAGCTAGGTGGAAACTCTATTTTGTTTGTGTGTAAATATAACCACTTGGTCATATTTTATGTAAAAGCTAGCAAGAAATCAACACCTCTAAAACTGATAATGCTGTTTTTGGAATCTAATATCACCTCTGGAGTGATTTATAAGACATTAAGGGGATGTTAGTATGTGTGCTGACATCCGGTAACGCGAACATCCGCTAACTCAAGGCTAAGTTGCTATGGGTTAAATTTGTCTTATTAAGACCTGCAAATGCACAGAGGGTGATCTACGAGTATTCTTTGATTAGCACAACTTCCGCTCATGTCAAAAGCTCATGTAAACACACACGCAAAGCCTCCTGCAGATATCATTAAAAGGTCAATATTGTTTATGATTGATTGATTGATTGATTGATTGATTGATTGAGGGGCTTTATTGAACATGTACAATTTTACATAAGACAATAGGATCTTAATAATTATCTAAACATCTGGATATTAAAAAGAACATAATGCTCATAAGGAGAGGGTATTTTAGCATTGTGTTTTTTTAAATTCTATTTAAAATTCCTAAAACAGTAAAGTATGTATATTTTTGTGGTTGTTATATTTATGATTTATTCATGCTTTAATTGAGAGAGAAGAAAAAATCCATTGCTATAACTTTTAGCTGATGTTAGCCTCCTGCAATACATCCTAAAAGCACCTGAAGGTGCATCCTGTATGGACAAAATCGAGACAGCCTTGGATGCTGAGATGAATTCATTTCATGTTCTGCTTGCCTGCAATAAACGTGCAGTTAATATTCAATGGCCCTGCTTTTGCACATGATTGCAACCTGATTATGAGAGGAAAACAGAGCAGGGGGGCATGTTTGTGAGGTGTCTGAGAGAGTGAGGTCACAGTATGAAAGAGAGAGAGTGAAATCACTTTTTGCAAATTGCTTGCATAATACTGTTTCTGTTTACCAGTGGTGCTAATGCACCCTTTCAGTAATTGAAATTGAAAACAAAATTAGATTGATCGAGACAATTAAAGACAGGAAACAGGAGCTGTGTGCTGAAGGGGAGGCAGAGGAGGAACATATTACCATATGTTCAGGATAACAGTGTGGGGGTGAAATCTGTCCTGACACAGTTTGTTGTTGTGTATCTGATCGAGCAAACTATCAAACAGCAGTTCACGTATGGGTTCTAAAGAGGCTGCAGATTCATTTATGCCCATTTTAATCACAACTCTGAAAAAATAATACAGCAGATTTCACCAGCGTAGCAGGTGAACAGCAACAATATAGATGTAGGAGGTTGCCAAAGATTACATAGCACCGGAGGGTTGCAAGGCTTTGTTTGCTCTAAGATTGTCAAAATTTAAGGAACGCATTCCATGAAGTTATATTAAATCACAATAATCAATAGTAATTAAAATGTGCATTGTTTTTCTTTAGATAAACTAAAGACAAAAGAGGAAACTATATGTATGTGTAAGTTATTTTTTGACAAAAATAAAAAGGTGAATGAATCACTTTACTGTTTAGTGGTGCGTGCGGGTGTGCATGCGTGCATGTGTGCATGCATGCATGGTATTTGTATGGACTGGCAGGCAAAAGCTTTGCCTGTACCACAGGGGGTCGCCAAGGTAAAAAGGTTGGGAATCACTGAGTTACTCCAACCCAGTCAGGTTGTGTATTCAATAACGCAAAAACAATATGCTATCATTTTGTAATTCACCAAATTAAAAACAGCTCCAGATTCATCTGATGAACTTTAATGAACTTGTGACTATGTTCTTAGATATTAAACAGTAACAGAACAGCCACAGCAGATTTGAGGTGAACTTGCATATTGATTTGGCACAAGTTTTACACCGGATGCCCTTCCTGATGCAACTCCACATTACTTGGAGAAATGTGGCATGGTGGGGTTTGACCCGGGAACCTTCCACACTGAAACCAAATGCACTCAACAAAGTATCAAAAATTCAGAACAGCTGTCCTTGAAGTCACGTCAATTTCTTCCACCTCCTTTGCACTGGACACATTGTGTTCTCATGCTGCTGTCCACCAAACTCACAAGCTACCCAAAGCTGGGCAAAATATACAGTGATCAATATGAAAGCAAATGCAGGACAAAAATGTACAACAGAATGGGAATGTAAAATATGAATTAAAGAATGGATAGAATGTGTGGCTGGGGATGATGCCAAATGTGTTTTGTCTATGCTGTAAATTATACATGTAAATTATACATGTTGGCGCAGGATAAACCATCACACTGGTCATCATAGCAGAATTCCTATCATATGCCGCAGTAGATTGTGTGTGTATATATATATATATATATATATATATATATATATATATATATATATATATATATATATATATATATATATATATATATATATATATATATATATATATATCTTGAGCTGGTGGCTACAAAGAAACCTGCACCCTCTTTGACTTTGCTGGAGTAGGTTGACACCTATAAATTTATATATATATATATATATTTGTATTTGAAATGGCATAAACAAATTAAAATGTGTGAAATGCCAAGTGTTCAAATACTTTTGGAAGGCACTGTGTGTGTGTGTGTGTGTGTGTGTGTGTGTGTGTGTGTGTGTGTGTGTGTGTGTGTGTGTGTGTGTGTGTGTGTGTGTGTGTGTGTGCTAAAACTATCAAACTTGTGCAGTTTACTAGTAGTGTTTAACTGTTATGTTAGTATGTTTTATTTTATTTTTCATTTCAGGGTTTCATGTTCTGAATTGTATTGACTAAGAATCATTAATGCCATGATTCTACAAACTCCAATACAGTAGGTGGTAGTATGCAGCAATAAAGTTGAAAAAACACAAAGAAGAAAAAAGTTTTTTTTTTGTTTGTTTGTTTGTTTTCTTAAGTGTTAAGTTTATTTTCAGACTTTGGCTGATGACATGACCGAGGTGAGCCCTTTAAAGCAGTGATTCCTGATTGATTTAATCATTCACGTGTTGAAAATGGCAACATCTTAAACAATAAAATTCTAACAGCTACTGTTAGTGTGACTGAAAGGCTCCTTTGTGAACGTTTTGACAAGTATCCTTGATCAAATGACTTGTTGCACGGGTCACTGGTGTAATGGATCAAGATTTGTCCAATGCAGTTTTCCCTTCGAGTGAGGTGGCGACTTATACACGAGCCACTATGGACGCACTGAGCCACAGAAGCAGTTATCTAGGATAGCACTACTGTTGAATTTCATATTTTAACACTACAGTGGGCACAGTGTCTGTTACTTGTCCATTTATTTGGGGCAGACAGACCAAGCTTTACTAAATTATAAATAACTTTTTAATGATATGATGATTTTGTCTGACTTAGTGCTTAGCTCAGATAAGATAATTATAGTGGGTGATTTTAACATCCACATAGATGCTGAGAATGACAGCCTCAACACTGCATTTAATCTATTATTAGACTCAGTTGGCTTCACTCAAAATGTAAATGAGCCCACCCACCACCTTAGCCACACTTTAGATCTTGTTCTGACATATGGCATAAAAATTGAAGACTTAACAGTATTCCCTGAAAACCCCTTTTTGTCTGATCATTTAATAACATTTACATTTACTTTAATGGACTACCCAGCAGTGGGGAATAAGTTTCCTTACAGTAGAAGCCTTTCTGAAAGCGGTGTAACTAGGTTTAAGGATATGATTCCTTCTTTGTTATGTTCTTCAATGCCATATACCAACACAGTGCAGAGTAGCTACCTAAACTCTGTGAGTGAGATAGATTATCTTGTCAATAGCTTTACATCCTCATTGAGCACAACTTTGGATGCTGTAGCTCCTCTGAAAAAGAGAGCCTTAAATCAGAAGTGCCTGACTCCGTGGTATAACCCACAAACTCGCAGCTTAAAGCAGATAACCCGTAAGCTGGAGAGGAAATGGCGTCTCACTAATTTATAAGATCTTCATTTAGCCTGGAAAAAGAGTCTGTTGCTCTATAAAAAAGCCCTCCGTAAAGCTAGGACATCTTACTACTCATTACTAATTGAAGAAAATAAGAACAACCCCAGGTTTCTTTTCAGCACTGTAGCCAGGCTGACAAAGAGTCAGAGCTCTATTGAGCCGAGTATTCCTTTAACTTTAACTAGTAATGACTTCATGACTTTCTTTGCAAATAAAATTTTAACTATTAGAGAAAAAATTATTCATAACCATCCCAAAGACATATCTTTATGTTCGACTGCTTTTAGTAATGCTGGTATTTGGTTAGACTCTTTCTCTCTGATTGTTCTGTCTGAGTTACTTTCATTAGTCACTTCCTCCAAACCATCAACATACCTATTAGACCCCATTCCTACCAGGCTGCTCAAGGAAGCCCTACCGTTAATTAATGCTTCGATCTTAAATATGATCAATCTATCTTTATTAGTTGGCTATGTACCACAGGCTTTTAAGGTGGCAGTAATTAAACCATTACTTAAAAAGCCATCACTTGACCCAGCTATCTTAGTTAATTATAGGCCAATCTCCAACCTTCCTTTTCTCTCAAAAATTCTTGAAAGGGTAGTTGTAAAACAGCTAACTGAACATCTGCAGAGGAATGGTCTATTTGAAGAGTTTCAGTCAGGGTTTAGAATTCATCATAGTACAGAAACAGCATTAGTGAAGGTTACAACTGATCTTCTTATGGCCTCAGATAGTGGACTCATCTCTGTGCTCATCCTGTTAGACCTCAGTGCAGCTTTTGATACTGTTGACCATAAAATTTTATTACCGAGATTAGAGCATGCCATAGGTATTAAAGGGACTGCGCTGCAGTGGTTTGAATCATATTTATCTAATAGATTACAATTTGTTCATGTAAATGGGGAGTCTTCTTCACGGACTAAGGTTAATTATGGAGTTCCACAAGATTCTGTGCTAGGACTGATTTTATTCACTTTATACATGCTTCCCTTAGGCAGTATTATTAGAAAGCATTGCTTAAATTTTCATTGTTACACAGATGATACCCAGCTTTATCTATCCATGAAGCCAGAGGACACACACCAATTAGTTAAACTGCAGGAATGTCTTTCAGACATAAAGTCATGGATGACCTCTAATTTCCTGCTTTTAAATTCAGATAAAACTAAAGTTATTGTACTTGGCCCCACAAATCTTAGAAACATGGTGTCTAACCAGATCCTTACTCTGGATGGCATTACCCTGACCTCCAGTAATACTGTGAGAAATCTTGGAGTCATTTTTGATTAGGATATGTCCTTCAATGCGCATATTAAGCAAATATGTAGGACTGCTTTTTTGCATTTGCGCAATATCTCTAAAATTAGAAAGGTCTTGTCGCAGAGTGATGCTGAAAAGCTAATTCATGCATTTATTTCCTCTAGGCTGGACTATTGTAATTCATTATTATCAGGTTGCCCTAAAAGTTCCCTGAAAAGCCTTCAGTTAATTCAAAATGCAGCAGCTAGAGTACTGACAGGGACTAGAAGGAGAGAGCATATTTCACCCATATTGGCTTCTCTTCATTGGCTTCCTGTTAATTCTTGAATAGAATTTAAAATTCTTCTTCTTACTTATAAGGTTTTGAATAATCAGGTCAAATCTTATCTTAGGGACCTCTTAGTACCATATCACCCCAAAAGAGCGCTTTGCTCTCAGACTGCAGGCTTACTTGTAGTTCCTAGGGTTTGTAAGAGTAGAATGGGAGGCAGAGCCTTCAGCTTTCAGGCTCCTCTCCTCTGGAACCAGCTCCCAATTCGGATCAGGGAGACAGACACCCTCTCTACTTTTAAGATTAAGCTTAAAACTTTCCTTTTTGAAGCTTATAGTTAGGGTTGGATCAGGTGACCCTGAACCATCCCTTAGTTATGCTGCTATAGACTTAGACTGCTGGGCGGTTTCCCATGATGCACCCAGTGTTTCTTTTTATTCACCTCTTTTTGCTCTGTATGCACCACTCTGTTTTTAATCATTGGTGATTGATCTCTGCTCTCTTCCACAGCATGTCTTTTTCCTGATTCTCTCCCCTCAGCCCCAACCAGTCCCAGCAGAAGACTGCCCCTCCCTGAGCCTGGTTCTGCTGGAGGTTTCTTCCTGTTAAAAGAGAGTTTTCCTTCCCACTGTCGCCAAGTGCTTGCTCATAGGGGGTCGTTTTGACCGTTGGGGTTTTTCTGTAATTATTGTATGGCTTTTGCCTTACAATATAAAGCGCCTTTGGGCAACTGTTTGTTGTGATTTCGCACTATATAAATAAAATTGATTTGATTTGATATGAGATAGAAACTTACTCTTTTTTTTCTGAAAAGTTAACTCTGCAGACTTTCGAGCCAGCCATCGGCCATCTTTGTACTCCTCATAGAAGCTGTGTGATGACGTTCGCAAAGTGTCCAATTGGAATTATTTCACCGTCACATGGTTTTCCAAAATCCAATCGTAGGGCAGATTTACCTCACGTGAAAAGCCAAAGATCGTTTTTAGGAGTGATATGTTACTAGTTGGCCTGTTTGAATAGCCCCCTGGCTGCTCCAATGAGTACATAATATTGGTCTCCAATGCGCCCTGCGCCATTACGCACAGCGATCAGTGACAGCAGACAGAGCAGACGGAGAGCCTCTGATGACAATCTCACGTGCTCAAACAAAAACTGTGTAACTATCAAGATTGCTCCACTAGTTTGTTTGCATGTCAATGTTACTGGATAACTCTGTTGCTTTCTTAGCGTAAAGCACTGTTTACCATATCAATGGAGCGAGGGGGAGGGCCACTCCTCAGACTGTAAGGAGCCAAAGTGGGCCAAAGTGTGAATGAAAGCTGCTTTAGGAGCAGTACAGAACACTCCAAAACACAGTAGAAGTAGAAGTTTGTGATGTAACCTTTGTGTAATAGCAGACAGAAATTGCTTTGAGATGAGACAAACAAAACGCATAGACCATTTTCTATATATTGTTCAAAATTTGCATTTGTGTTTATTGTTTGAACGTTTTTGTTGCACAGTCTTTCACACAAGACCTCAAATTACCTTTATAAAGTGTCAAAACAATTGTTTATTATAGTTTGCTGTGTGTTTTGAATAAATGTGTGTGGAAAATTATTTCCTGCTTTACTTTTTCCTTTCTTATTTCTGATTGTAAACCTTTATTACACTTCTAAAACACAACAAAAGCATATATATTATGAACGCACAGGTTGTCCTGAGAAAAAGAGACATAAAACTTTATTGTGGGATGCAGGGAGAGCTGTTAACAGCAATAATAAAACATTTATGCCAGGCGAGTGAACTGTCCAAAAAATGCCCTCAGACCCCAGAGGGTTAAAAAAAATAGTGTAGGAAAACACCTTCCTTTGTTAACTCATTGTGAAAGTTTATACTCAACACACATTACCAGCAGCTGCAGTGGTACTGTTGTGAAGCTTATATGAAGTAAAACCTAATTAGAGGCCAAGACATTCATCTAAACCCTCTGACCCATTTCCACCTCTCTCATTGACCCCCTCCGCATCGCTCCTCATCTGTCATTCACAGTCTCGCTGCTAATTAGCCTATTCTGAGCCATACGTTGGGCCCACAGCCAACATTTTCTCCACACAAACCAGCACAGCTCTTTTTTTTCTTCACCAGAAACAGAAGTGGTTGCTCATTCCTGCCATGTCTCCAATTACATGCCTTTCTATTCATCCTTCTGTCATTCCTCCCTGTTCTCTCTATTTTCTGTTTCTGTCATCAGCTGATGTAGGAAGCAGGTTGTAAAACAGGCTGTCTTATCCAAATGGAGATGCGCCCCGCGGTCACCGGAGTTTTGCTACTGAGGCAGAGTCACATTAGCCTCTTTAGACTCTGTGTGTGTGTGTGTGTGTGTGTGTGTGTGTGTGTGTGTGTGTGTGTGTGTGTGTGTGTGTGTGTGTGTGTGTGTGTGTGTGTGTGTGTGTGTGTGTGTGTGTGTGTGTGACATTAGCCTTGCAGTCACAGGTAATGATCTCATCTCCCCGCTGGTGACTAGAGGCACACAAAGAGAATTACGCACACGTACACTTTGAGAAGCAAAGGCAGGGGGCACAGATTGGTATTGTAATGGTGCTCTAATGGGCTACCTGACAAGTGCTTTTTCTTAATGCTGGCCCCCCCTTCCCCCCTTTACCTTCTCTCTTTTCCAGGTGCACTTTCTTTATCTGAGGAGCTCTGATATGGACACCAGGTGCAGTGAAGTGCAGGTATGTGTTTTATTCTTACGGCGCAGTGTCTCAAGTTTGTGTGGTGCCAACACATCATCTGAACAACCTGCTGTTATCAGATTTGTTGGTTTGCTGTACAACAGCTATAGAATAGAATAGAATAAATTGGAAAATGTTGGGTCCATTCAGATGTGCAACAAGGCCACATACAGCAAGAAGAACAGTG
This sequence comes from Thalassophryne amazonica, assembly GCF_902500255.1. Lineage (NCBI taxonomy): Eukaryota > Metazoa > Chordata > Actinopteri > Batrachoidiformes > Batrachoididae > Thalassophryne > Thalassophryne amazonica. The sequence goes on from NC_047112.1 coordinate 87,247,223, forward strand.
CGGCAATCTCTCTTCCAAGTATGTTTTTTTTTTTTTTGATTATGTTGAAAATAAATAATCCAGAAACAATAAACGGAAAAACACATGTTGGAAGACTGGGCGGTGATGAGTTCACTTATGCAGTGGGCCAGCATAATGAGTATCGTTTGGATACTCGATGATGAGTATCGATGAGTATTGCTTTTTTTGTTCATTGATTAATTTATGCTGTTTGTGCTTTTATATATATATATATATATATATATATATATATATATATATATATATATATATATATATATATATATATATATATATATATATATATATATGTTTATACTTGTATGAAAAATCCATTTCTTAAGAACAATCATCCTAGAGACTTGCACGTAAGCTCAAATTGTGCAGAAACCCCAAGTTTATATTCAACTTTAATACTAACTATAGGCCTATTGGCCTTAGTTTTCAAGATATTTAGGAAAAAACATATTTTCATATAAAACAAAGCGGCGGTGGCATAGGTAAACATAGCTTAATTTCGACAAAAAATGAACAGAGTAGGTTTTCTGCATGCAGATTTATTACTAAGACAGGTTGATTTCCAAAAGTCGGGGATTCAATGCACTCTTGTGTGTGTGTGTGTGTGTGTGTGTGTGTGTGTGTGTGTGTGTGTGTGTGTGTGTGTGTGTGTGTGTGTGTGTGTGTGTGTGTGTGTGTGTGTGTGTGTGTGCATTTTATTTTTTATGGTAAATGGGGTGGGTGTTTATAAGTTTTTGCCTCTGCCCCCGCCCTTTCGGTCACACAGGTTCACTCTTAAATTCTTGTCTTTATGAGTTTTTGTTATTTGTTGAGTCTGTGTGCCGAATAATTCATTCACTCATTCAGTATGCATTAGCAAGAGAGAGGCAGAACAGGATATCAGGGTTGAAAAAAAAAGGATATCACTGATGAAAATTTGAGTATTGAGCAGCAGGAGGAGGGCAGCATATTGGTTTACTGGATGGTTGTTGCCTCACAGTGAGAGCATCCCGGGTTTGAATCCAACCTGTTCTTTTCTGTGTGGAGTCTTGCTTTGTTTGCCTGTAATTCCTCTGGACATGCAGATTAGGTGAACTGGGCTTTCTAAATTGACCGCCGGTGTGAATGAGATTGTGGCGCTAGACTGGTGGCCTGTCCAGGGTGTACCCCACCTCCCACCAAATGAATGCTGAAGGTTTACAGGACTAAGAGTGTTCAGAAAATTAATGAATGTACCAGAGAACCTAAATAAGGTGCATAGCATGATGGGGCTGATGTGCAAAACCTGAATATATGAGTAGTGAGGTGTTCATTCTACTCTTTTAGCCACTGTTGCACCCTTAGACTTGGGCACCATGCATAAAAAGCACATAAGCCTTAGAAAATGTGAGAGCGCACAACCCACCTGGCCTTCCTGGACTTAGTCAGTCATCCTACTCTGATAGAAGTGGGAAGGCCTACATTATCCTATAGATGAGCATTATTGGAAGATGACTGAATTTAGCCCTTTTCAGAGGTGAAGTAATGTAAAATTTATTATGACCAAATAGCACAGAAAGCTCAATATAAATCTCAATCTCAGTTCAATCTCAATTTATTTATAAAGCACTTTAAAATCAATGTCAATGACCAAACTGCTATGCACAAATAATAAATAAATAAATAAACCACAGTTAAAATAAGAAACAGTACGAACAAACATCTCAAGCTGAGTTAAAAGCCAAAGAGAAGAAATGTGTTTTAAGAGAAAATTTAAAAACACAGAGAGAATCAGCCTACTTGATATGTAAAGGAAGATCATTCCACAGTTTTGGGGCAGCGACTGAAAATGCGCGGTCACCTCTATGCTTCCTCTTTGACTTTGGGATAACTAACAGTGACAGATCAGCTGACCTGAGTGAGTGTAAGGGGCCGTATAAATGGAGCAGGTCAGACAGACATGGTGGGGCAGAGCCACGAAGACATTTAAAAACAAATAAAAGAATTTTAAAACCAATTCTAAAACAAACTAGGAGCCAATGAAGTGAGGCCAAAATCGGTATAATGTGTTCGCATTTTTAACACCAACTTTTGGTGCATTTGCACCAGCTGTAGTTGGGTAAGCAGTGTCTGATTCAGCCCAACATAAAGTGCATTGCAGTAGTCCAGCCGATTAGTGATAAAAGCATGGATTAAAAAATCAACATGATGCCATGAAAGAAATCGCTTCACCTTGGCCAGTTGTGCAAGTTGATAAAAGCTAGACTTGACTACTGACCTAATCTGAGCATCAAATTTAAGATCCAAGTTTGTTGCTGTCTGTGTCAGATGCTGACTCATAAATGACAGAGATGGGAGTGACTACTCAATAAATAGGCTAGGTGCATGGCCGCACCCCCTCAAAAAATAAATAAAATAAAAAGATAACAGAATCGGCACAGAGGTGTCACATTCGTCAAACAAACTGGACTTTGGGGATTAAACATCCTCAGGCACAGTACAGATTGCCTCGTGTGAGTATTCACTTGTGGGTTAGGGTTAGGGTTAGTTATGGGTGTTCAAATCCTGTTAAGATGAATTTGAAACTTCAATCAAGTCTGTATGTTAAAGTTGCCTTAAAAAGAAAATCTATAATTTCAAAGTTCATTGAGTGTCCCTGCATGAATGGTACTGTGGTACTGCTCTACCACGTGCTGGGTAATCGGGAGAGTCTGTTGTGAAAGTGTAGGTACACGGACCCACAACAGGGGGCGCAATGAACGGACAATGGAGAAAGGTGAATAACAAGTTTTACTGTTGTGAAATCAGCACAACTGATACAATAATGCACAATTTGGAGGTGTAAGCCGAAATCTGCTGGTGTCCTGTGGGCAGGCCCGAAGGTAGGAGACGTCCGTCCTAGTCGAACCGGAACCACCCAGATTTCCTCTGCCACCGAAACCCAGAAGTACTGGAACCGCCAAGTCCCGAATTCCCAGGTGGCCACTGCCTTCGCTCGTCGGATCCGGTACTGCTGGCGGGAAAGAACACAAACACACAGGTTGGGATGCGACCGCACCCAGTAGATGAGAGGGGCAAGCCGCCTCCACCTCTTGTCACAATAAGCAGGAAGGTGAGTACTTATCCGATCACTCGGCTTTCGGTAGTCAGCTGTCCTGAAAGGTTTAACACGTATTTATAATATTTTACTTAAATAAGCAGCAGAGAAGATTACCTTAGGCTCAAGGCGATATCTCGGCACTGAGGTGGAGACGCTGTCCTGCTGATATACTCCGTCCTGAGTGCAGTCAGCTGTGTCCAGTAATGGGTGACAGCTGTCATCCTGACAGCCTTCGTCGGCGGCAGCGCCCTCTGGTGCCTGGAGCCCGCACTCCAGGCAGGGCGCCCTCTGGTGGTGGTGGGCCAGCAGTACCTCCTCTTCAGCGGCCCACACAACAGAGTCTGGAGTTTTCCCGGTGGGCTGGTCCAACCTGGGGCCGTTGTGAGGGGGTGTTAATATATACATACATATATGACCACCACTGTTAGGCTACACAGCAAGACACTTGGGCTGCTCTATCTTAAAGAGAAGACATTAAGTGTTATAAATGTCTTACAATCACGAAAATTCACAAGAAAATAACTTAAGACTGCTTCTTTTGCAACGTTATCTTTTCCGAAGCCCGAGGTAAGGACATCCCATTACACGTTTAACATCCCTATGCATTCATTACAGTTAGTTCAGTCCAATCAAGCCCTGTGTGCTCAGATGGGACTTGCGCTACTAGCAATGACAGGAGGAGTGGCCCGTGAAGGAAAAGATGTACAGAAAAAAGCCAGGTGGAGCTGAAAAAGCTAGATTAAGAAAAAGAAAAAGACACTGACTTGGCTGGGCATACACTGTACGATATTTTCAATCGTTGTACTTGGCTCCAGCTCAAACTCTGCGACAAAACCGCAGGGTTTAAAAGTTCAGAGCGAACGATTCATGTTCTCACACTGTACGGCCCGATGCTCTGATGCGATCTGACTGCTCACATTGTACCTTCAAAAACCACACGTCGGGGTCGCGTTTCTTTTTTTAAAAAAAATTTATTTCATGCCTATCAGCGTGCACAGTGACTGAAATCAGGTGGGGGGAGACTGAGCGCATATGCGCGCGCGCGCACACACACACAGCAGACAGCAACGTGATTCATGAGAGGACAAAAAAGAAAACAAACATTCATAATCAGTGCACACATTAAGCAAATATGTAGGACTGCTTTTTTGCATTTGCGCAATATCTCTAAAATTAGAAAGGTCTTGTCTCAGAGTGATGCTGAAAAACTAATTCATGCATTTATTTCCTCTAGGCTGGACTATTGTAATTCATTATTATCAGGTTGTCCTAAAAGTTCCCTGAAAAGCCTTCAGTTAATTCAAAATGCTGTAGCTAGAGTACTGACAGGGACTAGAAGGAGAGAGCATATCTCACCCATATTGGCCTCTCTTCATTGGCTCACTGTTAATTCCAGAATAGAATTTAAAATTCTTCTTCTTACTTATAAGGTTTTGAATAATCAGGTCCCATCTTATCTTAGGGACCTCATAGTACCATATCACCCCAATAGAGCGCTTCGCTCTCAGACTGCAGGCTTACTTGTAGTTCCTAGGGTTTGTAAGAGTAGAATGGGAGGCAGAGCCTTCAGCTTTCAGGCTCCTCTCCTGTGGAACCAGTTCCCAATTCGGATCAGGGAGACAGACACCCTCTCTACTTTTAAGATTAGGCTTAAAACTTTCCTTTTTGCTAAAGCTTATAGTTAGGACTGGATCAGGTGACCCTGAACCATCCCTTAGTTATGCTGCTATAGACTTAGACTGCTGGGGGGTTCCCATGATGCACTGAGTGTTTCTTTCTCTTTTTGCTCTCTATGCACCACTCTGCATTTAATCATTAGTGATTGATCTCTGCTCCCCTCCACAGCATGTCTTTTTCCTGGTTCTCTCCTTCAGCCCCAACCAGTCCCAGCAGAAGACTGCCCCTCCCTGAGCCTGGTTCTGCTGGAGGTTTCTTCCTGTTAAAAGGGAGTTTTTCCTTCCCACTGTTGCCAAGTGCTTGCTCACAGGGGGTTGTTTTGACCGTTGGGGTTTTTCTGTAATTATTGTATAGCTTTTGCCTTACAATATAAAGCACCTTGGGGCAACTGTTTGTTGTGATTTGGCGCTATATAAATAAAATTGATTTGATTTGATTTGATTTGATAACAAGTGTTGCTACTTACACTGTTGTATAAATAAACTATATTTCATACGGAGTCATACAGCTGCGCAAGGTGTAGCAACTTATTCCCTCATGTGTCATAAATCCTGTTGTTGTCTGCTGTGTGTGTGTGTGTGTGTGTGTGTGTGTGTGTGTGTGTGTGTGTGTGTGTGTGTGTGTGTGTGTGTGTGTGTGTGTGTGTGCGCGTGCATATACGTTCAGTCTCCCCCCACCTGATTCCATTCATTGTGCGCACTGATAGGCATGAACTTTAATATGATATTAGGTTATTGCGAGGGAACGCAATAAAAAAAACACAAGACTTTACATGAGATCACTGTTTGCTCTCTCCGGTGTTTGCACATGCACAGTGCGTGACGTAATCAGTGCGTAGATGCTTGTAGCGCGGAACCCTCACAAGTCACGACGGCCGACCAAAATATCAAACAGGGTTGATATTCATCCTACCATATGATTCCCCATCGGGAGGTGGTCGTGAGATGTTAAACGCAGCTCGTTCCTCCATGTAGACTTCACGATGCAGGACGCACGATTAAGCTGAAACTCGGCACAATCCAAAAAATTCTCGTAGGAGTGAAAAATTGGCTGAAAAAGGGCCAAAAATGGTGAGTTAACAATACCGTTCTTGTTTTAACTAACTAGCTTTTACTTTCTATTATAAGCCACCCAGTTTTCACAGTCAGCACATAAATGCTGGATTGAAATGCCACAGCAGAATTCTTACTATCACTGTGCGCTGGTGGTTTTTGGGCCGGTTGGATATGAAACTCCCGGGCTGAAAAATGTTCCCAGCATGCCCCTGGTACTGCTACTTATAAGTCGATATCAAATATATGTTGAGTCATCCACCCAACACAACACCCTGACATGATCTTTATGACTGTTTACATATTTATAAATGCTCACATTCCCTGGCATTTGGCACGTTGGCCCTTTGTTTAATCTGATTGTTCGGGTAGTAGGTTGGATTTGGAGGGCTCTCTGTTGGGACTGTTTAGACAGAGACTGCTACCTGCTGCTTTGGACTTGAACTAACAGTCTTTTTCAAGACTTTTTTACTTTTTTACTTTTTAATTTTTTTTAACTTTTTACTGTGCTCCAACGCCTAAGGAAGACCTCTAACGGTCGAAACATCGCGACGGAGCACTTTTATCAGCTAACTTTTATTTGCGTTGGCAGGCTAACTAGCTTGCTAACGCTTTCGTTTTTATTTTTTTTTTTTTTTATTTTATTTTAGCATCGTTGTCGTGCATTGCCTGTGCTGCTTCATGGCCTGTTTGGTGCCTTGATTGGGGCACTCCTTCTGCTGAATCACCTTTGGATTATTTGCACATTATTTACTTTGTGTGTTTTTGGGAATCCGCTAGCTTAGCGTAGCTACTAGCTCTTAGCCGATTTAGCATGGCAGCTTCTCCTGTCTCTCCCGCACTTTTCTGCTCTGGGTGTGAAATGTTTAGTTATTCCTCGGCCTCCTTTAGCAGTAACGGTACTTGTAATAAGTGCAGCTTATTCGTAGCTTTGGAGGCCAGGCTGGGCGAAGTGGAGGCTCGGCTCCGCACCGTGGAAAATTCCACAGCTAGCCAGGCCCCTGTAGTCGGTGCGGACCAAGGTAGCTTAGCCGCCGTTAGTTCCCCCCTGGCAGATCCCGTGCAGTCGGGAAAGCAGGCTGACTGGGTGACTGTGAGGAGGAAGCGTAGCCCTAAACAGAAGCCCCGTGTACACCGTCAACCCGTTCACATCTCTAACCGTTTTTCCCCACTCGACGACACACCCGCCGAGGATCAAACTCTGGTTATTGGCGACTCTGTTTTGAGAAATGTGAAGTTAGCGACACCAGCAACCATTGTCAATTGTCTTCCGGGGGCCAGAGCAGGCGACATCGAAGGACATTTGAAATTGCTGGCCAAGGCTAAGCGTAAATTTGGTAAGATTGTAATTCACGTCGGCAGTAATGACACTCGGTTACGCCAATCGGAGGTCACTAAAATTAACATTAAATCGGTGTGTAACTTTGCAAAAACAATGTCGGACTCTGTTGTTTTCTCTGGGCCCCTCCCCAATCAGACCGGGAGTGACATGTTTAGCCGCATGTTCTCCTTGAATTGCTGGCTGTCTGAGTGGTGTCCAAAAAATGAGGTGGGCTTCATTGATAATTGGCAAAGCTTCTGGGGAAAACCTGGTCTTGTTAGGAGAGACGGCATCCATCCCACTTTAGAGGGAGCAGCTCTCATTTCTAGAAATCTGGCCAATTTTTTGGATCCTCCAAACTGTGACTGTCTAGCGTTGGGACCAGGAGGCAGAGCTGTGGTCTTATACACCTCTCTGCAGCTTCTCTCCCCCTGCCATCCCCTTATTACCCCATCCCCGTAGAGACGGTGCCTGCTCCCAGACCACCAATAACTAGCAAAAATCTATTTAAGCATAAAAATTCAAAAAGAAAAAATAATATAGCACCTTCAATTGCACCACAGACTAAAACAGTTAAATGTGGTCAATTAAACATTAGGTCTCTTTCTTCTAAGTCCCTGTTGGTAAATGATATAATAATTGATCAACGTTTTGATTTATTCTGCCTAACAGAAACTTGGTTACAGCAGGATGAATATGTTAGTTTAAATGAGTCAACACCCCCGAGTCACACTAACTGTCAGAATGCTCGTAGCACGGGCCGGGGCGGAGGATTAGCAGCAATCTTCCATTCCAGCTTATTAATTAATCAAAAACCTAGACAGAGCTTTAATTCATTTGAAAGCTTGTCTCTTAGTCTTGTCCATCCAAATTGGAAGTCCCAAAAACCAGTTTTATTTGTTATATCTATCGTCCACCTGGTCGTTACTGTGAGTTTCTCTGTGAATTTTCAGACCTTTTGTCTGACTTAGTGCTTAGCTCAGATAAGATAATTATAGTGGGCGATTTTAACATCCACACAGATGCTGAGAATGACAGCCTCAACACTGCATTTAATCTATTATTAGACTCTATCGGCTTTGCTCAAAAAGTAAATGAGTCCACCCACCACTTTAATCATATTTTAGATCTTGTTCTGACTTATGGTATGGAAATAGAAGACTTAACAGTATTCCCTGAAAACTCCCTTCTGTCTGATCATTTTTTAATAACATTTACATTTACCCTGATGGACTACCCTGCAGTGGGGAATAAGTTTCATTACACTAGAAGTCTTTCAGAAAGCGCTGTAACTAGGTTTAAGGATATGATTCCTTCTTTATGTTCTCTAATGTCATATACCAACACAGAACAGAGTAGCTACCTAAACTCTGTAAGGGAGCTAGAGTATCTCGTCAATAGTTTTACATCCTCATTGAAGACAACTTTGGATGCTGTAGCTCCTCTGAAAAAGAGAGCTTTAAATCAGAAGTGTCTGACTCCATGGTATAACTCACAAACTCGTAGCTTAAAGCAGATAACCCATAAGTTGGAGAGGAAATGGCGTCTCACTAATTTAGAAGATCTTCACTTAGCCTGGAAAAAGAGTTTGTTGCTCTATAAGAAAGCCCTCCGTGAAGCTAGGACATCTTTCTACTCATCACTAATTGAAGAAAATAAGAACAACCCCAGGTTTCTTTTCAGCACTGTAGCCAGGCTGACAAAGAGTCAGAGCTCTATTGAGCTGAGTGTTCCATTAACTTTAACTAGTGATGACTTCATGACTTTCTTTGCTAACAAAATTTTGACTATTAGAGAAAAAATTACTCATAACCATCCCAAGATGTATCGTTATCTTTGGCTGCTTTCAGTGATGCCGGTATTTGGTTAGACTCTTTCTCTCCGATTGTTCTGCCTGAGTTATTTTCATTAGTTACTTCATCCAAACCATCAACATGCTTATTAGACCCCATTCCTGCCAGGCTGCTCAAGGAAGTCCTACCATTATTTAATGCTTCAATCTTAAATATGATCAATCTATCTTTGTTAGTTGGTTATGTACCACAGGCCTTTAAGGTGGCAGTAATTAAACCATTACTTAAAAAGCCATCACTTGACCCAGCTATCTTAGCTAATTATAGGCCAATCTCCAACCTTCCTTTTCTCTCAAAGATTCTTGAGAGGGTAGTTGTAAAACAGCTAACTGATCACCTGCAGAGGAATGGTCTATTTGAAGAGTTTCAGTCAGGTTTTAGAATTCATCATAGTACAGAAACAGCATTAGTGAAGGTTACAAATGATCTTCTTATGGCTTCGGACAGTGAACTTATCTCTGTGCTTGTTCTGTTGGACCTCAGTGCTGCTTTTGATACTGTTGACCATAAAATTTTATTACAGAGATTAGAGCATGTCATAGGTATTAAAGGCACTGCGCTGCGGTGGTTTGAATCATATTTGTCTAATAGATTACAGTTTGTTCATGTAAATGGGGAATCTTCTTCACAGACTAAAGTTAATTATGGAGTTCCACAAGGTTCTGTGCTAGGACCAATTTTATTCACTTTATACATGCTTCCCTTGGGCAGTATTATTAGACGGTATTGCTTAAATTTTCATTGTTACGCAGATGATACCCAGCTTTATCTATCCATGAAGCCAGAGGATACACACCAATTAGCTAAACTGCAGGATTGTCTTACAGACATAAAGACATGGATGACCTTTAATTTCCTGCTTTTAAACTCAGATAAAACTGAAGTTATTGTACTTGGCCCCACAAATCTTAGAAGCATGGTGTCTAACCAGATCGTTACTCTGGATGGCATTTCCCTGATCTCTAGTAATACTGTGAGAAATCTTGGAGTTATTTTTGATCAGGATATGTCATTCAAAGCGCATATTAAACAAATATGTAGGACTGCCTTTTTGCATTTACGCAATATCTCTAAAATCAGAAAGGTCTTGTCTCAGAGTGATGCTGAAAAACTAATTCATGCATTTATTTCCTCTAGGCTGGACTATTGTAATTCATTATTATCAGGTTGCCCTAAAAGTTCCCTAAAAAGCCTTCAGTTGGTTCAGAATGCTGCAGCTAGAGTACTGACGGGGACTAGCAGGAGAGAGCATATCTCACCCGTGTTGGCCTCTCTTCATTGGCTTCCTGTTAATTCTAGAATAGAATTTAAAATTCTTCTTCTTACTTATAAGGTTTTGAATAATCAGGTCCCATCTTATCTTAGGGACCTCGTAGTACCATATTACCCCATTAGAGCGCTTCGCTCTCAGACTGCGGGCTTACTTGTGGTTCCTAGGGTTTGTAAGAGTAGAATGGGAGGCAGAGCCTTCAGCTTTCAGGCTCCTCTCCTGTGGAACCAGCTCCCAATTCAGATCAGGGAGACAGATACCCTCTCTACTTTTAAGATTAGGCTTAAAACTTTCCTTTTCGCTAAGGCTTATAGTTAGGGCTGGATCGGGTGACCCTGGACCATTCCTTGGTTATGTTGCTTTAGACGTAGACTGTGGGGGGTTCCCATGATGCACTGTTTCTTTCTTTTTTTGCTCCGTATGCATCACTCTGCATTTAATCATTAGTGATCGATCTCTGCCCCCCTTCTCGGCATGTCTTTTTCCTGGTTCTTTCCCTCAGCCCCAACCAGTCTCAGCAGAAGACTGCCCCTCCCTGAGCCTGGTTCTGCTGGAGGTTTCTTCCTGTTAAAAGGGAGTTTTTCCTTCCCACTGTGGCCAAGTGCTTGCTCATAGGGGGTCGTTTTGACCGTTGGGGTTTTTCATGGTTATTGTATAGCCTTGCCTTGCAATATGGAGCGCCTTGGGGAAACTGTTTGTTGTGATTTGGCGCTATATAAGAAAAAAGTTGATTGATTGATTGATTGATATTTATGATACCTTGGTCGACCTAGTGCAAGTCTTCTGAAAAAAGTTACTGTAAAGTCAGTTTTTGTGTTCTTGGCATCAGGGTCGGACTGGGAACAAATTTCGGCCCTGGCATTTTTCCTCTGGACCAGCCCACTATTGGCCCAACGAATACACCCCCAAACACATACACCCACCCGTCCATACCGAACCCCCAATGAACAAATACTATACACCTAAACACCATGAACACACACCTAAACACACACTTTCACTGTCATTTCACCTTGATCATAGTACAAAACGCGGACCCGGCACCACAAGGGGGCGTCCTGATAACATTAAAGGCAATTACATATTTTGACGAAATTACAAGTTTAAATGACTATATATATATATATATATATATATAACATCATGAGGTTTATGTCACAGAAATCCTACTTTACACTGCAGTCATTGTTAAATTATTTCCTTTTACATTTATAATAAACATTTGTATTTATACTCAACAAAAATATAAACGCAACACTTTTGGTTTTGCTCCCATTTTGTATGAGATGAACTCAAAGATCTAAAACTTTTTTCCACATACACAATATCACCATTTCCCTCAAATATACCAAGATGCTGATTAGACACAATGATTAGTGCACAGGTGTGCCTTAGACTGCCCACAATAAAAGGCCACTCTGAAAGGTGCAGTTTTATCACACAGCACAATGCCACAGATGTCGCAAGATTTGAGGGAGCGTGCAATTGGCATGCTGACAGCAGGAATGTCAACCAGAGCTGTTGCTTGTGTATTGAATGTTCATTTCTCTACCATAAGCCGTCTCCAAAGGCGTTTCAGAGAATTTGGCAGTACATCCAACCAGCCTCACAACCGCAGACCACGTGTAACCACACCAGCCCAGGACCTCCACATCCAGCATGTTCACCTCCAAGATCGTCTGAGACCAGCCACTCGGACAGCTGCTGAAACAATCGGTTTGCATAACCAAAGAATTTCTGCACAAACTGTCAGAAACCGTGTCAGGGAAGCTCATCTGCATGCTCGTCGTCCTCATCGGGGTCTCGACCTGACTCCAGTTCGTCGTCGTAACCGACTTGAGTGGGAAAATGCTCACATTCGCTGGTGTTTGGCACGTTGGAGAGGTGTTCTCTTCACGGATGATGCAAAGGAGATGTGTTGCACTGCATGAGGCAAATGGTGGTCACACCAGATACTGACTGGTATCCCCCTCCCATGAAACAAAACTCCACCTTTCAGAGTGGCCTTTTATTGTGGACAGTCTAAGGCACACCTGTGCACTAATCATGGTGTCTAATCAGCATCTTGATATGGCACACCTGTGAGGTGGGATGGATTATCTCAGCAAAGGAGAAGTGCTCACTATCACAGATTTAGACTGGTTTGTGAACAATATTTGAGGGAAATGGTGATATTGTGTATGTGGAAAAAGTTTTAGATCTTTGAGTTCATCTCATACAAAATGGGAGCAAAACCAAAAGTGTTGCGTTTATATTTTTGTTGAGTGTATTTAGTGTTTGTTTTTCTGGTTGAAATAAGGTATAAATAATCTACCAGACTTCAAAAAATATACAAGTTTCCATGTTATTTTATTTGTCTACAAATAAATGTCTGAGGTTCCTTATGTTAAACAAGAAATGATCTAATCTGAAATAACACGTGGTTTTAATACAGATGAAAGGTTTCTAAAGAACCATTTATTGATTTATTTACCTATTTTAATTACAAGTGTTCTAAACTTTTTTAACAGTAATCAGAAATTTTGAGGTAACAACAACAAAAAAACATTTCCAATGATTTTTCTTCAGAAAACTGCTCTATAAATGAGCATTCCTGTCACACGTTAATGTTTTGTACAGATCAGTGGTTTATGCACTAATCAGATTGATCCAATCCATTTTGTAGAGATCAGTGGTTTCTGCCACGAGTCTTCCGTGTTTTGGCCCGACGCGTCGTTCCTATTGGACAATGCGAAGGTACGTCACAGCTCAGAGTGTCGAAAGTTGGCGCACCTCATAATAATTCATAATTCATAATTCATTTTATTGTGTAAAATATTTGTATACATGATTGCATATAATGACACATCATAACAAATCATAACATTAAGTAAAAACAACTATCGATCAAAATCAGGTGACATTCGTTATACTAAAATACAGATCATAATTTGCGTTAAAAATATCTGTACTAACAATAATACATGATTACATATAATGCATCATAACAAATCATAACATTCAATAAAAACAGCTATCAACAATCAAAATCAAAATCTGGTGGCATTCGTTATACTATAATACAAATCATAATTTGCTTTAAAAATATCTGTACTTGGAGATAAGACCACTTCAGGTGGCAAACTATTCCAGATCTTTACTGATCGGTTACTAAAGAATTCTTTCCTCACATTTAATCTAGATCTATTAACTTCCAAGCACCATTTATGCCCTCTAAGGCCAGTATACCCTCTTAATTACAAAAATACCGTGGGGTCAACATTCTCAAAACCATGCAAAATTTTGTATATTTCAATCAAATCACCTCGAGTTCGTCTGTCTTCAAGACTTGTGAGACCAAGTTGCAAGAGCCTATCCTCATAAGGCAAATTTTTAAATTCTGGAACCAACTTAGTGGCCCTTCTCTGTACTTTCTCTAAAATATTTTTGTCTTTCTGCAAATATGGTGACCATGCCTGCACACAATATTCAAGGTGAGGACAAACAAACGTTTTGTATAAAAGAAGAAAAGAGTCCTTGTCAATAAACAAAAAGGCCTCATCTCGACAGAACACCGGCTCTGTGGTATGCAGGAAATCACTTGACCGAGCGTCTATAATTTTAAAAAATACTGTCATCACTCTTCACTCTTAGTCAGTCTCTTACAACGGTGCAGCATAAATACACAAGCTTTCCAGGAGCGCACGTCTCCTCCGGTGCACACTTTTTTTTTTGGGGGGGGGGGGGGGGCGACCCCACCCCCTGTGATAAACTCATCGCCCCCTTAATTTTTTTTTTTCTGCCGCCGGGTCTGAAAGCAAAAGCACACAAGCGGAAAAAGGTTTTTGTGTCTCCAAAGTGTGTGTGTGAGTGAGAGAGTGAGAGAGAGAGAGAGGTAATGTGTAACCACTGCTAGGATTCACACAGCAGCAAATTAAGGAGCTGAAGTCCGTAGCTGTTGCATTTAAAGATTAACAAAAGTAAAGCACAGTTAATTAAGATAAAAGAAACGATTCCAACCTTGTAATCAGTAGAAGAGCAGAGAGAAGTCCAGGCGTCGAGGACTCAGTCCATTCACAGGGGCGGGAGCGGCCGCCTGCTCTTCCTGCAATCTGATTGGCCACCCTGTATGCTTCTCCATTGTCATTGGCTGTTGGTCATGTCAGTCATTGTGCTCGATGTAAGTCTCCGTTGTGTGATCAAACGGAAACAAAACTGAAACCTAGAATAAGACTGCGCCGTGTATGAAACACTACAGAACTTTTATTTTGACACAAATTCAGGAAGTGGCTCTGCAGCTGCGCCGATTAAATGCTGTAGCTTCACCGATCATGGACTTTCCTCGTGTTGACAGCAGCGCGCGGTTCGAGAACACTGTATATTTCCATAATCTCTATAAATATGGGAGGGCCGGCCCACGCACGTCTAAACGTGCAGCGGCCCACCGGGCAAATGCCCAAAATCACAGATTACCAGTCAGAGCCTGCTTGGCATTCAAACAGGCCCAGCTTGATGATCTGTTGTGCACAGTCTGAAGTGTAAGTGCATTTAGGGCAAGTCCAACTCCACACTGCTATTTACAAAGCGTGTAGTTTGACCCTAAAGTAAGGTGTAGGATACAAAGTATCTGTATTTATTCACTTATTCACTTATTCCTCGGCCTCCTTTAGCAGTAATGGTACTTGTAATAAGTGTAGCTTATTCGTAGCTTTGGAGGCCAGGCTGGGCGAATTGGAGACTCGGCTCCGCACCGTGGAAAATTCTACAGCTAGCCAGGCCCCTGTAGTCGGTGCGGACCAAGGTAGCTTAGCCGCCGTTAGTTCCCCCCTGGCAGATCCCGAGCAGCCGGGAAAGCAGGCCGACTGGGTGACTGTGAGGAGGAAGCGTAGCCCTAAACAGAAGCCCCGTGTACACCGCCAACCCGTTCACATTTCTAACCGTTTTTCCCCACTCGCGACACACCCGCCGAGGATCAAACTCTGGTTATTGGCGACTCTGTTTTGAGAAATGTGAAGTTAGCGAAACCAGCAACCATAGGTCAATTGTCCTTCCGGGGGCCAGAGCAGGCGCATTGAAGGAAATTTGAAACTGCTGGTTAAGGCTAAGCGTAAATTTGGTAAGATTGTAATTCACGTCGGCAGTAATGACACCCGGTTTACGCCAATCGGAGGTCACTAAAATTAACATTAAATCGGTGTGTACTTTGCAAAAAACATGTCGGACTCTGTTGTTTTCTCTGGGCCCCCTCCCCAATCAGACCGGGAGTGACATGTTAGCCGCATGTTCTCCTTGAATTGCTGGCTGTCTGAGTGGTGGTCCAAAAAATGAGGTGGGCTTCATAGATAATTGGCAAAGCTTCTGGGGAAACCTGTTCTTGTTAGGAGAGACGGCATCCATCCCACTTTGGATGGATCAGCTCTCATTTCTAGAAATCTGGCTAATTTTCTTAACTCCTCCAAACCGTGACTATCCAGGGTTGGGACCAGGAAGCAGAGTTGTAGTCTTACCACCTCTCTGCAGCTTCACTCCCCCCTGCCATCCCCTCATTACCCCATCCCGTAGAGACGGTGCCTGCTCCCAGACTACCAATACCAGCAAAAATCTATTTAAGCATAAAAATTCAAAAGAAAAAAATAATATAGCACCTTCAAACTGCACCACAGACTAAAACAGTTAAATGTGGTCTATTAAACATTAGGTCTCTCTCTTCTAAGTCCCTGTTGGTAATGATATAATAATTGATCAACATATTGATTTATTCTGCCTAACAGAAACCTGGTTACAGCAGGATGAATATGTTAGTTTAAATGAGTCAACACCCCCGAGTCACACTACTGTCAGAATGCTCGTAGCACGGGCCGGGGCGGTGGATTAGCGCAATCTTCCATTCCAGCTTATTAATTAATCAAAAAACCCAGACAGAGCTTTAATTCATTTGAAAGCTTGTCTCTTAGTCTTGTCCATCCAAATTGGAAGTCCCAAAACCAGTTTTATTTGTTATTATCTATCGTCCACCTTGTCGTTACTGTGAGTTTCTCGTGTGAATTTTCAGGACCTTTTGTCTGACTTAGTGCTTAGCTCAGATAAGATAATTATAGTGGGCGATTTTAACATCCACACAGATGCTGAGAATGACAGCCTCAACCACTGCAGTTAATCTATTATTAGACTCTATTGGCTTTGCTCAAAAAGTAAATGAGTCCACCCACCACTTTAATCATATCTTAGTCTTGTTCTGACTTATGGTATGGAAATAGAAGACTTAACAGTATCCCTGAAAACTCCCTTCTGTCTGATCATTTTTAATAACATTTACATTTACTCTGATGGACTACCCAGCAGTAGGGAATAAGTTCATTACACTAGAAGTCTTTCAGAAAGCGCTGTAACTAGGTTTAAGGATATGATTCCTTCTTTATGTTCTCTAATGCCATATAACAACACAGTGCAGAATAGCTACCTAACTCTGTAAGGGAGATAGAGTATCTCGTCAATAGTTTACATCCTCATTGAAGACAGCTTTGGATGCTGTAGCTCCTCTGAAAAAGAGAGCTTTAAATCAGAAGTGTCTGACTCCGTGGTATAACCTCTCAAACTCGTAGCTTAAAGCAGATAACCCGTAGTTGGAGAGGAAATGGCGTCTCACTAATTAGAAGATCTTCACTTAGCCTGGGAAAAAGAGTCTGTTGCTCTATAAAAAGCCCTCCGTAAAGCTAGGACATCTTTCTACTCATCACTAATTGAAGAAAATAAGACAAACCCCAGGTTCTTTTCAGCACTGTAGCCAGGCTGACAAAGAGTCAGAGCTCTATTGAGCTGAGTATTCCATTAACTTTAACTAGTAATGAGTTTCAATGACTTTCTTTGCTAACAAAATTTTAACTATTAGAGAAAAAATTACTCATACCATCCCAAAGACGTATCGTTATCTTTGGCTGCTTTCAGTGATGCCGGTATTTGGTTAGACTCTTTCTCTCCGATTGTTCTGTCTGAGTTATTTTCATTAGTTACTTCATCCAAACCATCAACATGTTTATTAGACCCCATTCCTACCAGGCTGCTCAAGGAAGCCCTACCATTATTTAATGCTTCGATCTTAAATATGATCAATCTATCTTGTTAGTTGGCTATGTACCACAGCTTTTAAGGTGGCAGTAATTAAACCATTACTTAAAAAGCCATCACTTGACCCAGCTATCTTAGCTAATTATAGGCCAATCTCCAACCTTCCTTTTCTCCTCAAAATTCTTGAAAGGGTAGTTGTAAAACAGCTAACTGATCATCTGCAGAGGAAGGTCTATTTGAAGAGTTTCAGTCAGGTTTTAGAATTCATCATAGTACAGACACAGCATTAGTGAAGGTTACAATGATCTTCTTATGGCCTCGACAGTGGACATCATCTCTGTGCTTTGTTCTGTTAGACCTCAAGTGCTGCTTTTTGATACTGTTGACCATAAAATTTTATTACAGAGATAGAGCATGCCATAGGTATTAAGGCACTGGCTCTGAGCGGGGTGGTTTGAATCATATTTGTCTAATAGATTAAATTGGTTCATGTAATGGGGAATCTTCTTCACAGACTAAAGTTAATTATGGAGTTCCACAAGGTTCTGTGCTAGGACCAATTTTATTCACTTTATATATGCTTCCCTTAGGCAGTATTATTAGACGGTATTGCTTAAATTTTCATTGTTACGCAGATGATACCCAGCTTTATCTATCCATGAAGCCAGACGACACACACCAATTAGCTAAACTGCAGGATTGTCTTACAGACATAAAGACATGGATGACCTCTAATTTCCTGCTTTTAAACTCAGATAAAACTGAAGTTATTGTACTTGGCCCCACAAATCTTAGAAACATGGTGTCTAACCAGATCCTTACTCTGGATGGCATTACCCTGACCTCTAGTAATACTGTGAGAAATCTTGGAGTCATTTTTGATCAGGATATGTCATTCAAAGCGCATATTAAACAAATATGTAGGACTGCTTTTTTGCATTTACCGCAATATCTCTAAAATCAGAAAGGTCTTGTCTCAGAGTGATGCTGAAAAACTAATTCATGCATTTATTTCCTCTAGGCTGGACTATTGTAATTCATTATTATCAGGTTGTCCTAAAAGTTCCCTAAAAAGCCTTCAGTTAATTCAAAATGCTGCAGCTAGAGTGCTGACGGGGACTAGAAGGAGAGAGCATATCTCACCCATATTGGCCTCTCTTCATTGGCTTCCTGTTAATTCTAGAATAGAATTTAAAATTCTTCTTCTTACTTATAAGGTTTTGAATAATCAGGTCCCATCTTATCTTAGGGACCTCGTAGTACCATATCACCCCAATAGAGCGCTTCGCTCTCAGACTGCAGGCTTACTTGTAGTTCCTAGGGTTTGTAAGAGTAGAATGGGAGGCAGAGCCTTCAGCTTTCAGGCTCCTCTCCTGTGGAACCAGCTCCCAATTCAGATCAGGGAGACAGACACCCTCTCTACTTTTAAGATTAGGCTTAAAACTTTCCTTTTTGCTAAAGCTTATAGTTAGGGCTGGATCAGGTGACCCTGAACCATCCCTTAGTTATGCTGCTATAGACGTAGACTGCTGGGGGGTTCCCATGATGCACTGTTTCTTTCTCTTTTTGCTCTGTATGCACCACTCTGCATTTAATCATTAGTGATCGATCTCTGCTCCCCTCCACAGCATGTCTTTTTCCTGGTTCTCTCCCTCAGCCCCAACCAGTCCCAGCAGAAGACTGCCCCTCCCTGAGCCTGGTTCTGCTGGAGGTTTCTTCCTGTTAAAAGGGAGTTTTTCCTTCCCACTGTAGCCAGTGCTTGCTCACAGGGGGTCGTTTTGACCGTTGGGGTTTTACATCATTATTGTATGGCCTTGCCTTACAATATAAAGCGCCTTGGGGCAACTGTTTGTTGTGATTTGGCGCTATATAAAAAAAAAATTGATTGATTGATTGACTTATATAATGATTGGTGCATTTGGACATAGCATGAATTCCACCAATCACAGCATCACCTGTCATTGATTAAACCTGTCGCATTGCTATGTGGAAAGCTGACTGAGTTGAGATAGAAGTTAGAGGATTTCTGATGAAGAAACAGACCATTTCCTGGCGCTCCAGTCATCCATCAAAGCTCCCTAAGAGCCCTGTTACATGCCGACGAAGACCATGAAAACTGCACCACTTCAAGACAAAATGGAAAAACTTCTGATTTCTTGCCACAAACATGATCATGCGCGAACCAGTTTGTTCTTACAACAGTGGCGGCCGGCCCATAGGGGGCGCTTGGGTGCTGCCCTCCTAGATATGTAGGGAAAAGTCATATATATATATATATATATATATATATATATATATATATATATATATATATATATATATATATATATATATATATATATTTAAAAAGTATTATCAATGTCAGTTTTACTTACTTGTATGTGCCTACATGTAATATGAATGATTAAAACAGCACTTCCTCCAACTGACTCTCATTCAACAGTGCATTTCCACCGACAGGAGCAGAAAACGTACGTTCCTCGTCTTGGGCGCCATTCAAAGTGCCCTTGAAGTGCAGCGAAATAACCAATCGTATGTAGTTACTAGGGAAAATTAATAAATATTTGGCAAATCAACATTGCCAAAATTAATGGCTTTGGGGCGCCGGAATTTTAGCCCTTGCTACAAAAATGCGGGAATGTTAGATTACAGTCAGTGATATACGTGACACTGCAGCTTCTGCTGTCAGTCAGTCAGTCAGGAAGAGCGACGACGACATTTGGGTTCTATTTATTTATTTTTATTTGGTCTCCGTGTGTTTTGCTGGAGTAAGTTGAAGAACTCTTCGGAGGTTTAAAACGGGACAAAACTAATCAAATCAATGACACCAAAGTTTAGCGGGGATCCTTTTGGAGGCGCATGGAGGTGCGCACATCAGATCTTTCTCATGGTTTAATGACAATTGCACATCCCGGTTGGAGGAGAGACGTTTGTCTGACTCGTTATAAACCGTGTCAGGCTTCATTCACACTGTCAGCGCGCACACGTCATGGAGGCTGCTGATTTGTGCGGATGAAAAGGAGCACATCCACCTCTTCAGGTGAGCTGACGAGCTGCTCGGATTTATTCCCGAATGTTGCTCCTGGTGTGGAAACGAGGGTGAAAATTTAAGATAAAACGAATGAGTGATGTTTTTTTGTTTGTTTGTTTGTTTGCTTGTTTTAGGGGGTCAAAGCTGTGATCTTTTTGGGACAGCAGACCAGTTATAATGGTAATAGGGGAGGCCGGGGCTGTTTGTAACAGTGTTCAAAGCTGCAGCCATGCTGGTATTTTGATTTCACTTTACACGTTATGAGGATCAGTCCACAGAAGTGAAATATTCTTTGGAGTATTCCACACTCTAAAACAAATTATTTGCTCAGTTTAAAAACAAGACAAAACAAAACCCTAAAATAGCAATTTGCATGTTTTTTAAAGAAATTCTAACTCTGCCACTGAGTACACAAGACACTTATAGTCAGACATTTGTTATTTTGCCAAAGACATTTAAAAACACAGAGATGTTTAAATGTTTTTTGAAAAGATGTTTAAAATCACAAAAGATAAAATAGAAGAATAGAAAGTTATTTAAAAACATGTTTAAAATATTTACAAAGGCTGTAAAATGTGCAAATGCATAGACAGTTCCTTAAAAATACACAAATACTTTTAAAATGTGTAAAAGTGTTGCGTGGGCTGCTGAAGAGGAGGTACTACTGGCCCACCACCAGAGGGCGCCCTGCCTGAAGTGTGGGCTTCAGGCATGAGAGGTCGCATCCGCCCCACGGGAGCAACTGGGAGTGACAGCTGTCACTCATCATCAACGCCAGCTGTCACTCATCAACCACCACCACCATAAAGGCCGGGTAGCATCTCCACCTCGCTGCAGAGATATCATCTACCAATTAGGTAAATTCTCAGCCGTGATTGTGCCGTACGCACAGTGTTACTCTCTTGCATTTTTGGTCTGTTTGCAGGTGTCCGCTCGCTGTTATCTGCCGGGTTCGTGGTTGGTGGAGAAGTGGAGGGATTTCACTTCTCACCCTGAACTGCATTAAGTAGGAGACTGACTCTGCAGTACCGTGAACTTGTGTTAAAGGTGGAGGTGTTTTTCCCACTTTACCAAGGAGAGAACGTTTTTTGCTGACTGTTTACTGGGTGTGTACCCACACACCCACCATTAACTGTTTCTGCTTCCTGCCAGCAGTACCAGGTCTGACAGCTGGAGACGGTGGCCACCTGGGGGCTCGGGACTTGGCGGCTCTGGTGTGCTTCAGACCCGTTGGCGGTGGAAATCGTGTGGGACCCGGCTCTTCTCTGGACAGACGTCTTCTATCCTCGAGCCTGCCCACATGTCACCTTTGTATATTGACTGCATGCAAACTCTGTGATTGTCTGTATTTCGTTGTGCACATTCACACAGTAAATTGTTGTTTTTGGCTCATCCATTGTCCATTCATTTATGCCCCCTGTTGTGGGTCTGTGTCACTACACTTTCCCAACAAAAAGAACAAAAAGAAACACACGAACATGTTGAAATTGTATGTATGTGTGTTGGTGGGGGGGGGCAGCTATTCATTTGTTCTCTCAGGGGGGGCTCCCTCTCCCACAATTTCAAAACCCCTGCCATAGATCTTTTGGCGCCTCCTAGCTGTAGCTAATCTGTTACATATATGTAACGGGTGTGTGTTACGGACCCCCCTGCGACCATTAATTGGACTAAGTGGTTGAAGATGAGTGAGTGAGTGAGTGAAAAGAGTTCTTCAAAGTTTTTAATTCATGTAGAAGAAATCACGATCCTAAATCATCATATCATATCCCTTATGTACATAATTTATTCATAGATATTTACTTGTTCAATTACATTTCCCTGAGTCTATATTTTGAAAATGACTTTTTTTTTATTTATAGTTCAAAATTGCTTTCTCTTCCCCCTCAGAAAGAGTGTAGTTTTGATGGTGTACTGTTTTCTAGGATGTATATATACTCAACACAAATATAAACGCAACACTTTTGGTTTTGCTCCCATTTTGTATGAGATGAACTCAACGATCTAAAACTTTTTCCACATACACAATATCACCATTTCCCTCAAATACTGTGCACAAACCAGTCTAAATCTGTGATAGTGAGCACTTCTCCTTTGTTGAGATAATCCATCCCACCTCACAGGTGTGCCATATCAAGATGCTGATTAGACACCATGATTAGTGCACAGGTGTGCCTTAGACTGCCCACAATAAAAGGCCACTCTGAAAGGTGCAGTTTGTTTTATTGGGGGGGGATACCAGTCAGTATCTGGTGTGACCACCATTTGCCTCATGCAGTGCAAACACATCTCCTTCGCATCATCCGTGAAGAGAACACCTCTCCAACATGCCAAACGGCAGCGAATGTGAGCATTTGCCCACTCAAATCGGTTACGACGACGAACTGGAGTCAGGTCGAGACCCCGATGAGGACGACGAGCATGCAGATGAGCTTTCCTGAGACAGTTTATGACAGTTTGTGCAGAAATTCTTTGGTTATGCAAACCGATTGTTCCAGCAGCTGTCCGAGTGGCTGGTCTCAGATGATCTTGGAGGTGAACATGCTGGATGTCGAGGTCCTGGGCTGGTGTGGTTACACGTGGTCTGCGGTTGTGAGGGTGGTTGGATGTACTGCCAAATTCTCTGAAACGCCTTTGGAGACGGCTTATGGTAGAGAAATGAACATTCAATACACGAGCAACAGTTCTGGTTGACATTCCTGCTATCAGCATGCCAATTGCAACGCTCCCTCAAATCTTGCGACATCTGTGGCATTGTGCTGTGTGATAACACTGCACCTTTCAGAGTGGCCTTTTATTGTGGGCAGTCTAAGGCACACCTGTGCACTAATCATGGTGTCTAATCGCATCTTGATATGGCACACCTGTGAGGTGGGATGGATTATCTCAGCAAAGGAGAAGTGCTCACTATCACAGATTTAGACTGGTTTGTGAACAATATTTGAGAGAAATGGTGATATTGTATATGTGGAAAAAGTTTTAGATCTTTGAGTTCATCTCATACAAAATGGGAGCAAAACCAAAAGTGTTGCGTTTATATTTTTGTTGAGTGTAAATTTCAATTTCAAATTGAAATTGATTTGGGCAATCAGTTAACAGTCCCGTTCAGTCATATGGGTATTTATCCATGACAGTATCGGTTGTGGTGACTTGTTTAGTTGCCTCAGAGGTGTGGATGTCACTTGACAAAATTATTGCTTCCATTCCCCATATTCCCACGACTGCAGTCAAAGTTACTGTGGTTCAAATTGAAGAGACAGTTTTCACAGCAGTGCTGATGGAGGAGTGAGTGGACAAGAATAACAGCAGTCCTCCACGGCTCAAAACAAGGAGGCATCCAGTGCAGAATTACTGCTATTTGCTCATTTTCACCTCTTTTCAAAATGGTCAGATCTATCCTGACATGAAGTAAGATCCTTCAGCTGCTCCCTTGCACTCGGGATCGCCACAGCAAATCCGAGGTGGATCTGCATGTAGAATTGGCACAAGTTTTACGCCGGATGCCCTTCCTGACACAACTCCACATTACATGGAGACAAGTGGCAGGGGTGGGATTTAAACTGGGAACCTTCCATACCAAAACCAAGTGCACCAACCATTTGGCCACCACCACTACTTATCCTGACATGAAGTCCTCTGCAAAATCCTCTTTCAGTTGGAAGTGTATTACATCACAGAAACTAAAGATGCTCTTAGTGCCATTTCAGTGCATCTTTCAGATGAAACCAAATCTTCCAGATTTGTTATTGTGTTGGGACGTTTCAACTCAATAACAGATTATATTGCTGTGAATCCTAGATGATAATACATCCAATACTGTTTGAGAGAATTTGACAGACCTTATGCTTATTAATTTTAAAACATTTTAAACTTTGAACACAACCCATTCACTTGTTTTTTCTTTCTTTTCTTTTTTTTCCTGAGTAGCCTTTCCTCCCAAAAGACATTGCATGGTGCTGTGATATTCCAAGCACTACTCTTTCAGTGAGCCCCAGGCTGACCTCACTCACCAACACAGACACACATTGATACACAAACACACTTTCTGACTTGAACACACACACATTGTAAGGTGGAGGATACATTCTTTCATGACCATTGAATGTGATTGCAAGAACTAATTCTGTGTAGTAAAGTACATTGTAAGCCAGAGAGCAATGAGCATGTACAGAGAACCAAATCCATGCCATGCCCTTGCTGTCAGTCATGTGTCTGAACATACTCTTTATGGGTTCCAAACATAAAAACAGTGATAACTGGAAGGCATTCAGTGATTGCATGGAGTTACGGTCTTTAAACTGCTCTCTTTGGTGCACAACTTTGAATTTATTTGGGGTTTTCTGAAATCTGATGTATTATACCTTAGGTGTAGTTTAGAGGGCTGCATTGGGATTTGGTCTGGCCGGGTCCCACAGGACCCAACGCAAATCTTGTGGGAGCAGGCTGCGGTAACGGGTGGCTAAAAATAAACACTGCAGGAACAGAAGCAACAAGATGACTCAGTCAATAAAGGAGAATAGTGTAAAGTATGTGTCCACACATTACTTTCATCTTAAATAATTTAACAGGAGCAGCGGACATAACAGGAGTGAACAGAGAGAGACATCGAGTTACTGCATGCCCATAAGGACATACAACCTGGTATCACGGCATGTCATGATTCAGCATTGGCTCGTGATATTGTGATGAAAAGAGCCTCATTTTCGGCATGGCAGCACAAAGTCATTCTAATACATTCCGTGACAGACCCGGCACCACGAGGGGGCGTTTGGGGGCGACACCCCCTCACGTCATCAACCTCACCCCCTCGGATGTGAGAGTTATCAAAAATAAAAAGAAAAAAGAAAAAGAAATACTGGTAAATATAGTGCCTCGCAGTTTCACAGATTTTTTTTAGTCCAATTTTGCATGCTTTGTTTTTTTTTTTAACAGCACATTGTGCTCTGCGTCCTCATCAAGCAGGCCGGTGTTCTGTCGAGATGCCACCTGTTGCAGCACCGCGAAGGGAGAGTACGCGCATTGTGTTCTGCGTGTCTGTTTATAAGAATCTTCTCGCCCAGAAGAAAAAGAGCGCCAACAACTACCCATAACTGTGTTCTTCACTCGGAAAAAGACATCTGCAGCGAGGTGTGAGTGGAAAAAGGCGTGACAGTGGCGCAGCGCCAGGACGAAGAGGCGCGATCAGAGGAACTGTGAAATACTGGTCAGTCACTATTAATAATTTCTTATGTGTCCAACCTCGTAGGTTGATCGTTAAAATTAAATTTGTTAATTCTAAAAGCCATCATAATTATTTATAGCAAAACGTTCTATTTTTATTTCTCAACAAATGTTTGTGCCTGAAACAGGTTGGTCTTATTTTTCTACTAAGGTTTGAACTTTGAGAGTGTTTACACATGAGAGAAAAGTGAGAAAATGTTAATGCCTGTTGAGAAAAGTGTATAAAGTGTGTGGTGAGGGGTTTTACAGCCTTAAAACGTAAAAAATAACGCTGACTACTTCGCGGATTTCGCCTATTGCGGGCTATTTTTTAGAACGTACTCCGCCATAAACGGGGACCACTGTACATGAAAGGTTTATCTTTGACCCATTGTGTGACTGTCATGCCCAATTGCGCTGTGTTTGCGCTTGTGATGGAGGGCTGTATGTGGGGTTAATCTACTGTCCTCGTGTCGTTTCTCAGATCAGTTGTTTGGTTTGGTTTGTGGTATGCAGGAGATCACTTGCCGAGGGTCTATACGTTCAAATATAATTTAAAAAATACTGTCATCACTCTTTACTCTTACTCAGTCAGTCTCTTACAATGGTGTAGCCTAAATACACAAGCTTTCTAGGAGCGCACCCTGCAGCGGGTCTGTAATCAACCGTTTCTGCAGTGCCACACCACTTTGAAGCATGAACCAATGAAGCAATGCTTCGATCCACTGGCTCATTGGTTCTTTGATTCGCTGCTCTTCACAAACGGCAAGTCCGCTTCTTAATCCCTCTCAAAGCCATTAAAATATCATGAGTCACTTTTGTGTGTATTAAAGTCACTACCTGGGACTCTTGTCTTGTTACAGTCAAGAAACGAGAATCGTCCTCCGTTCCGTTGGCACAGCTCCAAACACTGCGCGGCTCTCTGTTGAGACAGAGTCCAGTCGGAATTAATAACTTCAAAATGAATTGCCACTTTAAATAAATGACACCTCTGTGGGAAGGTGTCATGACACGGACCCACAACAGGGGGCGTTAATGAACGTACAAGGATAAGCCAAAAAGTAACAATTTAATGTTGTGAAGCGCACAAACGAAGTACAGGACAATAACATATTGCGGAATGTCAATCTACACAAGGTGGCGTGTGGCAGGCTCGAAGATAGAAGACGTCTGGTGATAGAAGAGCCGGAACCCACACAGCTTCCACCACCAACGGATCCGAAGAACACCGGAGCCGCCAAGCCCTGCGCTCCAGGTGGCCACTGTCTTCAGCAGTCAGACCCGATACTGCTGGCAGAGAACAGAAACAGTTTTGATGAGTGTGAGTTCACACACTCAGTAATCCCACAGTCTGTGTTCAGTAAGGAGGGAGAACCTCCACTTCCGACAACACACACGGACAGCTCCTGTGACACCACTATCTGGTTGGGGTGGGAGGCGAAGCCAATCGCAGTCCACACCATACGCCAATACAGCAGATACGGAACACATCACAGGAAAACGGCTGCAAAATGAGAACAGGACTATTAGTCAAAGTTAAGCTTAGCAGAGAAATTACCTGTATGGTAGCTGATTTCTCGGCGGGGAGGTGGAGTTGCAGTCCGGCTTTTATGGAGGTGATGTAGATGAGTGACAGCTGGTGGTGACAGCTGTCACTCCACTGGTTTCGGCGCCCTCTCGTGCTTGAAGCCCACACTCCAAGCAGGGCACCATCTGGTGGTGGTGGTGGGCCAGCAGTACGTCCTCTTCAGCGGCCCACACAACAGGACCCCCCCCCTCAACGGGCGCCTCCTGGCGCCCGACCAGGTTTGTTCGGGTGCCGGGCGTAGAAGTCGGCCAGGAGGGCCGGGTCCAGGATGAAGCTCCTCTTTACCCAGGAGCGTTCCTCGGGGCCATACCCCTCCCAGTCCACCAGATACTGGAACCCCCCGACCCTTACGACGGACGTCCAGGAGCCGACGCACGGTCCATGCCGGCTCCCCGTTGATGATCTGGGCAGGAGCGGTGTGGGGTCCAGGGGTGCAGAGTGGTGAGGTGTTGGTAGGGCTTTATCCGTGACACATGAAAGACAGGATGGATCTGCAGTGAAGCTACAGCTGCCAGCTTCACTGCCGGGCTGAGGACTTTGATGATGGGAAAACGGTCCAATATACCTGTCCTTGAGTTTCTGAGAGTCCACTTGAAGTGGGATGTCCTTTGTCGACAACCACACCTCCTGCCCGGGCTGGTATGCAGGGGCCGGGGAATGTCGGCGGTCTGCATGGGTCTTGGCCCTCGTCCGGGCCTTCAACAGGGCAGAACGGGCGGTCCGCCACACCCGGCGGCACCTCCTGAGGTGGGCCTGGACCGAGGGCACACCGACCTCTCCCTCCACAAGTGGAAACAATGGGGGCTGGTACCCCAAACACACCTCAAACGGGGAGAGGCCGGTGGCTGACGACACTTGGCTGTTGTGGGCGTACTCGATCCAGGCCAGATGGGTGCTCCAGGCCGTCAGGTGCGTGGAGGTAACGCAACGGAGGGCCTCCTCCAGCTCCTGGTTGGCCCGCTCTGCCTGTCCGTTTGTCTGAGGGTGATACTCGGACGAGAGACTCACGGTGGCCCAGTTCCCTGCAGAAACTCCTCCAGACCTGAGAGGAGAACTGAGGGCCACGGTCCTGAGACGATGTCCGCTGGTATCCCATGCAGACGCACGATGTGGTGGACCAGGAGGTCTGCTGTCTCCTGGGGCGTTGGGAGCTTCGGGAGGGCCATGAAGTGGGCCACCTTGGAGAACTGGTCCACTATCGTGAGGATGGTGGTGTTGCCCTGGGACGGCGGGAGGCCCGTGACAAAGTCCAGGCTGATGTGGGACCAGGGGCGGTGAGGTACCGGTAGGGGCTGGAGGAGTCCTGAAGTCCTCTTATGGTCAGCCTTGCCCCTGGCACAGGTGGTACAGGCCTGGATGTAGTCCTGGACGTCGCCCTCCATAGACGCCCACCAGAAGCACTGCTGGACCACTGCCATGGTTCTGCGCACCCCGGGATGACAGGAGAGCTTGGAACCATGACAGAAGTCCAAAACCGCAGCACTGGCCTCTGGTGGGACGTACAGTTTGTCCTTCGGGCCGGTCCCCGGGTCCGGGTTCCGTGTCAGGGCCTCCCGTACGGTCTTCTCCACGTCCCAGGTGAGAGTGGCCACGACAGTGGACTCGGGGATGATGGTCTCTATGGGGTCTGACAACTCGGCCTTGGCCTCCTCTTCATGCACCCGGGACAGGGCATCCGATCGTTGGTTCTTGGTCCCGGGGCGGTATGTAATCTGGAAGTCAAAGCGCCCGAAGAACAGTGACCAGCGGGCTTGCCTGGGGTTCAGCCGCTTGGCGGTCCGGATGTACTGCAGGTTCCGATGGTCCGTGAAAACCGTGAAGGGCACCGTAGCTCCCTCCAACAGGTGTCTCCACTCTTCAAGAGCCTCCTTCACCGCAAGGAGTTCCCGATTGCCGACGTCATAATTCCTCTCAGCCGGGGTCAACCTGCGGGAAAAATAGGCACAAGGGTGGAGAACCTTATCGGACTCCCCGCTCTGGGACAGCACGGCTCCTATCCCTGAGTCAGAGGCATCCACCTCCACTATGAACTGGCGAGTAGGATCAGGCTGCACCAGAACTGGTGCAGATGAGAACCGGCGCTTCAACTCCCTAAACACGGCTTCGCACCGATCTGACCAGGTGAAGGGGACCTTAGTGGAGGTCAGGGCTGTCAGGGGGCTAACTACCTGACTGTAGCCCTTAATGAACCTCCTGTAGAAATTCGCAAAGCCGAGGAACTGTTGCAGCTTCCTACGGCTTGTTGGTTGGGGCCAATCTCTCACCGCCGCAACCTTGGCCGGATCAGGGGCGACGGAGTTGGAGGAGATTATGAACCCCAGGAAGGACAAAGAAGAGCAGTGAAACTCGCACTTCTCGCCCTTCACAAATAGCCGGTTCTCCAACAACCGCTGTAGGACCTGACATACATGTTTGACATGGGTCTCAGGATCCGGAGAAAAGATGAGCATATCGTCTAGATATACGAAGACAAACCGAGAACCTCCACCTCCGACAACACACACGGACAGCTCCTGTGACAACCACTTATCTGGTTGGGGTGGGAGGCGAAGCCGTCGCAGTCCACACCAAACGCCAATACAGCAGATACGGAACACGTCACAGGAAAACGGCTGCAAATGAGATCAGACTATTAGTCAAAGTTAAGCTTAACAGAGAAATTACCGGTATGGTAGCTGATTTCTCGGCGGGGAGGTGGAGTTGCAGTCCGGCTTTTATGGAGGTTGATGTAGATGAGTGACAGCCGGTGGTGATGATGTGACAGCTGTCACTCCACTGGTTTCAGCGCCCTCTCGTGCTTGAAGCCCGCACTCCAAGCAGGGCGCCATCTGGTGGTGGTGGGCCAGCAGTACCTCCTCTTCAGCGGCCCACACAACAACCTCTTTACAAACGTAATACAGACAAGCAACTACGATTGATTAAAACATTTTTTTCCTTTCAAAATGAGACGTCCTGCATTCTTTATTAATTACATCCTGATGTGCAGCACAGCCAGCTGTAAGAGCTCAGCTCAAATGTATAGAAAGACATTCATGCCAATAATGTCTGAAAGGAAATCCTTTTGACGAAACACTACACATTTTGTTTATTTCTATTTATGCCCAGAGAGCAAAGATCCACCATGTAGAGTTTATTATGTCCAAGAGTGTTTAAGGATCCAGTAACCAATTTCATATTTATTTACTTTAACACTCAATAAAATGTTGTTCAATTCCAATTAATTTTCAATTTAATCAGCTTATAAAGCACCAAATCACAACAAAAGCTGTCTCAAGGCACCTGACACAGAACAGTTCAACATAAAAATGAAAAGAAATAAATAAAATTGAAAAAATTCAAATACATAATTAAAAACAGAACTAAAGAATAAAACAGATAAAAATAAAAACTATTCATAAGAAAGAGAATAAAAATAGGCTTTAAGTTTTGACTAAAAAATGTCCAGGACTCCACGGACTCCGACTGCCTCACAGTCGCAGGAAGACCGTTCCACAGAGCAGGTGCACGATAAGAAAAAGCTCTTTGACCCACTGATATAGAACACCTGTAAAGCCTACTTTTAGTACACAAATATTCACAAGAGGTTCAATAAGGAATCGGAACGATAGTGGAATTGATAATGGTATCTATATCGTTAAATCTTATCGATATCCATTCCTAGTTAAGGTTACGGTTGGGGGTAGGAGTAGCGTTAGTAATAGTGAGTTTAATAAAACCCTGTCATGAAAATTTGGCTCATTTCGTGATGGGAGCACGAAAAAAAATGTGAGACCAGGCAAGGACATACAGTAACTTGCTGTGCTGTGTCTCTCTGGTTTGCAGCCATCTCAGTGTTTCGTGGGTGCAGGCACATTGCAGGAAACCAGTGGGTGGTGTAACACATGTTGCAGCAGGGCTCCAGTGTAGTTTTTCCACTAGACTGATTCTGGTCTTTTCTCTCTGTCCAAGGTACAGATAGCGGGACAGTTACTGAAGACAGGATGGTGGTCTCACCGACCAAAACGGTCCCCCTTAAAAATTGGTCCAACTCTGCCTTCACTGCCCATGCATCATTCGGATCTTAGCAGCGTCATTTCTGAGCGCCATCAGCAATTCACTGATTATCACCTTGTTTCTGCTTCAAACTGCACTCCAGTCATCATCTATCTCAGCGGCAGATAACTGAAGCTTTTGTACAAAAATCATTTACACATTAATTCAGCATTATTTCATAATAAAGGACAGTGGACCGATCAGAGCTCCACAGCTGCTGCTGTGGCTACATACTTTCAGTGTCAGTAAAGACTCGCAAATTATCGTCTCTTTTTCTGCTTAAAACAGCCTCATTTCTGATTAAACTGGCTTTAGAATGATTTAAGAGGTTTTAACCTTGTCATCAGATGGTTAATATCCCATTATTCCCTTTGATCGGTTTTGGGTGTAGAGAGTCCATCTCAGAGGTGCTGCTGTGGTTTGAAATGACGCATGCACAGTGGAAGCATAGCGGACCAACTTTTAGGGGGCACCGTTCAGTCTGCGACACCAGACTGACGGACTACACATTGCAGTCTGCATTTGAAATGGATGTTGCAGTGGGAACAGGCCCACTGATGCATAAAGGACTGCTGATGACCCCTGCCTGTGGCATAACTACCTGCATGGACTTCCTCGTCAAATACATATTCTTATGTTATTATGTATGTTGTTTTGAATTCCTGTTTTCTGTTTCTTCAGCTTGTAAAGCTTTGTAAAAAAACCTTGTAATACCCCCCATCACACATATGCCGATTGAGGCAGAATTGCATCAGAATGACACATCCGGCCATTAATCGGGAAATATTGATGTGCAGTTGAAGACCAATGGACGGCAGTCTATGAGCAGTTTACATATTTGGTCCCATTCGCATCGGTTGTCCTGATGTTCAAAAAACTCTTGGTGCCATCGAGATGAAACGCACATCTGATGGCAGTCTATGTGTAGTTTTTGCGTCATCGGATCGCAGTCTACATATTCAGACGGCATCAAAACAGCAACTGAAACAATCTGATCGTAGTTGATTGAGCTCTAAGATCGATCGGTCACAGCAAAGCCTGGCGGAATGTTGTGGCACAGATGTCCACCTCCACTGGACCGCGGTCAGGGAGGGCAAAGTAAATGTTGATATGTAGTAACATGTATGTGGCACACGTTCATCATGTACAGTGGGTGTGAACAGCGTGCAATCAAACTGAAACCACAGTGTGCCACTGCACCTCTCCGTGGTCTCATGCGCAGTAATGCGTCATCTTATGAGTCACAGCTGAACAGATCTCACCACTGTAATATACATATCATTACTTTATCACCATCGAAACTCTGTAGGAGTTGCGAAGTGGAACTGTATCCCAGGCCATGACGTTATTAAACATGAAACTCACAACACAGGATCCAAACCACAGCCTGTGGTGAAAAGCCTCTCATCTGGCTCCTGTGTGCTGCAAATAACCACGGCAAAAATTTAATCCTATGTGATAATCCAACCGACATCACAGTGTACAGACCTGCATTGTGCTACTGAAGTGAACAAAAAAGAATAAAGAAATTAAAGTTCGCTGGAAAGGCTCCATCTGACGCATGGTGTGACTGCTTGGCCCATTGCCAGCAAAGGTGTCAATTGGCATGTTCACACATGTG
This sequence comes from Thalassophryne amazonica, assembly GCF_902500255.1. Lineage (NCBI taxonomy): Eukaryota > Metazoa > Chordata > Actinopteri > Batrachoidiformes > Batrachoididae > Thalassophryne > Thalassophryne amazonica. The sequence goes on from NC_047112.1 coordinate 87,279,984, forward strand.
CCCCGCACACACGCTTAGTGGATTATGCAGCCATTATGAACACACACATTCCACACACACAGTTATCATTCCAGGCCTGTGCACACGTGGGGCTGGAATGATCACTCAGCTGTGTGTGTGTGTGTGTGTTCATGACGGCTGCATGAGCCACTAAGTGTGTGCCCCACGTGCATGTGTTAACCCCCAAAATGTGAATTATCCACAAACCGTTAAGAATTGCAAATGTTTTGCAATTACCGGTTCGTGGATAATTCACGATTTGCAGCTGATTCACGTTTTGGGGCTTAACAGCATGTGCGCACATTTCACTGGACACCTTTGCTGAAAGTTTGCTGGCAGTTGCCCAAGCAGTCACACCATGCGTCAGATGCAGCTTTGACACATATGGCGTGAGTCTGGTCCATACGTTGGTGTACCATACTCCGGTGTCTGGTACCAGTAGGGACTGTGCAAAGGGAGGAACACAGCACTCCCTTCCACTCCAGCCCCATGTTTGCCTTCCAGATGTTTGGACATTGGGCAGTCTGCAGCACCTTTTATGGCTGTCTGACAGCAGTCTGTCTCATCTACCTATTGTCCACATACGCTTTGAATGCCATCGTGCAGATGTGATGAGGTAGTCTGGCTGCATTCTGACATGGCTGACCATGCCTCTTTCCCTCCTGTGTTATGTGGGCCGCTGAAGAGGAGGTACTGCTGGCCCACCACCACCAGAGGGCGCCCTGCTTGGAGTGCGGGCTCCAAGCACGAGAGGGCGCCAGACCCAGAAGAAGTGACAGCTGTCATTCATCCACTGCACCAGCTGTCACTCGTTCATCATCATCATCACCACCATAAAAGCCGGACTGCAACTCCACCTCCTCGCCGAGAAATCGCAACGACTGAAGAGGTAATTTCTCTGCTGACTGACACTTTGTGTGTAATAACCTGAACTTCTGTTGCAGCCGTTTTCCTGGAGTGTTGCCTTGTCTGAGGGATTGGTGTTTGGTGTCACACCGACGGCTTCGCCTCACACCCCAACCCAGATAAGTGGTTAACCAGGAGCTGCACGAGTGTGTGATTGGAGGTGGAGGTGCTCCCTCCTAACTGTGTATGGACTGTGGATTACTGAGTGTGCGGACTCACACTCATTCATCTTATCTCTGCTTTCTGCCAGCAGTACCAGGGTCGACAGCTGAAGACAGAGGCCACCTGGGGACTCGGGACTTGGCGGCTCCGGTGTTCTTCAGGCCGTTGGTGGTGGAAGCCGTGTGGGACGCGGCTTCTCTCTTGTCGGGGGTCTTCTATCTTCGAGCCTGCCCACACGTCACCTGGTGTCAATTGACTGTGCAGATTTCTGTGAATTTAGTTGTGTATTATCACAACATTAAATTGTTACTTTTTGGCTTATTCATTGTCCGTTTTATTTGCGCCCCCTGTTGTGGGTCCATGATTCGACACCTTCCCAACAGGATTTCTCGGCCATCGTCATGGATTCCGAGGGGCGTCAACCCGAGCTTGAACGGCCAATGGAAGAGCCAGGAGCGCAGGCGTCAGCGGGAGGTGTGTTGAGTGAGCTGCAGCAGATCTTAACCGCCTTCACGGCTCGGTTAGATTTAGTGACCGAGCAGAATGTTCTCCTTAACCGGAGGGTGGAGGCTCTCACCGCCAGGGTGGAAGCACGCGATCAGGGCGCTGCTGCAGCCACTCCTCTGGCTGGTCCTGGGCCTGTAACAGATGTTCCACTGGTCCTTCAACGACCCCCCCCACCGTCCCCTGAAGCATACATAAGCCCTCCGGAACCTAATGGAGGCTGTGTTGAGACGTGCGCAGATTTCCTCATGCAGTGTTCGCTCGTCTTTTCACAGCGTCCTGTCATGTACGAGTCAGACGCCAGCCGGGTGGCTTATGTTATTAGTCTGCTTCGAGGAGAGGCACGTGCCTGGGCTACGGTGCTTTGGGAGCAGAATTCACAGCTCCTAACGTCTTATGCTGAGTTTATACGGGAGTTCAAACAAGTTTTTGACCATCCCAACAGAGGCGAGACCGCTTTGAGCATGCTGCTGTCAATGAGACAGGGGCGCCGCAGCGCAGCCGAGTATGCAGTCGACTTCCGCATCGCGGCAGCGAGGTCCGGCTGGAATAACGTTGCGCTCCGCGCCGCCTTCGTAAATGGACTGTCTCCGGTCCTGAAGGAGCACCTGCTGGCTAAGGAGGAACCGCTGGATTTTGACGGGCTTGTCGATTTGGTTATACGCTTAGACAACCACTTGAATGAGCATCGTCGGGAGCAGGCCAGGGGGTGTGACCAGGCACGAGCCGTCCCTCCCCCTTCCGGTTCCGAAAGGGTGACGTCGTCCCCACGCTTCACTGCCAGAGAGCTCCGTGTGGCTACAGCTCCCCCTGCTGAGGAGGCTATGGACACGAGCAGGGCCAAAATAAAAACAAACATCAGACAAAGGAGGCTGGCCCGCGGGGAATGTTTTGTCTGTGGCTCTTGTGAGCATATGCAGAAGGACTGCCCCAAAACGGTCAAACTACAACGCCCGTCCTTAGAAACTGGGCTAAGGGTGGGCCATAACACGCACGCGGGGAAACCCTGCAAATCTGCACGAATCCCAGTAATGATCCTTTGTGGGGATTTAACCCTTCACGCCCCAGCACTGGTAGACACAGGGTTGGAAGGGAATCTGCTGGATAGCGGATGGGCAAAGGAAGTAGGGCTCCCCCTGGTGGCTCTGCCGGCACCATTGCAGGTGCGAGCACTAGATGGCACCCTGCTTCCATTAATTACACATCAGACACAGCCAGTGACCTTGGTTGTGTCTGGAAATCACAGGGAGGAGATCGTGTTCCATGTAACACCATCTACCTCCCGAGTGATTTTGGGATTTCCATGGATGGTGAAGCACAATCCCCGGATAGATTGGCCGTCTGGGGTTGTGACGCAGTGGAGCGAAACCTGCCACCGGGAGTGTTTAGGATCCTCGGTTCCTCCCGGCACGACGGCTAATGAGGAGGTTAAAGTCCCCCCCAATCTATCGGCGGTGCCAAAGGAGTACCACGATCTTGCTGACGTTTTCAGCAAAGATCTGGCGCTCACTCTTCCCCCGCACTGACCGTACGATTGTGCCATCGATTTGGTCCCGGGCGCTGAGTACCCGTCCAGTAGGTTGTACAACCTCTCACGTCCGGAACGCGAATCAATGGAGACCTACATCCGGGGCTCTTTAGCTGCCGGGCTGATCCGGAACTCCACCTCCCCGATGGGTGCTGGTTTCTTTTTTGTGGGCAAAAAGGACGGCGGACTCCGTCCATGCATTGATTACAGAGGGCTGAACGAGATCACGGTTCGCAACCGATACCCGTTACCTCTGTTGGATTCAGTGTTCACGCCCCTGCATGGAGCCCAAATTTTCAATAAATTGGGTCTTAGAAACGTGTACCACCTGGTTCGGATCCGGAAGGGAGACGAATGGAAGACGGCATTCAACACCCCGTTAGGTCACTTTGAGTACTGGTCATGCCGTTTGGCCTCACTAACGCCCCCGCGACGTTCCAAGCTTTGGTAAATGACGTCTTGCGGGACTTCCTGCATCGGTTCGTCTTCGTATATCTGGACGATATACTCATCTTTTCCCCGGACACTGAGACCCATGTCCAGCATGTACGTCAGGTCCTACAGCGGTTGTTGGAGAACCGGCTGTTTGTGAAGGGCGAGAAGTGCAAGTTCCACTGCATTTCTTTGTCCTTCCTGGGGTTCATCATCTCCTCCAACTCTGTCACCCCTGATCTGGCCAAGGTTGCGGCGGTGAGAGATTGGCCCCAACCAACAAGCCGCAGGAAATTGCAGCAGTTCCTCGGCTTTGCAAATTTCTACAGGAGGTTCATTAAAGGTTACAGTCAGGTAGTTAGCCCCCTGACTGCCCTGACCTCCACTAAGGTCCCCTTCGCCTGGTCGGATCGGTCCGAAGCCGCGTTCCAGGAGTTGAAACGCCGGTTCTCGACTGCACCAGTTCTGGTGCAGCCTGAACCTGATCGCCAGTACATAGTGGAAGTGGACGCCTCTGACTCAGGGATAGGAGCCGTGCTGTCCCAGAGCGTGGAGGCTGATAAGGTTCTCCATCCTTGTGCCTATTTTTCCCGCAGATTGACCCCAGCTGAACGGAACTATGACGTCGGCAATCGGGAGCTCCTCGCGGTGAAGGAGGCTCTTGAAGAGTGGAGACACCTGCTGGAGGGGGCATCGTTGCCTTTCACGGTTTTCACGGACCATCGGAACCTGGAGTACATCCAGACCGCCAAGCGGCTGAACCCCAGGCAAGCCCGCTGGTCTCTGTTCTTCGGGCGCTTTGACTTCCGGATCACGTACCGCCCCGGGACCAAGAACCAAAAATCAGATGCATTGTCCTGGGTGCACAAAGAAGAAGCCAAAGCGGGGCTGTCGAACCCCACCGAGACCATCATCCCCGAGTCCACTGTCGTGGCCTCCCTCACCTGGGACGTGGAGAAGACCGTCCGGGAGGCCCTGGCAAGGAGCCCGGACCTGGGGGCCGGCCCCAAGAACAGACTGTACGTCCCACCAGAGGCAAGAGCTGCCGTATTGGACTTCTGTCACGGGTCCAAGCTGTCCTGTCATCCCGGAGTGCGTAGGACCATGGCAGTAGTCCAGCAGCGCTTCTGGTGGGCGTCCCTGGAAACCGACGTCCGGGACTACGTCCAGGCCTGTACCATCTGCGCCAGGGGCAAGGCAGACCATCGGAGTACTTCGGGACTCCTCCAACCCCTGCCGGTGCCTCATCGCCCCTGGTCTCACATTGGCCTGGACTTCATCACGGGCCTCCCGCCGTCCCAGGGTAACACCGTAATTCTCATGATAGTGGACCGGTTCTCCAAGAACTTCGTGGCCCTCCCGAAGCTCCCGACGGCCCAGGAGACGGCAGACCTCCTGGTCCACCACGTCATGCGGCTGCATGGGATACTATCGGACATTGTTTCAGATCGTGGTCCCCAGTTCTCTTCGCAGGTGTGGAAGAGTTTCTGTAAGGAGCTGGGGGCCCCCGTGAGTCTCTCGTCCGGGTACCACCCCCAGACAAACGGCCAGGCAGAGCGGGCTAACCAGGAGCTGGAGCAGGCCCTTCGCTGCGCACCCGGCGGCCTGGAGTCACCATCTGGCCTGGATCGAGTATGCCCATAACAGCCAAGTTTCGTCTGCTACTGGCCTCTCCCATTTTGAGGCATGTTTGGGGTACCAGCCCCCATTGTTCCCGCTGGTGGAGGGAGAGGTCGGTGTGCCCTCGGTCCAGGCCCACCTCAGGAGGTGCCGCCGGGTGTGGCGGACCGCCCGCTCTGTCCTGTTAAAGGCCCGGACGAGGGCCAAGGCCCATGCGGACCGCCGGCGTTCCCCGGCCCCCACATACCAGCCCGGGCAGGAGGTGTGGCTCTCGACCAAGGACATCCCTCTGTGTGTCGACTCCCCGAAACTGAAAGACAGGTTCATTGGTCCATTTCGTGTTCTCAAAATCATCAACCCGGCCGCAGTGAAGCTCCAACTCCCGGCTTCACTGCGGATTCACCCTGTTTTTCATGTTTCCCGTCTAAAGCCACACCACACCTCGCCCCTCTGTGCTCCGGGACCTACGCCGCCTCCTGCCCGGCTCATTGACGGGGAGCCTGCCTGGACAGTCCGCAGGCTCCTGGACGTCCGTCGTAAGGGCCGGGGGTTCCAATATCTGGTGGACTGGGAGGGGTATGGACCTGAAGAACGCTCCTGGGTGAAGAGGAGCTTCATCCTGGACCCGGCCCTCCTGGCCGATTTCTACACAAGACATCCGGACAAGCCTGGTCGGACGGCAGGAGGCGCCCGTTGAGGGGGGGGTCCTGTTATGTGGGCCGCTGAAGAGGAGGTACTGCTGGCCCACCACCACCAGAGGGCGCCCTGCTTGGAGTGCGGGCTCCAAGCACGAGAGGGCGCCAGACCCAGAGGAAGTGACAGCTGTCATTCATCCTCTGCACCAGCTGTCACTCGTTCATCATCATCATCACCACCATAAAAGCCGGACTGCAACTCCACCTCCTCGCCAAGAAATCGCAACGACTGAAGAGGTAATTTCTCTGCTGACTGACACTTTGTGTGTAATAACCTGAACTTCTGTTGCAGCCGTTTTCCTGGAGTGTTGCCTTTTCTGAGGGATTGGCGTTTGGTGTGACAGCGACGGCTTCGCCTCACACCCCAACCCAGATAAGTGGTTAACCAGGAGCTGCACGAGTGTGTGATTGGAGGTGGAGGTGCTCCCTCCTAACTGTGTATGGACTGTGGATTACTGAGTGTGCGGACTCACACTCATTCATCTTATCTCTGCTTTCTGCCAGCAGTACCAGGGTCGACAGCCGAAGACAGAGGCCACCTGGGGACTCGGGACTTGGCGGCTCCGGTGTTCTTCAGGCCGTTGGTGGTGGAAGCCGTGTGGGACGCGGCTTCTCTCTCGTCGGGGGTCTTCTATCTTCGAGCCTGCCCACACGTCACCTGGTGTCAATTGACTGTGCAGATTTCTGTGAATTTAGTTGTGTATTATCACAACATTAAATTGTTACTTTTTGGCTTATTCATTGTCCGTTCATTTGCGCCCCCTGTTGTGGGTCCGTGCTACGACACCTTCCCAACATCCTGACTGCATCTGATTATGACAATATTTGCCACTTTGGCCTAGTTCCTGCACATTCTTGCTATGTGTGATGGGGGTTTAAGTGTTAGAATGGCTAAAGCAGAGGGTTACTCCCGTGAGCCTGGTCTGCTTGAGATTTCTTCTTCAAGTACCTGTGTGCTTACTCTAAGGGTTGGTAAGGTTTGACCTTAATTGTGTGAAGTGGCTCGAGGCAGCTTTGTTGTGATTTGGTGCTATATAAATGAAAAATTAAAACAAAAAACAAAAAATCATGTTGTCATTATGGGGTGTTGTGAGTAGAATTTTAAGAGATAAAATGAATTTACTCCATTTTGGAATAAGGCTGTAACATAAAATATGGAAAAAGTGAAGCCCTGTGAATGCTTTTCAGGTGCACTGTATATATTATCATCTTTAGAATTATCATATGTGAAATATATTTGCAAGTGCATTGTTTCCTAAATTTCAGCTAAATGCAACTCAATATAGGATAAAACTGTAAAGTTGCAAATGTTTAACATGTTAATTACCTGTCTGATTTTTTTTTTTTTTTACTTCAGCTGAATTAACTACCTGCTTGTTGTTGGCAGACCTGAATACACAGCACGGAGAAATACACACACACACACACACACGCACGCACGCACGCACACACACACACACACACACACACACACACACACACACACACACACACACACACACACACACACACACACAGGCTGAAAAATAGGAATAACTGCAATCCTAAAAAATGAAAGCAGACAGCATCTATGAGAAGAACCAGCCTGTGTTGCATTACGCACATTTGAGAATACGCTGAAAGTGTGTCAGTTTGACTTGCTCCACCTACTGTGGCCTGGTTTTCTCGCTCCCAGTACTACATCACCCTCTCCTGCTAACACTCACATGGACATCTTCCTCTCCTAACCCCTTTTCCTGGGTGATTTAGAGTTTGCACAAAGCACGGTTGTATCATAACTCCTCTGTCCAGTGGGGCAGAGGGTCAGGGGGACGTCATACAAAATTCAGCAGATCTTCTTTATCAGCTCTTCTTCACTCTGTTGTCTCACTCTCTATAGGCATTTCTTTATAGATAGCAGGTATCAGTAAAACAGACTACATACTTTGTTGCAACTGTTGAAAAGTGCTTGTTTTCACAAAAAACATGTAAATTTTATGCCTTTGTGACAATGACAAAAGATATAAGTGGGGAGGTAATGTTCTTCTATCAGCTGCTCCAGTTAGGGGGCGCCAAAGCAAGTCAATCATTTCCATCTCACCCTGTCCTCTGTATTTTCCTCTGTCACACTACCACCTGCATGTCCTCCCTCACCACATCCATAAACCTCCTCTTTGGCCTCCCTCTTCTTCTCCTGTCTGATGGCTCCACCCTCAGCATCCTTCTCCCTATATAATAATAATAATAATAATAATACATGGCATTTATAGGTGACTTTCAAAAAACTCAAGGACAGCATTACAATGCAGCAATAAGCAGATATAAAAGCATAACCATAAACAAATTAGAATTAAAAACTTAAAAGGACATTTTACCACTTAAAATAAATTATATAACGATTTAAAACAAGACAAACGTTCTGCAGTGAATGAGTGGTACTCATGGTGAATAGGCTTTCTTGAACAGGTGGGTTGAAAATAGCCAGAGAGTCAATGTTATGGATATTCGGTGGCAGGTAGTTCTGGGGGGGGTAGAGTAGAGTGACTGAAAGCTCTAAATCCCATGGTGGTCAAGCGGGCAGGAGGAATGGTGAGGATGAGAGAAGATGATGATCTGAGGGTGAGGATATACCCTGGGTCCCTCCCCTGCACATGTCCAAACCACCTCAATCTTACCTAATCAGTTCTGCTCCTGATAAAGAAGTGGGAAAGTGATATAAATGAATGATGAATAAATTTTAGATGTGCAATTTAAAACTGTTGGAGACTAGTGAGGGAAGCCAGCAAGGCATGCATGACATGGAGTAATATGCTTCTGTTGTTGTGACTGGGAAAACTGTCCATTGTGCAACCTGTGTCACCATTCATTCATTTTCTATAACCACTTATTCCAATTAATCCACTGGCATCCAAGGACATTTTCTTGATTTTACCATACTTTCAGTAGTTCACCTTTTTTAAGATATGTTACTTTTTGTAATGCCCATGTGTTATATATATATTATATATTTTATATTTATTATATATATATATATATGGATTTTTGGATGATTGAAATCCATTTGTGCTAAAAACTGGTGTCTGTTGATACCTTGCAAAAAAAAAAAAAAAAAACTGCTACACATTCCAGAAGAAAATAGTATGATAAAAATGATAAAATGATAAAAATGAAATAAAGTTCTAAAAAATTCAAAAGTCATTTGACAGGCCCATTCTTTTAGAGTTTCTGAGCCTTTTATGATGCATTTGACTTAGACTCTGCCACTAACTGAGTGGAGCTTCTTGCAGCAGGCAGAGAGAGGAGTCCATGTGACCTCCTTCGAGCATTAGGATTGGCTCTTAGTCAAAGATTGTCTGGAGGAGAGATCCATTTTACAGATGTGAATTTGTAGTTTCAGGAAGTTGTTAAATGTAGTCTTTGTGGTGTTCTGTTGCTGATATATTAATAGAAACATGATGAAAAGTACACTTAGACACGTCCATCGACCCCAAGGGGGTGTTGAGCCTATTCCATTGGGTGAGAAGTAGGGTACACCCTGGATACACCGCTTGTCTATCACATTAACAGCTACGGTCAATTTAAAGTTTCCATTTCAACTGACCTTTATGTCTTTGGAAGTGAGAGGAAGCTGGAGCACCCGGAGAGAACCCACGCAAACACACGGAGAACATGCAAAGGCCACACACAAAGGACCAGTTCAGAAGTGAACCTGGGACCTTCTAACCGTGAGGCAACAGTAGTAACCACTACGTTGCTGTGCTGCCCCACGGTTTATTTGCTATGCTATTAAGCAACTTCATTGTGATTTGGCACAGAAGCATTTTCTAAAACAAAAAAAAATTCACTCATCTGTGGGAGTTGTGACTGGCAGCAGGGCTCACAGAGCTGCTCACATGCTCACTTTAGACACCATTTACTTGAGGTGTGTGGTAAAGTGAAAACTGGTGCATGCATGTGTGTGTGTATGTGTACAATATGTGTATTTGCATTAACTCTGTTAGTAAAATGATAAAACATGATGGATCTTCCCAGAGGCAGAACCCCTCAAAGTTACACATCCTTACAAAAGAATAAACTTGTGTGATATTTCATTGGAAAACATCTTCACGTCTAACCCCTTAAAGGGTTAATGTGTACATAAACTCCCCCTCTACCTAAAACCACCACACACAAGTCAACCTGTCAACTAAATTTAAGATCTGCATATCCTCAGGAGGAGTCTCTTCCTTTTTTGTGTCTTTGACTTTCAACTCAATGTCAGACAAATGACCAGTTTCATTGGCGTTTAAAGTAGTGTTCCCGCTCCCTCACGCTCTGTGCAGACATAGAGGTTTGAAATTCAATATATTTCTGTTCTCCTAAAATATCTCTCCTCATCTCCACGTGCTCTTTTCATATCTGTTGCCATCCTGTCATAGCTGAGTTGCTGAAGAGCGCTGTGCTCTCATATCCACGGTTATGATGTGATATTGCTTTTGTTGAATGGGTGTAGTATTACTATACAGTCTTTCCCACTTGCACTGAGAGCCACGTATCCTCTTGCAATGTTCTTTTATAGCATCATGCGGGAAGAGAAGATGGTGTTGCTGTGATAGAATTGTCACTTCATGTTTCTCCTAACAAGTGTTGAAAAAAAGAAGGAAAAAAAAACAGCTGGATCACTTGTGTTGCATTTAACGTTACGGCATAAGGGAAAGAAGAATAGTAGTACAGAATGGCGCATTGTGGTCCCAAATTAATCTACCCTATTATATTGTGTCATCTTTATGTAAACATGCCTCGATACCCGCCTCATGATCCTGGTGTAGGGGGTGGGCTTGCACCTTAAATGTCACCCTTGGTGTCACCTCATTATTGTAAGCTATGATTGGCTATCTGTCCAGTCAGAGGTTGGACTTAGATTCAACTCTTTGAGTAACTTAGCGATATGTGCAGAGGTTGCAATAGCCTCATTCGTTTTCAGGGATATGCATTCCTCAATCTCATGGTTTCTAAAGTGATAACCTGGTATGTGAAGATCACGGTTGCCCACGAATGTGATCTAATGTGTGGTTTGATGGTCTTGCGTGCACGGCGATGATATAACACGATGGACTTGTGCCATGCAAAGTGTAGTAAAAAAACAGCAGCAGCGTGCCCCGAGAATAATTTTAGCACCACTGTGGCACCTCTGAGAAATTGTCCATGGAATGTTATGGTATGTTGAACATTGTTCCAGGCCCCACAGAAATGAAATGGATTGCCTGAGTGTGCCAAAGGCTGCAATGGAAGAAACGTAATATTTTAACCTGCCGAAAACCCATCAATGGTTAAAACAAAACCATGACACAATGACAAAATATCTAGACTCACCATAGACACGATCACTGACCTTCTAAGGATGAGGTTTTCAAAGCATGAACTTCTGGAATTCTTATCCACAAAAAGCTGAAAGGGGCTGTTTTGGTTTGTGTCTTTGTTTGTTTTTGTACCTGATGTCGCAATATCTGGGTTTTTTTTTATTCAATGAATGAATGAATTATTTATTCGGCACACATATTCAGCACACAAAACTCCTTATCAAAAAAAAAAAAAAGATTTTACAGTACCACATGTGGCCGAAAGGGTGTCAGCAGAAGCAAAAGCTTATATATATATATATATATGTATATATATGAAAATGTATAAAATATATAATATATGAAACATGAGAATATATATCTTTTCCATTCACATCAGACGTGCAAAGCACCTTAGAATAACATCTCACATTCACTCTGATGTGAGGGTGCTGCCACGCAAAGCGCTCACTACACACCGGGAGCAACTAGGGTATTAAGAACCCTGCCCAAGGGCCCTTAGTGATTTTCCGGTCAGGCTGGGATTTGAACCGAGGATCCTCTGGTCTCAAGCCCAACATTTAACCACTAGACCATCACCTCCCCTATACCTAACATATACCTATGACATACTCATAACAACAAATACAAAAGGAATAAAGCACAGATATCTGAGATTAATCAACAAACTGAATTTTCTCTTCACAACAAAATAACTAAGTGCACAATGCTCAGTCCAAAAGAAACAATACCAAATCAGTAAACTTAATTGTCCATACTGTACTGTACTGAGAGAGTATATATTTTTATTATATACGAGGTCTATTAGAAAAGAAACCGACAGTTTTATTTTTTTTAAAAACTATATGGATTTGAATCACGTGTGATTACATCAGCCAAGCTTGAACCCTCGTGCGCATGCGTGAGTTTTTTCACGCCTGTCGGTGACGTCATTTGCCTGTGAGCATGCCTTGTGGAAGGAGTGGTCCAGCCCCCTCGTCAGATTTTCATTGTCTGAGAAGTTGCTGAGAGACTGGCGCTGTGCTTGATCAAAATTTTTTCAAGAACTGTGAGGCACATCCGAGTGGAGACCATTCGAAAAATTCAGCTGGTTTTCGGTGTAAATTTTAACGGCTGATGAGAGATTTTGGATTGTTTCTATCGCTGTAAGGACTTCCCATGGAGCGGGACGTCGCGCAGTGCTCCGAGGCGACGTCGTCATCCTGTTTCAAGCTGAAAACCTCCAAAACTGCATCCTTGTGATGTAAGTCATATTCCACATCTGTGTCTCCCAAAATAACTGCTCATTTCATACTAAATCATGCAACAGTTGCATCCTTGTGGGGGAGGTGATGGTCTAGTGGCTAAGGTGTTGGGCTTGAGTCCAGAAGATCATGGGTTCAAATCCCCACCTGACTGGAAAATCACTAAGGGCCCTTGGGCAAGGCCTTTAATCCCCTATTGCTCCCGGTGTGTAGTGAGCGCCTTGTATGGCAGCACCCTGACATCGGGGTGAATGTGAGGCATAATTGTAAAGCGCGTTGAGTGTCTCATTCAGATGGAAAGTGCTATATAAATGCAGTGCATTTACCATTTACCATTTTGCAACACTGTGGTCATGCACCATTTTCAGGAGCATGAATCGGAATGCAAATGTTTCACTTCTGAATGAAGCCAATAAGGCACCTGTGTGGCTGCAGAAGATAGATTCCTGTATCAAGAGATAGGGATGGAGTGCTGGTCATCTTGATTGGTTGCTAATGGCACCCAGAACGGTGCAGCACTAGCATGAGCTTGTGCTGTATGTAGAGCATCCACCACACTATGGAGAGAGACCTGACCTGACTGGGCTCACATAAAATTTCTAACCAGTCCAAAGATCTCTCATTCACAGTGTTAATCCTCCCTGGTTCTTAATGTAATACTGTCCATCACAAAGTACAAACTATTTCGCACTAGGCAAAGTCTATTCGCCCATCCGTTGAGCAGATAAATATAATGTCTTACCTTATTTACCCATCCGTTGGGCAGATAAATATAATGTCTTACCTTATTCGCCCAACTGTCGGGCAGATAAATATAATGTCTTACCGTATTCGCCCAACCGTCGGGCAGATAAATATAATGTCTTACCTTATTCGCCCAACCGTCGGGCAGATAAATATAATGTCTTACCTTATTCGCCCATCCGTTGGGCAGATAAATATAATGTCTTACCTTATTTGCACAACTGTTGAGCAGATAAATATAATGTCTTACCTTATTCGCCCAACCGCTGGGCAGATAAATATAATGTCTTACCTTATTTGCACAACTGTTGAGCAGATAAATATAATGTCTTACCTTATTTGCCCAACCGCTGGGCAGATAAATATAATGTCTTACCTTATTTGCCCAGTCGTTGGGCAGATAAATATAATGTCTTACCGTATTCGCCCAACCGTTGGGCAGATAAATATAATGTCTTACCTTATTCGCCCATTTGTTGGGCAGATAAATATAATGTCTTACCTTATTCACCCATTTGTTGGGCAGATAAATATAATGTCTTAACTTATTCGCCCAACCCTTGGGCAGATAAATATGTCTTACCTTATTCGCCCATCCGTTGGGCAGATAAATATAATGTCTTACCTTATTCGCCCAACCGTTGGGCAGATAAATATAATGTCTTACCTTATTCGCCCAACCGTTGGGCAGATAAACATAATGTCTTACCTTATTCGCCCATTTGTTGGGCAGATAAATATAATGTCTTACCTTATTCGCCCAACCCTTGGGCAGATAAATATAATGTCTTACCTTATTCGCCCAACCGTTAGGCAGATAAATATAATGACTTACCTTATTCGTCCAACCGTTGGGCAGATAAATATAATGTCTTACCTTATTCGCCCAACCCTTGGGCAGATAAATATAATGGCTTACCTTATTCACCCATCCTTTGGGCTGATAAATATAATGTTTTACCTTATTCGTCCAACCGTTGGGCAGATAAATATAATGTCTTACCTTATTCGCCCGTCCGTTGGGCAGATAAATATAATGACTTACCTTATTCGTCCAACCGTTGGGCAGATAAATATAATGTCTTACCTTATTCGCCCAACTGTTGGGCAGATAAATATAATGTCTTACCTTATTCGCCCATCCGTTGGACTGATAAATATAATGTCTTACCTTATTCGTCCAACTGTTGGGCAGATAAATATAATGTCTTACCTTATTCGCCCATCCGTTGGACTGATAAATATAATGTCTTACCTTATTCGTCCAACTGTTGGGCAGATAAATATAATGTCTTACCTTATTCGCCCAACCCTTGGGCACATAAATATAATATCTTACCTTATTCATCCAACCGTTGGGCAGATAAATATAATGTCTTACCTTATTCACCCATTTGTTGGGCAGATAAATATAATGTCTTACCTTATTCGCCCAACCCTTGGCCAGATAAATATGTCTTACCTTATTCGCCCATCCGTTGGGCAGATAAATATAATGTCTTACCTTATTCGCCCAACCGTTGGGCAGATAAATATAATGTCTTACCGTATTCGCCCAACCGTTGGGCAGATAAATATAATGTCTTACCTTATTCGCCCATTCGTTGGGCAGATAAATATAATGTCTTACCTTATTCGCCCATCCGTTGGGCTGATAAATATAATGTCTTACCTTATTCGTCCAACCGTTGGGCAGATAAATATAATGTCTTACCTTATTCGCCCGTCCGCTGGGCAGATAAATATAATGACTTACCTTATTCGTCCAACCCTTGGGCACATAAATATAATGTCTTACCTTATTCGCCCAACCGCTGGGCAGATAAATATATTGTCTTACCTTATTCGTCCAACCGTGGGGCAGATAAATATAATGTCTTACCTTATTTGCCCAACCCTTGGGCAGATAAATATAATGTCTTACCTTATTCGCCCAACCCTTGGGCAGATAAATATAATGTCTTACCTTATTCACCCATCCGTTGGGCTGATAAATATAATGTCTTACCTTATTCGTCCAACCGTTGGGCAGATAAATATAATGTCTTACCTTATTCGCCCGTCCGTTGGGCAGATAAATATAATGACTTACCTTATTCGTCCAAACGTTGGGCAGATAAATATAATGTCTTACCTTATTCGCCCAACCGTTGGGCAGATAAATATAATGTGTTACCTTATTCGCCCATCCGTTGGACTGATAAATATAATGTCTTACCTTATTCATCCAACTGTTGGGCAGATAAATATAATGTCTTACCTTATTCGCCCAACCCTTGGGCACATAAATATAATATCTTACCTTATTCGTCCAACCGTTGGGCAGATAAATATAATGTCTTACCTTATTTGCCCGTCCGTTGGGCAGATAAATATAATGACTTACCTTATTCGTCCAAACGTTGGGCAGATAAATATAATGTCTTACCTTATTCGCCCAACCCTTGGGCACATAAATATAATATCTTACCTTATTCGTCCAACCGTTGGGCAGATAAATATAATGTCTTACCTTATTCACCCATTTGTTGGGCAGATAAATATAATGTCTTACCTTATTCGCCCAACCCTTGGGCAGATAAATATGTCTTACCTTATTCGCCCATCCCTTGGGCAGATAAATATAATGTCTTACCTTATTCGCCCAACTGTCGGGCAGATAAATATAATGTCTTACCATATTCGCCCAACCATCGGGCAGATAAATATAATGTCTTACCTTATTCGCCCAACCGTCGGGCAGATAAATATAATGTCTTACCTTATTCGCCCATCCGTTGGGCAGATAAATATAATGTCTTACCTTATTTGCACAACTGTTGAGCAGATAAATATAATGTCTTACCTTATTCGCCCAACCGCTGGGCAGATAAATATAATGTCTTACCTTATTTGCACAACTGTTGAGCAGATAAATATAATGTCTTACCTTATTTGCCCAACCGCTGGGCAGATAAATATAATGTCTTACCTTATTTGCCCAGTCGTTGGGCAGAAAAATATAATGTCTTACCGTATTCGCCCAACCGTTGGGCAGATAAATATAATGTCTTACCTTATTCGCCCATTCGTTGGGCAGATAAATATAATGTCTTACCTTATTCACCCATTTGTTGGGCAGATAAATATAATGTCTTACCTTATTCACCCATTTGTTGGGCAGATAAATATAATGTCTTACCTTATTCATCCAACTGTTGGGCAGATAAATATAATGTCTTACCTTATTCGCCCAACCCTTGGGCACATAAATATAATATCTTACCTTATTCGTCCAACCGTTGGGCAGATAAATATAATGTCTTACCTTATTTGCCCGTCCGTTGGGCAGATAAATATAATGACTTACCTTATTCGTCCAAACGTTGGGCAGATAAATATAATGTCTTACCTTATTCGCCCAACCCTTGGGCACATAAATATAATATCTTACCTTATTCGTCCAACCGTTGGGCAGATAAATATAATGTCTTACCTTATTCACCCATTTGTTGGGCAGATAAATATAATGTCTTACCTTATTCGCCCAACCCTTGGGCAGATAAATATGTCTTACCTTATTCGCCCATCCCTTGGGCAGATAAATATAATGTCTTACCTTATTCGCCCAACTGTCGGGCAGATAAATATAATGTCTTACCGTATTCGCCCAACCGTCGGGCAGATAAATATAATGTCTTACCTTATTCGCCCAACCGTCGGGCAGATAAATATAATGTCTTACCTTATTCGCCCATCCGTTGGGCAGATAAATATAATGTCTTACCTTATTTGCACAACTGTTGAGCAGATAAATATAATGTCTTACCTTATTCGCCCAACCGCTGGGCAGATAAATATAATGTCTTACCTTATTTGCACAACTGTTGAGCAGATAAATATAATGTCTTACCTTATTTGCCCAACCGCTGGGCAGATAAATATAATGTCTTACCTTATTTGCCCAGTCGTTGGGCAGAAAAATATAATGTCTTACCGTATTCGCCCAACCGTTGGGCAGATAAATATAATGTCTTACCTTATTCGCCCATTCGTTGGGCAGATAAATATAATGTCTTACCTTATTCACCCATTTGTTGGGCAGATAAATATAATGTCTTAACTTATTCGCCCAACCGCTGGGCAGATAAATATAATGTCTTACCTTATTTGCCCAGTCGTTGGGCAGAAAAATATAATGTCTTACCTTATTCGCCCAACCGCTGGGCAGATAAATATATTGTCTTACCTTATTCGTCCAACCGTTGGGCAGATAAATATAATGTCTTACCTTATTTGCCCAACTCTTGGGCAGATAAATATAATGTCTTACCATATTCGCCCAACCCTTGGGCAGATAAATATAATGTCTTACCTTATTCGCCCATCCGTTGGGCAGATAAATATAATGTCTTACCTTATTCGCCCAACCGTTGGGCAGATAAATATAATGTCTTACCTTATTCGCCCATCCGTTGGGCAGATAAATATAATGTCTTACCTTATTCGCCCAACTGGTGGGCAGATAAATATAATGTCTTACCTTATTCGCCCAACTGTTGAGCAGATAAATATAATGTCTTACCTCATTCACCCATTCGTTGGGCAGATAAATATAATGTCTTACCTTATTCGCCCAACCCTTGGGCAGATAAATATAATGTCTTACCTTATTCACCCATCCGTTGGGCTGATAAATATAATGTCTTACCTTATTCGTCCAACCGTTGGGCAGATAAATATAATGTCTTACCTTATTTGCCCGTCCATTGGGCAGATAAATATAATGACTTACCTTATTCATCCAACTGTTGGGCAGATAAATATAATGTCTTACCTTATTCGCCCATCCGTTGGACTGATAAATATAATGTCTTACCTTATTCGTCCAACTGTTGGGCAGATAAATATAATGTCTTACCTTATTCGCCCAACCCTTGGGCACATAAATATAATGTCTTACCTTATTCACCCATTTGTTGGGCAGATAAATATAATGTCTTACCTTATTCGCCCAACCCTTGGGCAGATAAATATGTCTTACCTTATTCGCCCATCCGGTGGGCAGATAAATATAATGACTTACCTTATTCGTCCAACCTTTGGGCACATAAATATAATGTCTTACCTTATTCGCCCAACCGCTGGGCAGATAAATATATTGTCTTACCTTATTCGTCCAACCGTTGGGCAGATAAATATAATGTCTTACCTTATTCGCCCAACCCTTGGGCAGATAAATATAATGTCTTACCTTATTCACCCATCCGTTGGGCTGATAAATATAATGTCTTACCTTATTCGTCCAACCGTTGGGCAGATAAATATAATGTCTTACCTTATTCGCCCGTCCGTTGGGCAGATAAATATAATGACTTACCTTATTCGTCCAAACGTTGGGCAGATAAATATAATGTCTTACCTTATTCGCCCAACCGTTGGGCAGATAAATATAATGTGTTACCTTATTCGCCCATCCGTTGGACTGATAAATATAATGTCTTACCTTATTCGTCCAACTGTTGGGCAGATAAATATAATGTCTTACCTTATTCGCCCAACCCTTGGGCACATAAATATAATATCTTACCTTATTCGTCCAACCGTTGGGCAGATAAATATAATGTCTTACCTTATTCGCCCGTCCGTTGGGCAGATAAATATAATGACTTATCTTATTCGTCCAAACGTTGGGCAGATAAATATAATGTCTTACCTTATTCGCCCAACCCTTGGGCACATAAATATAATATCTTACCTTATTTGTCCAACCGTTGGGCAGATAAATATAATGTCTTACCTTATTCGCCCAACCCTTGGGCAGATAAATATAATGTCTTACCTTATTCGTCCAGCCGTTGGGCAGATAAATATAATGTCTTACCTTATTCGCCCGTCCGTTGGGCAGATAAATATAATGACTTACCTTATTCGTCCAGCCGTTGGGCAGATAAATATAATGTCTTACCTTATTCACCCATTTGTTGGGCAGATAAATATAATGTCTTACCTTATTCGCCCAACCCTTGGGCAGATAAATATGTCTTACCTTATTCGCCCATCCGTTGGGCAGATAAATATAATGTCTTACCTTATTCGCCCAACCGTTGGGCAGATAAATATAATGTCTTACCGTATTCGCCCAAACGTTGGGCAGATAAATATAATGTCTTACCTTATTCGCCCATTCGTTGGGCAGATAAATATAATGTCTTACCTTATTCGCCCATCCGTTGGGCAGATAAATATAATGTCTTACCTTATTCGCCCGTCCGCTGAGCAGATAAATATAATGACTTACCTTATTCGTCCAACCCTTGGGCACATAAATATAATGTCTTACCTTATTCGCCCAACCGCTGGGCAGATAAATATATTGTCTTACCTTATTCGTCCAACCGTTGGGCAGATAAATATAATGTCTTACCTTATTTGCCCAACCCTTGGGCAGATAAATATAATGTCTTACCTTATTTGCCCAACCCTTGGACAGATAAATATAATGTCTTACCATATTCGCCCAACCCTTGGGCAGATAAATATAATGTCTTACCTTATTCGCCCAACCCTTGGGCAGATAAATATAATGTCTTACCTTATTCACCCATCCGTTGGGCTGATAAATATAATGTCTTACCTTATTCGTCCAACCGTTGGGCAGATAAATATAATGTCTTACCTTATTCGCCCGTCCATTGGGCAGATAAATATAATGGCTTACCTTATTCGTCCAAACGTTGGGCAGATAAATATAATGTCTTACCTTATTCGCCCAACCGTTGGGCAGATAAATATAATGTGTTACCTTATTCGCCCATCCGTTGGACTGATAAATATAATGTCTTACCTTATTCGTCCAACTGTTGGGCAGATAAATATAATGTCTTACCTTATTCGCCCAACCCTTGGGCACATAAATATAATATCTTACCTTATTCGTCCAACCGTTGGGCAGATAAATATAATGTCTTACCTTATTTGCCCGTCCGTTGGGCAGATAAATATAATGACTTACCTTATTCGTCCAAACGTTGGGCAGATAAATATAATGTCTTACCTTATTCGCCCAACCCTTGGGCACATAAATATAATATCTTACCTTATTCGTCCAACCGTTGGGCAGATAAATATAATGTCTTACCTTATTCACCCATTTGTTGGGCAGATAAATATAATGTCTTACCTTATTCGCCCAACCCTTGGGCAGATAAATATGTCTTACCTTATTCGCCCATCCCTTGGGCAGATAAATATAATGTCTTACCTTATTCGCCCAACCGTTGGGCAGATAAATATAATGTCTTACCTTATTCGCCCAACCGTTGGGCAGATAAATATAATGTCTTACCTTATTCGCCCAACCCTTGGGCAGATAAATATAATGTCTTACCGTATTCACTCATCCGTTGGGCTGATAAATATAATGTCTTACCTTATTCGTCCAACTGTTGGGCAGATAAATATAATGTCTTACCTTATTCGCCCAACCCTTGGGCACATAAATATAATGTCTTACCTTATTCGCCCATTCGTTGGGCAGATAAATATAATGTCTTACCTTATTCGCCCAACCCTTGGGCAGATAAATATAATGTCTTACCTTATTCGCCCATCCGTTGGGCAGATAAATATAATGACTTACCTTATTCGTCCAACCCTTGGGCACATAAATATAATGTCTTACCTTATTCGCCCAACCGCTGGGCAGATAAATATATTGTCTTACCTTATTCGTCCAACCGTTGGGCAGATAAATATAATGTCTTACCTTATTCGCCCAACCCTTGGGCAGATAAATATAATGTCTTACCATATTCGCCCAACCCTTGGGCAGATAAATATAATGTCTTACCGTATTCGCCCAACCGTTGGGCAGATAAATATAATGTCTTACCTTATTCGCCCATTCGTTGGGCAGATAAATATAATGTCTTACCTTATTCGCCCAACCCTTGGGCAGATAAATATAATGTCTAACCTTATTCGTCCAACCGTTGGGCAGATAAATATAATGTCTTACCTTATTCGCCCAACCGTTGGGCAGATAAATATAATGACTTACCTTATTCGTCCAACCGTTGGGCAGATAAATATAATGTCTTACCGTATTCGCCCAACCGTTGGGCAGATAAATATAATGTCTTACCTTATTCGCCCATTCGTTGGGCAGATAAATATAATGTCTTACCTTATTCGCCCAACCCTTGGGCAGATAAATATAATGTCTAACCTTATTCGTCCAACCGTTGGGCAGATAAATATAATGTCTTACCTTATTCGCCCAACCGTTGGGCAGATAAATATAATGACTTACCTTATTCGTCCAACCGTTGGGCAGATAAATATAATGTCTTACCTTATTCGCCCAACCGTTGGGCAGATAAATATAATGTCTTACCTTATTCGCCCATTCATTGGGCAGATAAATATAATGTCTTACCTTATTCGCCCAACCCTTGGGCAGATAAATATAATGTCTTACCGTATTCACTCATCCGTTGGGCTGATAAATATAATGTCTTACCTTATTCGTCCAACCGTTGGGCAGATAAATATAATGTCTTACCTTACTCGCCCAACCGCTGGGCAGATAAATATATTGTCTTACCTTATTCGTCCAACCGTTGGGCAGATAAATATAATGTCTTACCTTATTCGCCCAACCCTTGGGCAGATAAATATAATGTCTTACCTTATTCGCCCATCCGTTGGACTGATAAATATAATGTCTTACCTTATTCGTCCAACTGTTGGGCAGATAAATACAATGTCTTACCTTATTCGCCCAACCCTTGGGCACATAAATATAATGTCTTACCTTATTCGTCCAACCGTTGGGCAGATAAATATAATGTCTTACCTTATTCGCCCATCCGTTGGGCTGATAAATATAATGTCTTACCTTATTCGTCCAGCCGTTGGGCAGATAAATATAATGTCTTACCTTATTCGCCCGTCCGTTGGGCAGATAAATATAATGACTTACCTTATTCGTCCAACCCTTGGGCACATAAATATAATGTCTTACCTTATTCGCCCAACCGCTGGGCAGATAAATATATTGTCTTACCTTATTCGTCCAACCGTTGGGCAGATAAATATAATGTCTTACCTTATTCGCCCAACCCTTGGGCAGATAAATATAATGTCTTACCATATTCGCCCAACCCTTGGGCAGATAAATATAATGTCTTACCTTATTCGCCCATCCGTTGGGCAAATAAATATAATGTCTTACCTTATTCGCCCAACCCTTGGGCACATAAATATAATGTCTTACCTTATTCGCCCAACCGCTGGGCAGATAAATATATTGTCTTACCTTATTCGTCCAACCGTTGGGCAGATAAATATAATGTCTTACCTTATTCGCCCAACCCTTGGGCAGATAAATATAATGTCTTACCATATTCGCCCAACCCTTTGGCAGATAAATATAATGTCTTACCTTATTCGCCCATCCGTTGGGCAAATAAATATAATGTCTTACCTTATTCGCCCAACCCTTGGGCAGATAAATATAATGTCTTACCTTATTCGCCCATCCGTTGGGCAGATAAATATAATGTCTTACCTTATTCGCCCAACCGTTGGGCAGATAAATATAATGTCTTCACACCCAGTTCCCTGGGTGTGATGAGGAAAACAGAATCACTTTAGATCACAGCCCCTCCGCAGGCTGCGAACCCTCCCGCAGCCAGTGAGAAAGTATTGGCCTTTCTTCCCCCCGCGTTGAAACCGGAAGTGAACTTACAAGCGCGCTCATTGGTCGGTTGTGGTTGGGCGTATATGCTCGCATATTTACTTTATTGAACCAACGGTTGAGCATATAGCCACTCCGTTTGCGCTATTAAATTTATTCAAAGTCACAGTGGAAAAACAGGCCTGGATTCTGAAGAACGTCTCTCACGCAGGAGATCCATCCATTCAGAACCCCGACTAATGGACAAAAACACTTTTTATAAAGCACAACATGGGCGTAACAAAGGCAGAGCTTATTTTGCAAAATCATTCCCTTATTTGTCCCCGTGGGCATTCAGGGGAGATCCCGCCCCCTACCCATAACCCGCGTGATAACGGGACATACGTATGATTAATATTGTAACCTGACTCTCTTTGTTCTAACCGCTTCAACCCAGTTTGACATGCACATACAAACAAATAACAGACTAAAAGTATTTCAAACTAAGAATATAATCATTTAAGTAAAGTGATTACTTAATACCAAAACAAATAGCGAAGCATACAAAATAATACATAAACACACTAATATATCTAACATCAGTGTACAGTAGCGGTGCTTTATCTGTGTCACATGACTTCAGAGATGTATCCAGACTCATCCAAAAATACTACATGATGAAATCTCATGTGATAACATGAAATCTTTGTTTTTCACGGATGCATTGTTTTCCATAAATGGGAATGTGCTTTAAGATCCGTCTGCACCGACCTTTGCTGTGTTTCACTATCTCAGCTTCATTCACACTCTGGGGCACCGCCAGAGATTTTGAGCCCCATGAAAAGAAATCTTACTGGGCCACCCCCCCCCCCCCCCCCCCATTTTATTTTGTCAGTATTATAATTGTATTATAATATTAGAATTGTATAACCCTATATTCCTTTTCCTTATACTTCCCTTTTTGGCACCCCTGTTCACACAAAGGAGTTCACAGCATACACTGAAGCTGTTTGTCTTTCAGCCACACACACACACACACACACACACACACACACACACACACACACACACACACACACACACACACACACACACACACACACACACACACACACACCCGCCAAGTTGTTCTCGATCATCACAATGGATTTACGTAATATAGATCCGCTTTGGGATTTGGCATTGCGTTGCATGTTTTTTCTGATACAACTCCAGTTCTACATGAGAAATTTACTAAGCTTCTGCTCTTTAAGCGGTCATCCAGCCAAGTACTAATTGCAACCTAATTTGCGCTACGTCTGAGATCTGATAGCTGATAATGGAGTCTTGCGTAGAAGGCGACACATGTCTAGCAGTGGGTTCTCACGTGAGACAGCAGCCCGATCCGTGACAGACAGACTCTGTTACGCAGCATACGTATGCTGTGCCAGGGGCTTTTCTTCGAGCTCTCTTGCCTTTCAAGTACTGTGAGCCAAGTAGTAATTACGACCTACGTTGCTTTACGTCTGATGGCTGAAATTATCTGATAAATAAGCCGTAAAGTAAACTTTGGGTGAAACAGATTGCTGCAACTGTGCTTGAGGATGCATCTGGGTCAAAGATAATCTTGTTCCAGCTTTTCAGAGGAGACTATGTCATTTACAGATATCTGGGAATGTTTCATTTAAAATTTACGGGCATTTATTCTTTGCCAATAATTGAACAAGTTTGAAGGGGCGCAATCCGTTTAGCTTTAATGTTGATATATGGCATTTGGAAATCCACTGGTTAATGTTATATAGTTTGTGGCTTAAGGTTTGATGTAGTTACAGTGTGTCCAGTGATGAAGTAACTGTCAGACCAAACTGTAGTACTGCAATGTACCAAGTAGTACAGAGCTGTGCTCAAACAATTAGCACACTGCATTTGTTGCCTTTAAGAGTTTGACCCATTTTACAGGATAATATGTGTAAATCTTTTTCCTTGTGTCTGTTGTTCTTTGGCTGGCTTCGGGTTTCCCTTTCTGTTGCTGTCGTTTCCTGCTCTGTTCCTCTCTTGTGTGTGCATTAGAGGAATCTTAATCTTGCAAAACAATATTTAATGGGAAAGTACAAGAAGGCTGAGTGAGCTTCATGTTTTCATCAACAATCATATAAATCTGGAAATTGTCTTGCATGTGCACATACGCACATGCACATTATGCAGCACAATAATGGAATGAGGTGGATGTGTTTGTGTCAATGCATGTGTGTTTGTGTGTGACGCAGCAGTGAGAGGGAGCGAGCCTGTGCTGCATGCATGCCCACATCAGCATCCAGGATTTATCTGTTCAGTCAAGCTTAGTCAGACAGACAGAGACTGAGAGTGAGGTGGAAGGTGAGGGAGGAGAAAGCGAGCGAGGGACGCTAATGCTGAAGGAGGGAGATATAGCAGAAGGGGCAGCGATATTGAAGTGTGGGAGGCAGATGGACAGGAGGGCTCGGCACAGATAGAGACGGTAAACTGCAGGTATGCATGGAAGAGGAAACCACAGAGAACGAGGAAGGACGAGATAGTGGGCAGAAACACAGGAAGGATACTGTGAAAGACAGTGGCAAGAGAGGACTGCAAAATATGGCAGGTTGGACAGATTGATGAAGGAGGGAACCGCGCCGATGGATGAAAATGGATCACTGTGCACGGCACATGCACTTTGCTAAAGAATGCATGACATTATTTCTACTTGCAGTCATTTTTTCATCAGCAGGGTAGAGTAGTTATTAGGAGTGGAAATTTGATTATGATTCAGTTCTAAGATGATTATTGATGCATCTCTTTTTTGTTCTACGGTGCATCCAGAAAGTATTCACAGCACTTCACTTTTTCACATTTTGTTATGTTACAGCCTTATTCCAAAATGGATTAAATTAATTTCTTTTCAACAAATTTCTACACACAATACCCCATAATGACAATGTCAACTTTTTCTTTGTTTTTAGATTTTTAAAACTGAAAAAAATCACATGTACTGTATTTCCTTGACTAAAAGCCTGAGTGTTTATTTTTTCAAACTGTGTTCAGACTCAGCACCTAAGTGACGCAGACCGTAATTCAAGGCTGACAATTATTAATAAAATGCTGCTTACTGCCTGCACTGTAATATGGTGTTATGTTTCACACATGTCCCTGGGTGTGGTGAACCAAAGACAACCGCTTTAGATCAGAGCCCTCTGCGTGGCTGCGAACCCTCTCTGGAGTCTGATGTGCCCCTGCTAAATAGCAAAGACCACAAAGGCTGTGATTGGTCACTTTTACTTTGTCACTCCTTCCTCTCCCATCATATTTTAATAGTTTTTGCAGTGTGCACGAAGATTACATTTCAATCATGGATCAAATACATTTGACAGAAAAGTCTGCAAATATGACCAACTTCAACTTCACAACATGGAGTCAGAAAAAGACGCTCAAATGACCTACAATTCATGGAGGAAAACTGCATGCACCATTCCATTGGTTTGAGGGTTGATGTTTGTATAAAGAAGTAGAGATCATTGAGGGACAAACTGATCCAGAAAAAGCCACTGTTCCTGTGGTAAATTACATTAAGATGCGACAGACAACATTAAAAGGGAGACGCAAAGGTACAAATCCACAGCAGACTGAAAAAAGAGTGACTCAACCAAATGTTATCCTTTTTAATGCACATAATGCCCGGCGCTTATTTACGGCAAGCGTTTTGTTTTTTTTTTGTTTTTTTTAGATGAAATTTTGACACAGTCATTAAATGAGACAGGCCCCTATACAAGGTCAGACATTTAATCAAGGAAATACGGGACACAAGTATTCACAGTCTTTGCCATGAAGCTCAAAATTGAGCTGTTTCTACTGATCATCCCTGAGTTGTTTTTCCAACTTAACTGGCATTCACCTGGGGTAAATTCAGCTGATTGGACATGATTTGGAAAGGAACACACCTGTCTACATATAAGGTCCCACAGTTGACAGAGCATGTCAGAGCACAAACCAAACATGAAATCGAAGGAATTGTGTGTACACCTCCGAGACAGGATTGTCTCAAGGCACAAATCTGGGGAAGGGTACAGAAACATTTCTGCTGCTTTGAAAGTCCCAATGAGCACAGTGGCCTCCATTTCTAAATGGAAGTTCTTCCTACACCTGGCCCCCGTGTTAACTGAGTGATTGGGGGGGAAGAGCCTGAGTCAGGGATGTGACCAAGAACCTGACGGTCACTCTGTCAGAGCTCCAGGCTTGTGTGGTAGAGTGGCCAGACAGAAGGCACTTCTTAGTAAAAGGCACATGGCAGCCCACTTGGAGTTTACCAAAAGGGATGTGAAGGACTCTGAGACCATGAGAAACAAAATTCTCTGGTCTAATGAGACAAAGATTGAACTCTTTGGTGTGAATGCCAGGCGTCATGTTTGGAGGAAATCAGGCACCATCCATACAGTGAAGCATGGTGGTGGCAGCATCATGCTGTGGGGATGTTTTTCAGCATCAGGAAGTGGGAGACTAGTCAGGATTGAGGGAAAGATGAATGCAGCAATGTACAGAGACATTCTGGATGAAAACCTGCTCCAGAGCACTCTTGACCACAGACTGGGGCGACATATCATCTTTCAGTAGGACAATGACCCTAAGCACACAGCCAAGATATCAAAGGAGTGGTTTCAGGACAACTCTGTGAATGTCCTTTAGTGGCCAGCCAAAGCCCAGACCTTAATCTGACTGAACATCTCTGGAGAGATCTGAAAATGGCTGTGCACCTAGACTCCCTATCCAACTTGATGGAGCATGAGAGGTGCTGCAAAGAGGAATGAGCAAAACTGGCCAAAGACAGGTGCACCAAGCTTGTGGCATCGTATTCAAGAAGACTTGAGGCTGTAATTGCTGACAAAGGTGCATCAACAAAGTATTGAGCGAAGGCTGTGAAGACTTCTGTACATGTGATTTCGTAGTTTTTTATTTAAAAAAAAAAGTTTTTCATATCGTCGTTATGGGGTGTTGTGAGTAGAATATTGATGGAACACAATGAATTTACTCCATTTTGGGAAAAGGGTGTAACATAAAATGTGGAAAAAGTCAAGCACTGTGAATACTTTCTGGATGAACTGTGTACAGGATTTCTTTTTTCTCACTGCTTAACTACTTGGTAGTACTTTTCAAAGCAAGGTATTTGTAATGATCTGAAATGAACAGAATTCCAATACATTCTTTAACAAGTCAGCCATATTTGCACCTGTATCACTCTCATTCACTGACTCTAAACTCTAACAGCCAGGGGGCAGTTGCTACCCCCCCACAGCCACCCTGCTAAAACCACCTTTGTAAGTGTGGAATCATGTGCACGACTGACTCAGGTGTTTGGATTATTACCCCTCCAGGAAAGTAAAATATTCAGATTCACATCTGCAGAATCTTCTTGCATTTATGTGCATGGACACGCACACATTGACTGTCTTGATGAAACAAAATCAGGAACACAAGCCAATGACTCATTTCAAAATCTTTACACATATATAGTTGAATGTATGTAGACAAATGTTGCATTTGTTTCACTCATTGATTATTTTGGTAATCTCTGTTTTAACTTTGACCCGTGCATCCAAACTAATGCTAAACCTGAGCGACCTGCTTTCCTGGAGACTATTTCTTGCAAAAGAAACAATACACAAATCCACCCATTCAGAAGTGGTTTTGAAAATTTGATATGTTGGCCTTCTTGACTAATATTAACAACCACAAAACCGAAATCGGTCTCACTATACAACCACCCACGGTCACAAGTCACAAAATATAGACATGCACAAACGTCCTCCCTTTTCCCCCGAAGACCATGTGACAGCACGAGTGGCATGGAGAAAATTGGATGGAAAAAGAGATTTGAATGGGGAAGAAGGAAGACAAGAAGGTTAAATGGAAGATTTCAGACTATCCTCCAGTCTTTTCAGAGATCAGAGGAATAGTGTCCACACTGAGACTTCTAAAGCTTTGACAGCAGCGTAGCACATCTGGAGAGGTGGAACATCCTATGGGACGAGAAAGAAAGACAGGCTGTAGTAGGAGAGACAGGAAGATAAAGGTGAAGCCAAATAGGAAGATGGGGAGCGGATCAGGGCTAGCTGTGGTTCAGGAAACATTGAAAAGCACGAAGCAGCCAATCAGTCAAACCAGCAAAGCTGGATCACTTATACGAGGTCTATTAGAAAAGTATCTGACCTTATTATTTTTTTAAAAAACCATATGGATTTGAATCACGTGTGATTGCGTCAGACAAGCTTGAACCCTCATGCGCATGCGTGAGTTTTTTCATGCCTGTCGGTTGCGTTATTTGCCTGTGAGCAGGCTTTGAGTGAGGTGTGGTCCACCCTCTCGTGAGGCTTCATCATGGCGTTTCTTTGCGCCGAGTGGCTGCACCGCAACGTGCGGTGGAGCTGCTTCTCTTTCCATGACAAAAACTCCTGTAACAGTGAAATGTGCCGTTCATTTTTAAACTGGATGCTGTCTTGATCCGGTATGTCATCTGACTAGCACAGGAATTGTGAAAAGACGTGGACATCAGCACTTTTTCGGCACATTAAGACAGACATGCGGAGGAGTTCCGCGCGTCGTGGTGCAGCCGCTCGGCGCAAAGCAACGCCGTGATGAAGCCTCACGGGACATGTTCTGGCATGTCCAGCTCATGCACAATCACAATCGGATATTCACACGACTGGAAAGCAACTAGAATCCGTCTGAAATCCACCTGAAAGCCGTCCTGTGAGACCAACACCGAGGTGGTTTTGTCCCGCGTAATGAACGGCTCCGTGGCGCGTCCCTCCACTTTTCTTTCCATGAAAAAAAACTCCTGTAATGGTGGAATGTGCCGAAAAGTGCTGATGTCCACATTTTCTGCCTTTTTGTGAAAGTCAGACGAGGTCCCGGATCAACAAAGCCTTCATGTTGGAAATGATCTAGTTGTTTCAGCGGGGTGTCAGCCTGTCAGTGGGGGCTGGGAGCGTGCCGCGCTCTCAGCAGTTGTGGGCAGTCCTTAAAGCGGCAGTAACACTCCGTAATCTGTTTAATCCCATAAAATCGTCCCTGAAAGCCATATTAATTTTTCGAACGTGTCCACCTGGAGGTTTCTCACAGTTTCTGGAAAAAAATTGATGCAACAAAGCTCCAAATCGTTCAGACATTTATTCGCAATAAAAATCCGCCGAGGAGGTGGACCACTGCTCACTCAAATCCTGCTCACAGGCGAATGACGCAACCGACAGGCATGAAAAAACTCACGCATGCGCACAAGGGTTCAAGCTTGTCTGATGCAATCACACGTGATTCAAATCCATATGGTTTTTAAAAAAAATAATAAGGTCGGATACTTTTCTAATAGACCTCATATATTTCCTTCGTTTGTTTTCTGTTTAATGTAAAAAATATTAAAAATTAAAATAACAAGAGCAATCTGAGATTTCTGACGTCTGCCAAGGGTTCACGAGTACTCAAAATAAAAGATATATTATTGACATCATGACCCGGACTTTACCTGGATCCGGATTCCACAACACAATGCAATAATTGCATACTGATCCAGAATGGTCCGACTGATCAAGATGTTGCATCTGATATTTAATTCACAAGCTGAAACAAAATAGTGTTTTCCTGATCTTGGTTTTACATTGTGATGTCATATTGTTCTGCTGCAGAACCTACATATTGATACGGACCCTGAGACAGAATCCGGATCCAGATCACCACCAAAATTCAGTGGAGTCTTCCATGACCTAATATCTATCTGTGGTGCAAAATTGGTGAGAATCTGTGGAGTAGTTTTGATGTAATCCTTCAAACCCTATATAAAGTGAAATCTTGATCCAGAATCCAGATCTGGATCACATCCAAAATTGAATGTAATCTTCCATTACCTAATATCTATCTGTGGTGAAAATTTCATAAATATCCGTGCAGTAGTTTTGATGTAATCCTTAAAAGTCTACAAAGTGAACTCCTGACGCAGAATTCGGATCCAGATCCAGAGCACCTCCAAAATTTAATGGAGTCTGTCCAGGCCTAACACCAATGTGTGGTGAAAATTTGGTGGAAATCCTTTAAGTAGTTTTGACATAGTCATTCAAAGCCTATATAAATTGAAATCTTGATCAAGAATCTGGATCTGGATCACCTCCAAAATTCAGTAGAGTCTTCCATGCTCTAATATCTATCTGTGGTGAAAATTTGGTGAAAATCCATGCAGCAGCTAAGTTGCTAATAGACAAATAAATAAATAAAATAAATCAATAAATGCCAATTATTTTATGTCCTTCTCAGACATAATAACTGATGTTTGCATAGCACAGTACACATGCATACGTATGTGAAAAATGCTGTACATTTCCACATGTGCTTTGGGATAAGAATAAGCTGGTGTATAATATAATTTCCTAAACTTTTGCAACATTTCATCCTTCTGTGCCGAAGCTGAGCAACTGCAGGTTTTTCAGCCTGTTTCATGTGCACAGATCTTGATGTCAGGCAAATATCCACACAATAGATATTTTTGTCGACAAGCCCATATGAGGAATTGCCTTGGCGTTTTGGTGCAAAAGTGATGACTGTAAATGGAATCCAGGGGGCGTCTCTTGAATAACTTTACATGTGGTGAGTGATTTTGATAACTATGTTGAAACTGAAGATTTATTGCTGTGACAGCTTCAAACGTTACCTGAGTTGACACCTAGGCAGTTTGTGGTGTCAGCATTCAATTGTCTGCTTTGTTTACTTTGTGTAACTTCATTCAGTACCTTTAACTAGATGGTGATCCAAGTGACCCATTACTGGTTGGTTCAGCCGATAATGATGCCCTTTCTAGTCTTCTTGGGTTAGCAGGAAATAGGCCGATAACCCTATGTCGTGACGTGGCGTCCATCGTAGTTGCCTGCATCATCATCCATTTATTGCAATATCTCAAAAACTGATAACTTTTTACTAATATGGGTCATTGACATTGTTCCCATCTAAAAATCATATTCACAGATTCGTTTGTTTGGAAATAGTGCCTATTTTTATGCCAAAAATAGCCATTTTGAGGATTTAAAGGCACATTTCACAAAAACTGTCTGATAACTTTTAAAAAAAAAGTTTATCAAGGGCGTAATATGGGTCATTGACATTGTTTCCGTCTAAAAATCACATTCGTAGATTTGTTTGTTTGGAAATGGCGGCCATTTTTATGCCCAAAGCAGTTATTTTGAGCACTTAAAGGCAATTTTATTAAAAACTATGATAACTTTTTAAAATCTGTCAAGGGCATAATATGGGTCATTAGTATTATTCCCATTTAAAAATCATACTTGTAAATTTGTTTATTTGGAAATGGTGGCCATGTTTATGCCCAAAGTAACTATTTCGAGCACTTAAAGGCAATTTTCTTAAAAACTGTGTCATAGCTTTTTTTTTTTTTTTTAATTTGTCAAGGGAGTAATATGGGTCATTGACATTGTTTCCGTCTAAAAATCATATTCGTAGATTTGTTTGTTTGGAAATTGCGGCCATTTTTTATGCCCAAAGCAGTTATTTTGAGCACTTAAAGGCAATTTTATCAAAAACTATGATAACTTTTTAAAATCTGTCAAGGGCATAATATGGGTCATTAATATTATTCCCATTTAAAAATCATACTTGTAAATTTGTTTATTTGGAAATGGTGGCCATGTTTATGCCCAAAGTAACTATTTCGAGCACTTAAAGGCAATTTTCTTAAAAACTGTGTCATAGCTTTTTTTTTTTTTTTAATTTGTCAAGGGAGTAATATGGGTCATTGACATTGTTTCCGTCTAAAAATCATATTCGTAGATTTGTTTGTTTGGAAATTGCGGCCATTTTTTATGCCCAAAGCAGTTATTTTGAGCACTTAAAGGCAATTTTATCAAAAACTATGATAACTTTTTAAAATCTGTCAAGGGCATAATATGGGTCATTAATATTATTCCCATTTAAAAATCATACTTGTAAATTTGTTTATTTGGAAATGGTGGCCATGTTTATGCCCAAAGTAACTATTTCGAGCACTTAAAGGCAATTTTCTTAAAAACTGTGTCATAGCTTTTTTTTTTTTTTTAATTTGTCAAGGGAGTAATATGGGTCATTGACATTGTTTCCGTCTAAAAATCATATTCGTAGATTTGTTTGTTTGGAAATTGCGGCCATTTTTTATGCCCAAAGCAGTTATTTTGAGCACTTAAAGGCAATTTTATCAAAAACTATGATAACTTTTTAAAATCTGTCAAGGGCATAATATGGGTCATTAATATTATTCCCATTTAAAAATCATACTTGTAAATTTGTTTATTTGGAAATGGTGGCCATGTTTATGCCCAAAGTAACTATTTCGAGCACTTAAAGGCAATTTTCTTAAAAACTGTGTCATAGCTTTTTTTTTTTTTTTTAATTTGTCAAGGGAGTAATATGGGTCATTGACATTGTTTCCGTCTAAAAATCATATTCGTAGATTTGTTTGTTTGGAAATTGCGGCCATTTTTTATGCCCAAAGCAGTTATTTTGAGCACTTAAAGGCAATTTTATCAAAAACTATGATAACTTTTTAAAATCTGTCAAGGGCATAATATGGGTCATTAATATTATTCCCATTTAAAAATCATACTTGTAAATTTGTTTATTTGGAAATGGTGGCCATGTTTATGCCCAAAGTAACTATTTCGAGCACTTAAAGGCAATTTTCCTAAAAACTGTGTCATAGCTTTTTTTTTTTTTTAATTTGTCAAGGGAGTAATATGGGTCATTGATATTGTTCCCGTCTAAAAATCAAATTCACAGATTCGTTTGTTTGGAAATAGTGGCTATATTTATGCCAAAAATAGCCATTTTGAATATTTAAAGGCAAATTTCACAAAAACTGTCTGATAACTTTTTCAAAAAAGTTTATCAAGGGCGTAATATGGGTCATTGACATTGATTCCGTCTAAAAATCATTTTCATAGATTCGTTCATTTGGAAATGGTGGTCATTTTTATGCTGAAAATACAACCCCAATTCCAATGAAGTTGGGACATTGTGTAAAATGTAAATAAAAACAGAATACAATGATTTGCAAATCCTCTTCAACCTATATTCAAGTGAATACACCACAAAGACAAGATAGTTAATGTTCAAATTGATAGACTTTGGTGTTTTTGTGCAAATATTTGCTCATTTTGAAATGGATGCCTGCAACACATTTCAAAAAAGTTGGGACAGGGCAACAAAAGACTGGGAAAGTTGATGAATGCTCAAAAAACAACTGTTTGGGACATTTCAGAGGTGAACTGGTTAACTGGAAACAGGTGAGTGTCATGATTGGGTAACTGAGACTCACATGTAACTTAATTACATGTGAGTTAAGTAAGTTACTTTTTCAAGGAGTAATCTTATTACTTTTTCCAAAGTAACTGTGGCAACACTGCTCTACAGTATCCAGAATGACACATGACACTTGCACCATGGGTACCCGATTGGTAAGTAGATAAGCTGAGTAGACACAATGGTTGTTAAATGCATTTATTTAATTTCATATTAATGAGAACAAATTCATTTGTCTTTTGAAAAGAGTAACGTACCAATACATGAAATGACACTTGATTCTTACACTATAGGTACCCAATTTGAGAAACAAATGAGCTGCTCAGACTTTAGTGTTGTTTACAGCATATATTTGCATATTAATGTGAATAAAGTGATTTTTCTTCTGAACACAACAACTCATTCCCGCTACATAAATTGACACTTGATACTTACAGGCTGGATGAGCTAATTAGAATTTACAGTCGCCTGGTTCATGCATTTGCATACCGACGACAGTTAAGCAACTTTCTTGAACAGCTGGACAGCTGGGGGGGCTTGGGGGGTGGCTTAAGCCCCCCCAATAATGAGCCAAGCTCCCCCTCAGCCCCCCAATAATTCTGCCAATAATTCTGAATAGCGACTGACATATTTGTGGATCTCAACTGCAGTTTTACACTGAGAATGTCTCAATATTGCGTAGCTGAGCAAAGTGATGAATGTGTGTGTTCGGTGATCCACCAATGCTGAATCACCCTTCACAAACAGAATTTTTAGTTTTGCAAATAAAAATTTATTTGTAAAAACCCACACACAAGTTACAAATCAGAAATTTGTGTTTGTGGATTACAAAGCACATGATTCTAAGTGATGTGTGTGTGCATTGATACCACATTTTAGAGGAGCACGGGTGACTAAAACATATACCTTGGTATTTATAAAGCAATTTACTATATATTGTGTTATGTATGGACGCGGGTTGAGGAGCGAACCAGCGTCTGACAGGGACCCAGCGCTAAATAAACAGAGAGCGGTTCCAGAAAACAGATTTATTTTACAAGTGCTATATATAAACAAAAGGTGAATTAACGGCGTGGCTGGGTGGAGGATGACGCGCTCTTCCTAGCGCCCAAGGGATTGGAGCCCGGCAGTTCTGGACCCAGAAATTCCCGCCGGCACCCCCCCAGGTGGTTAATGAATCGGACAGCGCCTGTTAAGGACGAGAGGTGAGGTAAGTCACTGTTCACACAAATACTGTTTAGGATTCACACCATCAGCAAACACATTCAGGTTCTACTTCAGACTCAAATTAAAGAGACAGCTCTCACAGCCTGTGGAGGACCATCAATCCGCACGCCACGGCTGTGAAGAGCGAATTTACACAATTATCAGAGTAGCTCAAATATTGCTGCGTGCAAGACGCCAAATTACTACTGTTAATTACTCAAAGTCATTTAAGCTTTAGTTACCTCTGAGGTGTGCTGATGGAGCGTGTCCCTCACCCTTCTCCTTAACAGGCACGGTGCGTCAAACCTGGAGCGATCCTCGGCGTCACAGTGTTGGACAAACGGTCATCACACAGAAGTAACAAGGTTGAGTCCCCAGCACCTTACACAGAGCAGTCATGGCTTAAATGTAGTACATCATTAGGATATCTACTTCAGCTGGAAGTCCTTTGGAACTGCACGTGAACTGCTGATCAGGTGCATGGGGTTGGCATGATGACAGTGGAGGGTGAGAGATGCTTCATCCATCATCACAGCCTCAGACACGCCCCCCACAAACCACCCGAAGTATACACAAAACACACAAACAATATCTTGGCCAGCCAAACCCCCCCCCCAACACACAACATATTGTGCATTTCAACGACATTTTGTGGAGGCCCTCCAACTTTTACCCCAGCCCCCCCCCCACAAAAATTTCCTGGTGCCGACACTGGCAAAATACTAGACATTTGTCAGATTCTGTGAGAAAAGTTTGGCGGGACATGAGACCTCTTGTTTCCATTCAGTCTCCTACATTTTCCCTTCAGTCATTTCGCATTGCACACACACACACACACACACACACACACACACACACACACACACACACACACACACACACACACACACACACACACACACACTTTGAAACCTGAAAATAAGGACAGTTCAGCAGTGTGGGGATGGGGGGGGGGGGGGGGGGTAAGGGGAACCCGGCTTTGTGATTGGCTGCCGGCCGGTGGCTGAAGCAGCCTGCAGAAAGAGGTAACCAGGCAACCTCATGGAGAGAGAGAGAGGGAGGAAGAGAGGGAGAGAGAGGGGGGAGAAAACGCGCTGAAAGAATTCTGCCATAGTTTGGTGAGCATTGTGGGAAAGATGTAACGAAGCTCGCACGCACTCCCCGCGGGATGGAAAACAGGATTACTCCCTCTGCTGAGATGTGTGACCGCACCGGGCGGAGCTCCGCGGGACGGACTGGATTTTAATTCACCTTCACAACATGGGAACTAACTGCGCTGGTTTGCGCTGTAGTGCAAAGGTGAGTGCGCCAGTGCAGCGCAAGTGACTGATCGGCTCCCGCACAGAGCGCACTTTTTATTATTATTATTATTTTTAATAGTTGTGTGCGCAGCTTCAGGGGAGTCTGTGGATTGAGCGTGTTCGTGTCACTGTGGTGAATTTATGGGTCCGTGCTGCTGCATCGGGCTGTGCGTGGACGCGAGTGGGGGGGGGGGTAAGTGTCCCACGCGCAGTGGTCAGGCAGGGGCTGTGCGTGTGCGGTGGCGGGAGAAAGCGCTGCCGCATGTCCACTTTACTTATTCCTACCTATATGACGTCATAAAAGATTTACATAGACGTGTTTTAAGCCTTCAACAACATGCTTATCGTTATTATTATTTTTCTTCACTTCAGTGTTAAATTTGACAATATTTGCAGTATTCCTGATATTTGTGATAAAACAGCCAACTTGGATGTAAGTTATCTTTCCAGCGGTGTTTAAAATAAAGACTCTGCCCGTGTGTCAGGTGTGTGAGGTTACACACACACACACACACACACACACATATAAAAGTGTGCTGCTGGGTGTCAGTCAGCAGCTTTGTGTTGATTTGAATGAGGTTCCTGGTCAGTTTGGCTCTGTGGGGGGGTCCAGGCTCCACTGCAGCTGAAAGCCGCATTAATCAGCCTCTGCAGCTCCTTCACATCATACAGGGTAAAACTCAAAAGCTGTTTATTCCGCTTCGTGTTTAATATGTATCTCATTTTAAATTATTTGAGGGTTTTTTTTAAAAAAGGATATCTGCAGTTATTTTTTAAATGACTGTTGAATTTATTGCAACAAAATATGTGTATCTATAATAAGACCTATGTCATCATCCTTGTGAAAAAAGTACCCCCTTGAACTTGTACCACCTTTTACATCCAGCAACTACAACCAACTGCAGTCACATCACCGCCATGGAATTTTGTCTCACTTTTGTCTGCAGTAGGGAATTCCAAACATTTTGTGTCTTTTGGGTCATTCTGATGTGGAGTTGCACTTACGCTTTGGGTCATTGTGTCCCTGCGTATCTCAGTTGTACTTGAGATCGATGACTGGATGTTTGCTTTCAGGATTTTCCTGTCAAGAAGAGAATTCCTGCAGGTCTCATTATGACAAGTCGACGAGACCCTGAAGCAGGAAACTGCTACAGTGATGATTGTAGATTTTATGTTCTGTTGCTTTATGCCAGATTGGGACCCCTGTCTTCTTAACCCCCCTGACATCTTAACATTCTTCATGCCCCCCTTGTCCTCAGTGTGAAAAATGACCCACCCTCACCAATGCCCGAAAATAAATCAACTTCATTTAATTTTAAAAAGCCAAATCTATTTTGCATGAAGAAGCAACCTGTCATTCAGCATTGTTTTCTTTACTAAAGTAGGTATTTATTATTAATATTATTATTATTTCTTAAGGTACTGCATAGAGCATTGCCCCAAAAGGTTTGAGGGTCAGCAAGATGTGTTTTTGCAAAGCTCAAATGAAAAGTAACATTTTTCTAGGTTAGCATTGGTTTTCCGTTCGCCCATGTCCCCTTACATATCATATTTTCCCCCTGTGTAAATGCACTGCATTTATATAGCGCTTTTCCATCTGCATCAGGCGCTCAAAGTGCTTTACAATAATCCCTCACATTCACCCCGATGTCAGGGTGCTGCCATACAAGGCGCTCACTACACTCCGGGAGCAACTAGGGGATTAAGGACCTTGCCCAAGGGCCCTTGGTGATTTTCCAGTCAGGCTGGGATTTGAACCAAGGATCCTCTGGTGTGAAGCCCCACGCCCAACCACTAGACCATCATCTGTGTCTTTCTGATATGAATGGTGACTTTATTGAAGTGAGGGGAACCTGTAGGGCCATGGATTTTTTTTTTTAACTTTCTGGACGAATTTTAGAAGGCCTGCCATTTCTGGGAAGCTTCACTGTTTACGGATCAATTTGGAGATAATGTTTCTCCCTTTGGTTCTGTGGAGTCCTGCAGCATTGTACCTTATTTCTTGACTATAAATCGCAGTGGAGTAGAAGTTTTGAAACATATATTTCATAAGAATTCAAGAAGTAAACATTTTGTAACAAACCAGAAAAACTATTCAGTCGCATACTAGCCTAAAGAACATAGGCTACCTATCTTTGCTGTTGTTTTTCTTGTTTCACTGGACTGACCATGTAAAGAACCATGGTTTTTGTGGACCTCTTTGGCATATTTGTTGCTGGAGTTCACAAATGAGTAAAAAAATAAATAGAAACTACGACTTATAGCAGAAAATATGGAGTTATAATCTACAGTTCTGTTGATGAGTGATAACACAAAAACTTTATTTTCACTCATGGTTAATGGTTGTGTGAAGCCATTTATTGTCAAACAACTGGGTTTACTCTTTTTAAATCATAATGACAGTAGAAACTAACCAAATGAGCCTGATCAAAAGTTTACATACCCTGGTGATTTTGGCCTGATAACATACACACAAGTTGACACAAACAGGTTTGAATGGCTACTAAAGGTAACCATCCATCCTGTGATCTGTTTGCTTGTAGTCAGTGTGTGTTTATAAAAGGTCAGTGAGTTTCTCGGCTTCTGACAGACCCTTGCATCTTTCATCCAGTGCTGCACTGACATTTCTGGTTTCTGAGTCATAAGGGAAAGCAACAGACTTGTCAAAGGGTCTGCAGGAAAAAGGTAATTGAACTGTATAAAACAAAAAAGTGATATAAAAAGATATTCAATGACCTGAGAATGCCAATTAACAGTATTCAAACTCGAATTAAAAAGTGAAAAGTAAGGGATGCTGTTGAAACGAAATCATAGTCAGGTATAACAACCAGCATTTCGGCAACAACTGAAAATTGTTCGGGATTTAAAGAGAAACCCACAAATAACTTCAGCTGAAATACAGGACTCTCTGAAATAAAGTGGTGTGGCTGTTTCAAGATGCACAATAAGGAGGCACTTGGAGAAAAATGGGCTGCATGGTCAAGTCGTCAGAAGAAAGCCATTACTGCGCAAATTGTCCAAATTGTACAAAGTGTCCCGCTTACAATACGCTAAACAGCACAGAGAACTAAGTCATTTGAAGTGAACAGTGATGCCGGTAACGCGTTACTTAGTAACGCGTTACTCTAATCTGACCACTTTTTTTAGTAACAAGTAATCTAACGCGTTAATCTTTCCAAATCAGTAATCAGATTAAAGTTACTTCTCCATGTCACTGTGCGTTACTATTATTTTTCATTGTGGGTCAACAGCAGCATTAAACTTGGTCTGTGGGCAGGAGGTCGGGGTTCAACTGAACTGCACACTTTCAGCGAGCTGTGAGCTTTTCATCCACGGTTTTTTGCAGCTGCTCGTCTCGTCCTCACCTCTTAAAGCGCGGTGATCAGCACACCTGCACTGAGCTTTACAAAGACATTTTTATACTTTTTCCCCTCCTTTATTTAGAATTCTGAGCTGATCTGCTCTGTATCGTCTCGTTAAAAACAGCTGATCCTCCGCGACGCGTCAACAACTAACACTATTTTCCACTCAAATGCACCTAAACTCTTTCTGAGGACCACATGATGTGAAAATGCAATAAAACGTTCTTACCTATAAATCTGGTCCTGTTTTCTGCATAAATAAATGTTATCCATTGTTTGTGCTCAAACGCCAAAGCAGGGGTGAATCCAGATGGAATGGGGGCGTGGGGCAGGGATGTGCCCCACGCCCCCACAACACCCCTAGATTAAAGGTCCAGTTTT
Organism: Thalassophryne amazonica; assembly: GCF_902500255.1. Lineage (NCBI taxonomy): Eukaryota > Metazoa > Chordata > Actinopteri > Batrachoidiformes > Batrachoididae > Thalassophryne > Thalassophryne amazonica. Next base: position 87,320,361 of record NC_047112.1, read on the forward strand.
GAAGCCGTTTTTTACTACAACTACTAATATTGCTTAAAATAATAATAATTTTGACAAGTAAAATGTTTAGAGAGAATTTAAATGTTAGAAAAATGTTAGAATTTAATAGTTACATTTATAAACAATGTAGGTTTGAAATTGCAAGTTTTACTGTTACAGTGCTGTCAACAGTTAAATATGAGGTCAAGAAAGACGTCTTTATTTTACTTTTTATAAAACAAGTATTTATTTTCATTGAAGTCAAGAAAGGGTGACTATAAAGTGAGTTTTGGCAACTAACTTTGTTACTTTTACAATTGAGTAATCAGTAAAGTAACTAAGTTACTTTTTCAAGGAGTAATCAGTAATTGGATTACTTTTGCAAAGTAACTGTGGCAACACTGGAAGTGAATAGACCAAAATTGAACTTTTTGGCCACAACCATAAATGTTACATTTGGAGAGGAGTCAAAAAGGCCTCTGATGAAAGGTACACCTTCTACCCCAAAGGGCTGCTGTTCTATGACCCAGTCATCATTGGAGGCAGTGAGATATAACAGAGTCTTTCAAACACCTTGGTGTCTATGTGGACTGTCTTCTCATGTCGAATGTGCATGTGGATTTCTTGTGCCGCAAATTGTCCCAGAGGCTTCATTTTTTTTAAGAAGACTCAGACTGTTTGGTGTGAGCTCAACAATAATGGCTTCTTTTTACAATGCTGTGCTGAAGAGCCTAATAAGATATGGCATGGTAGCCTGGTTTGGCTCTCTTACTGTTCAGAGCACATCCAAAATTGAGAAACTAGTTCGATACACCATGAAAATTATTGGAAAGAGAGAAGTATCCCTCTTTAAAAACTATTTTCGAAACCTCGGTCCTGGCACAAGCTAAAAACATACTTAAGGAGCCTTCCCACAGGCTGTTCAGCGAATATGAGCTCTTGCCATCAGGGAAACAGTATCGGGCTGTCAGGTATAAGAGTAACAGATTTGAAAATTCTTTTGTTCCTTTGTCTATTACTCTTTTGAGTAAATCTGGATAGTATCTGCAGATGCATCACTGGATGTTGAGGGGTCTCACTGAAGACTGTAATTTTAACTGACTGTTTCCTGTGTTCCCGTATTTGTATATTGTTGTTGCTGTATGTTTTTACTATTTTAACCACAGCATTGCAAGCCCAAGACAAATTTCCTTTGGGATAATAAAGTTAACCTTGACCTTGACTTGACACCCTTCCTACTGTGAAACACAGAGGTGGATCACTGATGTTTTGGGGGTGTGTGAGCTACAAGGCCACAGGAAACTTGGTCAAAATTGATGGCAGGATGAATTCAGCATGTTATCAGAAAATACTTGAGGAACATTTACACTCATCAGCGCGGAAGCTGTGCATGAGACATACTTGGATGTTCCAACATGACAACGATCCAAAACACAAGGCCAAGTCATCCTGTCATTGGCTACAGCAGAATAAAGAGAAGGTTCTGGAGTGGCCATCTCAGTCTTCTGACCGCTGTATCATTGAGCCACTCTGGGGAGATCTCAAATGTGCACTTCATGCAATTCAGCCCAGGAATTTACAGGAACTGGAGGTTTCTCACCAAGAATGGGCAGCTTTACCATCAGAGAACATAAAGAGCCTTGTTCACAACTAAAACAAAAGACTCCAAGCTGTCATTGATGTTCAAGGGGGCAATGTACGGTATTAAGAACTGGGGTATGTAAACTTGTGATCAGGGCCATTTGGGTAGTTCCTGTTGTCATTATGATTCAAAAAGAGTAATCACAGTTGTTTGACAATAAATGGCTTCACACAACCACTTACCATGAGTGAATTTTTTTTGTTGTTGTTGTTATCATTCCTATTCTCTGAAAAATGGCCAAAAAATCATAAATTCTGCCAGGGTATGTAAACTTTTGAACACAACTGTACCTATACCTATACTGTACCTATTTTCAATCTGGTGCAAAGCAGCACACAGTGCAGTACAAGTGTTATCACTGCTTTCCAACTTATGCCGCATTCACACCAGACAGGTTGCCATGTAATCCCTATGGAAGGACGCGTTGTGGCGCCACAAAAGTTCAAGCCACGCAATGCGACGCGATGGATGCAAATAAAGTGATGCGAATGAAGCAATTTTGAGTGATTGGCGCGTTTGTGGCGCGATATTGCGTTGCCTTCCCCCCCAATTTGAAAAATCTGAACTTTTTCGTCTTGTCACACCGCGATGACCAATCAGGGACTGGATATGTAGTGACATGGAGATGTCTGGAGTTTATACTTGATGTGGATATGTCATGTCTCTGGCAGCCAGCCTGTGAGCAGGACTTATATCCCTTTTGTGCTTTATTTCACAATTATGACAGGGTTTGAGGGGAGAGCAAGCAGCAGCACCGCAGCAGCAGCAGCAGCCAGTTTTTTTTTCACGTGCCCGCGCGAACAAATCGTCCGTGAAGATTATTTTATTTAATAACTACACTGATGTAAAATAAAAGGAATGGTGACTGGTTTATAACACAGTCATGACAGAGTTTGAGGGGAGAGAGAGCGAGGAACAGCAGCGGCAGCCAGGTTTTTTTTTTCTTTGTTTACATGTGTGCACGCGAACGAATCATCCGTGAAGATAATTTTATTAACTACACAGTTGTATAATAAAATAAATGGGGACTGGTTTATAACACAATGATGACAGAGTTTGGGGAGAGAGAGTGAGGAACAGCAGCGGCGGCCAGTTTTTTTTTTTAACTGTTCACATGTGTGCTGGCTGACAGGAGGTCCTCAAACTGGGTCCTGGAGAGGCAGAAGTACCGCTGAAAGTGGCCATCATCCAGACGTAGCTCCTGCAGCAAATGATGAATTTGTGGTGTCACGTGGTGTCCGGTGTGAATGTGGCTCAAGCAGAGCGACACACCAGGCAATGGCGGCGTGTCCATCGCCAGGCAAGGGATGCAAATTTGTGGCGTCGTGTGGTGTGCGGTGTGAACGCAGCATTACGCATTTATTTTCATGCCTTTAACTCACATTACTTAAAAAAAAATGCTCACTTGTACTCATTTGTGTGTTAAAATGAGGCGTGGCCAGATGGGTTAGGGCTAGGGTTAGGGTTAGGGTAACTCTGAAATTTTTCTGCTATATTTAAAGTCTAATATTCAGATACAGCTTACACAGGTAGTTTCATGACGCGTGCACAATCTGTATGTACAATAAAATAGGATTGACAACAACAACTCAATGACAGAAATGTAAACGCACCTTGACACTTGCACAAATTTGATCACCGCACTGGCAATCTTGCGTGCCAAGGAGTAAACTCATCAAAAACTGTTGTAAACTCTGTGTGTGTGTGTGTGTGTGTGTGTGTGTGTGTGTGTGTGTGTGTGTGTGTGTGTGTGTGTGTGTGTGTGTGTGTGTGTGTGTGTGTGTGTGTGTGAAAAAGATTTGAAATGTTCAAAATTTCTGGCACACATTAGTTTCTGTTGTGTGGGCCGCTGAAGAGGAGGTACTCCTGGCCCACCACCACCAGAGGGCGCCCTGCTTGGAGTGCGGGCTCCAAGCACGAGAGGGCGCCAGACCCAGAAGAAGTGACAGCTGTCACTCATCCTCTGCACCAGGTGTGACTCGTTCATCATCACCACCATAAAAGCCGGACTGCAACTCCACCTCCCCGCCGAGAAATCGACTACCATTACCAAGGTAATTTCTCTGTGAACTTAAGACTGTGTATCTGTCTAAACTCTTCTTTGCAGCCGTTTTCCTGTCGGTGAGACTCGTCTGTGGAGGTGGCGTTTGAGGTGTTCAGCGACGGCTTCGCAACACCTCCCACCCAGATAAGTGCTCAAACAGGAGCTGCACGAGTGTGTGCTTGGAGGTGGAGGCGCTTCCTCCCTCGCTAATTGTGGATTTACTGAGTGTGCGGACTCACACTCACTCATCATATTTCTGCTTTCTGCCAGCAGTACCAGGGTCGACAGCCGAAGACAGAGGCCACCTGGGGACTCGGGACTTGGCGGCTCCGGTGTTCTTCAGACCGTTGGTGGTGGAAGCCGTGTGGGACGCAGCTTCTCTCTTGTCGGGGGTCTTCTATCTTCGAGCCTGCCCACACGTCACCTGGTGTTAAATTGACTGTGCAGATTACAGTACGTTTCGTTGTGTATTATCACAACATTAAATTGTTACCTTTTTGGCTTATTCATTGTCCGTTCATTTGCGCCCCCTGTTGTGGGTCCGTGCTACGACACCTTCCCAACAGTTTCGTCCCACTCGCGTGAACTAGTCATGACCATTGAGCAACCTATTTGAAAACACTGTTACTACTACAGGTTAATGCATGTCATTGTGCATCTAAACCTGAAAATAGATTATGAAGAAATGCTGCATCTATATATATATATATATATATATATATATATATATATATATATATATATATATATATATAAGATTCCAAATGCGTTCTCCACCACACAATGTGTACAAGACAACCTGTAGCTGTAGATTTCTCTGTGATTCTGGGAGCAATGAGAGAATGGTTTCATCAGCCAAGTTCTGAGAGCAAATGCGTCACCTGTGTTTATAATAGTACAACAATCAAGCATAGATATTTTAGAACGTTTGACATTTATTGCACTTCAGCAGGCCATAATCCATCAAATAAATCTAAAATTAAATTATGCTCGTTCACACGTACATTCTTGCCTTTTGGCTCAGTGAGAGGAAGGTAATGTCTGTAGTTCCAGTTGAAAAAATGCGAATGATAAGTGTTCCTCCGCATGTCTGTCTCAATGTGCCAAAAAAGTGCAGATGTCCATGTCTTCCGCAATTCCTGTGGAAGTCAGACGACGTCCCAGATCAACACAGCGTCCAGTGTAGAAATGAACAGCACATTTCACTGTTACAGGAGTTTTTGTCATGGAAAGAGGAGCGTACGAATTCTGTGCTTCGCGGTGGAGCCGCATGGCGCAAAGCAATGCCGTAATGAAGCCTCACAGGACATGTTCTGGCATGTCCAGGTCATCCACAATTTCTCGGATAGTCACACGACTGAAAAGCCACCGAAAGCTGTCTGAAAGCCATCTGAAAGCCGTCCTGTGAGACCAACATGGAGGTGGTTTTGTGCCGCGCCATGAGTGGTTCCATGGCGCATCCCTCCGCTTCTCTTTCCATGAAAAAAACTCCTGTAACAGTGGAATGTGCCGAAAAAGTGCTGATGTCCATGCCTTCTGCCTTTTTTGTGGAGGTCAGACGACGTCCCAGATCAACAAAGCTTCACGTTGGAAATAATTTGGTTGTTTGAGCGGGGTTTCAGCCTGTCGATCGGCGCTCGGAGTGCGCCACGCTTTCAGACGCTGTGGGCGGTCTTTAAACCGGCTGGAGCACTCCTTAATCTGTGTAATCCCCATAAAATTGTCCCTGAAAGCCATCTGTATTTTCCGAATGGTGTCCACCTGGAGGTCTCTCACAGTTTCTGAAAAGATTTGATGCAGCAAAGCTCCAAATCATTCAGACATTTATTCGCAATAAAAAATCTGACGAGAGGGTGTTGTGAAAGTGTAGGAACACGGACCCACAACAGGGGGCGTAAATGAACGGGCAATGGATAAGCCAAACAGTAACAATTTAATGTTGTAAATTGTGCACAACGGAATACAGACAATAACAAGTTTGGAACTACAGTCAATTACACGTTGAGCGACGTGTGGGCAGGCTTGAGGATAGGAGACACCGTCCAGAACCGAGCCGGATCCCACACGGCCCTCACCGCCAACGGATCTGAAGAACACCGGAGCCGCCAAGTCCTGGGTCCCCAGGTGGCCACCTTCTCCAGCTGTCAGACCTGGCACTGCTGGCAGAGAACAAAAACAGCACAGATGAGTGTGAGTACGCACACTCAGTAATCCCACTGTCTGTGTTCCTTTGGGAGGGAGCAGCTCCACCTCCAATCACACACTCGTGCAGCTCCTGTCTAACCACTTATCTGGTTGGGGTGTGACGCGAAGCCGCCGCTGATCACACCAAACGCCAATCCCACAGATAAGGCAACACTTACAGGAAAACGGCTGCAAAGAAGTTCAGACTATTATTCAGTTTTAAGTCAGCAGAGAAATTACCTCTAATGTAGCTGATTTCTTGGCGGGGAGGTGGAGTGGCAGTCCGGCCTTTATGGTGATGGTGATGTGGATGAGTGACAGCTGGTGCTGATGATGAGTGACAGCTGTCACTCCCGGTTGCTATGACGCCCTCTCGTGCTTGAAGCCCACACTTCAAGCAGGGTGCCATCTGGTGGTGGTGGGCCAGCAATACCTCCTCTTCAGTGGCCCACATAACAGAGGGGTGGACCACTGCTCACACAAAGCCTGCTCACAGGCGAATGACGCAACCGACAGGCGTGAAAAAAAAAGAAGCTTGGCTGATGCAATCACACGTGATTCAAATCCATATGGTTTTTGCAAAAAATAAAAGGTCGGATACTTTTCTAACGGACCTCGTAGAGCAGATTCAACTCACGTGAAAAGCCAAAGATCGTTTTCAGGAGTGATATGTTACTAGTTGGCCCGTTTGAATAGCCCCCTGGGTACTCCAATGAGTACATACTATTGGGCGCCAAATGCACCCTGCGCCATTCTGCACAGCGATCACTGAAAGCAGACGGAGAGCCTCTGATGACAATCTCACGTGCTCAAACAAAGAGTGTGTAACTATCAGGCTTGCTCCACTAGTTTGCATGTGAATGTTACTGGATAACTCTGTTGCTTTTACCATGAAGACAAAAAACGCATAGACCATTTTGTATATATTGTTCAAAATGTGTATTTGTGTTTATTGTTTGAACCTTTTTGTTGTACAGTCTTTCACACAAGACCTCAAATTACCTTTATAAAGTGTCAAAACAGTTGTTTATTATAGTTTGCTGTGTGTTTTGGATAAATGTGTGTGGAAAATTATTTTTCGCTTTACTTTTTCCTTCCTTATTTTTGATTGTAAACCTTTATTACACTTATAAAACAACACAAGCACAACAAAAGCATATGTATTATGAAAGCACAGGTTGTCCTGAAAAAAGAGACATAAAACTTGATTGTGGGATGCAGGGAGAGCTGTTAACAGAAATAATAAAATATTTATGCCAGGAGAGTGAACTATCCAAAAAATGACCTCGGACCCCAGAGGGTTAACCACTAACTTTCAGTATTGTCTCCGGTACATTCTCAGCTACTAACAAGTCGATTTTGAGTTTAAACACCGCCAGCACTTCTGATAGAATCAAAGGCAATCACAAACCCAAACACAGCCAATGAGTCAGCGATTCTGTCTTTGTGTGCCCTGCCCACTGCTGTAGGGAAGCGTCATTTACCTTGACAGCATATAGTGGTCCAACCGTGTCGCAGGCATCTTGAAAAGGAAAGCAGGTTTGACTTATGGTTTAAATTTATAATTCAAATTAATCCAGGTAGAATAACTAAATTAATGTCAACTCTTAAAATGTGTCTGTTGTCAGTTTGGCTGTTCCCGTCTCGGGATGGGGTTGCCACAGCGGATACAGCCATATCCGCATTAGTGGCAGAAGTTTTACGCTGGATGCCATTCCTGATGCAACTCCAGTTTCACCCAGCGAAACATACACATAGCCCCTGGTGTTCCATAGAGGTCTCCCATCCAAGTACTAACCAGATGCTGCCCTGCTTAGCTTCTGAGATCTGATGGGATCAGGCTGACACAGAGGAGACCAGCTGTGTCAATTCTTAAAATGTACAAAGTGAAAACCTAACACATATCTGTTAATTTTAAAATAATGCACTAATTCTGAAGATTTAAACACACACAGATGCCCAAAGGGATTATGGGTAAGTTGTGATTCGACAACCGTGTGATATAACTGGGCCCTAGTGGATGGCAGGGTTCAATGCATTTTGACCCCAGTTATATCACACGATTGTCGACCTGAATCAGAACCTAACAAACAGACTTTTCAGTTTTGCAAATGCCTTTTTTTTTATTTTTTTTTAGAAATGAAAAAAATGACATATTTTACAAAACCCATTTATTTGTAAACACCAACACACACATTACATTAACTTTTGTTGGTTTTTACATAGGATGCATTAGTCAACCAATCAGTGTGAGAGGAGGCTTAGTTTACCCATAATCCCTTTGGGCATCTGTGTGTGTTAATGTTCAAATCTTCAGAATTAGTGCGTTATTTTAAAATTAACACGTGTGGTATATTTTCACTTTGTACATTTTAAGAGTTGACAATGTAGTTATTCTATCTGGATTAATTTGATTTATAAATCAAAACCATAATTCAAACCCGCTTTCCTTTTCAAGACGTCTGCCTCATGGCTGGACCAGTGTATGCTGTCAAGGGTAATGACTTTTGTTTTTTGTTTTTTTCTGTAGTAGCCTGGCAGCCATGCCCCTTCTGCTGGGGTAGAGTTGAGTTCAGCTCCTTTCAGCTGCTTCCCTGCTGCAAAATACATAGCAGACAGGAGCTAACAGGGTTTATAAGTATTTTTCACCGTTACTAGGTGTGTAAAAAAAGTTAGGCGTCTAAAAGTTTTTGGGACTAAATTTATCAGAAGCTAATTGGTCCGCTAATGGTTTTTGAAGTTAGCTGAAAAGCTAATCTGCTAACAAAAAGTTAGCTTTGATAATTAGCATTTAGTGGATTAGTGGAACTGTGCCCACCACTGAGCCTTAAACTAAATAAATATGAAATTGGTCACTGGATCCTTGATCTGTAGACATAAATAAACTCTACATGATGGATCCTTGATCTGTGGACATAAATAGAAATATACAAATCTGTAGTTTTTGTCAAAAGTGTTTCCTTTCAGACATAAATGGCACAAATATAACTTCATACATAGCCTCTGAGCTGAGCTCAGCTGGTCAGGATGTAATTCATAAAGAATGCAGGATGTCTTATTTTGGGAGGAAAAAATGTTTTGGTCGATTGTACTGTAGTTTATTGTATTACAACGTTTCGAAAGAGGTGTCATTTGATTTAAAACACGATTTGCTTTGAAGTTATTAATTCCGACCAGACTCTAACTTGACTCGGCAGAGAGGGGCACAGCATTTGGAGCTGTGCGAATGGAATGGAGGATGTAGAGAAATGATAATTTTCCCGACAAACACCCTCAAAAACAACGACTGCTGTGAAGGACCGATAAGGGAATCGTTAAGCAAAAAGGCTATTGATGTTGGTGGATTGAATAATTTCTTAACGATTCTCGAAAAGAACCAGTGCTTGATACTCATCCCTAGCTGAGTCTGGGCAAAAGGCTAATTAACATGAGTTTTTAACATTGTGCTGCTGTCATCTGGCTGGTAAGATCAAACAATAATAATAATGAATCTGATTCACACCCTGCCAAATTACTTCTAAAAGCAGATACTGCTTAGAAGATAGTTTGTTTGGGAAACCATAAAGTGCTACGGATGTGCTGAAATTAAATGTTATGTTATATTAATTTAATGTTATTTTTGTTATTTCATCAGCATTGTTTTTTTGTTGGTGTTCAAAAATATTTCTGGCCTGGCAGGGGTTGCCAGACCAGAATACTATGGTGTGGCAACCCAATATACAGGCCTAGAATACTATAGCAGAAACAGTATACTGCATTGTGAACATAAGTTAATCTTCTGAGGTTTTTGATGGATGTCCCAGTGCATCCAATTGATGTTTCTGTTAATAAAAAATAATAATGATGGAATGACACAGAGACTTCATTCAACCACTTCCTGAAACTGCAGCGTGTCACCTCTTGTTTTAATCCCTGTTCTAGATTATATTTGCCTAACAGCCAATCCTAGAGCCTCGGAGACAGTCATATGAATCTCTCTCTCTCTTTCTCTCTCTCTCTCCCTGTCTCCCTTTCTCTCCTTTGTTGGCATTTCTGCAAGAAAACATTTAGCTGAAAATGAGTAATTTTATTATTCAATTGTTTACAATGATATACAATTTCCTTCCAATAGTAACACTACTTTTGTGAGCCAAAAACTCTGGTGAAACCATGTCTAGACCAAAAGAGTTCATTTCAATGACTAAAGGTGTACTTTCAATAAAGATTAAAAGGATTTTCAGATTTAGAGGTAAAATTTTCTACATACAGTATTCTTAACAAATATGTGACAGATATTCTGAAAGCTCAGATTGATATGAACATTCTGACATACAACTTATGGGTATTGTACTTGGGGAAAAGTACCTTAAAATGGAAATAATGAAAGTATGGTAAAATCTAGAAAATATCCCCTGCGGGTTAAAAAGCTCCAGCTATAGTTATCAGATATAAGTAAGGCAGAGGGGCTTTGTGATGAAAATACTATTTAAAAAATAATGTTGGACAACAATTAAAAAAAAAAAAAAGGAATACATTTAAATTTTTACACTTGGAATGCAAAAAGTTACATTTTCACATTGCTGTCCAACCTCAAGATTCAAGTACTTTTGCCATGACCAAACAGGCTTCGTAATTCAGCCTGTAAGAACCCAGCAGGCAGCTTCAGGTCACCATAGAAACCTAGAGTATTGTGTGGAAACTGTCAAAGAAAGCACTTTTTTTCCTTTCATTTCTAATCTCTACAGTCTACAGCCTCAGTGTTCTTTTGTCTTTTTTCCTTTTTTTTGCCCATTTTCTCTTCCTTTCCCAAGCCCGCTCCTCAATTTACACTCAGAGTGGAGTTTGTGTCGTGACAGTGCACTTTGAATGGATGTGGCAGTAAATTGTAATCAGAAAAGAAGTGTTGTAGCTTCTGTAGTATTGCCATAATTGGAAGATGGTGCATCCTGTTCCAGTCCCTAAATCTTTTACAGCCTGTGCAAGAGTGTATTTGAATTTATGTGCTGGTTGTAGACAAGGCGTGCCTTTGATATGCAGAAAGCTTTATTTTTGCACTGAGTAATTTCATTCTGCACAGACACGTGACACCATGAAACTATAAAATTGGCAAACACTACCAAATAAAGCACCACATGCAGCTAATCATTTATACCCAGCTTTAAGTGAGATTTTTAATATTCTGGTTTAATTTCATCGTATATATCAAACACCCATGCTTGGTCTAAGGTAATGGAGGTCCTTGAGCACTGCACATTATCTCCTTTTTGTAGCTGAGCTTTAAACACAATAGCTCAGAGAAAAAAAAAAGATTGACTTGACCCTGATTCGAGACTTGGTTCCAAATTTCTTTTAATTTCACTGTAGTGCAAACAATTGTCAGACTGGTTCAGCGATCTTAAACGTGCATTAATATAGCTAACATTCACCATTCACCACGTTGGCACCATGGAAATGTCTGTGTTGCACATCTTGCTTCCAAATTTGCATGCTAAATAGCACTATTGCACGGTAAATGGAACACATTGGCAAATGGTACAAATAATCCATGTCACACGACATACAAACCACCAATCAAATGACAAGGATCTATTCATTATAAAATAAAAAATATCATAAGGAGCAGTTTAACTGCTTGGAGGGTGTCTGTTGTTTTACCTCTGCTCTTGATGTATGCTGAAACTGCCTGGGTGGTGTGTTGTGCATCCAGGTATCTCCAGACTGACACGTGCACAATGTGCTACAACGTAAGATATCTTATTTTCCCTTAACAGAAACACTCAGGCACAAACATAAAAAGCATTGTATTAAAAAAAAGTATGTCAGGGTTGAGACTAGAGCCCGAACGATATGGATTTTTTGAGGCCGATGCCGATAAGGATATTTGGATGGGAAAAATGCCGATAATCGATAAATCGGCTGATTTGCTGATAGCCGATAAATCAGCTGATATTATTATTATTTTTTTTTATTAATAAAATGTTCTTTTTTGGACCCTTAACAAAAAAGGTATGAGCTAAAAGCTGAAGCTTTGTCCTCGTATTGATTAACTTTATAATAGAGAAGAATATTCAAGTTCAAAAAATGCAAAAATGTAATTGGAGCAGTTAGCGGGCTATTCAAATGGGCCAACTAGTAAGATATCACTCCTGAAAACGATCTTTGCCATATCACATGAGGTAAATCTGCCCTATGATTGGATTTTGGAAAACCATGTGATGGAGAACCAATTCTGATTGGACACTAACATTGCGCACGTCATCACACATCTTCTGTTCGGAGTACCAAGATGGCCGACGGTGGATCGAAAGTCCGCAGAGTTAACTTTCACCAAAAAAAGAGTAAGTTACTATCTCATATCATTAAAAAGTTATTTACAATTTAGTAAAGCTTCGTCCCAGCTGTCATATATGACGGCGTCGGCCCCAGAGGTTTAATGGCCAACGGCAGTAATTCCCAGAACCCTTCCGGACGACCAGTGAATCTGAATGTTTCAACCTCTTAGCATTAAACAAAAGTTTTTCATGCTAGAAATAAGGTCTGCACAACGTGGGCTTAATAAAAAGCGTGACTGATGCAATGAAGCACATTTGACACTACATTTACTGAGTTAATGAAACTGAGTTGAACTGAAACGGGAGAAATATGGGGTGAATATAATTGCAAAGTTATTACAAACATCTTTATAAACTTACTTTTATGCTTTTGTCAGCCGATCAGTGCAGTGTGACGGTGAACTACGGGGGCCGGTGATGAACACATTTAAGCAGGGGTGTAAGCAGCTCTCAGTTGAATGGAGTCAGAGCTCCATCTACTGGACAAACGGTGCAAGGACATTTTACATTGCAGACACAAACATTATTTCAGTAACTGTTCTGTTTATGAGAAATTATCGGCGTTCTGTCAGCAAAATTTCGGCCGATAGTGAGTACTTTGAAAAGGGCTTATATCAGCCGATAATATCGGCTGATATAAACTATAATCTGGTCGAATGATGAATTTTTGATAGGGCTTGCTATTAGACGTGTATGTTCTACTTGTTCTACTTAATTACTTTCAACATGTTTTTTAAGATGGTAATCATTGATCTTTTTTGTGTGGAGGTTCCACTTAGTTACAGCAAGAAGAAAAGTTCATGAATTGGCTCACTTTTGGCCAGCTGCGCTTCAGATTGATCCCGATTAGTGTGCACATACTGTGTGCAAATGCAAATGCATCATTCTTACACATATAACTGGTATCAGGAATATCTTTTCTATCCCACTGGGACTATGTGGGTATTTGGACCCTCTTTTTTGTCTTTGTTTACTGCAAGAAAAACTGAATAATTGTCACTTTTAGTAAATCAGTTTTCATCAAAGTGATGCACAATGTGCACAGTACTATTATTCCCACCGATAACAATTACCTCCTGCACAAACACAGGCATGCAGTTGCCCGTTACATGCACAGGCAGAGAGCCACTGTGTGGCTGTGAGATGACAGTCCATGCTGAGGTGCACATTGAGCTGCCAGCTAATCTGCCACTGCAGGATGCAATTTGTAATCTTTTTAAAACACTCACAATCTGTCCACACCGCTGGGATTAGCATCTGCAGACACAACAAACTGCTAGCACTCTCTCTCTCTCTCTCTCTCTCTCTCTCTCTCTCTCTCTCTCTCTCTCTCTCTCTCTCTCTCTCTCTGTGCCCTTAGATCTGACTTCAAAAAGATTTCTGCAAAAAATTTTTGGCACATCCTTTTTTTTTTCTTTTTTTTTTTTTTACAATTTTGTAATCCAGCTCACTGCACTTTGGCTTTCGATTACAGAAAAACAAGCCCAAAATATTTAAAGGATGTTTGCTGCTGGATTTAAAATATGTATAGAACTCTTTTACCAGACTGTAAACATGGTGTTTATGGAATTTTATATATTGATTCAGAATTGGAGAAATATACTGACATATAGACATTTTTTTAGTAAAGTTAGTTTTTAATCATAATTTGTATTGAATCATTAATGTCTTTATTCTGTGTGCATTTTCTGTTTTCTTTCTTTTAATGTTTTTAATTTTATCCTTTATTTAACCAGGTTAGTCCCATTGAGATCGAGATCTCTTTTGCAAGGCAGACCTGGGCAATTATAAAGTTTCTAATTCACCTAACCTGCATGTCTTTAAATGTGGGAGGAAACCACAGGAGAACATACAAACTCCACACAGAAAGGCCACAGGTGGGAATTGAACCCATGGCCTTCTTGCTGTGAGGCAACAGTGCTAACCACTAAGCCACCCATTCTGAGCTGCTCAGAATGGGAACTGGTTGTACAAAACACAAACATTTCCTTCACCACATTTTCTCCTACTTGAGGGAAGAATTTCCTGTTGTTATTATGATTTTATTACAGGTGAGCCCCGTTAACTTGCGTGAGTTGGGGTCCACAAAATGTGGCAGGGGTGGGGTTTGAACCAGGAACCTGGGCCACCACCCTTTGCCCTGTAAAGGTAAATGTAACACATTAATGTAATTTCCTTGGGCCATTCAAACTTGTTTGATATGATTATGAGTTACTTAATTTATTAGGGTAGTTACAACTACTTTTAAAATGGTATAGTTACATGTCAACTTAACTTTGCTGTGTTGGATCAACACAATTTATGCAGATCCACCTTGGATTAGCTGTGGCGACTCCAAGCACAAACAAGCGAGCAGCCAAAGGGACTTGCTGTTTTTTTTTTTTTTTTGTTTTTTTTTACATTTGCCCTTACAAATCTAGTTGGTCTGAACCATGGTAATTAAGTAACAGTAATGCAAATTCATCATGTTGACACAACAAATTTATATTTAGGTCACTCAGCAAAAATTGTTTCTTGCTATGTTAATGCATTTTACTTGGGTGGAAATACTTTCCACAATTTTATTATGTTCACTGAGGTAGTTAGATTTTAAGTTGATGCATGTTATCTTAAAACTACATGATTTGAACGTGTTCACCCATAAAACTTGATTTTATATCGTAGGAGCTACATGTTAGACTTAGGTTCATGTAACATAAAAACCAACACCCATGTTGTTGTTTTTTTGAGTGTACAAATACAGAGATTCTGACTCGTCACTGAGCTTCTTAAGTGCTGAAAACAGAGTATCCGATGATTCCACAAATATCACAGCAATGTAGTGAGCACCAACAGTAATGAAAACTTTTTTTTTTTTTTTTTTTTACTGTTTTTTAAACATTTCTTTTTTGTGTCCAATTTAATCAGTCAAGCCCACAGCACTATCTTAGTACTGTCTGTGGACGTGTTGCTGTGGTATTTTTGTGTGAAGTCTCACATAATGTGTTGTTTATCCGGTGGTGCCACTGATATTGGTGAACCTGGTACATGTTGCTTACAGCAACAACTGTGTACACCTCACTAAAAACCGACCAAGTCTTCGGTTGACCAAGTATTATTTTGAGCACTCTATACTCCAACATCTTGGAGGCATACAGCTTATTTTACAAATTGTGGTGCTGTGTGGAAACCTGAACACATTTACTTTGGGTGTGACATCATTCCCAGTCATAATTTATGGATTCCAAGGTAAATGAAATACAGCAGTAGTCTATGCAAGCACTGAACAGAGTTGGAGCCAGAAGACAGCCTTGATGAATGGTGGAATTCACTGGGAAATAGTCTGCCTCTACACTGTACAGCAGTCACCATGCGTGTGTATAGGCTGAATATGATGTGAAGCAAGTTATTAGGGATCCCATGAATCTGCTGAATGTCCTACAGCTCAGGCAGATAAGGAAAAAAAACAGTATATTCATCCAGTTTCTGAACCAGTGGTCATTGGGCAAGAGGCTGGATAGACCCTGGATAGGATACCAGTCTATCCAGGACCACATATAGACAAACTCATTCACACACTCACTCACACCTACACTCAAAAAACTGATGCTTTGGATGAACTCATTTCAATTATGAGCAGGATTTTCATGTAGTAAATACTGTATATGTAGCTCCAACTCAAATAATGCACATCCATGCAAGATAATTTAATTTAATTTAGTTGGAACTACATACGTATATTTATTAAATGGAAATCCTGGCCATAATTGAATTGACTTCATCTAATGAATCAGCTGCAGTGTGATTCTGTTAGTTGTTGATTTTTTGGTTATGAAACCGGACTGCTCTGGTTGCTCAGCACATAGTATCTGACAATGAATCCCATTGAGAATGACCATTGCAGATGCCTTGTCTGGCACAGAGAGGTTGAGTTCTTGAGGAAGCTATAAGCCTGTTCTCTGGGTTCACAAATTGGGGACTTCTCCAAATCACACCCATTGATTTGCAGGAATGTCACAAGAACATGATTATTCTCTTGAGCTACACCACCGTTATTGAACTAACATCTCCAGTAGGGCTACCCTGAACACTGGAACCAAGATCCAGCAACTCATATCTCTAGATTTATTGTAAAGTAAAATAACTTTGAGCTATTTTCACTGTGCTTGCCAGATATGTGGAGACAGATACACCCTGCATAACCAGTCCCATCAGTGCTTGTGTTTGCTTTGAAATAACTCATGACCGGGTGTGTCACTGCTACAGCAGTCATCAATCACAGAATGAAGCTGGAAGGAACATTTCTCCCTCACCGAGACGTCACTCACCATAGCTGGAGTTCACGCTGAGATAACAGACATTGTGAGCCTCATAATATGTTCTTTGAAAGGGATGATATCTAACACCATTTGAAGGAACTGTTACCCCTTCAGTACACCAATCATGGGAGCATCCAGACCAAAAGTGGGTGTATCCAACCAAGGACACCTGCCCACTTCCAGGTCTCCAAACCTGACAGCACAGCCACTGCAATTTTGAACTTTCCAACCTCACTCAGTACAACAGCAACTGGTCCAGAACTCTGTCTTGACATGAATTCTGATAATCAAGGCAATCTTGAGTATAAGAATACTACTCAAGATTGCCTTGAAGATGGCAGCATAACAAAGTAAGCTTACAGGATGGCAGCAAGATAATCTGTAAAAATTCCATGACAGTTCATGGCAGTTATAAAAAACTTAAAGCTATTGTCATGGCATCTTGTACCATATTGCCTGGATGTCCTTGGTACATGGGCTTTTTGGAGAATCCTTGGGTACCGAAAAAATGACTTTGTGTTATCTAGCCAGTTACTTTGAGTGACTCAGATGAGGAGTATCACTTGCATAATGAGGGGACATCAGCAGACATTTTGGCCATGTGGTATGGTTCTTTGGGAATGATCCAGCCTGCATGCCCGATTGCTGAGGACTAAAACATTCTGGTGGTGAGGTTGATTGATGATACTTGACATAGGCACATGCTTCTACACCTGACTTGAAAAGGTAAACTGAAGTCTGAAGGACAGTCTGGCAAATTCATGAAATACTAGCATTGTATGAATTATAGTATTTGAGTAGGACACAAAAGAGTACATCATGTGTCCAGTGAGACCGTACATGGGAGGTTTAGGCTAAATCTGATCTTGGCAGGTGTTGGTAAGGCCAGATCTTGACACATGCGCTGCTGTTGCATGTGACCAACTCCACCATACTGCCTCCAGTTCCCCTTACCAAAAAATAGTACTGATAAGTATATAAAAAGTAAACTAGAAGTATACTTGAAACATACTTGCATATACTACTTTTTGGTAAGGGTCTGATGAACAAACCCAGGCAGACAACCGGTATTCTCATGATTTGAAAGTAACCATCAATTTGCCACACCTCTTGGACCAAACTGAAAAGTTTGAAAGTCCAACCCAAACAAAATAAAGATACTTTGACACTTGTACACATTTAACCCCCGCACTGCCACGCAATTTATCATTCCAGTGTGACCCGCTGTGTTCCGCTGGATGCTGCATTATATAAAATAATTATTTTGTAGCGGATTAATCATTTGCTCTCAGAATTTGGCTGATGAAACCACCTCTAATCGCTCCGCAATCACAGAGGAATTTTCTACACCTACAGCTGTTCTTGCGTACTTCATGATGTGGAGAACGCATTTGGAATCATCTCAAAGGTAATTATTTGTCATTTTTGTATTGTAATAGCTTGGTAAAACAGTTGCATCCTTCTCCCTATATACCCTGGGTCCCTCCTCTGCACATGTCCAAACCATCTCAATCTCGTCTCTCTGACTTTGTCTCCAAATCGTCCCACCTGAGCTGTCCCTCTGATATGTTCATTCCTAATCTTGTCCATTCTTGTCACTCCCAAAGAGAATCTCAACATCTTCAGCTCTGCCACCTCCAGCTCTGCCTCCTGTCTTTTTGTTAGTGCCACTGTCTCTAAACCATACAACATAGCTGGTCTCACTACTGTTTTGTAAACTTTCCCCTTCACTCTTGCTGATATTCTTCGGTCACAAATCACTCCTGCCACCTTTCTCCACCCACTCCACCCTGCCTGCACTCTCTTCTTCACCTCTCTACCACACTCTCCATTACTTTGAACAGTTGAGCCCAAATATTTAAACTCATCTACTTTCACCACTTCTACTCCTTGTAACTGCACTATTCCACTGGGCTCCCTCTCATTCACACACATTTACTCAGTCTTGCTTCTACTGACTTTCATTCCCCTTCTCTCCAAAGCATATCTCCACTTCTCCAGACTAGACTCAACTTGCTCTCTACTCTCACTACAGATCACAATGTCATCTGCAAACATCATAGTCCATGGGGACTCCTGTCTGATCTCATCTGTCAACCTGTCCATCACCACTGCAAACAAGAAAGGACAGAGCTGATCCTTGGTGTAATCCCACCTTGAATGAGTCTGTCATTCCGACTGCGCATCTCACCACTGTCACACTATTCTTGTACATGTCCTGCACTACCCTAACATACTTCTCTGCCACTCCAGACTTCCTCATACAATGCCACAACTCTTCTCTTGGCACCCTATCATAAGCTTTTTCTAAGTCCACAAACACACAATGTAACTCTTTCTGTCCTTCTCTGTACTTTTCCAACAGTATTCTCAGAGCAAACATTGCATCTGTAGTGCTCTTTCTCGGCATGAAACCATATTGCTGCTCACAGATCTTCACCTGTTTTCTAAGCCTAGCTTCTACTACTCTTTCCCATAACTTCATGCTGTGGCTGATCAGCTTTATGCCTCTGTAGTTACTGCAGCTCTGCACATCACCCTTGTTCTTGAAAATAGGAACCAGCACACTTCGTCTCCACTCCTCAGGCATCCTCTCACTTTCCAAGATTTTATTAAACAATCTGGTTAGAAACTCTACTGCCATCTCTCCTAGACATTTCCATGCCTCCATTGGAATGTCATCTGGACCAACTGCCTTTCCACTCTTCATCCTCTTCATAGCAGCCCTCACTTCTTCCTTGCTAATCTCTTTTACTTCCTGATTTACTCTCACCACATCATCCAGCCTTTTCTCTCGCTCATTTTCTTTATTCATCAACTCTTCGAAATATTCCCTCCACCTTCTCAGCACACACTCCTCACTTGTCAGCACATTACCATGTGCATCTTTTACCACCCTAACCTGCTGCACATCCTTTCCAGCTCTGTCCCTTTGTCTGGCCAATCGGTACAAGTCCTTTTCTCCTTCCTTACTATTCAACTTCTTGTACAGCTCGCAATATGCCTTTTCCTTTGCTTTTGCCACTTCTCTTCTCGCCTTATGCCGCATCTCCTTGTACTCCTGTCTACTTTCTTCATCTCTCCGACTATCCCAAAACTTTTTCGCCAACCTCTTTCTCCTTATGCTTTCCTGGACCTCTTCATTCCACCACCAAGTCTCTTTGTCTTCCTTCCACTGTCCAGATGTCATACCCAGTACTGCCCTAGCTGTCTCCCTCACCACATCTGCAGTACTCTTCCAGTTGTCCAAAATTGCTTCCGCTCCAACTAGTGCTTCTCTCACCTGCTCGCTAAATTTCACACAACAGTCTTCCTCCTTCAGCTTCCACCATCTGATCCCTTGTTGAGCTCTCACTCTCTTCTTCTTCTTCTTTACCTCTAAAGTCCTCCTACAAACAACCATCCTATGCTGTCTAGTGACACTTTCTCCTGCTACCACTTTACAGTCTGTGATTTCTTTTAGCTTTCATCTCCTATAAAGAATGTAGTCCACCTGTGTGCACCTTCCTCCACTCTTATATGTTACCCTGTGCTCCTCCCTTTTCTTAAAGTAGGTATTCACCACAGCCATTTCCATCCTTTTTGCAAAATCAACTACCATCTGTCCTTCCCCATTCCTATCCTTGATACCATATCTACCCATTACTTCCTCATCACCTCTGTTCCCTTCACCAACATGCCCATTGAAGTCTGCTCCTATCACCACTCTTTCATGCTTGGGCACACTCTCCACCACCTCATCTAACACACTCCAGAAATCTTCTTTCTCCTTCATCTCACAACCTACCTGTGGGGCATATGCACTGATGATATTCATCATCTTACTTCCCTTCCACTTGGTCTCTTGCACACACAATATGTCTACCTTTCTCCTCTCCATCATATCAGCCAGCTCTCTCCCTTTACTAGTCATACTACCAACATTCAAAGTCCCCACTCTCATTTCCACCCTTCTAGTTTTCTTCTTCTCCCGCTGTTCGTGGCAGCGTTTTCCTCCTCTTCTTCGTCGTCTTCGCCCAGCAGTAGCCCAATTTCCACCGGCACCCTGTTGGGCAATAGCACCAGTGGCGGACGTTGTTAACCCGGGCCGCGACCGATCCGGTATGGGAATTCGATTCTGAGTCTGCATAGTTGGTTTGGCTTGTTTTACGCCAGATGCCCTTCCTGACGCAACCCTCCTCATTTATCCGGGCTTGGGACCGGCACTCAGAATGTACTGGCTGCACACCCCATGTGGCTGAGTTCTTTATTATAGATTTAACATCTCATCATAATCGTTCAGATGACCTGCGCTGTGATGTGCAGCGCTGACGCAGTGACTCGCACTGACTCAGTGTTTTTGAATTGTTTGCGCAATGTTCATGTGTAGTTCACAAAATTAATGCATACCAAAGATTTTGAACATTTAAAATTTTCTTTTCGCACTTGCATGCAGCCATGCACAGTTTACAACGGTTTACAACAAGTTTACTCTCTGGCACGGCAGATTGCGTACAAATACTTGTGAGTGTCAAGGAACCTTTAGGCTTAATCTGACCCTGCCCAAAGTGACATGTTGGTCTATCAAAAGCTCATGTTTGGTCCAAACTGTGGCTCCTGGTAGCTTTGGCAGCTGTTGGTAAGGCCAAATATTGACGCATGTGCTGGTGTTGCATGTCGCCAACTCCACCATACTACGGACTTCCCTCGGGTTCTGATGGGCAAACACCCATGCACACAAGTGGTATTCTCATGTTTTGAAAGGAACCATCAATTTGCCACACCTCTTGGACCAAACTAAAAAGTTTGAAAGTCCAACCCAAACAAAGTAAAGGCCCATTGATCACAGCTGGATGCCGCTGTTTGTTCTACTGGCTGCCACGCACTCAGCGCTGGACACTGCATATATAAAATAATTATTTCATGGCGATTAATCTTTTTTTTTCTGCAAATTGGCCATTGAAAATGGCTCTAATCACTTCCTGAATCACAGAGGAGGCTGTAGCCGGAGCCGTTCGCGTGCCTAACAAGCAACAGAGAGCACTTTGAGCCGTCTAAAAAGGTAACTATTTGTCTTGTTTACATCGTCATGGCTTGATAAAACAGTTGCATGTTCTTTCCTTCTTGTCTGCAGCTGTTAAAGTATTAATTTTTCTGTTTATAACAGATTTAACTTCTTGTTATAATCTTCAGACAAGCTGCGCTCTGATGTGATCCGCTGACGTCACCACTCGCTCTGTTCACTGCTTCTTTGCTCCAGTTGACGAGCTGCACATCATGTTGGAGATGAGATCGCGCCACATAACATGACATTTATGCATGAAAGATTTTTTGGGAACATTTCAAAATTCGCACCAGCGCTCCTCTCGTGTCCTGTCTGCACCCGTTAAAGACAAGTTTACTCTCCAGCACGACACAGGTCGTGATGTGTCGTGAAGCAAAGGCATGCTTGTGTAAATGACCCTTAAGTCTGAATGCATGCTTTCCCATCTCTATCCTTTTGCAATCTCTCCCTCTCTCCTTCTCTCTCTCTGCCAGCCTGTAGCATAGCTTCAGGGATCCTTTTCTTTCAGATGTGCTGTTTATTGAAATAAGGCACTGAAATATTTCTTTTTCTTTCTACTCACAATTCACATCCACCGTACTGTTTTACATCCCTCTTATCACAATTTTCTGCTCGCACCGCACGTCTTGTCCACCTCCTCTTTCCTTTTCCCCTGTGAGTGCCACTTTTGGGTGGAATAGCAGGTTGGTTCACTCTGGTAATGAGTTTTCACAGCAAACAAAAGCACTTCACGGGGGGCATTTGCAGGAGGTGAACACACACATACACACACACACGGGCAAAGCCATGCGGAGTCACAGCACATTAACACTTTAATTTATTCTATGCCTTACATTCCCATTTTCTCAGAAGCTAAGACCCTTGACAACCCCTCCCTCGGTCACTTGTTCATGTTGCTGTTGTGTTTAGTGTGTCAGCCACCTCAGCCGTATTACACGACGTGCTTCTTGTGGCAGCCGAGGTGCCGGAGAGAATGCCCCAAAAGAACGCATCATGAATTACATTTTAATTTGTGTTTTTTTTTTCTTCTGCTTTTGACAAAGCAGCACAGTTGCTTCTTTTTGTAACATAGTCTTTATTCAAGGAGTACAATAGATAATGACTGCATGTACAGCACAGAGGGGAGCTGAGAACGGGCTCTCAGTTAGGATTGGGGGGCGGTTGTTAGCCGCGGTTCCCCCATGGAATGGCTCCACTGACTTAAACACTCGCCGCGAGACTCCAACAAAGTTAAAGAAAGAAATAGACGGAGACAAGGACTGAAAGATGTTTTTCTCAGAGGATTTCTTCTTTATAGCTCTTCCTCTTGATTCCATCCTTTGTCTGTCTTGTGCGTTCTCTTCTCCTGTGTACTTCTGTGACTGCTCACTAATGAATTTTTAACGTCCCACCACACTCGTGTTTGTAAAGACTAACCACCATTCACTATCCATTGTTAACCGCTGTCGTGGCTTCACTTAATACGCAGTGATGTTTCGCACTGTGGTGCATGACAGGAGCAGCATCACGCTTCACAGGAGCAGCATCACACTTCACTTAATCATGTGTAAATGTCACCTGGCAGTGTCTAGTTTTGAATGACAAGGTGCTGGTAAACCTTAATTCAGCCTCTTGTAGGTAGCAGGCTGCCTTCTGTGCAAGACATCTGTTAGAGCAGATGAGACAGGGACCGAATGGAGTCGAGTCTGACGTGTGATAGGAAAAGTCCTCTTTGGATTCAAACTATATAATTCCTGCATAACTAGCACAGTACATGTTGTGGTCACTGGTTTGTGTATTCAAACTGCTGAGATCACAATAACAATAACATTTATTTATGCAGAAAACATGACCAGATTTACAGGTAAGAAAGTTTTATTGTATTTTCACATCATGTGGTCCTCAGAAAGAGAGTTTACGTGCATTTGAGTGGAAAATAGTGTTAGTTGTTGACGCGTTGCGGAGGATCAGCTGTTGTTAGCGAGCAGATACGGAGCGGCTCAGCTCAGAGATCTAAATAAAGGAGAAAATAAAGCATAAAAATGTCTTTGTAAAGCTCAATGCAGGTGTGTTGTAAGAGGTGAGGATGAGTCGTAGCTGCTGCAGAAAACCGTGGATAAAAAGCTCACAGCTCGCTTAAAGTGGGCAGTTCAGTCGAACCCCGACCTCCTGCCCACGGACCAAGTTTAATGCTGCTATCGACCCACAATGCAAAAATAACAGTAACGCACAGTGACTTGGAGAAGTAACTTTAATCTGATTACTGATTTGGAAAGATTAACGCGTTAGATTACTCGTTACTAAAAAGTGGTCAGATTAGAGTAAGACATCACTGGTGGTGATATATCATGTTTCAGTAGGCCATTGTGAAGTATTTTTAGGGGAAGATGTGTTGTCCAAACGGACAAAAATTACGTTTTTTTATCCAAAAATCCTTGCGGGAGGAAAATTACGGCCCTTTTTAGGGTAGGGGTTAAAGGGGCCAAAACAGTGACATAGTCAAAATATGGATTTTGACCTTTGAATATTTTGTGTGCCCTCAGTAAGCCTTCTTGATCTTATGGTATATAAATGTATGGATGGAGTTCTCCCATTTAGCGTTATATATTTCAAGGCTAACTGAGGACGCCTCCTATAGGTGGCGCTTCAAGTCACAACTTTTGTCATTTTGGGCTACATTTGGGACCCTCCCAGGGCCTGCGCCCTGAATAAGCCTTGCTCATTTATGCATATTTGGATACACTGGGACAAGTTCTTTCCAAATTTGCATAAATGGCAGTGGCTTAGTTAGGGTGCTTTTGCATAGGTGGCGCTTTTTGCCTCATTAACCCTGTGGGTTAATGAGGCAAAAAGCCTTCCTGATATCTTTATCATGAATAGCAGCAATGCAGAGGAACATAATAAAACAAGTTTCACTGAAATCCATAGGGGGCGCACCGAGATATGGCCAAATGAAAATCGCCAAATGTCACGTTCTTAGCATAAAGAGCGCCACCTATGCAAAAGCACCCTAACTAAGCCACCGCCATTTATGCAAATTTGGAAAGAACTTGTCCCAGTGTATCCAAATATGCATAAATGAGCAAGGCTTATTCAGGGCGCAGGCCCTGGGAGGGTCCCAAATGTAGCCCAAAAGTCAAAGGTCAAAATCCACATTTCGACTATGTCACTATTTTGGCCCCTTTAACCCCTACCCTAAAATGGGCCATAATTTTCTGCCCGAAGGGATGTTTGGATAAAAAATGTAATTTTTGTCCGTTTGGACAATATATCTTCCCCTAAGAAAAACTTCAGTGGCCTACTGAAACATGATATATCACCCCCTTCTATAAACAATTCCACAGTTAGACTATGGCTCTTAACACAAACCACTGAGACTTTCACTGATTGCCTGCATTGCGTTATGCCACACTTCATAGTCGGATCAGTCATCCTTGACACTAAATCCTCCTATCCATGCCCATCTGTATGCTCCTGCAACAATACTCACACTTTAGCTCTGCTTGAGTTTATTCATTGACAATTCCATTAAAGTTTCATTCAAATCACATGGGTGTACCTTCAGGTTGGGAATCTTCATGATTGATTCATTGATTCAGGCTACGATTTGATTATAAAATGCTTATCGATGCATCTTGATGCAGGTTTCTTGCTCAGTCTCCCTGTAGGATGTCTTTTATCCTCACTGTGTGACTATTTGGTATTTTGCAAAGCAAAGATAACAGCTCAGCCATATTTGCACCCTGCTAAAATTTAACATTTGTAAACTCGATTATTGGCATTTCTGAACTGATTCAGAATTGTCCACCTAAGAATGAATTTTATTCTTTCACCCATAGTGTATATGTGATTAATAATGTAGAGTACGGTGACGTGTGGGGTTGCAGAAACAAGCAACTTAGGTGCCTTATGCCTGGAAAATATTGCAAGCATCACAGGTGTGACACATTGGACACACAGCCGTGTGCGCCATGGAAATATAGACCTGGAATGGACGTGCGCGCATCAATCTATTAGTGTCGCTAAACACAGGGCGGTGCCATTGCTAAAGGTGGAGATGTGTAGATCATAAATAATAAACTGACCGCTTTTTTCGCACTAGCGTTGCTATTTCTTAACGGATTTTAATAAAAGTAGGCTTGCTCTTTTTAATGAACCCACACATGCCTGGGTAAAAAAAAAACATTTTATGTAAAGTGTGGAAATTTAGGGGAAAATATGCCATTCTGTTCATTTACTGTGATGGTTTTTTTCCTGTCATCATAATTCTCAATGGAGTTTTATAAATGAAGCCTTGTAAGTTGTATTCAAGCCGATTAAAAGCTCTAATGAACCCATACATGCCTGGATTTAAAAAAATCCTTATGTATTAAAATATAAATCTGAAGTATGCCTTGCCATTGTGCTCATTTACCTTGCTGCTTTTTCCACTGTAATATTATTGCCAGTCTTTTAATGACAACAACATATATCTGATTTTTACTAACATTTTATTAAAAGTAGACATAAAGCCATTCAGAATTTATAACTTTTGACCCTCAGTCAGGGTAAAAAGTACCTCCTCCATCCCCTCCAACCACACTGTTACAATTTAAATACCGCCTGTGACCACCATGTACATATCATATTAAACAACACTGCAAGTATATATACATAAATATATTTAAACATTTTTGTTTCCTTATTTGTATGCATGTGAACACAGCTTAATGAAAAGAACTTATGGCGTTGAGTTATAGTCTCATTATATCAATATTAAATTGCGACATAACGACTTTAAAATAGACATTTGTTTTACATATGCCCTGTTGCTTCGAGAATTTGTTTTTGTAGTTGGTGCAGTTGATGGTGAAGCACTGGCTGCCTTTTTTCTTCTCATTTCGCTTCTGTTTAACAGGTGCCATAAGTGGATCAAGGCGCTCTGTACACCCTTAGTAATGGCCGCCTTGCGCACGGCGCTAGTCCCGTGACGTCCATTCCAGGTCTATATTTCCATGGTGTGCGCCACACACAGCCGCCACACATACATGTATCAGGCCTCCTCTCTGGAGACGCACAGTACATACAGTATGACACAACATGCATTTGGGTCATTTCTGGGATGCATTCACTCATGCTGGCAGTGTGCAAGGTTTGATCTATCATCACCCCCACCAAAATAAAAATCAAACCAAATTGATGCAAACACGATACTTGCAGTGTGTTTCAGTCCTTAGGGCCCCTTCACACATAGTGTGACGTTTGGACGAAGTGCACACTTAGTGCTGATGAAGCAGGAATCGTGTGCAAACCGTGTAATGTCGTCCCTGCTGCCAACGCCTCGTACATCTGTTGCTACAACTATTTGCGCACACAAGCGCCTGAAAGACGAAGTGTGCACTGTGTGAACCCATCGCACCCTCTCGCGGCAAGTGCCGGCCAAATTGAAGGTGACATGTATGAACATCTAACATCGCTCGCATGGGACTTAGAAAATGTGTGGCCAGTCACACTCTTGGTACAACAGCCGATTGTAGACAATCACTGTCGTACTGCTGTGAAATTTGTCTAAGTTCTCCACGAGTATGACTTTGCAAACACACACACTGACACGTGGGTGTGTACACTCCACTCACGGGAGGCTTGGCTTCTGACAGAAGCAGCTGTGGTGATCTGTCATTCTGGACATTCCAGCTACACAACACCTAATGTATTTGGACAGACATGGACTAACAACTGTCCACTGTGAGGTGTGTGTGTCTGATTGCTATATTTATTTGGACATAAATAAAAGCATATATTGCCGTGGTGGCAAAAAATTGCAGCAAGTGTGTGCGCACATGGAGCGGACACTGACAGCTCCCCAGGTTGAAATGGACCGTCAGATCAGAACACGCAGCAGGCGATCTGACCATCACGTCACCCACGTGAGCTCTGTTCCACATGGCGCGTGTCAGGCAGAACACACGCAGCTGACTGGATGCACCTGACCAGTAGATGTGGACATCAGCGCACACTGCTTCTCATTCATGTCATTTCATGACTCTATGTCTGTGACCATGGGTCATCACCAGAGGAACAGATGGATCATATTTGTTTTGCTCGCTTGATAAAGTGTTTTTATATGGTGTGTGATTTTAGTTTTTTTGTAATACTTCCATGTCCTTCTTTATATGATGCAGCTTCCCACAGCATTCAAACAACAGCTCCGTAGTTCAGTGGTAAAGTCTCTGACTGGGGGTCAGATGTTTTTTTTTTTGTTTTTTTTAAACTATTCCACATAAGCGGCATAATGTGGTCCCACAGGTACCGGCTGGTTTTTATTTTTTTATTTATTTCACATAAGCGGTACGATGTGGTTCCACACGTACCAGCTGGTTTTTATTTCTTCCACGAGTGGCACCAGGTGGTGCACCTGGCACTGTTCCTGCTCAACGGACGCTGGCGCATGCACGAACTCTCTCACTAGATTTGTGCACGCCTGCCCGTCGTCGCGATGTTTTGTGCGCTAATTTCGAACTGTTTTGCACTGTTTCACCATTTTCGTCCAAACGCTGTCCAAATTTCATCCAAACTTCGCACTATGTGTGAAGGGGCCATTAGAAAGGATAGGTTTTCTGACCTTGATTTTGTCAGTGATGCTGTGACCTCTACGGAATCAGTGGATGCTCTGATTGCATCACTTAAGAAGCTGAGTCTGTGTATGCAGTTGTCCTGTATCATTGTACGATCCAGGCTTTCAATGACTTCCTGGAGTCGACCATCAAAAGTGTATCTGGATTTGTTGAAAGGGTTTAACTTTTATCAGGACTGATTTTCATGTCTAAGGCATTGAGAGACCCATAGACATGAAAGAAGAGCCTTATAGATTCATGAGAACCCTGGACAGAGGTGTTTTTTGATGCCAGTACATTTTGATGATAACAAAATTCCAGGTCTTTGTGATTCCTGTTTTATTATTTTACTGTGTCAGGCCAGGGTTCTTATGAACTCTGCTACTGGTAGCAGTGTAACCCAATACAACCTGCCACATGGATGGGTAATCGGCATCTAAACTGGCTCCCCCACCAGCTTTTTCACTGACAGGAAGGTGTCATGACACCAGTACTTGAGCCAGCGGCCATCATGCTACAGCAACAAGATGTTTCCTGCTGTGCCTTTGATTTAACGGACATCTTGCCAAGAGGGTGTCACATAGTACTGAGTGGTACAGACATTGTGAGTGCAATCATACAGACTTTCATGACATGATATCTATAGCTTTATCAAGTAATACTATCACATACAGGCAAGCCAAAGTGCCACCTTCTGTGGCAGTGGTGAAAAAAAATACTGTATGGTTGTGAGAGCTGGATGCTGACTAGTGACTGGACATCCATCCTGGGTGTTCATGGTTTGCAACCCTGAACATACCATAAGAAACCTTTGAGGGACTGGGAAGGTGTCTGTATTGAACTGGAGTATTCTGTCATTGTGCCATGGTCTTGTTTTAACTGTGGAAGAATTTTAAATGTGTTTAAAAATTCTACATTCCATCACAGAGTTTGGCACAATTTGGTAATTCCTTGCATTTCTATAGAGCCCGTAACATTATTACGCATGCTGAGACATCACCGGGGTTTATCTGAAAGCACCAACGTTGTGCATGATTATGCATTAATGGTTTTTGTACGTCATACGGTGCAAGAGTGACACATTACATCATCAAATGCTGTAATACTATATCACATTCTTGGACAACTGCAGTCTTCATACACCCATCTGTTGTGGTTATAAACCGTGTCCTTCCAGGATGCATATTCATGAAATTGAGAGCAGGGTTGAAGGCGAAGATGAATCACTGGTTCATACTTCGTTAAACTAAAAGGGTGTTTGTCTAATGCAATGTACTTTAATAGGCTTGTTAAAATGCAGAAGGAACCAAAAACGACATGATTTATGATGTGTTTAGGTTCACGCAGCTGCATTTTAGGTTTAAAACTTTATCAAAATCACTGATTTACCTAAGGTACATTTTTTTCCATATATACACTGATCAGAGAGATTAACATATTCTTGTTTCTTGTCTTGTACATCTGTAGTGCACACAGACGTGATCCCAGTGAAAACAACAAATCTTTGAAACTACAGTTATTACTTCCTAATTTCAGTATATTTGTTATGGTTAGGACTGGGTTTGGATTTTAGACCCAAGTGCAGGGAGCAGTAAGGCACACAGTGTGAAATAAACAAGAGTTCATTGAACCAAAAGAGGCACTGCGCAGTGGGAAGACACAACAGGATTGACCAAGGGGACCTGACCGACGGGACAGACAGGACAACAGGACTGGGTCTGGAACCAGGGAATGTGAGCCTGCGGAGCTGCTGCGACTGAATTAAATGCTGGAGGAGAACAAAAGGGCAGGTGAAATTGTGCAGGTGCATTTGGGCACACATCCAGAAATGAAATGTCAAAACTAAACTCAAATAGTTCATTCAGGATTTCACCCCAGAATCAAAGTTCAGGATCAAAGGCTCAGTTCACACATGAGTTCAGGTCAGATCAGTTCATTCAGGAGTTCAGTTCTGATCAAAGTTCAGGATCAAAGAGTCAGTTCTACATGACACATCCCAGAGGCGTGCATATGTGGCAGACAGACGGAGTCTGATGACAGCTCTGAGTGACAAGGCTTAGGACCCCTTCACACATAGTACAAATGTGGTCAAATTGCGCATGAAGTGCGCATGAAGCAGGAATCATATGCAATACGTGTAAAATTGTAGCTGCCTCTAACGTCTCGTACACCTGTTGCTACAAATGTTTGCACACACCAGTTGCTGAAAACCAGAGTGTGCGCTTTGAGAGCCCATCGAACAGTCTTGTGGTAGGTGTCGGCCAAATTCCAGGTGACACACATGAACATCTAACACCGCTAGTTTGGCACTTAGAAAACGTGTGGCCAATCGCACTATCACGAAAACAGTCAGCAGACAATCACTGTCAAGCTGGATGTGAAATTTGTCTAAGTGCCCCATTAGTGTGGCTTTGCAAACAGACACAGTGACACATTGGTGTGTGAACTGAACTGATGGGGTGTGTCCGCCCATAGGAGCAGCTGTGGAGATCTGTGGTTCTGGAGGTCACAGCTGGGGAACACGTACTGTGTTTAGACGGACATGAACTAACAACTGTCTGTCCACTGTGACGTGCATGTCTGATTGCTGTCATCATGTGGACAAACATAAAAACATATACCGCTGTTGCAATGGGCTGCACTGAGACACGTCCCCAGGTGATCCGGACCATCGGATCATAACATGCAGCGGGCAATCTGAATGTTATGCCACCCATGTGAGCTCTGTTCTACAAGACCTGTCCTGCAGTGCGCCGTCCACAAGACACGCGCGTGGGGTCAGCTGGACACGCCGCCAGCAGATGTGGACATGATAAGAGCGCCCTGCTTCTCATTTCATGACTGTACATCTGTGGCCATGGGTCATCTACAGAGGAACAGACAGATCATATTTGTATTGCCTGCTTGATAAGAGGGATTCAATAAAATGCAGTGTTTTTATATGGTGTGTGGTTTTATTTTTTTTTAAATACGCCCATATCCTTCTTCATATCAGGCATTTTCCCACACCTTTCACAGGACAGCGATGGTAGCTCAGTGGTAAAGTTTCTGATTGGCAATCAAAGCATTTGGAAAGTGCAGGTTCGAATCCCGTGGGTGGGAAAATCATGACAGGTAACGTACTGAGCACGGAGGCTCACTGCGGGAAAATCGCGACAGGTAACGTACTGATCAAGGAGACTCATTGCGGGAAATTCACTACAGGTAACATACTAAACACGGTGGCTCACTGTGGGAAAATCACGGCAGGTAACGCACTGAGCAAAGAGACTCACTGCGGGAAAATCACCATAGGTAACGCAATGAGCACGGAGATTCACTGCGGGAAAATCACCACAGGTGGCATTAGCTCCATAAACGGCAGTAGACGGCAAACCAAGATAACTAGAAAGACATGACATAAGACCAGGTTACCGGCTGGGTGCTATGTTGGAGCACAGCTGGAACCCGGTGGACACCCAGTCTCAACCAGGAGGAACACAGGACAAACCCCGGAGATTCAACCTGGAGGTTCGCAGAGATTCTGGCCCCAAATCAGTGGTAGATCCAAGGTTAAACACTGGCGGTGATGAGACAAGATGACAGTTAGCTGTGAACGCCCGCTCAGCGGGAATGACGATCAGCTGGGAAACACCACTCTTACAGAGTGGCCGTACTGTCTTGACAGGAGGGGTGGAGCCCTGATGTGAAGATGCTGCTCTGACAGCTCCCATGTGCTGTCTTGACAGCAGGGGACAAGCCATGACGTCACCAGCAGTTGATGCACCGACCAAACAGAAAACTTGCCACAGTCAGCTTCACCTCAGTTCCACCTGGAAAAACAGACAGAGTAGGAACCAGACAGACCCGACAGGAACCAGGGCAAATCCCAACAATATTTGCCATTTGCTTATTCGTGCATGTATCAGTGTGTACTTGAAGTATGATTGTGACATTACCAAGTGTGTTAAGAAATGCTTTACTTTGATGGTGTTTTCTGTCCATTAGTCTGGTTTGCACAATCCCTATACCCACATCATTGGCTGCCTATGTAGTTTCTTTATTACCAACAAATAGCACATGTTGTTTTAATACTGCAGTGGTTTTAGGTTGACTTCAGGAACTCATTGTCATTGCATGCCACTGTATCTGTATCCCTAAACCTGGCTGTATGAAAAGTTCTAAAAACTTTTTAGGATTGGGCAATGTCTACTGAATTAGTATATCCCCATATCTGCCAGGGCGCATCATGCAGGAAACTGTGTTATGTTGGGATAATGTTTTCCATGCTTGAAGTGAAAATTGGACACAGTGTTGTGCGGATTCAATAGGCTGTTCATACAGGTCAGTGGGCCATGCTGAGCCGGCTGATGGAGTTGTCTTCACAGCACTCTGACTCGGCCCACCACATGTTTGACTCACGAACAATCGGTGCATCTCGGCCTTGCATAAGACTCACTATTTTTAGCACTCTCTGACTTCAACTACTTTAAGTAAATAGTAAGTAGTGATATGATCTCTGAGGAAACGTCTCACAGTCCACCCTTATTTTTTAAAGGAGGTGAACCTTCAAATGTGAACAATTACAGGGCTATTTTAAAATTATGCATTTTGGGAAAACTATTTGAAAAGTTGGTCTATGGTCAGTTGAAGGACTTTCTAGAATCATATAACCTTTTAAACCCTTTACAGTCTGGTTTTAGGAAGCAACATAGCACCATAGCTACTATTCTAAGTTTTAAATGATGTATTTGAGGCATTCGATTAGTTGAGGTGGCTCGGGCATCTTTTCTGGATGCCCCCTGGACGTCTTACTGGAGAGGTGTTCCGGGCTCGTCCCATTGGGAGGAGGCCCCGGGGAAGACCCAGGACACGCTGGAGGGACTACATCTCTCGGCTGGCTTGGAAACACCTTGGGGTTCCCCCGGAGGAGCTGGGGGAGGTGTGTGTGGATCGGGAGGTCTGGGCGGCTTCGCTTGAGCTGCTGCCCTCACGACCCAACTCCGGATAAAGTGGAAGAAAATGGATGGATGGACTATTTCTTGATCTCTCAAAGGCATTTGACACTGTGGATCACAGTTCCTTGTTAGAAATTCTTTACAAACAAGGTGTCTCTACAAATGTGGTCTCTTGGTTTGCAGGCTATTTGGCTGTGTGTCCAGATGGCTGTTGTTAACTCTGCCTTCCTTGAGGTAACGAAAGGTGTTCCTCAAAGCTCAGTTTTTGGACCTATTTTGTTCACACTTTATACTACTGACCTGTGTGCAAACTTATCAAATGCCTTCTAGCATCTGTATGCTGATGACACCATAATCTATTGCTGCTCAAAGTCAGTGACACAGACATTAGAATTTTTGCAGTCTGCTTTTATTGTGGTGCAGAACCATCTGGTGAAATTCAAACAAGGCATTTTTGTGCATAGGGCACCAAATGCCTGGGGTGGGGGTAGGGGCGGAACCATGCTCCACCAAAAAAAGCATAATCAGCATAATCAGAGAAGTGGATAAAAACGTGCATGTGTCTCCGTTGTCTCCTGTGTATGGAACAGAGAAGCAGCAGAGATCTGTCAGTGTGATTTGGGGTAAACATATTTTCCAGTGTGCCTGTTTAACTTTTATTCTTCGTAAAGTGGTGATCTCTGTGCCTCTTCTACCTTTAACTTCTTTCCCTCTCTCCTTTTTTTTTGTTGCACAAACCGAAGAGACTTTCGTGTTTTTCCACACTTAAAGGGAAACTGCTTAAACTTTCAACTTTTTAAATAAATAAATAAGATCGGATTGCATTTTCAATTTCAATTCAATTTCAATTTATTTCCTTTATATAGCGCCAAATCACAACAGAGTTGCCTCAAGGCGCTTCACACAGGTAAGGTCTAACCTTACCAACCCCCAGAGCAACAGTGGTAAGGAAAAACTCCCTCTGAGGAAGAAACCTCAAGCAGACCAGACTCAAAGTGGTGACCCTCTGCTTGGGCCATGCTACAAACATAAATTACAGAAATAATTCACAGAACAATTCACGGACGAATATACAAGAATTGCTGTTGGTGCACAGGACAGGAGGATCGCCAACACAAACACAACTCCCATCTCTGGATAGAGCTGCACCTTAAACAGAGAAAAAACAGAATCAGGCATCAGAAAGACAAAAAATACTGTATACTTTGCCAGCATTAATCAACAAGGAAAACAGAAGAAATACTAAGGTGATCGTCGGCCACTAGCCCTAAGCTTCACTAAAAGACCCAGAATATAGGTGAAGTTGAGGCCGTGGCCCACTTTTACTAATAACATGAATTAAAAGAGTAAAACGTGTAAAACAAAACTGCACCAGTATGCTAGCCATATGAAAGGGAAAGTAAGTGCGTCTTAAGTCTGGACTTGAAAGTCTCCACAGAATCTGATTGTTTTATTGACGCAGGGAGATCATTCCACAGAACAGGGGCACGATAAGAGAAAGCTCTGTGACCCGCAGACTTCTTATTCACCTTAGCGACACAAAGTAGTCCTGCACCCTGAGAACGTAAAGCCCGGGCCGGTACGTAAGGTTTAATTAGGTCAGCTAGGTAGGGAGGTGCCGGTCCATGAATAATTTTATAGGTTAGTAGCAGAACCTTAAAATCCGATCTCACTGGGACAGGAAGCCAGTGAAGAGACGCCAAAATGGGTGTAATGTGGTCAAACTTTCTGCTTCGTGTCAAAAGTCTGGCTGCAGCATTCTGAACCAATTGGAGACCCCTAATGCTAGACTGCGGTAAACCAGAAAATAGAACATTGCAGTAGTCCAATCTAGAAGAGATGAATGCATGGATCAGGGTCTCAGCATCAGCCATAGACAGGGTGGGGCAAATCTTCGCTATATTTCGCAGGTGGAAGAAAGCAGTCCTAGTAATATTTCTAATATGGAGACCAAAGGACAACGAAGGATCAAAAATTACCCCAAGGTTCCTCACTTTGTCAGTGTGATGTATGACACACGAGCCTAGGCTGAGTGTTAACTGGTCAAATTGATGCTGATGTGTCACTGGACCAAGAACCATCATTTCAGTCTTTTCAAAGTTTAAAAGTAGGACGTTTCTAGACATCCAACTTCTCACTGATGCAAGGCAATCTTCTAAGGATTTGATGTGAACGAGATTACCAGCAGTTATCGGCATATATAACTGAGTATCATCTGCATAGCAGTGAAAGGTAATCCCAAAATGCTGCAATATGTGCCCAAGGGGTGCTATATAAAGGGAGAAAAGCAGGGGGCCTAAGACAGACCCCTGAGGAACCCCAAATTTCATGTCACTAAGGTAGTGTTACTGTACAAAACACAGTGAGAACGACTGGTCAAGTTTTCCCCCCTTCAAACATTTTGGAGGTGATGTCATTGTGCTGTGTTTGGAGGGCGCACGGAGAACTGCAGCAGCCAGGACAGCGGCTGAGGATCGCGGGGAAGTCTGGAAAATCAGGTGCAAAGTGCGGATGTTAGACACTGTTAGTCCGTGTCACCAACAGGAGCCAACGTGCGTGCACAGTCATGACACAGGCTGCCTTGTGTTGCGTTGCGCCTGCAGAGCCCCCATCTCCAGCTCATAGTTTCCTCCATCAGCCTGTGCAGTGAGCTCCTGCAAAAGCACCTGACTCTGTCCCACAGATACTAAATCTGACTCCTGCTCCTGTCTGCGCAAGGACAGACATGCATCCCTGTTGTTTTCCTAATTTTGGAGACTTTACGCTGCATAAAGTCTCTAAAATTAATTCTTATGAGGAAATCTTGTGCATAATCCAGTTCGTAAATTATGAACTGTTGCCACTTCACTGAGGACAGCTACAAAAACACGATGGAGTATGGTGTGGGGCTAGCCAAGTTCCTGAAGCTGAAGAACGACACCACCCCCAGCATTTACCCCGAAAGGACATGTGCTGTCTAACTCTCTCTCTCTCTCTCTCTCTCTCTCTCTCTCTCTCTGTCTCTCTCTCTCTAGTCAGTCTGGTTATCTATCATAAGTCCCCTGCAGGAAAGGGTATTTTATTTTAAGGATGTGTGTTACAATTTGTTCATGTAAATGGGGAATCTTCTTCACAGACTAAGGTTAATTATGGAGTTCCACAAGGTTCTGTGCTAGGACCAATTTTATTCACTTTATACATGTTTCCCTTAGGCAGTATTATTAAACGGCATTGCTTAAATTTTCATTGTTACGCAGATGATACCCAGCTTTATCTATCCATGAAGCCAGAGGACACACCAATTAGCTAAACTGCAGGATTGTCTTACAGACATAAAGACATGGATGACCTCTAATTTCCTGCTTTTAAACTCAGATAAAACTGAAGTTATTGCACTTGGCCCCACAAATCTTAGAAACATGGTGTCTAACCAGATCCTTACTCTGGATGGCATTACCCTGACCTCTAGTAATACTGTGAGAAATCTTGGAGTCATTTTTGATCAGGATATGTCATTCAATGCGCATATTAAACAAATATGTAGGACTGCTTTTTTGCATTTGCGCAATATCTCTAAAATTAGAAAGGTCTTGTCTCAGAGTGATGCTGAAAAACTAATTCATGCATTTATTTCCTCTAGGCTGGACTATTGTAATTCATTATTATCAGGTTGTCCTAAAAGTTCCCTGAAAAGCCTTCAGTTAATTCAAAATGCTGCAGCTAGAGTGCTAACAGGGACTAGAAGGAGAGAGCATATCTCACCCATATTGGCCTCTCTTCATTGGCTTCCTGTTAATTCTAGAATAGAATTTAAAATTCTTCTTCTTACTTATAAGGTTTTGAATAATCAGGTCCCATCTTATCTTAGGGACCTCATAGTACCATATCACCCCAATAGAGCGCTTCGCTCTTAGACTGCAGGCTTACTTGTAGTTCCTAGGGTTTGTAAGAGTAGAATGGGAGGCAGAGCCTTCAGTTTTCAGGCTCCTCTCCTGTGGAACCAGCTCCCAATTCAGATCAGGGAGACAGACACCCTCTCTACTTTTAAGATTAGGCTTAAAACTTTCCTTTTTGCTAAAGCTTATAGTTAGGGCTGGATCAGGTGACCCTGAACCATCCCTTAGTTATGCTGCTATAGACTTAGACTGCTGGGGGGTTCCCATGATGCACTGAGTGTTTCTTTCTCTTTTTGCTCTGTATGCACCACTCTGCATTTAATCATTAGTGATTGATCTCTGCTCTCTTCCACAGCATGTCTTTTTCCTGGTTCTCTCCCTCAGCCCCAACCAGTCCCAGCAGAAGACTGCCCCTCACTGAGCCTAGTTCTGCTGGAGGTTTCTTCCTGTTAAAAGGGAGTTTTTCCTTCCCACTGTTGCCAAGTGCTTGCTCACAGGGGGTCATTTTGACCGTTGGGGTTTTTCCGTAATTATTGTATGGCCTTGCCTTACAATATAAGGCGCCTTGGGGCAACTGTTTGTTGTGATTTGGCGCTATATAAATAAAATTGAATTGAAAATTGAATTTGCCCATGATACAGTACAATCTTTTCGTATGCATATTGTAGATACAGTCTGTTGGAGGCTTCATTTGAGCATACGCTATTTCAACATGAAACTTCAAAAGCCTGCGATCCAATGTGTTACCCATTGAAAATCATGGTTTGGAAAATAACATTAATGATTTACACCACCAAATTACTCACCAGTACAGATCTTCCAAGCACCTGGCTTCCTTGCCATGTGTGTCATCACGGCTGGGTTCTAGCCATGGTGAGTGGTGAAGGCAGCCCCGCCCGGTACTGCAAATTTCTGCCCGGCTCTCAGGTTAAAATTGGTTGTGCCGCCCAGCATTGTATTTTTGAAAAATTAGCTGAAATTTTGCTGAAAATGTACCAATCAAACAGCAAACAGCAGAGATCAGAGAGTCAGCGCATTCTGTGGCCACAGAGTTGTGAACAGGAGCAGCTGGAAACGTCTCTGCTCCGCTTTGAGCTAAAGAAAAAAAATTAATCCTGCCATGAAAGTCCTCCAGAGGTCTTTCTGTATCTGTATCTGAAAATGCATTCAGAAATTTAGTTTATTTTACAGTTGAAAGGCTTCCTGTTTCCAAAAAGCTCAGTTTGAAAGCAGACGCGTGAGAGAAAGAAACAGAGGGAGAGAGAGAGAGAGAGAGAGAGAGAGAGAGGGACACAGCGTCAGTGAAAGGAAAGTAAAACTGATTCAGAAAGTTTTTCATTTAAAACAGCAGATTTGACAATTAGGTGTTATATTGTTTAAAAAGAAAAAGTAATGCAATCCCACTCAAATTGTACTTGTCAGGATGACAGAAAAACTGCTTGCTTCACTGGATTAAAAACTACTGTGTCATTTTTGAAGAGGAGAGTAAGTGCTATGTCCATTAAATATTAATGTGTTTTTAACATTTTCAGTGTTATTTAACATGCAAAAAAGAACTTTGATCTTGCAAATATTACAACATAAATAATTCTTTGTTTATTATTCTTGCATTCAATGT
Organism: Thalassophryne amazonica; assembly: GCF_902500255.1. Classification (NCBI taxonomy): domain Eukaryota; kingdom Metazoa; phylum Chordata; class Actinopteri; order Batrachoidiformes; family Batrachoididae; genus Thalassophryne; species Thalassophryne amazonica. Next base: position 87,358,865 of record NC_047112.1, read on the forward strand.
GTGAGGCAACAGTGCTAACCACCCCAAATTAGTTAAAATAAGGCTTGCCAAGAATGTTTAGCTTTGGGGGGCCGCATGCCCCCAAAGCTATGAGCCGCGATCACATAATTTACCTGGCACTAAAATGGTCCCAGCTAGAACACTACATCACGGTTGTTGTTTTCGTCCAGTTTCTTGTCTGAATCTTTTTCTTCTGATGTTCTGGCTTGAACCTGTAAGGCTGTACACCGCCTGGGTTGTCTATTGTCAAAATCTCCTCAATTTGGGCTATTTCATCATCATCATTCAGAGAAATATCAGATGAAATGTTTTTGAGATCACGGATTGTATCCTCCACCATTGTGAAGGAAAAGTAACATTGTGAACGACGTATTAATTACTGCACAGCAGGGTGCTTTCACACCAGCATGGGATATGTCATCTTGCATGTGACTTTTAAACATTCGTAAAATGCTTGAGCTTCCTCTGGACCACAGACTTCATGCTATGCACATCTGGGTTTTATCATTTTTCTGGCTTCTTGATAGTGTTATGCCATGTTAACGCCACTCTATGGGAGTTCACTTAGAAGCACAAAGTGCAGTCATCAGTTTGGCAGTAGAATTTCAACTTCATTTGTGCCCAGAAGGGTTGGAGACTTTTTTTTAAGATTTTAAGGTGGAGCATTAAGTGAGAGCTATAATACTTTGATGCATACCTCAACAGCACCAAAATGTTCTAAGGACCTAGACCAGTGTCTTGGCCCTTCACAGCACATGATTGCCCACCCCTGACCTAGACATTTAACGGGTCCACTGTAGCTACACAGACAGCAGCCATTATCTGTCTATCTGTCTGTCTGTGTGAAAGTCTGAGAGGCGGGGCAGGGGTGGAGGGGGGCTACAGAATAAAAAATTTGACTCAGACTGCGCAGAATTCTGCATCATAGCATGTCACACATTTCTTCAATTTGTTGTTTCTGTCATATATGCATAGGGATGGGTATTGATAAGATTTTAACATTTTCGATTCCATTATCGATTCCGCTTACTGAGCCGATTCCTTATCGATTCCCTTATCGATACTTGTGAATTTTCTGTGTACTAAAAGTAGGCTTCACTGGTTTTCTATGTCAACAACATTTTATTGAGTCATATAGTAAATAAATATAAAATTCTTGTGCCACCATGCCACTAACTATGCCAAAATAGTGCTGAGAAGATTTACCATGAGACAAGGATGATATTTAGGCTTAACCCTATGGGGTCCGAGGGCATTTTTTGGACAGTTCACTCGCTTGGCATAAATGTTTTATTATTGCTGTTAACAGGTCTCCCTGCATCCCACAATCATGTTTTATCTCTTTTTTTCAGGACAACCTGTGCTTTCAGAATATATATGTTTTTGTTGTGTTTTATAAGTGTAATAAAGCTTTACAATCAGAAATAAGAAAGAAAAAAAAAATAAAGTGAAAAATAATTTTCCACACACATTTATTCAAAACACACTGCAAACAAACAAATACTAAACAACTGTTTTGACACTTCATAAAGGAAAATTGAGGTCTTGTGTGAAACACTGTACAACAGAAAGGTTCAAACAATAAACACAAATGCACACTGTGAACAATATATACAAAGTGGTCTATGCGTTTTTGTTTGTCTCATCTCAAAGCAATTTCTGTCTGCTATTACACAAAGGTTACAACACAAACTTCTACTTCTGCTGTGTTTTGGAGTAGCTTTCATTCACACTTTGGCCCACTTTGGCTCCTTACAGTCTGAGGCGCGGCCCTCCCCTCACGCCATTGATATGGTAAACAGTGTTTTACTCCGAGAAAGCAACAGAGTTATCCAGTAACATTCACATGCAAACTAGTGGAGCAATCCTGATAGTTTCACACTCTTTGTTTGAGCACGTGAGATTGTTATCAGAGGCTCTCCGTCTGCTCCGTCTGCTTTCACTTTCGCTGTGTGTAATGGCGCAGGGCGCACTGGAATAGTATGTACTCATTGGAGCACCTAGGGGGCTATTCAAATGGGCCAACTTGTAACATATCACTCCTGAAAACGATCTTTGGCTTTTCACATGAGGTAAATCTGCACTACGATTGGATTTTGGAAAACCATGTGACAGTGAACCAGTTCTGATTGGAAATTCACATTAGGAACGTCATCACACAGCTTGTATGAGGAGTACAAAGATGGCCCATGGCAGGCTCGAAAGTCCACGGAGTTAACTTTTCAGCAAAAAAAGTAAGTTTCTATCTCATATCATTAAAAAGTTATTTCTAATTTAGTAAAGCTTGGTCTTAGCCGTCGTATACGATGGCATCTGCCCCAGAGGGTTAACTCATTTCATCCTTCAGGTATAAGTATTGTATGTAAAGATGTATTTGGTGAGCAAAATCCAGATTAAAATTATTATTACAATCTCAAACCAGAAAAACAAAATAAAAAACATGATCCTTACATGTACTCTGACTTCTATTTCATTGTAGATAGTGTGACCCCAAGATCTTTCATGTTTTGTGTGGTCAAATCCATTTTGTTAATATGCATACATTTCTGCATTTAAGGCTGACAACACATTAAAATTCATAAACAATGACTTTCCTCACTAGTCTCCTTCCAGTATGGTCACTCAATTTTTGAGAACTGCCAACTTGACACAGATATACCACACAGTACCATACTGTTTTGATTTCTTCATCATTGATACAAATTAAGTTCAAGACATATTCAGTGACTTGGAAATGTTCATGTATCCATCCCCTGACTTGTCGCAAGAAAACTGGCTGAAAAAGTGATGATTTCATCCTTATATTTTTAATATGTTGCGGGCCTTAAATGCGGGATTGGATGCACAAGGATTGCATGTATAAGTGCAGTAACATTGACCACACAAAATGTGAAATGTCGTGGCTTTATTCTGCCTGCAATGAAATGAAAGTCAAGTGAAGAAATGTAAAAACTACTGCATTTTGTTGTTATTTTGCACAAGCTCCTATGAAAACAGGAAGCTGTACCTCTAATTGTTGCTTAAAAAGTCATGTTTTGGGGATGTTACAATGAAATTTCTCTTCTTCATTTATCCATCCATCCATTTTCTAAACCCACTTACTCCAGTTTAGGGTCACAGCAATGGGTACACCCAGGTGGGGTACACCCTGGACCAGACGCCAGTCTGTCGCTGGGCCTCATGTAGACAGACAAATACATTCACACCTACAATCAAATTAAAGTTTCCAATCCACCTATCCTGCATGTCTTCGGATGTGGGAGGAAGCCGGAGCATGCAGAGAGAACCCACGTAGACACAGGGAAAACGTGCAAACTCCACACAGAAAGGCCACAAGGGGAATCGAATCCATGACCTTCTTTCTGTAAGGCAACAGTGCTAACCACTAAGCCACTGTGTTGCCCTTATTAATTTATTTATTTGGCTCCCTTGTTGTTCATTTTTCCCCAAGGTCAGAATCGTGAATGCTGTATAGAGCCGCATGCTAATTTGGCACATTTTTATGCTGCATGCCCTTGATGATACAACTCCAGATGTACAGAAAGAATGGGGCACATGTGGCCCTGAACCAGAGACCCACTTGTGCCTTCCCTTAATTAATATCACAAATATTCCTATTTATCTCATGCAAAACCAAGACTCTGCAATAGAAGAACTTGTCTCTCTCCATCTTGTTGTTGGAAATGGAAAAACATTGTAAATTTAACTGTACTGTGGCAAATTTGCAAAACATTTTGAAAATTATTTGTGAAAATTATTTTCTGCCCATCACAGTTCTCCAGTGGTCATCTAAAGGCAGCATGGCACAGGAAGGCTTAGTGCTGATCATCAAAAGAGCAATATTTTTTTCATTATTTGACAAGTTTATTTTACATACCAAGTAAAATAAGTTTTATTTATGACATGACTGAGGATGAGATTTGTATTTTGTTAAAATTATAGCACTGCATTGCTTGTGAGTCAGTGACTAATATTCAGGAAAAGTTTTCATTTTGTTAGACACCTTTCTGAGATGCGAACACATGTGATACCTAGACCGAATTACATAAGACACAAATCATTCCTCCCCTGTCTTAAGTTTCAGCCAATCAGTTTCTTGCAACCATTTCTGCTGGCAGGCCCAAATCTTTTTGCTTTTGGAAGCAACCCTGAAGTCATCTGCTCAGCATCTCCAGAAAAAAAAGACAGGATTTAAAAATTGACCAATCACAACCCACCTTACAATGATATCTCAGCAAATTGTGGTGTTCAATGAGTGATAATAGAGTGCACCATCGTGATGCAGTGGAATCATAATTACGGTATATTCAGAAAGTATTCACAGCGCTTTGTTACGTTACGGCCTTATTCTAAAATGGATGACATTCATTTTTTCCCTCAAAATTCTACACACAATACCCCATAATGACCATGTGAATTTTTTTTTTTTTTAGATTTTTGCAAAATTGTTTAAAATATCAACTAAGTCTTCACATGTACATTAGCATTCATAGCCTTTGCCATGAAGCTCAATATTATTTGTGTCCTTGGACTCCAGATGGTTAAGGTAGAAACAAAAAAAAATGATCAAGGTGGGACATATTTTTCCATGCTGTGTTAAAGCAACATTTGAGAAACTGTGGCTTCAGTTTTAATGGCTTTCATGTTTTGTCCCCTGTGCATTTATTGAAAATGTTTATTTTTCTACTGCAATTTCTGCTGCAAATCAAATTGGATCACACTTGAGACTGAAAACACGGCTGTTTGTACCCATGCAGACACTTTGTTTTTGAAAGTGGTTTTCAGACAATGAAATACATCTGTTAAAGAGGCAGGTGCAGAACAGAAGGAGCTCAGAAGAGCTTCAGGCTGAAGTGAATAATAAATTTTGAGTAGCACCTCAATGTCGTTGTTACTGCAGTGCTGAGTGGCCAATTCTCAGTCATCAGGACTCATGCAACCTCCCACATACACATGCAAAACCACTGAAAACACCTCTTCATAGAGAGGCATCATGACATCAGCACCAGGTCGCTGTAAAACTGCTTCATTTATGTGTTTATATACATGTTTCTCATATATTCTGTAAAAGCTAGCGAGATATAAACACTTCTAAAACTGAAAATGCCATTTTTGGAACCTAATAACACCCCTGAAGTGATTTACAAGACATTTCACAGAAGTTAGCGTGATAACATCACGGGCTAGCTGCAAATCATTTGATTTGTGTGTAAATATAACCTTTTTGTCATATATTATGTAAAACCTAGTGAGAAATAAACACTTCTAAAACTGAAAACAGTTTTTGTAACCTGATAACACCCCTGGAAAGATTTACACATGATTACACATTGCGCAGCTGCTGTGAAAAAAAAAAAACATGCCACCCACGGGATTTGAACCTGCACTTTCTAAATGCTCTGATTACCATCCAGAAACTTTACTACTGAGCTACCATCGCTGTCCTGTAAAAGGTGCCGGAAAATGCCAGAAACAAGAAGGACATTTCCGTATTTGAAAAAAATAAATAAAACCACACACCATATAAAAACACCGCATTTTATTGAATCCTCTTATCAAGCTGGCAATACAAATATGATCCGTCTGTTCCTCTGTAAATGACCCATGGTCACAGACGTACAGTCATGAAATGACATGAATGAGAAGCAGCATCTACTGGTGGTGTGTCCAGCCGGCCAAGCGCGTGTGGCCCGCATGACACGTGCGGGACAGACACCGTGTCATGTGGAACAGAGCTCATGTGGGTGACGTGACATTCAGATCGCCTGCTGCATGTTATGATCTGATGGTCCATGTGCGCACTCGCTGCAGCCCATTGCAACAACAATATATGTTTTTATGTATGTCCATGTGAGGACAGCAAGCAGACACACGCGTCACAGTGGACAGTTGTTAGTTCATGTCCGTCCAAACACAGTACGTGTTCCCCAGCCGTGACGTCCAGAGCCACAGATCACCGCAGCCACTCCTGTGGGCGGACACACCCCCTGTCAGTTCAGTGCACACACCGATGTGACACTGTGTGTTTGCAAAGCCACACTCGTGGGGACAAATTTCACAATCAGCTCAACAGTGATTCTCTGCTGACTGTTGTCATGTTAACAGTGTGAATGGCCACACATTTTCTAAGTACTAAACAAGCAGTGTTAGATGTTCGTGTGTGTCAGCTGGAATTTGGCCGACACCTTGTGCAAGAGGGTTTGATGGGCTCTCACAGCGCACTCTCTGTCTTTCAGCCACTGGTGTGCGCAAATATTTATCGCAACAGGTGTATGAGGCGTTGGAAGCAGCTACAATTTTACACATATTGAATATGATTCCTGCTTCATGCGCACTTCATGCGCAGTTTGAACAAATTTGTACTATGTATGAAGGGGCCCTAAGGAAAAACTCAATGTTGATTGAATCTAACAAGAAACCTCAAGCAGACCAGGCTTAATGGGGGTGACTATCTGCTGAGTCTATACTACTACTTTACGTTCACCTTTGATACTCTGTGTGCTTCTTAACCTGTGTGCTGGCATACAAAGCTGCTGGAACCTCAATTTCCCTGAGGGAGTCTACCCAGTTGATCAATAAAGCTCAATCTAATCTCATCTAACAAATACAACAAAAGCACAACACAGAATTGTTACAACTTAAAACGTTTTTCAGCTAAGCAACCATATAGTATAATCCAGTGTTACCAATGACAGATGGCCAAAAGCACAACCTCGAGGCACAGACCAGAATCTTAGCAAAACAAACCTTACGAATAAATCAATGATTGTATTGAGGCCAGATCAGTCATGGAAACATGATATTCCCTATTTGTCACCCAAGCCCATGATGTGTTTCCACTCTACCACCACAAAATTCACGATATCTTGAATTCAAAAGCTCCAGTGTAGACAGTACAAATGTCTATGCACAAGACTCACATACAGATGTGGAGTAACATGAGTTCATCCCACTTCTGTTCACTTTCTACAGTTCTTTAAATGCAAATGTTTATCCACATACCCTGCTGATTCTCTGATATGTTCATATTCTGCTGGACAGTGGATAGGTGTCTCAGTCCCAGTGGAAGTTCTACACTGAATTACTCCCTGGGCAAGACCCCTTCTGAGCCGCCCCCCCGCCACAAAATTTTGCACAGCCATTTTTAAAAATTATCATTTTATTACCTCCGCCAAGGAGGTTGTGTTTTCGGTCGAGTTTGTTTGTTTGTTTGTCTGTCTGTCTGTCTGATTGTCAGCAGGATAACTAAAAAAGTTTTGAACGGATTTTGATGAAATTTTGTGGAGTGGTTGGAAATGACAAGAGGAACACGTGATTAAATTTTAGTGGTGATCCGGATCACGATCCGGATCCAGGAATTTTTTTAAAGGATTCTTCACCATTGCGGGATGGGGGAATTTTGACATTCTAGTTTCTAACTCCACAAAAACAAGGCAGAAAGGCTTGAAAAAATTAGGATGTAACATAGTCAAATGTTCTATCAAACAACAAAGTTTGGTGGTGATCGGATCCGGATTCCGGATCTGGTGATCCAGAATATGCAAAAATATAGGGAAAATAGAAAATGTGTCAGTCTGAGGTGACAAATAAAGCTAGAGATGCACAACTAACACCAAATTGTAGCTGAATCTGTACTGATTCAGTAAGGTGTCATCAGATTTGATGTAGCTTCAAATGTTATGGAGCTAGATCCAGAAGAAAACCGCCATTACCGAAAAATCGTTTTTATACAATAACTTTTGAACTAATAAAGACATAAAAGTGATTCCAAGTTCTAGTGGTATGTTTTCATGGTCAAGGATGTCAAATATAAAGGAAAGAAAAGTGTATCATATTTTTTGGTTGTAACACTGAATTGTTGAATAGATCACTGTGCCAAGGAGGGAATCTCTTTAGGGTCAGTGACCCTATGGCCTTGTGTAGCACATGTAACACTTAAAAAATAGTTCTATTTCAGAATTTACTGTTATTTATTTAGAGAAGTGTTTCATAAATGTTAAAAAAATCATATATTTGCAGTTTAGTTGAATAATAAATTGAATTTTGTCTCATTTGTTTTTGTCTATAAGCACATGCAATATCAATATCAGTGCTCAGATGACAGTAGCTTCTGGGAAAGGTGCAAGTTGCAGTAAACTGTGATGCCAAGCGCTAAGGATACATGCTATCCAGTCACAGCAGATGAAACTTTTTTTTTACTACTGAGCAAACATCATTGTTAGACTTTTTTAGGTTCAATGATTCCACGGCGTGTAGATGTTATGGCGTCAGTAACCCCATGGCCTTGGCGGAGGTTTGCACTCTCCGAGTGCTTCTAGTTATTAATATTTTACAAGTGCCCCTTCAATTGAAGTTGATATCAAAAGACTGCAGGCTACAAAATGACTCAAAACATCCATGAGTTGCAAATTTGAATAAACACGCCCTTACATGTTAAATGTCTGTCATTAGACGCTTTATTTAAATCCGTCTTTCAGGGAGGAACAATTAGCTTTTTTATTAAGGTGCATATTCGTCTCTACATTTAGCTAAATATTTAGCTTGATGTTTGTACATATTAGGCTAAATGTGTAAATACTTAGCATTAACTAATCTGCTAAAGTTTTAGGTTTGACATAAATTTGATAATGTAGTATTTGTCTTTTTTTTTCTCCCTAATTTTTGCTCTTCACCAGTGGGTCAAAAGAAATTCTAAACTGAAATGTTACTAGCATTCTCATGCCAATGAAAGCAAAAGTGATTATTTTTCTCCCTCAAATAAACTAGTTAATTATGAAGATAAGCCTCATTTTAAACATTGTTATTATTATTATTATTATTATTATTATTATTATTATTATTATTTTGTCAGTGTACATGACATTAAAAAGAGTTGCCAGCTGCTGGAAATTTTTGTAGAAACACATACTGTTGCAGGCACACAAAAAAGGGTCAGATTCAGTCACTTCAGCTAGTATTGTGAACGCAGCATAAGTTCTAAGCCGTCTTTACAAATAGCAAGCAGGGCACCTGCAGCTGCTTGCAGGGGGCACCTATTTTCCAATTCCACACACAGTGACAACAAAATCATTTTGCAGTGGAGATTATTATTTTTTTTGTTCAGTGCTCGTGCCCACGGTGCCGCTCCACCAAAAATGGCGCCCCGGGCGATGGCCCATATGGCCCATACTAAAAACTGCCACTGCTCAGTCCTGTAGACCCCAGCAAGTGGACGAGGCAGAGAGGACGTCCACACGCTGTTTCACCTGGCTGCCACAGATAGGTGTCTGTTTTCCAGAGTTAGGGTTGAATCATGGGTCTGCTTGAGTGGTTCAACCTCAGGACCCAGGTTAGTTCCATAGGGTGATGAATGTGGAAAATTACAGCTCTTGCACATGCTCTCAGACCTAACTGTGATTCGTCAAAGCTTCTCCTTGCTGATTAAAAAAAAACAAAACTCAGATTTCATGCCAGTATACAACCCCTGGCAAAAATTATGGAATCACCAGCCTCGGAGGATGTTCATTCAGTTGTTTAATTTTGTAGAAAAAAGCTGATCACAGACATGACACAAAACTAAAGTAATTTCAAATGGCAACTTTCTGGCTTTAAGAAACACTATAAGAAATCAGGAAAAAAAAAATTGTGGCAGTCATTAACGGTTACTTTTTTAGACCAAGCAGAGGAAAAAAATATGGAATCACTCAATTCTGAGGAATAAATTATGGAATCATGAAAAACAAAAGAACGCTCCAACACATCACTAGTATTTTGTTGCACCACCTCTGGCTTTTATAACAGCTTGCAGTCTCTGAGGCATGGACTTAATGAGTGACAAACAGTACTCTTCATCAATCTGGCTCCAACTTTCTCTGATTGCTGTTGCCAGATCAGCTTTGCAGGTTGGAGCCTTGTCATGGACCATTTTCTTCAACTTCCACCAAAGATTTTCAATTGGATTAAGATCCGGACTATTTGCTTGCTATGACATTGACCCTATGTGTCTTTTTGCAAGGAATGTTTTCACAGTTTTCGCTCTATGGCAAGATGCATTATCATCTTGAAAAATGATTTCATCATCCCCAAACATCCTTTCAATTGATGGGATAAGAAAAGTGTCCAAAATATCAACATAAATCTTTATAAATCTCATTGGAAAGGCACCAAACAAAAGTTCCAGCATCATCACCTTGCCCAATGCAGATTCGAGATTCATCACTGAATATGACTTTCATCCAGTCATCCACAGTCCACGATTGCTTTTCTTTAGCCCATTGTAACCTTGTTTTTTCTGTTTAGGCGTTAATGATGGCTTTCGTTTAGCTTTTCTGTATGTAAATCCCATTTCCTTTAGGCGGTTTCTTACAGTTCGGTCACAGACGTTGAGTCCAGTTTCCTTCCATTCGTTACTCATTTGTTTTGTTGTGCATTTTTGATTTTTGAGACATATTGCTTTAAGTTTTCTGTCTTGACGCTTTGATGTCTTCCTTGGTCTACCAGTATGTTTGCCTTTAACAACCTTCCCATGTTGTTTGTATTTGGTCCAGAGTTTAGACACAGCTGACTGTGAACAACCAACATCTTTTGCAACATTGCGTGATGAGTTACCCTCTTTTAAGAGTTTGATAATCCTCTCCTTTGTTTCAATTGACATCTCTCGTGTTGGAGCCATGATTCATGTCAGTCCACTTGGTGCAACAGCTCTCCAAGGTGTGATCACTCCTTTTTAGATGCAGACTAACGAGCAGATCTGATTTGATGCAGGTGTTAGTTTTGGGGCTGAAAATTTACAGGGTGATTCCATAATTTATTCCTCAGAATTGAGTGAGTCCATATTTTTTCCCTCTGCTTGGTCTAAAAAAGTAACCGTTAATGACTGCCACAATTTTTATTTTTATTTTTTATTTCTTATAGTGTTTCTTAAAGCCAGAAAGTTGCCATTTAAAATGACTTTAGCTTTGTGTCATGTCTGTGATCTGCTTTTTTTCTACGAAATTAAACAACTGAATGAACATCCTCCGAGGCCGGTGATTCCATAATTTTTGCCAGGGGTTGTAAAACCTTCCCTTTTCAAGAGATGATTGTGAAAATGTGCAGTGATGTGTGTGGAGATACATCATTGTCAAGTGAAAATGAGATTAAAAAAATGAAACATTGCTGGAGATATTAGTGTGATAAGAAATACACATTTTTGAATGGATTCATGGAATTATCTCCAATGTCTTCGTAGAGGTCTTCTTACTAAGGTTTAAAGGACTGCAAGGTGATTTTGTTCAGAAAAAAAGAGGCCGGTATGCTCAGTACATTCTTACAACCGTTTCCCCAGTTGTGGATGTATTCACAGCACACTAATATATCAGTGAAATTGTTTAACATTTGTGTTTTTAGAATATATTTACAACAGTTTAATAGAATAAGCACAAATATGCACACAGTGGAATCAGGTTCTATATTGCTGTCTTTGTTGGACAGTGTGGATGAATGGATGGCTCCCGTGATGTAGCATGGAATCAGGAATTGCACTTTGTATATCACTTTATGACAAATAGAAAATATGGAGTAAATTTCCCCTGGTGCACATTTTTTATTGTTGTTATTGTTGTTTATGCATTCTGGCAGAATCTGTGCCTTCCTCTAATGATGCAACATAAAGCTCTTTCCTGCAAGGGTTTTCCATGTGTCAGTTATTACCTGTGTCAGTTATTGTTATTTCCCGGCTGATGTGTAAGAGTGTTTGACCCACAGACGCATAAATGCACATTAAGAACAAGAGCAATAGGATATTTCTGACGTCATCCAAGGGTTGACGAGGACTCAGAAGATAAGAAATGTGATTCACATCGTGATCCGGACTTTACCTGGATCCGGATTCCACAACACAGTGCAATAACTGCACACTGATCCAGAATGGTCCAACTGATCAAGATGTTGCACTCTGATATTTAATTCACAAGCTGAAACAAAATAGTGTCTTCCTGATCTTGGTTTTACATAATGATGTCATATCCAACAATATGACATTTACAATATAAAGCGCCTTGGGGCAACTGTTTGTTGTGATTTGGCGCTATATAAAAAAAAATTGATTGATTGATTGATTGATATCCCTGAAGTACTTTTGATGTAATCCTTAAAAGTCTACAAAGTGAAATCCTGACCCAGAATCCAGATCTGAATCCAGATGACCTCCAAAATTTAATGGCGTCTTCCGAGGCTTAACACCAATGTGTGGTGAAAATGTGGTGAAAATCTGTTAAGGAGTTTTGATGTAATCCTCACAATCTGACAAAGTGAAGCATACAAATTGGAATCCTGATCCAGAATTCAGATCTGGATCACCTCCAAAATTCAGTAGAGTCTTCCATGGCCTAATATCTATCTGTGGTGCAAATTTGGTGAGAATCTGTGAAGTAGTTTTGATGTAATCCTTAAAAGTCTACAAAGCGAAATCCTGATATAGAATCTGGATCCAAATCCAGATGACCTCCAAAATGCAATGGAGTCTTCTGAGGCTTAACACCAATGTGTGGTGAAAATTTGTTAAGTAGTTTTGACGTAATCCTCAAAATCTGACAAAGTAAAGCCAACAAATTGAAATCCTGATCCATAATCCAGATCCAGATCGCCTCCAAAATTCAGTGGAGTCTTCCGTGGCCTAATATCTATCTGTGGTGCAAATTTCATCAAAATCCCTGCAGTCATATTGACGTAATCCTGCTAACAGACAGACAGACAGACACAAATAAATGAATATACGCCGAGGATTTTATTCCGTCCCTGGCGGACGTAATAAAGGCAACTTGAATTAGTCTGAGGTTTTTCAGCTCAAATCAGCCCAAAGCCAGTTAGGGTGCTGTCTTGAAGGTAGGTGCAAAATGTATGATGTAAATAATAGAAAATCCATTTGAGGCGTGTCTGAGTACACATTGCAATTTAAGTGGAGGGAGACATCTGCTCAATCCAGTAAACTGGGCCTGGATTAATGCTCTATATTTTTCGTACGCATTTTGTCAGCATACTTAAAATCAACTAAACTGATTGTTGTCTATCATCCCCTTTAATGGCCAAGATGCGCTGGAATCTGCTGCATTGCTCGGGAAAAATACCTGCATACACAACTCATGCGCATGAAAATTGGTGCTCGTACCTTGTAGGCGTGTTTTCATTAGGAAGGCATTTCCGCAAAAAATTAATAGATAAATGCAAAATACATCTGGAAGTATGACTGTCCTTTATGTCTCAGAGTGGTCACACTGAGCAGCTCGTGGACACATGGCTGATGTTGTGGAATCAGCTGTTCGTGTTTTTAAATGAAGGCTTACAAATCAAAGCTGCTGCACATACGGTATTACTGTTAAACTGTTCAGAGACAAAGAGTTGTTTGATTCTGTTTTAATATAATGTGTATGTGTGTGTGTGTGTGTATCATAGCGTCAGTCAGGGGTCTTCGTTAAGGATGAACGGCCGATTCAATCACCTGCTCTCAGGTTATTTGTGCTCCTTGATCGACTTCTACTCAGCGTTTACTAGATTGACACACTCCACTGGCCGCCTGGAATCACACACACACACACACACACACACACACACACACACACACACACACACACACACACACACACACACACTGAGTGAAATGATGAAGAGAGCACAAGTGAAGTGTAAATGATTTTTTTCTTACTCCAGGTCGTGACCTCTTTCTCTCACTCAAACTGTCCTGGTTGGAATTTTTGCCACCATGGAATTTTAAGTACAGAATTTAAAATATGATCAGGAATAAATGCAAATGCTCTACTGAGATAATATCCAAACCTCTTAACTGGATTAAGCAGTTTGAGAAAATAGATGGATGGATGAATGCAAATATGCCAGTTTTCTTGAATCAGAGTATTTAATAAAATATCCAAAGTTGTTGGGGGGAAAAGTTGTTGTTTTCCGGCTATTAGCTGTCACTAGTTGCTCAGTGTTGCCACAGCAGTTCCATATTGTTGTTCAGTCATTTTACACATTTTATTCAACATTCTGATATTTCAAAATTCTTTCATTTATTTCTGAACATATTTTAAATTCTGTGTTTAAAATCCAGTGGCTCTATTAATGCTGAGATGGACTATACGGTACATTCTGTGTCTTGATGATTAACACACGGGGCCTTCAGTTAATTAGATGTTTCCATGTAACGACTTCTTCCTGTTTACTGCAGATGGAGTGAGTTTAAATACATGATTTGTTATAACCAGGGAGCTAAAAGAACAGCCATCCAGCTCTGGCCTTGCTCCCTCAGTGTGTGTGTGTGTGTGTGTGTGTGTGTGTGTGTGTGTGTGTGTGTGTGTGTGTGTGTGTGTGTGTGTGTGTGTGTGTGTGTGTGTGTGTGTGCGTGTGTGTGTGTGATCCATAATGTCATAAAACTGGATTAATGGAATAGATGAGATCTAAGAGCCACGGCTTTGAGATGGCGTTCAGACAGCTGTCGGTGGTTTTTCCATCGAGTGATTATCCGAGAAATTGTGGATGTGCCTGGACATGCCAGAACATGTCCCGTGAGGCTTCATCATTGCGTTGCTGTGCGCCATAGGGCACTGCCGCGACGCGCAGAATTCCTCCGCACGTCTGTCTCAATGTACCGAAAAAGTGCTGATGTCCACGTCTTTTCACAATTCCTGTGCTAGTTAGACGACGTCCCGGATAAAACACAGCATCCAGTTTGGAAATGAACGGCACATTCCACTGTTACAGGAGTTTTTGTCATGGAAAGAGGAGCGGAGGCTTCGCCAGACAGTCATCCGTTTAGAAATGAAATGGTCGTTCAGCCTGTCAATGGCGGCTTCGGAGCGCGACGCGCCCCACAGCCACTGGGGGCCATCCTTAAAGCGACAGTAACACTCCTTATTCTCTACCAAGCCCGTAAATTTTCACCGAAAGCCAGATCAATTTTTCTAATGGTTTCCAGCTGCCAGTCTCTAACAGTTTCTGAAAAAATTCTGATGGAAAAAAGCCCAAATCATTCCGCCATTTCCTGACAATGAAAATCCGACGAGGGGACTGGACCACTCCTCACACAAAGCCTGCTCACAGGCGAATGACGCAACCGACAGGCGTGGAAAAACTCATGCATGCGCACGAGGGTTCAAGCTTGTCTGACGCAATCACACGTGATTCAAATCCATATGGTTTTTTAAAAAAATAATAAGGTCGGATACTTTTCTAATAGACCTCTTACTTTTGTCAGAGAATGTTCTGACCCGGGCATTAAATGAGGCAGGTTCCAATTCAGCATTCCCCGTAGATCGTTCAGCGCCTCCTGGATGTAACTAATCCGTTACATATATATAACAGATTTTGTCCATTTCATTCATATAACATATTTCATACATAACGGATATGGGTCCACCTGAATCCCTTATATGTGAGTTTTACTGTATTCTGCATTTACTCTGTGCTTGATATGTCATATTGTGCTCCATGCTTTCATGGTACCTGGTTGTGGTATTGCGGTTTGAAAAAAGTCTCATGTTAATATTCCAGCAGCTGAATCTGCTCCATACGGATCAGAGTTCAGAACTCCAATGACTTCAAAGGAATTTTAGAAGCAAAGTTCGTTCTAGCCTTCAACAACAATATATTTGCAGAAGAACAAAGGCCCATGTATTTAGGTGCCTGGTGCTTTCTGTTTTACTGTATGGTTGTAAGACTTGGACACTAACTAGTGACTTAAAGCAACACCTGAATTGTTTGGAACTAGGTCTCTTCAGAGTATCCCTGGATAACACTGGAATGACTGAGTAGAAAAATATCAAGATTTTGGTCATGAGGTGCCTTTCACTTTTCATATTCCACCACATAGGTGCCTCAGTGCTGAGGATCTCAAGATCACATATTCACCTCTCTCATTTGATTTAAGCTGAATGAGAGGGTCAAACCAATTACTGCGTATGAGCCGGTATGGCAACTTTGTTTGAAATCCTTTTTGTTTATTTAAATGAACTTTAAAAGACACAGAGAGCCAATTTTAATTATTTTTATGTGGTTTTATTGTATGTCTTTTTTATTCATTTTGAATATGTTAATAAGTTTGCACATTGTAAATTAAACTTTTGAATCTTCTTCAGAATTAATAGGTCAAGAGAAGGTCCCTGGATTTTGGTTCCAGCTGTCCCACAAAGTGCAAACAAGTGAAGTGTTGAGTAGTATGAAGCTTATTCTTTCTCTTCAGGTATGCACGTGCATACTTTTTTTGTTCATTTTGAGAGCAGGTGTTCTAATTATGCTTGTACTCTTAAGACCCAGCATGCCCTCCTCATTCAGATCTTTTTGTAGCAGTTGTCATCCAGCTTAATGGTATATTACTGCCACCTCCTGCTTCAGTGTAGATAAGACAGTGCCTCATTCAGATCAGTGTACAGATGCAGGTTGTCACAAATGTAGTTTCATCTTGTGGAAATATATTCTAGTGCAGCAGAGATGAAGAAAGTAGACAAGAGTACAAGAAGATGTGACGCAAGGTGAAAAGAGAAGTGGCAAAAGCTAAGGAAAGGGCATATTGCGAGCTGTACAAGAAGTTAAATAGTAAGGAAGGAGAAAAGGGCTTGTACCAATTGGCGAGACAAAGGGACAGAGCTGGAAAGGATATGCAGCAGGTTAGAATGATAAAAGATGCAGATGGGAATGTGCTGACAAAGGAGGAGAGTATGTTTAGAAGGTGGAGGGAATATTTTGAGGAGCTGATGAATGAAGAAAATGAGAGAGAAAAGGCTGGATGATGTGGTGAGAGTAAGTCACGAAGTACAAGAGATTAGTAAAGGAGAAGTGAAGACAGCTATGAAGAAGATGAAGAGTAGAAAGGCAGTTTGTCCAGATGAAAATTCAGTAAGGTATATCGTCTATTATACATTCCAATTCTAAGGTGGAACTCTACTAGTATATACTAAGGTACACTTAAATATCTTAAAAATTATGACCTTCCAATGGAGGCATGGAAATGTCTAGGAGAGATGGCAGTGGAAGTTCTAACCAGATTGTTTAATAAAAACTTGGAAAGTGAGAGGATGCCTGATGAGTGCAAACAAAGTGTGCTGGTTCCTATTTTTAAGAACAAGGGTGATGTGCAGAGCTGCAGTAGCTACAGAGGCATAAAGTTGATCAGCCACAGCATGAAGTTATAGGAATGAGTAGTAGATGCTAGGCTTAGAAAACAATGAAGATCTGTGAGCAGCAATGTGGTTTCATGCTGAAAAACATCAGTACAGATGCAATGTTTGCTCTGAGAATACTAATGGAGAAGTATAGAGAAGGCCAGAAGGAGTTACATTGTTTGTAGATTTAGAGAAAGCTTTTGACAGGGTGCCAAGAGAAAAGCTGTGGTACTGTATGAGGAAGTCTGGAGTGGCAGAGAAGTATGTGAAGGCAGTACAGGACATGTACAAGGATGGTATGACAGCGGTGAGATGCACAGTAGGAATGACAGACTCATTCAAGGTGGAGGTGGGATTACACCAAGGATCAGCTCTGAGTCCTTTCTTGTTCGTAATGGTGAAGGACAGGTTGACGGATGAGATCAGACAGGAGTCTCCATTGACTATGATGTTTGCAGATGACATTGTGATCTGTAGTGAGAGTATAGAGCAGGTTGAGTCTAGCCTGGAGAGGTCGAGATATGCTCTGGAGAGAAGGAGAATGAAAACCAGTAGAAGCCAGACTGAGTACATGTGTGTAAATGAGAGGGAGCCTGATGGAATGCTGCAGTTCAAGTAGTAGAAGTGGTGAAAGTAGATGAGTTTAAATACTTCGGGTCAACTGTCCAAAGTAATGGCGAGTGTGATAGAAAGGTGAAGAAGAGAGTGCAGGCAGGGTGGAGTGGGTGGAGAAAGGTGGCAGGAGTGATTTGTGGCCGAAGAATATCAGCAAGAGTGAAGGGGAAAGTCCACAAGACAGTAGTGAGACCAGCTATGTTTTATGTCTTAGAGACAGTGGCACTAACAAAAAGACAGGAGGCAGAGCTGGACATGGCACAACTGAAGATGTTGCAATTCTCTTTGGGAGTGACAATAATGGACAGGATTAGGAAGGAACATATCAGAGGGACAGCTCAGGTGGGACAGTGTGGAGACAAAATCAGAGGCAAGATTGAGATGATTTGGACATGTGCAGAGGAGGGACCCAGGGTATATAGGGAGAAGGATGCTGAGGATGGAGCCACCAGGCAGGATGAGAAGAGGGAGACCAATGAGGAGGTTTATGGATGTGCTGAGGGAGGGCATACAGGTGGTTGGTGGGACAGAGGAAGATACAGAGGACAGGGTGAGATGGAAAAGATTGGTCTGCTGTAGCAGCCCCTAACAAAAGCAGCCTAAAGAAGGAGAAGACGAAGAAGGTCACTCCGAGATATAAGGGCCAGCCAAACAATTGAAAAGATAAAAGACAAACATGACATGGTGCCAAAAACATGGTACAGGAATGCCATAATTCATTGTTGTTTTCATGGCTTTCCACTGTACGGTCAAATAGGCAATGAATTAATGCTAAATTCCAGTTTCCTATTCATCAAGTTACACGCAAAAAACAGATTTATTGGATTAGATTTCCATGTAATAAATATATGTAGTCCAATCTAAAATAAATTTAATTATCTTGCATGTATGTGTTTTATTTGAGTTGGGACTACATATACTTGTATTTATTACATGGAAATCCTGCACATAATTGAGTTGAGTTCATCCAATGACTTGTTTTTTTGAGTTTAGTAGTAGCACGTTGACTGAAGAAATATGACCAGGTAGTGTATTTTTTCCCTAGGCAGGGGTGGTGACCAAGTGGTTAATACGCTTGGTTTCTGTTCAGAAGGTTTCGGGTTCAAATCCCACCCCTGCCACATTTCTCCATATAATGTGGAGTTGCATCAGGAAAGGCATCCGGCATAAAACTTGTGCCAATTCAACATGCAGATCCACCTTGGATTTGCTGTGGCGACCCCGAGTGCAAACAAGGGAGCAGCCAAAGGGACTTACTAGTGTATTTTTTTTCCCGATATACCAGTGTATGTTACCCCCGCAGCAGTCTGAGAAGATCGTTCCAGTCAGTTTCTTCACCTTTTAAGTCCATTTTTTAAAACTTTATTAGGAACATTCCACATACACAGTGTAGCAAAATAAAAATGAATATATAAGAAATAAATGTTTTACAATGTGTGAGTTGACAGCGATTGAGGTTCAGCTTTTCATTGCTATAGCTTTTCTTTGGCTTTAACCCAGCTCTTTGTGATGACTAAACACTGTGCTAACGCATCATAAACGACACTTGGGAGTTTACAAACAAGTTGTTCAACAGCCAAAACTGAAATGATCCATTTCGAAGGCGTTCGTCCACTCTGATTTTCCCTGTCTGTATATTCCGCTCGGACTGCAAATAGGGAGGCTGAAGACGGAAGGACTGTGGTAGCTCACGGTTGTGTTTGTGCTTCTTCAGTGTCATAAATCAAAGTGATACAGCAGCCTTTATGAATAGACTGCATCCTGGTGAAATGTAAGAAAAATGGCTAAAGAAGGAAATGGAAAAATCATGATTCGCAAGAGAAAAAGAGGCCATTTGTACACAGTAAAATCACCAGTGTTAATTTAACACTGACAGTGAACATATGGTCCCTCTCTGGCCAGAATAGGATCATACGTACACTGGCAGTGTTAATTTAACACTGTCAGTGTTAGTTTTACACTGGTGGTTATGCTGTGTAGTGTTTTTAAAATGGAGCAATTCAGTGGAATTTATTTAAAGGTGCCATGAAGTAAAAACAGGAAGGAATAAAGGAAAGGAGCGACTAACGAAGGAACAGTAGGAACTGTGAGTAAAGTGACATGAGGAATCACCGTGATTGCTTCGTGTCCCTCACTGAACTCTGCTTTGTTACCGCCTGCCGCTGCGATCTGACCTACCAGTGCATTGCACCCCAGGCGACCTGAGTGTGCACGTACTCTTTCGCATCCATGTGTGTCTAATGTGTTTTGGAGCTGGCGATGAGTCCACGGCCTCATGTTTCCAATCCCAACCCCAGAGACGCTCCAGTCGCCTGGAGAGAACAGACTGGTACCTTGGCCTCTGCTGAAAATTGGCCCTCAAATGAGCTCTTGCAGTGATCCTCGTGCGCTGCCTCAGACCACAGCTCTCCTGTGAGAACACCTTAATGATCTCCAGGTTGATAAACAGAGGCTGACTGAATGAATGGAAATGTGTGCTGAAGGGAATATCTGAAGCCTGTATCATCGGTCGACCGTCCCTGAGAGTCGACCTCTTCACAGGGGTGGATTGACCTCCGCAATTTATTACCTATACCGCTGACATCCATCTCATTCCAGCCGTCAGGGACAGACATGTATACACACACACACACACACACAGTAATAAAACTATTACAGCAACCTCAGTGCTGAATGCGTTATCAAATATCTAACTTGGGGTTCTGTAACTCCTTGTACAGTTTCCTCTACAATTTGCTGCCTCTTATTGTTGATGTAGGTTCATGATTTTTGCTTTTTACTAGCACATTCATCCTGTGCTGTACACAGATTTTTTTTTCTGAAATCTGTTGTTATTTTCCTTTATGTGCACTTCCTATGATGTATTCGAACCAAACCACTGAAATGCCACATACCTACGTAGTAGAATGCAACATAGAAACTAAAAGAAACTTTGAGTGTTGCATTGGACATTGCAAGTCAAAAATAAAAAGATTTTAAAAATGAAACAAAAAATAAATCTTGATTTAGAAACTGACGTGACCAGCAAGACAAGCCGAAGAAAGTAAGGACAGGTGCTAATTGTGATAAGAACACATGCCGAGGTGAAACTCATCAGGGTTATGTCATGGGCTCACTTGGGTTTACTACAATTGAAATGTAATCAGTTACCAAATTTATGTTACATGGCTGTTTTTGTAATCAGTCACAATAAAAAGTAATGTAATCTCAGTGCTCTTGGATTACTTCAAAAACACTTATTACGTAGAAATGAAACCAGAACTAGAACTATGCAAACCATAGTAAAAATGGACATAGCCACAAATACTTGTTTTTCCCTTTATCACTTCCGAAACTATAAATTAAATTATATATTTAAAAAGTATCTCAAAACATAGTGTCTCCTATCTGAAAATGGCCTTTTTTATATAAAAGAAATTCCACAAATGACACTCAGTGGTCTTGTTTTAAATGCTTTTGCTTGAGTCATCCATCTTGTGAAGATTTTCTTCTTTGATTTGCAAGCGTTGCAATTATTCTTTAAATAAAAAGACATGCAGGGTATTCGTTGAAGAGTGACCTCAAGTGGCTCCATGGGTAGGGCTGCTTCGAGTTCACCTCTAGCTTAATGAATAGCATTTTATTATTAAAAAGGTTTTATAATTTGAAAATAACCATATTTTAATCATCAAATGAATGTAATAAGTGAATGCAATTAATTACAAATTCAGTGTTACTGTGATCTGATTACTTACTATTCCAATATAAACTGGTTTCATTACTGCTTTTTTGTTTTGTTTTGTTTTTGTTTTGTTTTGCTCGTGTGCAAAACATTTGTGGCACAGTCGAAGTGGAAAAATATTGAATGGCAGTTGAGGTGGTGTTCTCATAGTGTCAAAACAGCATTCAAAAGAGTCTGATCGTGCTCCAGAGACATTCACCATGTGCCCCTGAGCATCTCATTCGGGTTATGCACAAAGGAAATATTGTTATGTGCAATGTCTGTGGCACACATCTTGTGAACTAGACGTGAACATTGCACAGTCAAACAAAACGCACCGCGTGCCAATGAGAGTCAAAGCGTCACAGAGCCATGGAGTAGCACGCACATCTGAACTGGGTGTTTTATCCATAATAAACCTTATATTACAGACACATTGCCATTCCCTCCCATGGGTTAGATAATAAATGTTAAATAGTATGATCATCATAGCTGTAACATCACAAACATCTGCCCCACGGCGAGTCAATGCATTTCAGAGGCTCAGTGCAGCGCACCACAGTGCAACTGACTTGGGAGTCACACCTGTAATAAACATATTATGACATTGACACCATGTGTAGATGGGATGATGATGTGACTGTTCCGCCAAGCCATTACAATAGGAATAAAATAGAAAATCGCCTTTGAAGCAGCTCCAGGGCAAACAACAGCCAGGCTGCAGCCTGTGGCAAACTCTCTGTCATCCTGGGTGTGCCGTGTGATGGTTGCATCAGCCAAGTGCCGACGGTACATGCCTTGTCCACCATGAAATATATATCCCATATGACACCCCATCAAGCGGCGCAATGCACACCATCCAGCCAGACAGCAGGACGCCCTGCTGCATGTCAGGGCACATAACACGTGATCACACATTCCAGACAGTCCATCATGGGAAGCATTAACTGATTGGCAGGACACACATGTGAACCACAGAGTGGTCACCTCATGGACCTAATATCCTGCACTGTAATTTGTGGATTCACGTCAGTTTGCATCTCTTACAAAAGCATCTTTTTATTGTCTTATACGGAAGGATCGACTTTTTAAAAACTTCATATTGTCTTGCGGAACGTTTGGAGAGTACACATTTCTTTTATTTTTGCTTGGAAATTATTTTGGGGGACTTTTTCATACGCCCATTTGATTAAGTGGTGTTGCATTGAAAATCTACTGTCTATAGCCTCCGGTGTTACCGTTGCGGGGTACGGATGTGGGACCCGCAAAGAATCCAAGTCATTAAAAAGATACAAACCTCTCTCAGTGGCCACAGAGCTCTGCGGCTGCAATTACCGAGACCGTGCTGCGCTGCGGATTTTTCCGCAAGAAGTCTGTCCTTGCGGGCGGCCGGCCGCTCCGCATCAAAACAGCGAGCGTAGTCTCGGTGTGATTGGCCTGCTGCGAAGGTTACCAAGCCCGCAGACTCAGTCAGTGCATCGGAGGCAATGAGAGCAAGGCGTCGGGGAAGAACGTCGCCCGCTGTTGATGTCGCCGCTGATCTGAGCATGCAGAGCTGTATCTTGCATTCATTGCAGCTTACTTTTGGATGTTGAAACCAGGATGTGTATAACAGTAACATTACTAACAGATAAAATCAATTTCAATGCGGGATCGGACTGAAGGCGCGAGCGCTCCGTCTTCTGCCGCACGTCACTGCAATGTCCCGGATGTACAAACAGTTTTGCAGAGGGCCAAATTTTAGCTGCAAATTTGTCATTTTTAAACGAAGATTTCTCCATTGAGTTACAAATTTGGGCTTGCAGATTTACTTTACTGCATTCATAAGGGTCTTATAAATACATATCAGCTATTTCTTTCTGAGATCTGATCACATTTATTTCAATGCAGCTCTACTTTAAATGATGTGCATACATGTCTCCGCTAGGTCCTCTAGCAACAGGGGTGCTGTGTTGTCCATGTCTCTATTTCCTGCTACTTCTGCTCAAGTGCTTTGTTTGTGATCCACTTTTGAGTAATTTATACTTTAATTGGTTTTGTAAAAGGGCGCATTCACTTCTGTTATGTACTATATGGTACATGAAGTATCATATCAAAGATGGAGGAAGTGTAGGGCTATGAGCAAATTGTAAATATAAACTCTCTTTTTTCATGAAATGTTCATGATTAGATCTCTTGTCATTCGCATTGGGATGACTTCACAGTGCATACTCCCTTCAATATTTTGCCCATTTTAAACTTATTTGTATTTTGTGCAAATGGCGGCATGTCATGAATCTCACTCTGTACAGATATGAAATCATTGTACACACTGAAGCTATTCAGTGGCCATCTCATCTGTGAAATTTTATACTAATTCATATAAAAACTTTAACTTTTGTCACAAGTTGGCGGCGTCGAAACTCGAATACAGTCTTATTTCATCTGGGGACAGTGATTCAGTAACAAATGTGTCATCAGTACGGTTTCACTTTGAGGTTCGTATTTATGAAAAAATGTAAATTAACCAATTCCATTTTTGCTTTCAATTTTTTTTTTATTGGAATAATCTGTTTGTTCGGTTCAGTTGGTTGGTTCTCTGTTTTCCTCTGTTCCACTCTCAGCACGGTCTGACACACACAGCAGGCAGTGGGGTGTGGCCATGCCTCCTTTTCGCAGGCACAAGACCACACCTCCTTTTACACTGAATACGAAACTACAGTGATGAGACGAAGTGTCACTGACTAACTGAAGCACATATATAGTCATACTTTGCAGAGTGATCTGTGTATTCTGTCCACCAAACCTTGGCAGGCATTCCACACAGTTCAATGCAAATACATGTATTGGGCAGCACAGTCTCATTTGGGGGCGGGCGCTAAAGGGGTAAAATATGACGCATATGATGTAATTTCTCTACTTCCGGGGTACAAACTATGGCATTTTCAATGGGGTTTTGGGCAAATTACAAGAAACAAAGTGAAAATGCAAAGAAAAAGTGATGATGCGGTGGGAAAGTGGACATGTGTTGTGGTTTGTTTATGACCTGGAGCTCAAACGTGTAGGCCGTTTTGCAGGTGAGAGAATGAAGCTACTCTGGTTAGTTGTGTAGGCTAACACTTACCGACATGATGTCTCCCACCTAATGTCCATCTTTTCTTCTCCACCGGGAACTGAAAAAAAAAAAATTTTGCGACTGCTTCGGTGATTGCAGCTGAAAACAAAACCATGCACCATTTATCCGTGTGAAGTTATGCTGTGTATATATTAAATGGAGGTCCCCGTAAGTGGTTAAATCCCGGGATATCATGGAGGGTTCAAACAAGACTATGATTTCCTGTTGTGACGCCCCAATAACCGTACCGAAACAAACCCATTAAGGACAATTCTGAGGTTGACTTCATGGGAGAAGTTGTGGAGAAAACAGACAGATAAAACGTTTGATCTCTGACCACAATTACTTTGATTTTTGCCAAAGAAAACTACATCCACACAGCAAGTGTGTGAATACATTCTGTGTGTGCGCATGCATACGTGCATGTGTGCATGCTCCCATAGCCATCTTGTGCAGTGGTCTCAACAGTGAAGCTGTAAATTAGGACAACAGCGTCATTGGGCGGGTTGGAGGGGAGAAGGGACCTTTCCAGGTGTTGCAGAGCAGTTAATCATTCACCTATGAGACTAATCGGAGGAGCTGTAAAGCTCATCCTCACACATAGACTGGTGGGACTAATTATACCCAAACTCTCTACCACAGCACAGCTGTACTAAAATTCAACAACCAGAAAACTCCCCTTCACACAAATACCCAACAGCTTGCTGCCACCTCTCCAACTTATTGCACTGCTCATCATCTGCTCCTCTCACTCGTGCTGCCGCCAGCTGACAGAAGCACAGAGGAGAAGCAGAAAACGAGAGCCGAGAATGAACGCGGTAGCTTCTAGGTCAGGAGCTAGATTGGTAGCGGCAGCAATCCAACGTGTAGCTCATGGCTGCAGGCAGCGCTACAGGTAACGAACACATCAGTCACATGCACAGCACACCTGTTACTGTACAGATGGCGAGCCCCAGGAGAGAGGCAGGCCGAGCAATGAAGAAAGATGAGCAATCAGAGGCAAACACAGAGGAGGAAAGATGAGGAATAATATTTCTCATGGGTAGATTGTTAAAGGAAATCGAGGAAGGAGAAAGTTGGAGTGTATGTAAGGGTGGTGTTGGGGTGTGAGGTAGGTCTTTGTTTAATGCCGTGGTAACAGGGGTGTAGGTTAGAATATAAAAGGGAGATGTTCCATCAGCGGTTTCCACCTGGAGTAAACAGAGTGACCTCCTGCATCTGTGGAGCTTCTCTGTCTCTTCTCTGTACTCAATCAGTATTCATATTTCTTAGATAGATAGATAGATAGATAGATAGATAGATAGATAGATAGATAGATAGATAGATAGATAGATAGATAGATAGATAGATAGATAGATAGATAGATAGATAGATAGATAGATAGATAGATAGATAGATAGATAGATAGATAGATAGATAGATAGATAGATATACTCAACAAAAATATAAACGCAACACTTTTGGTCTTGCTCCCATTTTGTATGAGATGAACTCAAAGATCTAAAACTTTTTCCACATACACAATATCACCATTTCCCTCAAATATTGTTCACAAACCAGTCTAAATCTGTGATAGTGAGCACTTCTCCTTTGCTGAGATAATCCATCCCACCTCACAGGTGTGCCATATCAAGATGCTGATTAGACACCATGATTAGTGCACAGGTGTGCCTTAGACTGCCCACAATAAAAGGCCACTCTGAAAGGTGCAATTTTGTTTAATTGGGGGGGGATACCAGGCAGTGTCTGGTGTGACCACCATTTGCCTCATGCAGTGCAACACATCTCCTTGGCATCATCCGTGAAGAGAACACCTCTCCAACGTGCCAAA
Source organism: Thalassophryne amazonica (assembly GCF_902500255.1). Taxonomy (NCBI): domain Eukaryota; kingdom Metazoa; phylum Chordata; class Actinopteri; order Batrachoidiformes; family Batrachoididae; genus Thalassophryne; species Thalassophryne amazonica. The sequence continues at coordinate 87,385,216 of NC_047112.1, forward strand.
CGCCAGCGAATGTGAGCATTTGCCCACTCAAGTCGGTTACGACGACGAACTGGAGTCAGGTCGAGACCCCGATGAGGACGACGAGCATGCAGATGAGCTTCCCTGAGACGGTTTCTGACAGTTTGTGCAGAAATTCTTTGGTTATGCAAACCGATTGTTTCAGCAGCTGTACAAGTGGCTGGTCTCAGACGTCTTGGAGGTGAACATGCTGGATGTGGAGGTCCTGGGCTGGTGTGGTTACATGTGGTCTGCGGTTGTGAGGCTGGTTGGATGTACTGCCAAATTCTCTGAAACAACTTTGGAGACGGCTTATGGTAGAGACATGAACATTCAATACACGATCAACAGCTCTGGTTGACATTCCTGCTGTCAGCATGCCAACTGCACGCTCCCTCAAATCTTGCGACATCTGTGGCATTGTGCTGTGTGATAAAACTGCACCTTTCAGAGTGGCCTTTTATTGTGGGCAGTCTAAGGCACACCTGTGCACTAATCATGGTGTCTAATCAGCATCTTGGTATGGCACACCTGTGAGGTGGGATGGATTATCTCAGCAAAGGAGAAGTGCTCACTATCACAGATTTAGACTGGTTTGTGAACAATATTTGAGAGAAATGGTGATATTGTGTATGTGGAAAAAGATTTAGATCTTTGAGTTCATCTCATACAAAATGGGAGCAAAACCAAAAGTGTTGCGTTTATATTTTTGTTGAGTGTAGATAGATAGATAGAGTATTCACAGCACTTCGCATTTTCCACATTTTGTTATGTTACAGCCTTATTCCAAAAAGTCTACGCACAACACCCCATAATAATAACATAAGAAAAGCTTTTTGGACATTTTTGCAAATTAAATTAAAACATTCCTGGGTATTCACACCCTTTGCTCAGTACTTTGTTGATGCACTATTGGCAGCAATTACAGCTTCAAGTCTTCTTGAATATGACACAACAAGCTTGGTGCACCTATCTTTGGGCAGTTTTGCTGATTCCTCTTTGCCGAAAAGGACCTTAACATATTGATATTGGCCGTGCAATGGAGGTGTTGGACAGTAAGTTAAAATCTATGTCACTTAGCAGCTCTGTGCCTGGGGAGAGCATCAGTGTAGGACATGGACAGTGATCAGGATGGAGACCTACCAGCAGACCATCTGAGTCCAGCAACACTTCTACACAGCCACAGAGAGGCACAGGTGAATGCAAGTACAGTGGCACACCACACAGATGGGGCAAGACCTGTCCCACGTGTTTGGAAAGTCATGTTGCTTGTGCAGCACTGCTCATAACTTCACCAAAGTATGCATGAAAAGAGGACGTCAGTTGAACGCTGTGGATGATCCACCAGTAGGGGATCTGGTGGACAGTGGCTGCGATGAGAGAGATGTATACACAGCTGAGAGCGTGGGGGCTGTGAACACAAAGGAAAAAGTGGTTTGTAAACCTGCCACTGCTTCAGAGGTGTCCAGAGGAGCCAGCTTGACTCTGGAGCCACCTGCAGGGTGATGAGCATGAAGGACAAGATGAGACTGGCACCTAGAGTGCCTCTCCAGAAAAGTCTCACCATACCACCAGTCTCATCATACAGAGGTGTTACAACAGTGAATGGATGAGTTCAGTGGGTGTGTAGGAGGACTTTGAGATTGTGCACACCAGCCAGAAGCACTTGCTTTCAGGGGAGACATGTCAGAAACTTGGCCTGATAGGTTTCACCATTCCCAGAGAGCTGAATAAAGAGGAGCACTGCATGGCAGGTGAGCTATCCAGAGACTGTCTCATTAACACTTACAATGATGTGTTCACCAGCCCAGTTGAGTCATTGATGGGTGATCACCAGCCCGGGTAATGTTCACTTCAAGGTGGATGGCACTGTGGTAACCTATCCAGTGTGCACCGAGGAATTTCCTGGTGGTCCTCAAGGCAGCTGTGAATGTACACCAGAAAAGGGATTTACATTTTGGTGTTCCACTGCTGCTAAAGTGCAAATTGTGACGTGTAGTCCGGTGATGCTGTGCACTCACTTTGGACTTCCATAAACAAAAGAAAAAAAAAGACTTTGTGTAGTTCCTCAGTCCAACCAAAAATCACATCAGCTTTTCATCTGAACAGCTGTTCATGCATACAGACGGCTTCAGCGGAGTGGATTTTTTGTGTGTGTGTGTTACAAGAATTAGCAGTGTCAGTTAGCTCAATCAAATCATTGTGCCGTTGTCCCGTGTGTGCACACACACGCAACCGGGTTGGCGCTTGTGCACGCGTGTACTACCAAAAAAAGACTGTGCACATCCTCAGTGCAGTGAAAAAAAAAAATCATGTCAGAAATTAGTCCAGGTTTTCATTCTTTCATCCTGCGAGCAGCCTCCAGACAGCGCAGTGGACTAGTTTTGTGTGCTTGCGCACGCATTGTGTGCACACACGCATGTGTGGCTGCTCGCAGGCATGTGCATGCACGAGCATGTGTGGGCACGTGCGTGCACGAGCATGTGTGGACACGTGCGTGCCTGTGTGTGCACACGCACGTGTGAAGAGTACAATGGTAGCAAACGTATGGAACCAAATTTGCACTCTAAATGGAACCAAACTGCACTCTAAATGCAATGCAACAGAAATGGGATGAATTAATCCATGTCATGTGACATAAAAAGCACCAATCAAATGACAAGGATCCACTCAGCCGTTATATAATTACTGTTATCTGCTTACTGTGAAACCACCTCAGTCACCTTGTTGGCGTAATATTTAACTTGATGAAGTAAGAACACCCCAGGAACAAAAAGTACTGCAGGCAGCTGCAGTGGAAACCTGGCACAGCCTCAGTCTGAAAAAAGCAAAGTTTTCTGTGGCTTCCAGACCTCAAGCAGTCATTAACTGCCAAGGATTTGCAACTGAAAACCTTTAAAATTAGGGAATAACCCTGTTGTGTCTGATGATGTGTTGGACGTTCATGCTGGGATATATGGTCAAAAATATTGCTTTAGAGAACTCCTTTTACCGGCACCTCTACGCGTCGCCGGTAAAAGGAGTTTTATTGGTGACGCGTTAGCGGAGCCAATAAAATGGATATTTTCAACCGTATATAACAGAATAAACGTCCGACACATCATCAGTCACAAGGGGGTTATTCCCATTCTAATCCAATTCCATCAATTACACAGTCTATTTTTCTGTAGGTAATTCGGTCGGCGAGGGTAGGCGTACCATGAAGCAGTAAACCATCTCCAACAGCGGTCAGAGTGTTGTGAAAAGTGTGATGACACAGACCCACAACAGGGGGTGTAAATGAACGGTCAATGGAAATGCAAAAGTAACAATTTAATGTTGTGAAAAGTGCACAACTGATACAGATACAATTTATACTACAGTCAATCACAAGTTGGTGTCGTGTGGGCAGGCTCGAGGATAGGAGACGCCCGTGCAGAGAAGAGTCGGAACCCACACGATTTCCACCGCCAACGGATCTGGAACACCCCGGAGCTGCCAAGTCCTGAGTCCCCAGGTGGCCACCGTCTCCAGCTGTCAGATCGGGTACTGCTGGCAGGAAACAGAAACAGTTAATAGTGGGTGTGAGTGAACACACCCAGTAAACAGTCAGCAAACGAGTCCTTCTTCGGGAGGAGAAAACACCTCCACCTCCTGTTTTCACAAGTCCTGAGTGTTACTGTGCAGACCCCAATTTCCACTTGTTGAGTACTGGAGTGCAGAGCGGGAACGCCAACTCCAATCAACTCCCTCCGACTCGGCTACAAATGGAAAAGCTGCAAACTCACAAAATCACTGAACAACAGCTACCAGCTCAGATGCAAAGGTACGTTACAACAAAGCTTAGCTGAGATACGTATGAAGACGGCTGAGAGTCTACCTGTACGGTTTGACGATTTCTCAGCAGAGGTGTGGTGTCTTCTCCAGGCTTTAATGGGTGAGGCATGATGACTAGATGAGTGACAGCTGTCAAAGTTCCTGGTGCTCCTGGCGGCGACTGTGCCCTCTGGTGCCTGAAGCCCGCCTTCAGGCAGGGCGCCCTCTGGCGTTGGGCCAGCAGTACCTCCTCTTCGGGCAGCCCACACAACAGGACCCCCCCCTCAAGGGGTGCCTCCTGGCGCCCGACCATGCTTGTCGGGATGTCGTTGGTAGAAATTGGCCAGGAGAGCCAGGTCCAGGATGAAGCTCCGCTTCACCCAGGAGCGTTCCTTGGGTCCATACCCCTCCCAGGGGTATGCCCATGTTGTGGGCATACTCGATCCAGGCCAGATGTTGACTCCAGGCCATCGGGTGTGCGGAGGTGACACACCGCAGGGCCTGCTCTAGATCTTGGTTCGCCCGCTCTGCCTGTCCATTTGTCTGAGGGTGGTACCCGGACGAGAGGCTCACGGTGGCCCCCAGTTCCCTACAGAAACTCCTCCAGACTTGCGAGGAGAACTGGGGACCACGATCCGAGACTATGTTCGTGGGGATACCATGCAGACGCACGACGTGGTGGACCAGGAGGTCTGCAGTCTCCTGGGCCATCGAGAGCTTCGGGAGGGCCACGAAGTGGGCCACCTTGGAGAACCGGTCCACTATCGTCAGGATGTTAGTCATTCCTTGGGACTCAGGGAGACCCGTGACAGAGTCCAGGCTTATGTGGGACCAGGGGCGACGAGGCACCGGCAGCGGCTGGAGGAGTCCTTGGGCCTTCTTATGTTCTGCCTTGCCCCTGGCAGAGGTGGTGCAGGCCTGGATGTACTCCCGGACATCGGTTTCCATCGACTCCCACCAGAAGTGCTGCCAGACCACTGCCACGGTTCTTCGCACCCCTGGGTGGCAGGAGAGCTTAGCACCGTGACAGAAGTCCAAGACTGCAGCCCTGGCTTCTGGTGGGACGTATAGTCTGTTCCTAGGTCCATCTCCGGGGTCCGGGTGTCGTGTCAGGGCCTCCCAGACGGTCTTCTCCACGTCCCAGGTGAGGGTTGCGACGATAGTGGACTCGGGGATTATAGTGGCCGGTGGATCTGACAGCTCTGGCTTGACCTCCTCTTCATGCACCCGGGACAGTGCATCGGACCGTTGGTTTTTGGTCCCAGGGCGGTACGTAATTTGGAAGTCAAACCGACCAAAGAACAGTGACCAACGGGCTTGCCTGGGGTTCAGACGCTTAGCGGTCCGGATGTATTCCAGGTTCCGATGGTCCGTGAAAACCGTGAAAGGAACCGTAGCTCCCTCCAGAAGGTGTCTCCACTCCTCAAGAGCCTCTTTCACAGCTAGTAGTTCCTGATTGCCGACGTCATAGTTCCTTTCAGCCGGGGTCAACCTGCGGGAATAGTAGGCACAAGGATAGAGAACCTTATCAGACTCCCCGCTCTGGGATAGCACGGCTCCTATCCCTGAGTCAGAGGCATCCACTTCGACTATAAACTGGCGATCGGGGTCGGGCTGCACCAGAACAGGTGCAGTCGAGAGCCGGCGTTTCAACTCCTTAAACGCGGCTTTGCACCGATCCGACCAGGTAAAAGGGACTTTAGTCGAGGTCAGGGCTGTCAGGGGGCTAACAACCTGACTGTAGCCCTTAATGAACCTCCGGTAGAAATTTGCAAAGCCGAGGAACTGTTGCAGTTTCCTACGGCTTGTTGGTTGGGGCCAATCTCTCACCGCCGCAACCTTGGCTGGATCAGGGGCGACGGAGTTGGAGGAGATAATGAACCCCAAGAAAGACAAAGAAGTGCAGTGAAACTCACACTTCTCACCCTTCACAAACAGTCGGTTCTCCAGTAACCGCTGCAGGACCTGACGTACATGCTTGACATGGGTCTCAGGATCTGGGGAGAAGATGAGAATGTCTTCGAGATATACGAAGACGAACCGATGCAGGAAGTCCCACAAGACGTCATTAACCAATGCTTGGAACATCGCAGGGGCGTTTGTGAGGCTGAACGGCATGACCAGGTACTCAAAATGACCTAAGGGGGTGTTAAATGCCGTCTTTCACTCGTCTCCCTTCCGGATCCGAACCAGGTGGTACGCATTCCTGAGATCCAGTTTCGTGAAGATTTAGGCTCCATGCAGGGGCGTGAACACTGAATCTAACAGATGTAACGGGTATCGTTTGCGAACTGTGATCTCGTTCAGCCCTCTGTAATCAATGCGTGGACGGAGTCCGCCGTTCTTCTTGCCCACAAAAAAGAAACCTGCCCCATAGGGGAGGTGGAGTTCTGGATCAACCCGGCAGCTAAGGAGTCCCGGATGTAGGTTTCCATTGATTCGTGTTCCGGATGTGAGAGGTTGTACAACCTGCTGGACGGGTACTCAGCGCCCGGTACCAAATCAATGGCGCAATCATACGGACGGTGCGGGGGCAGCGTGAGTGCCAGATCCTTGCTGAAGACGTCAGCAAGGTCATGGTACTCAGCCGGCACCGCCGCGAGATTGGGGGGGACTAGAACCTCCTCTTTAGCTGTTACACCGGGTGGAACCGAGGATCCTAGACACTCCCGGTGGCAGGTTTCGCTCCACTGCGTCACTACCCCAGATGGCCAATCAATCCGGGGACTGTGCTTTAGCATCCATGGAAAACCCAAAATCACAAAAGGTGTCACAAAAAACACAATCTCCTCCCTGTGATTCCCAGACACGACCAATGTCACGGGCTGTGTCTGGTGTGTGATTAATGGGAGAAGGGTGCCATCTAGTGCCCGTACCGACAAAGGTGACGGTAAGGCCACCAGAGGGAGCCCCACCTCCCTGGCCCATCTGCTGTCCAGCAGATTCCCCTCCGACCCCGTGTCTACCAGTGCTGGGGCGTGAAGGGTTAGATCCCCACTCAGGATCGTTACTGGGATTCGTGCAGATTTGCAGGATCTCCCCTCGTGAGTGTTATGGCCCACCCTTAGCCCAGTCTCTAAGGGCGGGCATTGTAGTTTAACCATTTGGGGCAATTTTTCTGTATGTGCTCACTCGAGCCACAGAAAAAGCACTCCCCGCGGGCCAGCCTCCGTTGTCTGTTTTCTGATTTCACTTTAGCCCTGCTCATGTCCATAGCTTCGTCAGCAGGGGGAGCTGTTGCCACACGGAGTTCTCTGGCAGTGGAGCAGGGGGACGGCAGCACCCTTTCGGACCCGGAAGGAAGAGGGACGGCTCGTGCCCGGCCACGCCCTTCACCTCGCTCCCGATGATGTTCTTCCAGTTGGTTGTCTAACCATATAACCAGATCGACAACTCCATCAAAATCCCGCGGCTCATCCTTCGCCAGCAGATGCTCCTTCAGGACCGGAGACAGTCCGTTTATGAAGGCGGCGCGGAGTGCAACATTATTCCAGCCGGACCTCGCTGCCGTGATGCGGAAGTCGACTGCATAATCGGCTGCACTCCGATGCCCCTGTCTCATCGACAGCAGCACATTCGAAGCGGTCTCGCCTCTATTGGGGTGATCAAACACTTGTTTGAACTCCCGCACAAACCCAGTATATGTCGTTAGGAGCCGTGAATTTTGCTCCCAAAGCGCCGTAGCCCAGGTGCGTGCCTCTCCTCGAAGCAGGTTTATTACATAAGCCACCCTGCTGGCATCAGACGTGTACATAACAGGACGCTGTGAAAAGACGAGCGAACACTGCATCAAGAAGTCAGTACACGTCTCGACACAGCCTCCGTACGGCTGTGGAGTGCTTATGTATGCTTCAGGGCATCGGGGGGGGGGTTCGTGGAACGACCACTGGAATGTCTGTATCTGGCACTCGGGCAGCAGGAGGAGGTGCCGCAGCAGCGCCGTGCGCGTGCATTCCACCTGAGCGGTGAGAGCCTCCATCCTCTGATTGAGTACAACATTCTGCTCGGTTACCAAGTCCAACCGAGCAGTGAAGGCGGTTAAGATTTGCTGCAGCTCACCTAATACGCCTCCTGCTGGCCCCTGTGCACCCTGTGTTTCCATTGGTGGTTCACCTGATGGTTGACGCCCCTCGGGATCCATGACGTTGGCCGAGAAATCCTGTTGTGAAAAGTGTGATGACACGGACCCACAACAGGGGGCGTAAATGAACGGTCAATGGAAATGCAAAAGTAACAATTTAATGTTGTGAAAAGTGCACAACTGATACAGATACAATTTATACTACAGTCAATCACAAGTTGGTGTCATGTGGGCAGGCTCGAGGATAGGAGACGCCCGTCCAGAGAAGAGTCGGAACCCACACGATTTACACCACCATCGGATCTGGAACACCCCGGAGCTGCCAAGTCCTGAGTCCCCAGGTGGCCACCGTTCCAGCTGTCAGATCGGGTACTGCTGGCAGGAAACAGAAACAGTTAATAGTGGGTGTGAGTGAACATACCCAGTAAACAGGCTGCAAACGAGTCCTTCTTCGGGAGGCGAAAACACCTCCACCTCCTGTTTTCACAAGTCCTGAGTGTTACCGTGCAGACCCCAATTTCCACTTGTTGAGTACTGGAGTGCAGAGCGGGAACGCCAACTCCAATCAACTCCCTCCGACTCGGCTACAAATGGAAAAGCTGCAAACTCACAAAATCACTGAACAACAGCTACCAACTCAGATGCAAAGGTACGTTACAACAAAGCTTAGCTGAGATACGTATGAAGACGGCTGAGAGTCTACCTGTACGGTTTCACGATTTCTCGGCAGAGGTTTGGTGTCTTCTCCAGGCTTTTATGGGCGAGGCATGATGAGTAGATGAGTGACAGCTGTCAAAGTTCCTGGCGGCGACTCTCGTTGGGCCAGCAGTACCTCCTCTTCGGGCGGCCCACACAACACAGAGTGCGGAGTAATCCATCAAACGTGAAACGGTAATTCTGTATCAGAATCCACATCAGTACTTTTGTACGGCAGCTTAGATTCACCCTTTCTCTCACTCTGAGTTAACAGCACTAACAGCTAGCAGATCACACAGGTGGTGTTCTGACAAATTGTGAGTCTCTAAAGTTCCACATCCCGACAATACTCTGCATACGCTGTTGCACGCGCATGTGCTGTTGCGCGCGCATGCATTGTTGCCCGCAGAGTACAGGAATGACATTCAACAGTAATGACATCTCATCAGAACACCGGTCAGGGTGCAGAGTAATACATTTTTGGCCACTGCTCCACAGATATTACACGCCTGATATGCCACATGATTAACCAATCAAATTCACAAAAAAATGTAATTGGATTAGAATGGCATTTAAATTGATGTATTTTTGCATGTTAAAAACCTTCACTTACAGCATATATGCTGTACTTTGTATTTCAAACATGCATAACATGTACACATGCATAACTTGTTTCCAGGTATTTCATCTTCCTTTAATCCCGATTTCCAGTTCAAGCTCCAATCTGAAATGATCTACTTCATCACCTGTAGCCTCATCAGAGACACTGTAACGTTGGTCACAGCTCGCTTTGCTCTGCGGATGATGATTCTGTCCGTCTCCAGTCAGGGTGAAAGGCTGCGTGTGTGCGGGCATGAGTGCATGTAAATGTGGGTGCATGTGGCTGTGCCCCCAGCTACAAGTCTTAATCTGCAGTCTATTAGCATATTCAGAGCTCTGTGTTAGCCGCTGGAGGCATCTGATAGAATCATTTCACAGCCCCGCTGGCCTTCATCTTACCCTAAGAAGCGAGGACGTTGATGTGTCTTCAGACCAAGATGAGCATTTCAAAAAGTGTCAGTTTTTCTTTGAGTTCACTCGCTGTAAAGATGAATGTTGTCTTGTTTTTGCTTCATTCTAGAAAAATCAAGTTTTGCATGAGGAAATTTGTTTTTCCAAAATCTACACTTTTCGGTTGTATATTAATTTGCATTTCTTTTATCACTGAGATTTAGGGTTTAAGGCAGTCATGTGATTTTTTTTTTATTATGAAAGAAGATACATGGTGAGAAGTGATCTGTTTGGCAATTGAAGCGATTTTTAGACAAACTGCACAGCCACATCTTAAGCTTGTAATGAATTCCCTCAGGAGTGCTCAAGTTTGGTCCTCGAGAGCTACCTTCCTGACACTCTTAGTTGTCTCACACTTAGTTGACACACCTGAATCAATCAATCAATCAATCAATCAATTTTTTTATATAGCGCCAAATCACAACAAACAGTTGCCCCAAGGCGCTTTATATTGTAAGGCAAGGCCATACAATAATTATGTAAAACCCCAACGGTCAAAACGACCCCCTGTGAGCAAGCACTTGGCTACAGTGGGAAGGAAAAACTCCCTTTTAACAGGAAGAAACCTCCAGCAGAACCAGGCTCAGGGAGGGGCAGTCTTCTGCTGGGACTGGTTGGGGCTGAGGGAGAGAACCAGGAAAAAGACATGCTGTGGATGGGAGCAGAGATCGATCACTAATGATTAAATGCAGAGTGGTGCATACAGAGCAAAAAGAGAAAGAAACAGTGCATCATGGGAACCCCCCAGCAGTCTACGTCTATAGCAGCATAACTAAGGGATGGTTCAGGGTCACCTGATCCAGCCCTAACTATAAGCTTTAGCAAAAAGGAAAGTTTTAAGCCTAATCTTAAAAGTAGAGAGGGTGTCTGTCTCCCTGATCTGAATTGGGAGCTGGTTCCACAGGAGAGGAGCCTGAAAGCTGAAGGCTCTGCCTCCCATTCTACTCTTACAAACCCTAGGAACTACAAGTAAGCCTGCAGTCTGAGAGCGAAGCGCTCTATTGGGGTGATATGGTACTACGAGGTCCCTAAGATAAGATGGGACCTGATTATTCAAAACCTTATAAGTAAGAAGAAGAATTTTAAATTCTATTCTAGAATTAACAGGAAGCCAATGAAGAGAGGCCAATATGGGTGAGATATGCTCTCTCCTTCTAGTCCCCGTCAGTACTCTAGCTGCAGCATTTTGAATTAACTGAAGGCTTTTTAGGGAACTTTTAGGACAACCTGATAATAATGAATTACAATAGTCCAGCCTAGAGGAAATAAATGCATGAATTAGTTTTTCAGCATCACTCTGAGACAAGACCTTTCTGATTTTAGAGATATTGCGTAAATGCAAAAAAGCAGTCCTACATATTTGTTTAATATGCGCTTTGAATGACATATCCTGATCAAAAATGACTCCAAGATTTCTCACAGTATTACTAGAGGTCAGGGTAATGCCATCCACAGTAAGGATCTGGTTAGACACCATGTTTCTAAGATTTGTGGGGCCAAGTACAATAACTTCAGTTTTATCTGAGTTTAAAAGCAGGAAATTAGAGGTCATCCATGTCTTTATGTCTGTAAGACAATCCTGCAGTTTAGCTAATTGGTGTGTGTCCTCTGGCTTCATGGATAGATAAAGCTGGGTATCATCTGCGTAACAATGAAAATTTAAGCAATACCGTCTAATAATACTGCCTAAGGGAAGCATGTATAAAGTGAATAAAATTGGTCCTAGCACAGAACCTTGTGGAACTCCATAATTAACTTTAGTCTGTGAAGAAGATTCCCCATTTACATGAACAAATTGTAATCTATTAGACAAATATGATTCAAACCACCGCAGCGCAGTGCCTTTAGTACCTATGGCATGCTCTAATCTCTGTAATAAAATTTTATGGTCAACAGTATCAAAAGCAGCACTGAGGTCTAACAGAACAAGCACAGAGATGAGTCCACTGTCCGAGGCCATAAGAAGATCATTTGTAACCTTCACTAATGCTGTTTCTGTACTATGATGAATTCTAAAACCTGACTGAAACTCTTCAAATAGACCATTCCTCTGCAGATGATCAGTTAGCTGTTTTACAACTACCCTTTCAAGAATTTTTGAGAGAAAAGGAAGGTTGGAGATTGGCCTATAATTAGCTAAGATAGCTGGGTCAAGTGATGGCTTTTTAAGTAATGGTTTAATTACTGCCACCTTAAAAGCCTGTGGTACATAGCCAACTAACAAAGATAGATTGATCATATTTAAGATCGAAGCATTAAATAATGGTAGGGCTTCCTTGAGCAGCCTGGTAGGAATGGGGTCTAATAAACATGTTGATGGTTTGGATGAAGTAACTAATGAAAATAACTCAGACAGAACAATCGGAGAGAAAGAGCCTAACCAAATACAGGCATCACTGAAAGCAGCCAAAGATAACGATACGTCTTTGGGATGGTTATGAGTAATTTTTTCTCTAATAGTTAAAATTTTGTTAGCAAAGAAAGTCATGAAGTCATTACTAGTTAAAGTTAATGGAATACTCAGCTCAATAGAGCTCTGACTCTTTGTCAGCCTGGCTACAGTGCTGAAAAGAAACCTGGGGTTGTTCTTATTTTCTTCAATTAGTGATGAGTAGAAAGATGTCCTAGCTTTACGGAGGGCTTTTTTATAGAGCAACAGACTCTTTTTCCAGGCTAAGTGAAGATCTTCTAAATTAGTGAGATGCCATTTCCTCTCCAACTTACAGGTTATCTGCTTTAAGCTACGAGTTTGTGAGTTATACCACGGAGTCAGGCACTTCTGATTTAAAGCTCTCTTTTTTGAATCCAATGAAAGACTCGTTAGCAGACTTTTAATGAGCATTTAATTGGATTCAGGTGTGTTGGAGCAGGGAGACAACTAAGAGTGTCAGGAAGGTAGCTCTCGAGGACCGAACTTGAGCACTCCTGCAAATATTTGTAGCAATCAGGTCAAATGACTTTACATATGATTTTGCCCATTAGTTCTATTACAAATGTTTTTACCTACTCTAAGGAGGTAATAATTTTAACCCTGTGTGTGTGTGTGTGTGTCTCTGTAGGATTATGCAAAATCTGCCAGGACGATTTCACCCCTGTGCACAAAAAATGTCAATTCAACATCAAATCAACATCAGGCTCAGCCACTAATGTCAACTGACCAAAAACATAACATCAAAAATGAACATTTTCATTGACATCAATATACAACATTGTAGCAACATCATTATCATCACTGTAGGTATTGTGGATTTCTTACATTTAGAGCAATATGTGCACTTTGCAAAATGGCAACGTGCACAGTGGTTTATGGGATATATTGGTGTGGTTTTTGCATATCAGTATCAAATTGAGCTAACAGTGCTAAGTCAAGTTAGTTAAATTTGATATTGGTATGTTTTTGCATATCAATATCATAGTGAGTGCCATGTCAAGCTGACTTCACATTGGCAATGTAAGAATGGACTGGTTGTCTGCCTGGGTGGTTGCCATCTAGGAGCCAAGGCATTCTATGGTCCCGTGGATGCAGCGATGTGCAGCATCAGCTCTTGCCCTGAGATCGTGTGATGAAAGATGAAAGTAGCATGTGGACATGCATACTTTACACTATTCTCCTTTGTTGACTGAGTCATCATGTCGCTTCTGTTCACGCAGTGTTTATTTTTAGCCACCCGCTCCCGCCCACAGCGAGGTTCTGACCACTCGCTCCAGCAAGACTTGCATTGGGTTCTGCAGAACCCAATCCAAATGCAGCCCTCTACTAGGCAGGAAAAAATATACGTATAAGCAACTTTATTGTATTGAACTGAACTGTTACCAAATCCTGATGTGCCAAAGCTTTGCAACATACTGGCGTCCTGTCCAGGGTGCACCCCACCTCATGCCCCATGACTGCTGGGATAGGCTCCAGCTCCCCTGTGACCCTTAATTGGGGTGAGCTTATGTGGAATGATGGATGATGTCCAAACCATAGTGTGAATCAAACCATGACTTCGGTCTACCATTCCACTCCCACTATATATCCATGGCCATGTAGTTAGGGCACTTGTTTCCAGAGCACCACCACCCCTGCCTACTCTCCTTGTTACTTGGAGTTATCTAGGAAAAGCATCTGGTGTAAAACGTGTGCCAAATCAACATGCATATCTGCTCTGGTGAGTCCAATTGAAAAAGGAGAAGCCAAAAGAACTTACTTAATGACAAAGATGATCAACAGCTGTGACGTACAGCACATTTAGTGTGATACAGCATTTAGTCAGTATGGGCAGATTGTACAGCAGAAATAAACATGAGCAGCCATCAATCCTGTAATTGTGTGCAAATCCACTCCTTTTTTTGCTCCTGCACAGGATTGTTTGAGCTACTGGTGGTGATGAAAAAATAGAATAACATTAAATGGAAAGGTAAACTCATGTTGTCCTCAAAAGAAAGTATTGTAATTAAGGGTTATAGCTGTGTTTACAGCAGGATGACAAAATCCTGAGCTTTATTTCAATCACAATTTCAGGACGTTAAGGGCATGGACAGATATTTGCTTTGACGTCAAGACTGACGTCAAAGCAGCATGAATTCCAGTATAACCGTTCAGATTGAGGGTGCAATGCAAAAAGTCAGGCCTGTATCCAATTCAGGACCACATATGGAAGTGGCCCAAATCAGAATTGTAAAAATCATATTCCAGGTGACTTTTGCTGTTCTCACTGTCATAAAAAAAAAAAAAATCAGACATGAGCCACATTTGACCTGCAGTCTGAACATAACTTCTGTTAGTTGTCTTCTTCTTGCACAATACAGTGCAGCAGATAACTGAAAAAATCTTTCAAATGGTGACACAAGCACCAAATTTGGCACAAATACACCTTAGACATCACCCTTTTGAAAAGGCAGGGTGTCCACTTGAATTTCCAATTGGCAGCCAGGTAGGGGTCAAAATCAAAGATGCTCCAATCATATTGAAAACTACATCACATTATTTGTCTGATCACAGAGATTCCAAAAAGGTATAGTTTGTACTATTTGTGACTGAATGCTATAGAGTTATGGGGTAAAAACAGCAAGGATAGTGACAAAGGTTAATTTCAGTTTGTACAGGGGTCAAAAGTTAAAGTTGCTCTAATTTTGGAAAAAAATAATGTAAATTATTTGCTGAGTTAAAAGGTTTGTAAAAAGGAATAGTTTGCATCGTGTCATGCGTAGTTATTATGTTAGGGGGTAACATATGTCACATGTTGTTATGTGTCGGACGCAGCTCGGAGAACCGACCAGCGTTTGAAGGACCCAGTATGAAATAAGCAGAGCACGGTACAAAGGCTAACTGAATTTAATACATAACAGTGATACAAAAATAACAGAAAGTGCGGTCTGGCGTGGTGCGCTCCCAGCAGCGCTAACGGTCCGGAGCCAGAAGCTGTTCGGACCCAAGGACCCCGCCGACACCCCCCAGGTGGCCGCAACAAACCGAGTCTGTGAAAGAAGGAACCATTATGTGAGTCCACACTCTACACACAGAGAGAACACTTAAAGGTGTACAAACAGCAAACACTTCCTGGCTTGATTACTAATCAGCTTCCCAACCTGCAGGCATGGAACATCCAGTTCACCAAACTCCACTGCAGTGGAAGCCGATACATGACTAACATACAGCTCAATATAATAAAGGTGTGAGGGACACCACATTTACTGACTGTATAAATGTTAGTCACAAAATCTAACGTACCTCAGGAAGTGTGCTGACGAGCGTGAGACCTCACCCCCTCCTCTTTCACAGACCGTGCATCAAACCCTGGACGTTCTCTGCATCCACTGATGATGAGATGGCTCCCGAGACGACGATCTCACCCGTCTGGTCACAAGGTCGAGTCTCTGGCAAATACACACTGTATACTCCAGTCTTAAATGCCACCATGTTCCAATCCATATAGATGCACCTCAGCTGTGAGTCCTGACGAGCCGCAGGTGATCAGGGTGAGGTCCTGATAACCTCAGCAACACAGCCACTCAGTCCCAAATGCAAGCCACCTGGAAGGAAAAACAAAAGACAGAAACAAAAAGGCAGCCAGGCCCCCCAGCCATACAACAGTACCCCACCCTCACGGGAAGCCTCCCGGCGACCACACAAACCTGGCCCAGGAGAAACACCCCCCTCCAGGGACCATGGCTGGAAACCGCATCTGCATTCGTCTTCCAATAGAATGGTTGATGTCCTCTCCTCTGGCTGCATCCTTGCCTTTGTTTCAGTCAGTCACTTAGCACAGGTGTGGCCAGGAGTTCTTAAACCTGTGCAGTCAGCCTTTATCCAACCATGTGCGGTCATTAGTCATAAAACAAAAAAGACAAACACAAACAACCAAACCACCCCCCCCCCCTCCCCAGGGGACCATCCTATCAAACCCCGGGATGAGGAGAAAAGAAAAACCCCAAACTTAAGCTTACAAATAAAAGCGCTAAAACACCCCCCCCCCCCCCCCCCCCCCCAAACGACATGTAGGGACCAACACCCCCCAGAGGACTTCCCGCCAGCTCCAGGAGTAATAACCACAGCCGAGGTCCCTCTGGGATCCAACGTCACCCACGGGGACTCCCAGCACCTCCCAGAGGACCACTCGTCAACCCCAGGAGACGCCTCCCCTCACGACCAATGGACCTAGCCCCGGCCGTCTATGGCTAGATGGACCCACAGCCCTTTCCCCCCCAGAGGACACCACAGTCAAACCCTGAGGGCGGAAACTGGGGGGAAAACACCCCCCCCCCCCCCCCCAGGTGCAGAGGTTACCTGGGAAACGCCCAGCATAACCACACTGCACCACTCCAGCAACGCCGACACTACGACTCACATGGCTGGAGTCAGAGGAGAAGAGAGGGCATAACAAAAAACAAAACAAAAAAAAAGAAAGAAAAAACAACAACCCAAATACCCCCCCCATGACCCCTCAGGGGACCGTCCCATCAAACCCTGGGAGGTGAAACTGAAAAAAAAAAAATAAAAAGAAAGACTAACAGACTGACATAAGGTTGTCGGGTCCTTTTTTGTTCTTTTTTTTGGCAGAACTGCAAGGTCACGCCCCCAGACACTAAATAGTGTAAAACAAAAAATAAAATCCCACACAAAAACCAACTCAAAAAACACCCACACAAAATGAACTAACACAAAACAAATAAGTGATTTATACCGTCAAGCTCAAACAAATGGAACACACCTGTTCCAACTTAAGAGCTTGACGGTAATGTGACTCAGTCACCAACAGAGGGAGCCAGAGTGTTAAAAATAAAAAACCCCCTTTGGTGACAGAGAAAACAAACGAGCTGCTTTTCTGTGCGCAGCTGTGAGCAACACACAACCAAAAATGTGATTCAACTAAATAACACCGGAGCTGACACAACAGACGCAGTAGCTATCATTACCCGGGGAAACGGGGCTACGACTGTAACACAGGAAGCACCGCGACCCGTGCCACAGAGCTCCGCCGTGCGCGTTCACCCATTACAGACTCACTCCTGCAGCTCCCGTTCAAACCTCTTATCCGGTCGAAGTGCGACGCGAAGCCATCGCCAGTCACACTCCACCACGACCCACGGATAAGGCACAAACACAGGAACATGGCTGCAAGAGAGCACAAATCAGTTTCAGTAATGGGTCTCAAACACGCACCATCCGGGCGGAGAGCACCCGCAACTGATCCGGATAACTTCTGAACGTCTGCTGCCGCTGGGTCCGTGATGTTTGGCCAGAGACTACTGTTATGTATCGGACGCAGCTCGGAGAACCGACCAGCGTTTGAAGGACCCAGTAGGAAATAAGCAGAGCACGGTACAAAGGCTAACTGAATTTAATACATAACAGTGATACAAAAATAACAGAAAGTGCGGTCTGGCGTGGTGCGCTCCCAGCAGCGCTAATGGTCCGGAGCCAGAAGCTGTTCGGACCCAAGGACCCCGCCGACACCCCCCAGGTGGCCGCAACAAACCGAGTCTGTGAAAGAAGGAACCATTATGTGAGTCCACACTCTACACACAGAGAGAACACTTAAAGGTGTACAAACAGCAAACACTTCCTGGCTTGATTACTAATCAGCTTCCCAACCTGCAGGCATGGAACATCCAGTTCACAAAACTCCACTGCAGTGGAAGCCGATACATGACTAACATACAGCTCAATATAATAAAGGTGTGAGGGACACCACATTTACTGACTGTATAAATGTTAGTCACAAAATCTAACGTACCTCAGGAAGTGTGCTGACGAGCGTGAGACCTCACCCCCTCCTCTTTCACAGACCGTGCATCAAACCCTGGACGTTCTCTGCATCCACTGATGATGAGATGGCTCCCGAGACAACGATCTCACCCGTCTGGTCACAAGGTCGAGTCTCTGGCAAATACACACTGTATACTCCAGTCTTAAATGCCACCATGTTCCAATCCATATAGATGCACCTCAGCTGTGAGTCCTGACGAGCCGCAGGTGATCAGGGTGAGGTCCTGATAACCTCAGCAACACAGCCACTCAGTCCCAAATGCAAGCTACCTGGAAGGAAAAACAAAAGACAGAAACAAAAAGGCAGCCAGGCCCCCCAGCCATACAACACATGTCATAGAATCCAAAGGATGTGGGCATTGTTTGACCTTAACTTAACCAAGCACTCAGCACAGTCAAAACTATTCCATTTATTAATCCTATTAGCTCAACATATAAATTGCATCACTTTTTACCAACATTGGCCCCTTCACACATAACACGATTGAAGCCGACTGGCGCACGAAGGAGGAATTGCACGCCACTCGTGAAAAATCGGAGCCGCCTCAAATGCCTTGTTCAGCTGTTGCAACAACCATTCACGCACACAAGCGGCCGGAAGACAGCGAGTGCCATACGAGTGTTCATTTGAGCCCCCTCTCGGCAGGTGTCTGCCAAATTCCAGGTGTCACACATAAACATCTAACACTCGTGTCGCCGTGGTATTGTGCACGCCTGTCCGACTGTGTGTCCCTCTCGACAGCAGGTGGAATGTTTCGCGGTTCCCCATTTCATTTTTGGTTCGCTGATGTTTTTCCCGTTTCTGCGTCTTTCGCCCAACATCATGTTATGTGTGAAGGGGCTCTAACTTTTGACCCCTGTACAAACTGAAATGGACCTTTCTCACCATTTTTGCTTCTTTTTTTTTTACCCCATAACTCCATAGAATTCAGTCATAGATGGTCCAAACTATACATTTTTGAAGTCTTTATGATCAGACAAATAATGTGGAATAGCTTTCAATATGATTGGAGCATCTTTTTTTTTATTTTGATCCCTGTGTAATTCTTCAATTGAGCCCTACCTGGCCTCCTATTGGAAATTCAAGTGGACACTCTGCTTTTTCAAAAGAGTAATGTCTAAGGAGTATTTGTGACAAATATGGTGCTTCTATCACCATTTCAAGGATTCCTCTGTAAATATTCTCTTAACTGCTGCACTACTTCTCCAGATAGATTTACCACACAGCACCCTCCTGTTTTATTTCTTAATGAACTAAAAGAAGTCCAAAACATATTCAGTAACTTCGGAATGTTCATGCATCCATCTTCTGACTTGTCCAAAGAAAACTGTAAAAATGGTGATTTATTGTAATAAATAATCCTTATATTTAGTTTGTCCAATTACTTATGGCTTCTGAAAATGTTACTGCAAGACTTTTGTTAAATACACTGAATTCAACCTGAAACTCAACACAACAAACACATCTTAATAATTTAGTCCGCTTTCAGTCCGCTAACATTTTTTTTGCTAGTAAAATGAGTAAAGTTTAATGGTCAAACATATTTGTAAACCCTAAAATCATACATGTTAGTTCCTGTTTATTTCAATTTCAGTTTATTCATTTTATATAACGCCAAATCACAAGAGAGTCGCCTCAAGGGACTTCACACAAAACAATTCAAAAAACAAAATAAAATTAATTAAAAGATTTTTTAAAAAACACCTAAAAAGAGTAAAAAAGTAAAAAGCATAGTAACATAATATGCCAGTATTATGCCATACGAAATCATACGAAAGGAAAAATAAGTGCGTCTTAAGTCTGGACTTGAAAGTCTCTACAGAATCTGACTGTTTTATTGACA
This sequence comes from Thalassophryne amazonica, assembly GCF_902500255.1. Classification (NCBI taxonomy): domain Eukaryota; kingdom Metazoa; phylum Chordata; class Actinopteri; order Batrachoidiformes; family Batrachoididae; genus Thalassophryne; species Thalassophryne amazonica. The sequence goes on from NC_047112.1 coordinate 87,404,930, forward strand.
CAGGGAGATCATTCCACAGAACAGGGGCATGATAAGAGAAAGCTCTGTGACCCGCAGACTTTTTATTCACACTAGGGACACTGAGAACACAAAGCCCGGGCCGGTACATAGGGTTTAATTAGATCAGCTAGGTAGGGAGGTGCCAGTTTGTGAACAGTTTTATACACTAGTAGCAGAACCTTAAAATCTGATCTCACAGAGACAGGAACAGGATTTTGGAGGTGATCTGAATTCAGATCCATATCCTGCATCAGGATTGCATTTTGTAGACTTTTAAAAATTACATCAAAACTACTTCATGGATACGACATCACAATGTAAAACCAATATCAGGTAGACACATGTGTAATGAGGGGCTGACCCTCATTACACATGTGAAGTTTTTTGTTTCATCTTGTGAATTAAATATCAGATTGCAACATCTTGATCTGGATCAGTGTGCAATTATTGCATTATGTTGTGGATTCCGGATCCAGGGAAAGTCTTGGTCATGAAGTGAATCACATATCTGTTCTTCTGAATCCTCATCAACCCTTGGCTGACATCAGAAATCTTGGATTGCTGTTGTTCTGTTTAAGTTTGATCATTTGTACCTCACAGAAAGAGGCAGATTTGAGAAGTATCAAAGCCACTGGCAATGCCAAGCCATTCTCCAAAAGTGCAGAGTTGTCGTATAGCACCTGCTGTTCTTTTTATTTCAATCCACACAGTTGTGACAGAGCTGCTGCAGACATGTCTGTCCTCTGTCTCAGCTTTGGCACTGGCCAGTGTTGTGTGCACTGAATTTGTTAATGTCTTTGTGTGTTGGAGAGTGGAGGAGGAGCGTTGGCAGACTCAGATTGTCTGTTCTAGTCACACCAACAGTCTTTCACCCCTCAGCTTGTGACAGCGCATTCCCTTCCCTCTTCATGCTGGGTGCCTCTTCTCACCAGCTCCCTCTCCCTCTCTCTCTCTGTCATGCAAATTCAAACTGGAGTTGGGCTCGAAGGCGGTCCAAAACTGGCTGTATTTCAGAACCTGACAATTTGAGGCCAGATTTGTTTGGAGGCTGCAATTCAATTAGGTGACAATGGAAAGACAACTTATGCTGTCAGATTTGACCATGACAGAATAGAAAGTAGCTTTCTTAAAAAATACTTTAAAAACTAGGACTGCAAGCAGTCATATATGGGCTCTTGTGCTACGCGACTGCCTACCCAGGCCAGCGCATCCTAGACTAGACTGATGTGGGCAGGTGCATACAGGGGCTGGCTCTCATCACACAGTTCAAATTTCAAGCAAATCAGACAGTGCATGCAGGAGTTATGATAAGTTGATTGTTCATCCATTAGGGGGCACTCAGTGCACAAACAGAGGGCCCAGGTGTGTTAAGGGGCTAACCCTCATTACACATGTGAAGTTTCAAGTCAGTCAAGTAATGCTGGAACGAGTTATGACAAGTTGATGGGTCATCCACTAGGCGGCGGTAAGAGCACAAAGAAAGGGGCCAGTTGTGTTCAGGGGCCAACCCTCATTACACATGTGAAGTTTCAAGTCAATTAGGCAAAGCATGAAGGAGTTATGACTTGATGTTCCATGGCGAAGATTCGAAATGGCGGCGCCATAGCGGCCACACCCTTTGACATAGACAAAAGCTTTCGATAACTTTTGATCAGTATCGTCTCTGGGTGATCTGAAAGAAATTTGAAGTGTATTGGACAAAATCCCTAGAAGGAGTTCATTCAAATACAACTTTCTTAAAAAAATACATTAAAAATTACGTAAATAAATAAATAAATGACACATTGGGTGTTTTTGAAGATCTCTCTTAATTTGGAACTTAGTTATAGCCAATTAAAAAGAAGAAGCAGTTACTAATTCGAGATCCTGTGAGATTTAGTTCAGAGTTTGGTAACATTTGATCCATTATCAGTGGCAATGCACATCCAGCCCTCTTCATTCAGACATTAGCTGCACAAACACCCTCTTAGTCCATGGACAATATTTCTTCCTGTTTTGTCAACATGGTCACATACCATTTGCCATCATTTATGAAGTGTAAGGTGAAGCCACCTTGACACTTGCACGAATTTGATACCCGCGCTGTCACGCAATCTTGCGTACCAATGAGTGAACTCGTCATAAACTGTTGTTAACTGTGCGCGGCTGCATGCCAGTGCACAAACACAATTTTGAAATGTTCAAAATTTCTGGTACACATTAATTTTGTGCCACTTGTGGGAACTAGTTGTGAACATTGCGTAACCTATTCGAAAACACTGAGTGTCACTGTGTGTTATTTTGTGTCATTGCGCACAACGCATCTGAACTGGAAATTAGATTATGACGAGATGTTACATCTATAATAAACATAACTTTACAACTACATTATCTAACTCATAAAATGGAATGAAAATGCAGCAGTTTTACAATCCATTACAATCTCTCTCTCTCTCTCTCTCTCTCTCTCTCTCTCTCTCTCTCTCTCTCTCTCTCTCTCTATATATATATATATTTATTATAATTTAAGACAAAATTCCAAATGCGCTCTCCACCACATGATGTGCACAAGACAACCTGTAGCTGTAGTTTCTCTGTTATTCTGGGAGTTATGAGAGCAAATGCGTCATTGGCTACAAAATGATTATTTCATATTGCGTGATGTCAAGTGGGACAAAGCAGGATGCATTGGCACAACGAATTGCACGGCAGTGCCGGGAACAAATTTGTGCAAATGTTAAGGAGCCTTGAGACGTAAGCATACCTCAGACATTCTGTTTGATCACAAATTATTTGCTGGTTTACTGAATTGTCATTACCCTGGCTGTCTAGTCCAGTCTGAGACGAGAGGGCCCAGGGCCCGGTTTCATAAAGCTGTCTAATCGTTCTGTCTACTAAACCTACCTAGTCAACTATGGTTAGTCATCCAACATTATCCATCAAATCACCATTTCACATTGATGGCTAAACTTGTAGAATAGCCGTCTTATGTTAGTCAATGGTTTTCATGGGCATAATGGCTGCGTGTGTGCCATTGCCAAGAGATGGCTCTGATGCGTGACAGTTTTGTTTACATCTGGGTTGGTTATTATCATGAACTATGTAGTGTTTGTTTTGTTAACTGGCTTTATTAACATTTACGGACCCATACAAACAGCAGAATGGCGTGCTTGGACTTAGCCTAGCACTCTTCAGTTTCTTCTTCTATAGTTCCGTCAAGCCTTTTTGTGTACACAACACTGCTCAGTGTAACAGCGACACCCGGTTGCTAATGTAACAACGGTCACAAACTCATCATGACAGTCATTGTGTGACGTGACAATGGCCAAGAGTGGAGGAAGCTCTTCTTTTGAAGGAATATGAGTGTGTAGGGGTACGCTTGAGTGTTGGTACATGACGGTAAGACATTGAAGTTTTGTCAACTAAAATAAGATTAACCTCCTTTGTACTAGGCTAAAAAACTTACCGGGTAACGTGAAACTATAGCTGACTAAGCGCTTTTTGGAACGACTTAACATCAAAAAATTAGCTAACTAAGTGAGTTTATTTGACTAAAGAAGATTAGACTGCTTTATGAAACCGGGTCCAGGAAACTCAGAGGAGCAGTGAACCTGATTGGGTCCAACAGTCCGTTTCTCTGGTAAGCATCACGACCATAGCTTGGTTGTTTTTTGAGATACCCAGGTGGACAGCTGAATAATAGCAACAAAAAAGAATTGCAGTGCCCCCACCTAGTGCTGCACGGTATAGCCGGTGTAATCGGTACATGGTATAATTTTGGCCGATGGTAGCGATTTAGACTCCACTGATGAATCGCAATAACACCCTCAGAGTTTTTCAATCCAGGAAAACTCCTCTGTGAAGTGGCTGTGTGTGTGTGTGTGTGTGTGAACCAGTTTGCTGCGGGGAGAGGGTTATTCTGAGCTGAGATGGCTGACATTCACTGCTGTTCATGTAACTTTGTGAGACACCTGTTCTGTCACTGATATTTGCAAAGCCGTTGTTTATTTATTTCAGCGGACACACTGGGGGAAGGCAGATGCTCCATCACGTCCTGAAACATTTGAGAAAGTGCCACATTTATTAATGCAAAGATTTTTTTAACCAGAGCAAAAAGACAAAATCAGCTAGGATGAGACAATTTACCCAGACTGACTTCAAATATGAGTAAATTAAGCATGTTCATTAAATTCTGTTGGTGGTTTCGTGTTAGGTTTTGTAAATGAAGAAAAGCGCCAGTGACCGTCCTGAAAGCGCTTCATGTATTCAGAGCGGGATTGCCATCTAGTGTTCAAGAAATGAAACTTCAACCTCTGACCCAACAGTAAGAAAATTTAATTCTTTCACCAAGACATCAAATCTAGGCTCGCACCTTAGATGTACCTTCCGGCAAGTTATACCTGTAGTTTTGAGATCTATACAATAAACGTTTTCAAAATTACATTATATCTGTTTTTGTTTGTTGTTTATATTTTGATCAATTTACCTTTGCTAAGGGACCCACTCAGAAACACATTATGATTTTTACACAAGTTTTTATCGCGATATATACCGCTACCGTGAAGGGATTCAATTTATACCATGATATTAATTTTAGGTCATATCGTACAGCCCCGACCCCCACCCCTTAACGCATGTTGCCCACTGGTCCAGTAATTGTCCTTTTTGTCTTAGCAAGGCTCATCATATAACAGGATCATGACGTGCAAAATCACAAAATAAAATACAGTCGTGTTTGTTCACGACCCGTTTCCTTTCCAACCCTTCTCTGACCTCTTTTCTTCCCCAGCGCTCTCGTCTGTGCCTTCTTGTTCCATGAATCTCAGCCCCCTTTTTGTTTCCCAGAACACCTCTGCAGCTCCCCCGGCCCTCTCTGTGCCAGTCTGTGTACTGGTATCATTAGTCGGTGCACTGTGATGGATGACACCAAGAAGCTGGGCCCTGGTGGGACGGGACTCTGCTTTAACACACCATCATTACCTGCAGCACATAAACACACAGACACAAATACGCACTAACGCTGTGTGTGCATGCAGTCCTGTTTATCTGCACCAACATGTATTAGCAGCGAATGTATATCTGGAACTAATGATGTCATTCAGATGCCTGCAGACAAACCGAAAAATGACCATTGATTTTCAACATCCCAGTCCGACTTCCCCATTTTCTCCCTCTGTGTCTCTCTTTCCCTTCTCTCTCTCACTTTCATGCTTGCACACACACACACACACACACACACGCACACATAACCAAATGCTGTGAGTTTAAAGAGGTTTCGATTGACTCGAGGCCCCACAGGGATGTGAATGCCAATTGCCCCTCTGCTCTCTGTAAGAGTTCAGACCGAGCAACAGTCCAATAGACCACAGGGTGCAAAATGGATCTATTTCAAGATCTGGCACAAAGATTCACCTCCAGGAACTTCTGCAAACTCTATATGGGATGAGACGTTTGCACATTGCCGTGGTGTTTGGCTGGAAATGTTGGTGTTGCGATTGAAGATTTTGGTGTTCACAAAGGGAAATTTTACAGCTCAGATTCTGCATTCAAGAATATTTCTGCCATTGACAGGATGTTGTCTTTATCCGTACTGTGTGTGTGTGTGTGTGTGTGTGTGTGTGTGTGTGTGTGTGTGTGTGTGTGTGTGTGTGTGTGTGTGTGTGTGTGTGTGTGTGTGTGTGAGACAGAGGCCAACAGGAGCCGCTGTGCAGTAATAGTCAGTAAACCTCACTCCTCAACAGCTAAAACAAACGGATTCTCTGGCCACAAGGCCAGAGACGGGGTTTTAGCCTTCTGGTTAGAGAGTCCGCCTCCCATGCTGTAGATCACTAGGTGCCCTCTACCCACACTGGGGGACCTTCACAGATCTTACTGTCTCAGGAGAGCCAACACCATCCTAAAGGACTCATCCCATCCTGGCCACTCTGTGTTTGAGCTACTGCCATCAGGCAGATGGTACAGGGCCATTAAAGCAAGAACAAGACAGAAAAACAGTTTCTTTGAATGCCACTGGTACAAGATAGTCATGTTACATGCCACACATGAAAGGAGTGCAATATTTGTTTATGGGCAATATCCACTGCCACTGAAATATCCAAAATTTTGTACATACTTTTCTCTTTTGTTATATGTAATCTCATAGTTGTTTCTTTTTGAAACTGCACTCTGGACATACCGCTTTCATTCTGTTAAATTTTATGTTTATTTTTCTTTTCTTCTCCAGAACTTTCAAGTCTTCATGCGGTTTACTCATTTTATATTTGCACTGAAAGGCTGCACCTTACCTTTTGTTGTACTGGTTACAATGACATTAAGTAATCTGTTGTCTGTTATCATGAGTTTATGTCCCAAGGGGAGCGAGTGGGAGGAGTCAACAATCACAGCACAATGCAGAGCAAGCTGCTACACGTGTGCATCTCTTTGGTACTGGGTCTCTCGATGGAGATACAGAGGAGATGTATCACTTCCATTGTGAGAGAGCATCAGCTACAATGTTTTGGCCTTGTGGTGCATTTCTCTGTGCATGATCCATCGCACAGGTACTCCAGTGTTTACGACACCAGTGGCTTGAGAAGGTCAAGAGGGTGCCAACATTTTACCTGGTTGCGGCAGATAAATGGTTACTTTCAAGAGTGGGGATCAGTGGTCTCCCTCAGTGTTTGTCTACCAGGGACCCAAGGTAGCTCTGTGGTGTGGTGGATGTGTCAATGTGCAATACCAGCGCATGTGCCCAGACTTGATTTACTTGTCCACAAACACTGTAGTTGTGTATTGCTGTTGAGGGAGAGGCATTTGATCATGTTTGCACTGCTGTCTATAGTGACAAATATGGTCTGTACCTCATAGAGACCAAACAATGCAAGCCATTCTGATCTGATCTTTGTGAATAGTCAGTCTGCAGGCTGTTCATGAAGAAATCTCACTCCTCAACAGTACAATGGATAACACATCATCCCTTGTGGTTGCTCCTCCAGTTCTTTTGGAACGGATGCTGTGGCAGACTTAGACCCTCTTCACAGTTTCAGAGCAGTTGTTTATTCTACACTGGAATTTGAATGACACATCATTTTAAATGAAGTAGTACCAAAACCTAAATCAAAGTGATCTTCAATCAATCTTGCGACATCTGTGGCATTGTGCTGTGTGATAAAACTGCACCTTTCAGAGTGGCCTTTTATTGTAGGCAGTCTAAGGCACACCTGTGCACTAATCATGGTGTCTAATCAGCATCTTGATATGGCACACCTGTGAGGTGGGATGGATTATCTCAACAAAGGAGAAGTGCTCACTATCACAGATTTAGACTGGTTTGTGAACAATATTTGAGGGAAATGGTGATATTGTGTATGTGGAAAAAGTTTTAGATCTTTGAGTTCATCTCATACAAAATGGGAGCAAAACCAAAAGTGTTGCATTTATATTTTTGTTGAGTGTACATTCATAGCTGAATAGTGGATTTGGGCAGGGGGGGAGCTGGGACAATGCAGGTGATATGTCTTCTCCATAGACTCAGAAAGGTAGCATGACAAGCAATCAAAACTGGGCCTTGCATTCATGTATCTGTTTTGGACTGTAGGGACCAGATTGCACATACATGTGATGCAGGCCTGCATTTATTGTGACAATCTGTGTCAATCTGTGTAAACAGGTTTCTAAGGACGACTGTACAGTGCATCCAGAAAGTATTCACATCGCTTCACTTTTTCCACATTTTTTTATTATACAGCCTTATTCCAAAATGGAGTTAGGGTGAGCATGAAAAAAGTTAGTTTTGAAATTTTTGCTAATTTATTAAAAATAAATATATATACTTATATAAATAAATCCTTAAATAAATAAATACTAAGAAATCATGGGTCCATAAGTATTCACACCCTTTGCTCAATACTTTGTTGATGCACATTTGGCAAGAATTACAATCTCAAGTATTCTTGAATATAATAGAACAAGCTTGGCATGTTTATCTTTGGGCAGTTTTGTCCTTTCCTCTTTGCAGCACCTCTCAAGCTCCATTAGGTTGGATGGGGAGCGTCGGTGCACAGTCATTTTCAGATCTCTCCAGAGATGTTCAATCTGATTCAGGTCTGGGCTCTGGCTGGGACACTCAAGGACATTCATAGAGTTGTCCTGAAGCCACTCCTTTGATATCTTGGCTGTGTGCTTAGGGTCATTGTCCTGCTGAAATTTGAACCATCGCTCCAGTCTGAGGTCAAGAGCAGTTTGGAGCAGGTTTTTACCCAGGATGTGTCTGTACATTATCTTTCCTTCAATCCTGACTAGTCTCCCAGTTTCTGCTGCTGAAAAACATCCCCACAGCATGACGCTGCCATCACCATGTTTCACTGTAGGGATGGTACCTGGTGTCCTCCAAACATGATGCCTGACATTCATAGCAAACAGTTAGGGTTAGCCTTTTGGTAAACTCCAGGCAGGCTGCCATGTGCCTTTTACTAAGGAGTGGCTTCCGTCTGGCCACCCTACCATATAGACATGATTGGTGGATTGCTGCAGAGATGGGTCTCCTTTTGGAAGGTTCTCTTCACAGATGAATGCTGGAGCTCTGACAGTGTGTCCATGGGGTTCTTGTTCTTGGCCTCCTTGACTAAGGCCCGTCTCCTCTGATTGCTCAGTTTAGACGGGTGGCCTAGGAAGAGTCCTGGTGGATCCGATCTTCTTCCATTTATGGAGGATGGAGGCCACTGTGCACACTGGGACTTTCAAAGCAGCAGAAATGTTTCTGTACCCTTTCCCAGATATGTGCCTTGAGATCTTTTCAGAGGTCTACAGATAATTTCTTCATGCTTGGTTTGTGCCCTGACATGCAATGTCAACTGTGGGACCTTATATTTAGGAATCCATGACAAAATCCCAGGAGACAAAAAAATCCCAACAGACAGTATCCCAGTGGACAGAATCCCAACCCTTGGACAAAATCCCAGTCTCATTCCGAAGTCCCATCTCACTTGAACCCTAACCCTAACCCTACATTTATGTAGTACACTAACCTTATTATATTTTATATTTATATTTATTCATGCGATTGGGATTTTGTCCACTTTTGTAATAAGGAGTTGGGATTCTGTCTGCTGGGATTCTGTCCTGTCACCTATATGTAGACAGGTGTGTGCCTTTCCAAATCATGTCTAATCAGCTGAATTTACCTCAGGTGGACTCCAATTAAGCTGTAGAATCATCCCACAGATGATCAGTGGAGACAGGATGCACCTGAGCTCAATTTTGAGCTTCATGGCAAAGTCTGTGAATACTTATGTACGTGTCATTTCTTTTTTGTTTTAACTTTATTAAATTTGCGCAAATCTAAAAAAAAAACCTTTTCTTTCACATGGTCATTATCGGGTATTGTGTGTAGAATTCTGAGGGGAAAAAATGAACTTCCATTCCATCCATTTTGCAATAAGACTGTAAAATTACAAATTGTGGAAAATGTGCATCGCTATGAATACTTTCTGGATGCACTGCATATAAGAGACTGGTTTCCAACAAATCATCAATTTATCCAGCTATTTAAAAAAACCTGTTTCTGTATTCAAATTGTTCTCTCTCTCTCTCTCTCTCTCTCTCTCTTTCTGACTTGCTGTCTGTATGTTTGTTACTCTGGCTACACTTTTGCAAATCTCTATCACATTACTGCACAAAGAAAAGTTGCTACTTGAAATGTGGTGCATTTGTTGTCAGCCAAATGCACCACTGTATGTTCAATTCTGCTGATGGCATTATGAACCTCATGCTTAAAAAAAGGTCATCTGAATGTGGTTTGTTAAAGTTACCTGCCTGAACAGTCAGTGTTAAGCAAGAATTGGCTTACTCCACATCCAGCCTAGTCTCATGGTATTAGATTGTGACACAATCATGAAATTCAGTAGATTTTAGTGATGGAGCAGTCTAAGTCTAACCCTAGCTCTAACTCTAATGTCCTATGGCAGGTCTGCAAAACAGTGCAGTCTCACGGCAGCTTGTGATCTATTAGATTATGATACCTTCATGCAAATCTACTACATTCTGTGAGGGTATCACCATCTAATACATTACATCACTTCATGTCATACCACGATACCACCATAATAACACAAAGTACTGTGAGACTGCGTTGCCACATCCGATAACCTGAGCTTCTTCCAGTGTAAAGCAAAACCCAAAACTTTGTTTTATTCACACAGTCATACTCTGATATACAGTAGTGTTCAGAATAATAGTAGTGCTATGTGACCAAAAAGATTAATCCAGGTTTTGAGTATATTTCTTATTGTTACATGGAAACAAGGTACCAGTAGATTCAGTAGATTCTCACAAATCCAACAAGATCAAGCATTCATGATATGCACACTCTTAAGGCTATGAAATTGGGCTATTAGTAAAAAAGTAGAAAAGGGGTGTTCACAATAATAGTAGCATCTGCTGTTGATGCTACAATCTCAAAACTATTATGTTCAAACTGCTTTTTTAGCAATCCTGTGAATCACTAAACTAGTATTTAGTTGTATAACCACAGTTTTTCATGATTTCTTCACATCTGCGAGGCATTAATTTTGTTGGTTTGGAACCAAGATTTTGCTCGTTTACTAGTGTGCTTTGGGTCATTGTCTTGTTGAAACACCCATTTCAAGGGCATGTCCTCTTCAGCATAAGTCAACATGACCTCTTCAAGTATTTTGACATATCCAAACTGATCCATGATACCTGGTATGCGATATATAGGCCCAACACCATAGTAGGAGAAACATGCCCATATCATGATGCTTGCACCACCATGCTTCACTGTCTTCACTGTGAACTGTGGCTTGAATTCAGAGTTTGGGGGTCATCTCACAAACTGTTTGTGGCCCTTGGACCCAAAAAGAACAATTTTACTCTCATCAGTCCACAAAATATTCCTTCATTTCTCTTTAGGCCAGTTGATGTGTTCTTTGGCAAATTGTAACCTCTTCTGCACATGTCTTTTATTTAACAGAGGGACTTTGCGGGGGATTCTTGCAAATAAATTAGCTTCACACAGGCATCTTCTAACTGTCACAGCACTTACAGGTAACTCCAGACTGTCTTTGATCATCCTGGAGCTGATCAATGGGTGAGCCTTTGCCATTCTGGTTATTCTTCTATCCATTTTGATGGTTGTTTTCCATTTTCTTCCACGCGTCTCTGGGTTTTTTGTCCATTTTAAAGCATTGGAGATCATTCTAGATGAACAGCCTATAATTTTTTGCACCTGCGTATAAGTTTTCCCCTCTCCAGTCAACTTTTTAATCAAACTACGCTGTTCTTCTGAACAATGTCTTGAACGTCCCATTTTCCTCAGGCTTTCAAAGAGAAAAGCATGTTCAACAGGTGCTGGCTTCATCCTTACATAGGGGACATCTGATTCACACCTGTTTGTTCCACAAAATTGACAAACTCACTGACAGAATGCCACACTACTATTATTGTGAACACCCCCTTTTCTACTTTTTTTTTTTTTTTTTTTTTTACTAATAGCCCAATTTCATAGCCTTAAGAGTGTGCATATCATGAATGCTTGGTCTTGTTGGATTTGTGAGAATCTACTGAATCTACTGGTACCTTGTTTCCCATGTAACAATAAGAAATATACTCCAAACCTGGATTAATCTTTTTAGTCACATAGCACTACTATTATTCTGGACACTACTGTATATACCTTTGATAATATCAAATTCAAGTGAGTGAAAGTGGCATGTTGTACAAAACGGCCTTTTCCAGTCAGCCTGTTGGGGTAATTTCATCCCCCTTGCCTGCTGCCTACATAGTGCAGTGATGGACATCACTGGTCCTGTTTATTTTCTACTTACCTGCTCTCCTCACAGCTAATTAATTCAGCCGTGTGTGCTCAGCATATAAAAAGTTCAGCAGACCCCAGACTTGATTAATCAGATGTTGGCAGAGCAGGAAAGAGATTAAGCACGCTCAGTGGGTTGTAGTGGGGTTGTTGACGTTGTTGCCGTAATGTATACCAATGTTTACCATTTTTGGATTACCAACAGTCAGAATTTTTTACAGTATTTATTCAAGACTAGAAATAAAGAAGTCAGTTATAATTTTTTTTTATTTGAAAGTGTAGTGATCACTGACTTTCAGCCTTAAAGGCTGGCACCACTGCTTTTCAAGTAGGAGTTTATGTGATTAATAATCATTTACACCATTTATCTGATGTAAGTGACTCCCTGAGAACTTGTTTTTTCCTATTTATTCTGCAAAATAGCCAGTGAAATATGTAATGTCCACATGGTTAAATATTTGCTAATATCAATCAGGCAATGCTGGGTATCTCTGCTAGTACAGTATAAATAAGATAAAACCCACATAAACACATTATAAACAACAGAAAATAAACAGGATCAATTGAAGTGGACATTTTTATGTCAACAGGCAAACTGTTTCACACGGTAGCACAGTCAGAAAAGGATCTGAAGCCTGCTGACTTCTTTTTAACCCTGGCAACATAGAGCAAGCCTGTATCCTTGGACCACGGGGCATGAGAAGGTACATAAGGTTAACAAGGTCAGTAAGATGGGTAGGTTCATGACCAGTGTCCGTATTTCATTATTGGATTCATTTATTCATAAAAACTTTTGCTTCAGTTAACTTTTAACTTTATATTTATATATTTATAGAGCAGGTGTAGTGTCCTCCAAAAGTATTGGAACACTTGGTATTTCACACATTTTAATTTGTTTTGCCATTTTAAAAAAATACAAAAAATACAAAAACAAAAAGAAAAAAAGAATTATCTTCCTTCAGCTCAAACTGAAAGCAAATCTATACAACCTGATATAAATTATTTAAAAACATACAGTGCCTTGCAAAAGTATTGGGCGTGTGGTATTTCACACATTTTAATTTGTTTCTGCAATTTCAAATACAAAAAGTAAATCAGGCTTCTCAATGTAAAAATTTCTACATTGACATTGACAAAAAGCCAAGATGATGGGTTGCATAAGTAATCACCCCCCCCCCCCCCCCCCCCCCTTTAGTATAATACCTGTAAATAATCAGTTTTATTGCCAGTTTTCTTCAGACAAGTCAGGGGATGGAAACATGAACATTTCCAAGTCACTGAATATGTCTTGAATTTTATTTACATCAATTATGAAGAAATACAACCAGCTGTATGGAGTAGACTGTTTTCAAAAAATGAGCAATGTGCAAGAAAGAAGAGGAAAGCCACCAAGACACCCAGACAACCCAGGATAAGTTACAGGCTTCTGTGGCTGTGACTAGAGAAATTGTGCACAGTGCATGTATCCCCATTTATACAGCTTCATGATGAAGTGGTAAAGAGGAGGATTTTCTTTCATCTCAGATGTACCTTCTGGCAAATTGTAACTGAACTTTCATGTCTTCTTTTTAAGAAAATCCTTGTCACCTTCGGTCACTTGTAGCTAATCTGACCGTAGAGTAAGATGTAGACTGTTGCTTGTCATAGTGCATGTATTTTGTATTTTTTTTCAACCAAACCTTTGTTTCTACTTGATAAATCATTCCTTAATTTGCACACAGACACGTACTCAAAATTATGAAATCTCAGTTGAGTCATTATTTAATCAGAGTTAAATGTAGCTATAGTGTCTTGAAGTTGAGTTTCAGTGCATCACATTATGTACGTCACAGTGTCATAATTTTTTGAAGGAAGAACTTCAAAAAAACTTAAAAAAAAAAACTTCTACTGACTCTACTCATTTGAATACTGGACAGAAAAAAATGAGCATACCACTGCTTATGAGTTTTTAAAAAATGTACTGTAACAATACTTTAAGGGTTTTTCCCCCCACAGTGTAACTAAGGTTTCTCATGCATATAAGAAGTGTGTGTGTATGTGTGTGTGTGTGTGTGTGTGTGTGTGTGTGTGTGTGTGTGTGTGTGTGTGTGTGTGTGTGTGTGTGTGTGTGTGTTGGAACTGCACAAACCTCATTTGTGCTATTTGTGTACTTCAAATGCCTTTGTTGTTATTTTATAATTAAAAAAATACAAATAATCTTTTTTTGCTTTTACTCCACACATATGTTTTATATATCCACAGAAGAAGTTATCAAATATATCTCCATCTACAGGCGCTGTCAACAGTTAAGTTGGTTCCACTCCTCCAGCCAATGCAAAGAAGTTGGTATCAGGTTATTTGCTAGAGGTGGGCGGATTGATCCTAATATCTATAATATCAATACCAACGCTGGTATTGATATTGAATGATCCTCATGTAAAAAGATCAATACTCAAGCTTTTTTTCTCTCCCGCACGCACTGACAGCTGCGCATGCATATTCATCAAAGTCTGCTCTCTGTAAGAGCAGCACTGCGCTGTCACACAACACGGAGCAGGTCATCCTCCCCCCTCTGGTCTTTTGTTGTTGCGCCGTCACGTGACTCAGTGGTGCCAGCCAATTTTGTTGTGGTATGTTAATTTTGTTGTATTGTGGTTTGTCAGCCCTCTACCTCAGGAGATTTTGTTTTAAGTTGTGTTGAGTGATTTATTTTTAAAACAAAAATGTTGATTGTGATAATAAAGTATTTTGTTGTCACATACAATGTTTGGCGAAATTCTATCCTAGGTCTTTTGGATCCTTTGGCTCTATGAAGCTTAAATATGAAAAAGTATCGTGTCAATATTGGCGATAGTGGGCCTGTATTTACTTGGTATCGGATCAATACCAAAATTCCCAGTATCGCCCACCTCTATTATTTGATCACGTGACTTTTAATCAGGACTCTGACATTTTGCTGATTGGCTGAGACATGCCACTCTCTGATTGGATGCAGCCTTTGTTTTTTGTAATGTTGTTTGTAATGTTTTTGATATTGTTTTTAACATGTGAAGCACTTTGGGCAGCTGGTGTTGAAAATGTGCTATACAAATATAATTGACATTGACATTAAAAAGATTTTTGCAAAAACTCAATTTTTAGTGATCTAAAACCATAGATTGTATTCACCTTATTCAGCCCCGCCCACTTTTACAACTGAGGCATTTCTGTTTTGTCTTACGACTTCCGGTGAGCGGTGTTTTCAAGATAGAACAACGGAAGATATTCCATGGGTAGAAACAAAAACCTTTTTGAAAAGCTCAAAGGGAACGACTCTGGCTCACCCACGGGTCATAACAGAGTGGGAAGATGACATGAAAAAGTGCCCCTTCATTATTTTTAACTACTTTGTGTTGTCACTCGGCGTGGACGGTTTGGCTATGAGGAACTACGAGCTTCGCACCACACAGCACCACTGAAGCTCGGATAAAAGCACAATCAAGTTAAAATACTAACTGACAAGTAGTACCACCGTGATGCCAAGATTACGTAACGTTAATATACGTATGGTGTTATTTCATGCAGTTGTATCAAACGCCGGAAAATGAGTCTATTAGATAGCAGCTAATGCTACAAACACAGCGTACCCGTTTGTCTCACTAGCATCCGCCATAGCTTCTTCAACGGAGCTTTGTAGTCCAACCATTTGTCTGGGTAAGGAGCCAGTGGTGTGGGTTTTTTCTCCACAAAATATAAAGAACAGACATAGGGACTTTTGGGTGGATTTTTCAAATTCAGCGCCTTTAGCTAGCACTGGAGATCCTTGACTTTCAATGGAGGAGGGAACAAGTTAAATGCTGGTCCACAGCACTCAGATCTCTCCTTTCCATGTTCAAAACATTGTTCTGAAAGCGATAGTTTCCTCTTCTTCCAGTTGTTGTGGCATATACAAACCGAACAATTAATGCTGCTCATGTTTGGACACTTCTAGCATACTGTGTTCCCACGTAGCTAATCATCAGACGCAGTGGCAAACCGGAAGTTGCTTAACAAAATGAAGCCGCCCACCCCGACTTCCTGAATAAGGTGAATATATACCGGACAAAGACTGCGTGATGCCAACAGAGAAAAGCTGAAATAACCCTCTTTTCTGGGCATCACCATGTTGAGAACATGTTCAGTGTGTGAGGAAAAAAGACTGAACCAGCTCGCCTCCTGAGTCCGAAGCACAAACTAATACATTAACCTCAGTTTGGGTGTTTATTAATTCATATTTTTGTGGACTACGCCATGGTTGTTGTGGACAATGAAAGTTATCAGCCACATATTTCTTCAGTAATCATGCTTTAAGTGGACCTACCGGCAGCTGTTAAAAGTGCTAACACTGTTAGCATGCAGCATTAAATAAGACCAGAAATTCACTCAGGATCAATATTGCAACTGGAATGTCTTACAATGTCACAACAAACCAGATTATTAATAAAGCAGACATAGCAACAACACAACAGTGAAAGACTGTTAACGGTCTGAGGCTACGAGAGGTAGAGTCACTGCGCTCAGCCGCTGTCACTCAAAGTGATCATGTCCACAATTATATAGAATTTTATTAAAGAAAACATCCTAAACTAAGAAGTTAGAAAAAAATCACTGCCCATACAGTTGTTATAGAGACCAAAATAACTTTTTGTACCAGGGTGTAGACATGTTTATTTCTGCTCTAAAGTTGGACATTTTAACATGGGCTTCTATGGGAATATGCTCTGTTTTGGATCCAGCCTCATGTGGCCAGTCCAGGAACCTCACTTCTTAGTTTGGGTTGAAATGCAGACTTGCCATCGTCTTTCTGATATGAAAAGTACAAGTTTGCGTGTGGATAAACAGCAAAAACATGACAGAAAAAGTTCAGTTTTCCAATATAGCCATGCACATGTGGACAGAACTTAAAACAGCTGTCATTTTTCATCCACCTTTCTCTCCCTGTGCGTAATGAGCCTGTGGAACATGTATGTTTGTTTGTGTGTATATAAATGAGTGCGTTTGTGCAACACAATTGTGAGACATCATGATTAAGTGTTGTGAATAAATGATGATTGCATCCCTCATTAAGACCCAGTCTTCTGCTCCAGCAGGCTCCAGCTTTATTCTTATGCATCAGAGTTCTCTGCTTTTCTCTTCCGCTCCACAGATGTAGCAAATCAATTACTCACTTTAGGCTCTGCTGATGGAGGTCCAGAGGAGCTGCAGGGGATCTAAATCATGTTGAGTGGACATTTTTAAAACGCCAGCCACACAAAAGACTGTAGCTCTGTGATGATGTCTTTCTAGAGCAAAGAGCGACCCCTGGCTTTAGCACTGCTGGAGACCGTTTTTACTGAGCCAAATATTCATTAGTGAAACTGATACTGTGAAGGTGGTTCATATTTCAGCTTTGATTGTTCAGTGTTGGTTTTGCTGTCAGTCCTTGAGTACTGATGTACATATATATCTTTTTGCTTCATTATCTCTACTTTTTTGTATTGCATTTCTATCATTGGCAACACATTATCTTTTTTAAATTGGATGAAATATTTTCAAATTGTGGCTGCAACTGTAGGATCTGTAGAAATGCAATTATGACCTTGTCCTCAGACCTGTTGCTGCTTCCATAAAGGTTGAGCTGAAGTCTGGAAGATTGAGTGTTTCTGAGGAGTTTGGACACTGTCTAAGTGGTGGTCTTGTGAACATAGACACAGCACACGATTGAATGCAATGCGGGGCACCTTCCACAACAACACCATGAAGGCTGCTAAGGGACTGCAGTAGAATTACCATTGTTCAAAGAAAGAGGTGTTCCATTTGAGATGGCACTCTGTGTTTCACTGAGTTTACGTGCATGACTTAGTGGCAGTTCCAGGCTGCTCAGGGAACTGAGCATGAGTGCACTGAGCCTAGACATACTAGGGGAGCTACGACCGCTACCTTTGCACCCCCCCAGGACTAAACCAGACCAACTTTTATAGGTTCATTAGATGACCCCAAAACACAATCAGGATGTTCCCAAAAATAAAAACTGGCCTCAAGCCAGTTATTCAAGATGGCCACCAAAATAGGGTTTCTTCACTTAAACACCAGTGATTTCTGTCATTACTAAGTCTATTGTTTGTTCCTGCTATGTATTTTAATGATAACGGTCTATTGGCGGCCATTTTGGGCACCATTTTGAATCTTAAACCCATGAATGAATTTAGTTTAGGCACAAATGAGTTTGCTTTGACCTGCAATGGTCTTACCATTGAATCTCTGTGATATTTAAGTTGTTTATATGTTCTGTAAAGGTGTTTTAGTGAAAAAATCCTATTTTGGTGGCCATCTTGGATAACTGGCTTGAGGCCAGTTTTAATTTTTGGGAACATCCTGATTGTGTTTTAGGGTCATGTAAGGAACCTAAAACAGTTGGTTTGATTTAGTCCTGCCCCCCCCCCAGGACTAAATCAAACCAGCTGTTTTGGGGGGTGGGGGGGGGGGTGTTCAAAGGTAGTGGTTGTAGCTCCCCTAGTAACAAGGATGTATTTGTAGGAATCTGTGAGCATGTGATTCACCACCTGCAGTCCAGAGACACCTATCCTGCTAACACTGCAATCAAAGCATTACATTTGTCCAAACCTAGACTTCATGGTACTGCAGTCATGGCAAGAGGTTGCACAGGT
This sequence comes from Thalassophryne amazonica, assembly GCF_902500255.1. Classification (NCBI taxonomy): domain Eukaryota; kingdom Metazoa; phylum Chordata; class Actinopteri; order Batrachoidiformes; family Batrachoididae; genus Thalassophryne; species Thalassophryne amazonica. The sequence continues at coordinate 87,423,362 of NC_047112.1, forward strand.
CTTATGAATTAATCTTCTGGGCTGATCCTCCTGCCAAGATGTCTATCCCAGCAGTCATACAGCACGAGGTGGATTACACCCAGGACAGGACGCCATTCTGTCACAGGGCCACATATAGACAAACAAACACATTCACACCCACACACACACACCTACAGACAATTTAAAGTTTCCAATCCACCTAACCTGTGTGTCTTTGGATGTGGGAGGAAGCCGGAGCACCTGGAGAGAACCCACACAAACATGGGGAGAAATATGGCAGACAGTTAATATTTATAACATCATTATTTCTTGGGCAGTCAATGAGCAGATTATAAACTATAGGCATAGATTTCCATATTAATCAAGATAGAGTGATTCTGCTTATGAACATAGTAAAACCTCATTCTCACTTTTACTGCTATGCATCCGAGAAGATTATTGTCTTTCAGTGCGAAAAATCACAGTTGTCCACAAATATGATCCAGCATGCAGCTTGATTACACAATGCACCAGGGCCCGGAGTCGCAGACCGAACAGTCCCCCTGAAAATCGGTCCCAAAGATGTTATTGTTTAAATCCATCATGAATCGCTGCTTTAAGTCACTCAGGTTGTTATTCATGGTTTGAAACCAAAACAAACATCTCAGGCCACCTCGTTAGAAATACCATAAAAGCAGCATATTCCAAAACGTTAGCCTGTTAGCATCAAGTTGGCAGGAACATTCCAAAGATGTTATTGTTTAAATCCATCGGGAATCGCTGCTTTAAGTCACTCAGGTTGTTATTCATGTTTGAAACCTAATCAAACATCTCGGGCAATCTCATTAGAAACACCATAACAGCAACATTTTCCAAAACATTAGCCTGTTAGCACCACGTTGGCAGGAACATTTCAAAGATGTTATTGTTTAAATCCATCATGAATCACTGCTTTAAGTCACTCAGGTTGTTATTCATGGTTTGAAACCAAATCAAACATCTCAGGCCACCTCGTTAGAAACACCATAAAAGCAACATTTTCCAAAATGCATTTCCCCGGCGAATCACAACACAGTTTGTCAGCCACATGTATTGAAATGATGTCAACACACAGGCATCAGACCCACTCTAAAAGGGAGATGCTGCATTCAGAACCCTCGGACACTTCAGGAAAGACCTGAAATAAAAAAAAATTAAAAAAAATTCCTACTTCCGTAACAAATGCGTTCATGAGATTATCTCAGAGAAAACTACTTAGCTTATCACAGCAGAGCTAGGTTAACATTATTTTTTGGGCTAAATGAAATCACTAAAGGCATTTTTACAGATGAGTGGTGCTGCTAGCTTAGCTAACACCCCGTTTATACCGGAATGAGACCTATATAAGACTTATAACATCATGACATTTTGTCAAGTCTCACAAGTCTTTGGCTGGTCTCCATTGTGATCTGTTGTTTGCGTTTACCAAGCTTGCATTGTGCCTGAATTGTGTGATTGTAAAATATGCTAATATCCGCTATCATTGATGTAACCCAACGCAGAATCAATTGAGAGTCTATTACTACCCATAGGATCAAGTTGAGAGTGAGTTGAGATGTGAGAGTTTATCAAGACCGATGAGACCCATGCATCTATTAACTGGTTGTACAACTTGTGCAAGTGTTTTAAACACTTCAATACACTTGCACACCTGTTGGAGACTGATGGAGAGTGATGGCGACCAAGAGGGATCTTTTTTCGGACCATGGAGACCGCTTTGAGTCCAGCCTGCATCTCCAGTGGGAGTCAATGAGAGTGAGGGCAAGCAGAGGCCATTTTTCGGTCATGGACTCAGTGTAAACAGGTTGTAATTGTACATGGAATGGAATATATTACCATATTTTTCCATCAGCATGTCCAGTGCCCTCTATGAAAAATTCTGCCTGAACTGGGGGTTGGTCGATGCATGGTCAATATTGTTTGTCGGAATACCCGTGTCAATAAAATGTCTGATTTCATCACAAACAAAAAAATAAATCACAAATAACACACCTGTTTTTGTCCATTTTTTTGTCCTTTTCTCATGTGTTCCTTGTAATTTAATTTAATTTGTGATGGGCGTTTAACTAACTTTCTTCTAAAAATGGGGGTGCCCAGGGCTCAGCCCTGGGCACTCTGAGGGATGAATATGGGACATATAGCAGCAATGTCTTCTTAAAATTTAATTTAAAAGGTGCATTTTCAACAATAGTAACATTGCATAAAACTGTATATATATTTTTTGTGATACTGTTAATTTGTTTCTTTTGCTTGCAAAGTTATTTGGCATGGGATGATAGTAAAAAATGACTTTTCTCCAAGTTACCAAAAATAAGTAAATAAACAACAACAACAAAAAAACAAAACAAAAACAAATCCAACCTGACTGCATTCTGTTGACTGTGTGGTACATTGTCAAAAACCCTTTTTATTTTTTATTTATTTTTTCTTTTTTTTTTGGTCACATTGGTATGATGAGGAGCAGTTTGTCTCTTAATCTTTTTATCCTGTGATTTGTAAATTCAAATATAAAGTTTTACTGATAGATTTTTTTAAATATAAAGTTTGCACACAGACATGTTGTTATGTGTCGACGCGGGTTGAGGAGCGGACCTGCGTCTGACGGAACCCAGCGCTAAAATAACCAGAAAGCGGTTCCAATAACAAAAACAATTTATTTTTTCACCCTCTGGTGCATAATAAAGTGTAGAAACTAAAACAGCGTCATTCTGGTGGAGTGAAGGCTGGCACGCTCTCCAGCGCCCAAAAGGATCGAAGCCCGGCGCTTCTGGACTCACTGTTACCGCCAAACACTCCCCAGGTGGACACGACAAACCGACTCTCTGCGAAGGATAGAAGAGGTGAGGTAAGTCAGCAGTTACAACTAATATCCTTCAAAAGACACACACTATCAGCAATACATTCAGGTCTGTATTTTAAGCTTTATGCAAATGAGCAGCTTCTCACAACAGGTGGAGGATCACTTGTCCGCACACCACAGCAGTGAGAAGCAAGCTGCACAATTCTCATCACAATTCAAATATACTGCGTACAAAATACCAAGTTACTATCAACAAGTAGTCAAACAATTAATCACCTCTGATGTGTGCTGACAGCATGTGTCCCTCACCCTTCTTCCTTCACAGGCACGATGTGTCAAACCCAGGCGCAGTCCTCAGCGTCTCACAAACGAACATCACAAGGTCGAGTTCCCGGCAATTCTGCTTGAATCACACATGGCTTAAATGCAGAACGCCATCTAATTATCTGCTTCAGCTGAAAGTCTTTAAGGTTGCATGTGAGCACCATCCACAGGTGCTGCACATAATGTTGATGAGGGTGAAGGACTCTTCAGCCAGCACCTTCTCCACAGACAAATCAGTTTTCATGCCACCTGCAGAGCAAAGAAAAGAAAAGAACACCAAAATGTCCAGCCACACCCCCCCCAACACACAACACATGTAAGAATTAAATCCATCATTTAAAGGTTTATGTTTGTTTTGTAGATTCTTTGTTATTTTAAGCTATTTGTGTATTTTTGTTTGGGGAGGTGATTGTCCAGTGGGTTGGGCTTGAGACCAGAGGATCCTCAGTTCAAATCCCAGCCTGACCGGAAAATCACTCAGGGCCCTTGGGCAAGGTCCTTAATCCCCTAGTTGTTCCCAGTATGTAGTGAGCTGCCTTGTATGGCAGCACCCTGACATCGGGGTGAATGTGAGGCATTATTGTAAAGAGCTCTGAGCGTCTGATGCAGATGGAAAAGTGCTATATAAATGCAGTCCATTTATTTATTTGTTGTCTGACCAGTCACAAATGCAGCTGCCATGGCTGTGATGTCAACTCTGAATCCTTGGGTTACTCAATTTCCTCATGAGTTTCTCAGCGAAAATTCCAGTCCGACTGAATGTTCAGCTCATTTTTCTCCAAGCTACATAGAAGCCAGAATCTTTCACCTTCTGAGGATTTTGAATGCAGCAACAATCAGAAATGCTGCAGTCTGAGCCACAGTGGCCTGAAAGTTTAACATTATTGTACATTTTTATCAGTGCACAATTATATCATGTAAATTTTCAAAAAATCTGTATATATCGATAATGATTTTGATCATTTATTAGCAGATGCCAATATATCCTCAATATTATCCCTGCATTGTCACTGAGCGGGAAACTAGCTATAGAGACCAAAACAGTGTTTTGTACCAGGCTGTAAACATGTTTATTTTTGCCTTAATCCTAAAGTTTAACATGGGCTTCTATTGGAATCAGCTTGGTTTTGGAGACAGTCTCAAGCAGCCATGCAAGGAACAGTAACTTTTTCTTCTTTCTTGTGGGCCTCATGCGAGTGCGATCACTTGGTGTCTTCTGCACGTACACTTTCACAGAACATCAGGACAGCGGCGGCAGAAATGAACAAGAAATGATGAACAGGATGCATTTTGTCGTCACTGAGGAGCAGACAGTTGTGAAAGATGTCTTCAAAGAGATCAGGCAGACAGACTGACAGACATTAATAGCATCAGAGAGCGAGATTGTTCATGAAAGCATATCTGCTGTCTGTCAGCAAAACTGGCATTGCTTCTTTGCATGAAACAGCCAGCCATGCACGCAGTGTTTGAGCAGGACCAATTTCCATTTTGGAACATTAACAAGGCAGAGGAGACGCACATACATACACAGGGGACATGCATGGAGAACCAGATTTGTTTTCATCTATTTCCCCTTAAAACATGAGACAGGAGGAATTCCCCAAAGAGGACCTGGTGCTTTGATATCTACATCTCTGTGTCTGTAAATAGGTTCAGCAAAGATGATGCATGTGCGTGTGTGTATCCATGGGCACACAAATTTTTGTGTTCATTTATAATGTGAGAGTCTGTCGTCTTGCAGTATTCTTCTATGTGTGATTGTGTTTTCCGCTTCCTGATGGCGCTTGTGTTGAACGCTCCTTCTAGTCATTCAGGCAGGTGGGGAGCCATGTGGAGTACGTGCAGCAGCTCACAGCTCTGTGTTTCCAAGCCTTTCTCCTGCAGTGTGCTGTTGTTGGCTGATAACCTGCTGAACTAACTGCAGACATGTTCTTATGGGCCCCCAAGTGTGCTGCAATGCCTCCTGCTTTATCTGCTGCACTGTTGCAGTGCCAATTTTTCAGCGATGTTTTAATGTAGCACAGATATTTTTTCGTTACTTTATTTGATTCTTGAGATTTTTCCACTTACATCACAAGAAGTCTGAAATCATGGAAGCATTGTGGGATCAAATGGCCAGTTTTCCCATACGTCCTGTGTCGTGGATTCGAACATTGGTGATAACCCTGTTCATCATGTAATCACAGTGACTGTTTTAGCCGATAATCAAGTTGGGTATGGAACCGATTTCTTCAATGCGTGTGTTGGCCATTTAGTATCGCAGTGCTCAGTGTTCTATACTTTTACTGCTCTTTCTTCTGTCACTTTTGTGTCATTGTTTTTTGAGCTGATCTACAACCATATTGTAGCTCTATTTACTGCATTAAAATATAGCTAATAAGGTCCATATATTTCTAGATGCTTCTGCGGTTTTAAATCAACAGAGCACTGATGTAAATACACACATACAGTACCTCCACTAAAAATAGAGGTACTATATATATATATATATATATATAGTAGTCCATGAGCCGCTCATCAGTTTTGACCAAATCGGTACCATTTAAGGGGAATTAAACAACACTTTGAATCCAGCCTGTGTATCATGGCCTAAAAAAAATGTATGATTGCCATCCCAGGGTGGTAGCTCTAGCCAGGTAGGGGTCAATGAAGAATTACACAGGGGTCAAACTTTAAAAATGCTCCAGTCATGCTGAAAACTATATCACATTACATGTCTGATCATAATGATTCCAAAAAGGTATAGTTTGGACTATCTGTGATGGAATGGTCTGGAGTCATGGGGTAAAAACAGCAAAAATGGTGACAAAGGTCAATTTCAGTTTGTATAGGGGTCAAAAGTTAAAGTTGCTAAAATTCAGTAAAGAAATTATGCAAATTATTGTTTGGGTTAATAGGGTTCTAATAATTTATAGTTTGCACCATCTGTCATGCTTAGTTATCATGTTACAGGGCAATATATGTCACATGTCATGGAATCCAATAGATGTTAAACTTGTTTGACCTTTACCTTGGAGACCAAACATTCAACACAGTCAAAACTATTCCATTTATTAATCCTTTTCTTTCAACCAATAATTTGCATAATTTTTTACTGAAATTGGAGCAACTTTAACCTTTGACCCCTGTACAAACTGAAACTGACCTTTGTCACCATTTTTGCTGTTTTTACCCCATAACTCCAAAACATTCCATAACAGATAGTCCGAACTATACCTGTTTGGAATTGTTATGACCAGACAAGTAATGTGATATAGTTTTCAACATGATTGGAGCACTTTTAAAGTTTGACCTCTGTGTAATTCTGCACTGACCCCTACCAGGCTACAGCTACCACCATGGGATGGCTATCATACATTTTTGTGTAGGTCATGATATACACTGAGGCTGGATTCAAAGTGCTGTTTATTCCCCTTAAGTGGTACCGAAAACCTGCTTGACTCATGGACTAGAGTACCTCCATTTTTCAATATCACCTCAAATTAAAAGCAAGATAGTTCAAACTTGGTCACAACTGGGTGTTCCAACTGGACAGTGATCCCAAACACACATCAAATCAAGTTGTCATTTGGATAAAGCAGACTAATACTGAGCCTCTGGAATGACCTTCCCAAAGCCTCGACCTTAACCCTATTGAAAATTTGTGGACTAGTTAAAAGCTGGGTCTATGCAAGGCAACCAACCAAATATCAATCCAGAATTATGCCAGAAGCTTGTTCATGGCTACTAAAAGCATCTGGTCAAGGTGCAGTTATGAAGGGACACTGAAACAAATATTAGTGGGGGTGTATGTATATACAGCAGGCAAAATAAATATTGAACACATCATCATTTTCTTCATGAATACATTTCTAAAGGTGCTATTGACATGAAATTTTGACCAGATGTCAGTAACCACCCAAGGAATCCACACATACAAAGAAATCAAACCATAGATGTCCATAAATGTGCAATAATGTGAAATGACACAGGAAAAAAGTACTGAACATCTGAAGAAAGGGGGTGCACAAAGGCATGGAAAGCCAACACACCAGCTGAAATCTATCAGTAAATAGAAAGCAATCCTGCTCTTTGTCAGTGTAAATTAATATCAGCTAGTTCAGTCCCAACTGATGGCCTGCAAAGAGATGTCTCATTAGGCATCATACAATAAACATCTCATGATGGGTATAAGCAAAGAGCTCTCTCAAGAGCTTGAGAACTTTATTGTTACAAAACATACTGATAGCATTGTTTACAGAAGGATTTCACCATAAACAGGCCATGACCAGGTGCCCCTCACAAGATGTCTGACAGAGGAGTGAAAAGAATTATCAGAACAGTTGTCCAAGTGCCAAGGACCACTTGTTGAGAGCTTCAGAAAGACCTGGAATTAGCAGGTACAATTGTTTCAAAGAAAACAATAAGTAATGGAGTCACCATGCAAGACTCCACTGATGAAGAAAAAGGCATGTTTGAAGGTCGTTTAAAGTTTGCTGCACAACATTTAGGCCCATTCACAACATATATATACAACCCCTGGCAAAAATTATGGAATCACCGGCCTCGGAGGATGTTCATTCAGTTGTTTAATTTTGTAGAAAAAAAGCAGATCACAGACATGACACAAAACTAAAGTCATTTCAAATGGCAACTTTCTGGCTTTAAGAAACACTATAAGAAATCAGAAAAAATAATTGTGGCAGTCAGTAACGGTTACTTTTTTAGACCAAGCAGAGGGAAAAAAATATGGACTCACTCAATTCTGAGGAAAAAATTATGGAATCATGAAAACCAAAAGAACGCTCCAACGTATCACTAGTATTTTGTTGCACCACCTCTGGCTTTTATAACAGCTTGCAGTCTCTGAGGCATGGACTTAATGAGTGACAAACAGTACTCTTCATCAATCTGGCTCCAACTTTCTCTGATTGCTGTTGCCAGATCAGCTTTGCAGGTTGGAGCCTTGTCATGGACCATTTTCTTCAACTTCCACCAAAGATTTTCAATTGGATTTGCAGGCCATGACATTGAGCCTATGTGTCTTTTTGCAAGGAATGTTTTCACAGTCTTTGCTCTATGGCAAGATGCATTATCATCTTGAAAAATGATTTCATCATCCCCAAACATCCTTTCAATTGATGGGATAAGAAAAGTGTCCAAAATATCAACGTAAACTTGTGCATTTATTGATGATGTAATGACAGCCATCTCCCCAGTGCCTTTACCTGACATGCAGCCCCATATCATCAATGACTGTGGAAATTTACTTGTTCTCTTCAGGCAGTCAACTTTATACATCTCATTGGAACGGCACCAAACAAAAGTTCCAGCATCATCACCTTGCCCAATGCAGATTCGAGATTCATCACTGAATATGACTTTCATCCAGTCATCCACAGTTGACACAATTGCTTTTCCTTAGCCCACTGTAACCTTGTTTTTTCTGTTTAGGTGTTAATGATGGCTTTTCTGTATGTAAATCCCATTTCCTTTAGGCGGTTTCTTACAGTTCGGTCACAGACATTGACTCCAGTTTCCTCCCATTCGTTCCTCATTTGTTTTGTTGTGCATTTTCGATTTTTGAGACATATTGCTTTAAGTTTTCTGTCTTAACGCTTTGATGTCTTTCTTGGTCTACCAGTATGTTTGCCTTTAACAACCTTTCCATGTTGTTTGTATTTGGTCCAGAGTTTAGACACAGCTGACTGTGAACAACCAACATCTTTTGCAACACTGCGTGATGATTTACCCTCTTTTAAGAGTTTGATAATCATCTCCTTTGCTTCAATTGACATCTCTCGTGTTGGAGCCATGATTCATGTCAGTCCACTTGGTGCAACAGCTCTCCAAGGTGTGATCACTCCTTTTTAGATGCAGACTAACAAGCAGATCTGATTTGATGCAGGTGTTAGTTTTGGGGATGAAAATTTACAGAGTGATTCCATAATTTATTCCTCAGAATTGAGTGAGTCCATTTTTTTTTCCCTCTGCTTGGTCTAAAAAAGTAACCGTTACTGACTGCCACAATTATTTTTCCTGATTTCTTATAGTGTTTCTTAAAGCCAGAAAGTTGCCATTTGAAATGACTTTAGTTTTGTGTCATGTCTGTGATCTGCTTTTTTCTACAAAATTAAACAACTGAATGAACATCCTCCGAGACCGGTGATTCCATAATTATTGCCAGGGGTTGTGTATATATATATATATATATATATATATATATATATATATATATATAAACTAAAATATATATATAAACTAAAATATATATATAAAGACCAGAGATTGTAGAAGAGGTCCACGGAACCTTCACAATTTGAAGACTGTGCATGCGACTAGTTTCTCCATACATGAGGCATCAAACTAGTTTATTGTGCAAACTATTAAATGAATTTCAGTAAATGTGTTCAATATTTTTTCCCTGTGTCATTCCATTTTATTACACATAAATTAATTTCAGTACTTACGTGCTTTGGATTCTTTGCATGTGTGGATTACTTGGGTTCTTACTGCCATCTGGTGAAAATTAATGTCTATTCATGAGCCTATACATATAATTTTGGCCCTGTGTGGTCAAAATTATGGAATATCCTAAATTAATTTAGACTTGTCCACACAATTCTTGTTTTTTAAAGTCAGTTGTGCTGTATGCTGTGCAGTCATTCCACCCTGGCAAAATAACAGTTCAATGGCATCATTAAAAGCACAAAATTACCAAGAAATGAATGTGCATGTGAGTGTATGTAAACCTCTGACCACAACTGCAAATATTATTTGTTTATGTGAAACTGAACCTTAATCCAACTATCAGTAGAATTTTCATACTCAGTCCTTCTGCTACTTTCTGGTATATACACACACACACACACACACACACACACACACACACACACACACACACACACACACACACACACACACACACACACACACACACACACTCGTGCGTGCTTACACTCCATTGGTGCCTCTTGCTCTTTAACCCCTTTGATAACGTGTTTCACCCCGTCCTTTTCCACTCTGCACTTTGTCGTTGCGTGAGCTGCATAACTGAGCTGCGTTCGGGTTCGACACTTTGTTTTTATCCCACTACAGGGTAGGTCACAATATTCATTCAGTTTGTTTTATCACACCAGTTTCAATTTAATTTTTTGACATTTCAACAGACTTCAGTTTTTCTAATTATCTTTGTGTTTCGCTGACATTTGCTTCAGTTATTATTTTTCACTTTGTTGTTGTGGTTGTCATTTTGAAGTGCAGTGAGCCACGCGTTTACTGAACACTGCAGACATACTGCACGACTGCATGCGACTCAGATTCTACATCTGTCCCCCCCCCCCCACCCCCCACCCCCAAACCCCCCAAAAAAGCCCTGCTGATTTACTGTTCGGATATGAAGCACGACAGAATGTAATGCGGCATTAAGCTTCAGCGCGGAGTCGTGGTTATTCATCAGCGAGAGCCGCGGATGGTAGAAATGTATCGCTGATAAGGAGTGTGGTGTCACAGTTCAAAGGTGACTTTTGTGAGTGTGCAGAGCGGAGAGACACAAACTGGGCAGGGCACAGGTAGGGAGAAAGCAGAGCCGCGGTGCTCTCTATGATTAGTCATTATTCCGATGGAAACGAGTCGAGCTGCTAATCTAACGCTGAGCCTGATGGACAGGACACAATTACTGTGAGCGAGCGAGCTTGAGAGAGAGAGAGAGAGAGAGAGGGAGAAAACCTTGGCCCCCTTCTCCTTTACTCTTTCCTTTCGCCTGACAGACTTTACTGTTGCTGCAGATGATTTCTGGGCATTAAGGCTCCTGTTGGCAGCGTCCTGTTTATCAAGTAGTTCTCACACAGGGAATCACGCTCGCATCACCCACTCCCACGTGTTGGCAGCATCCCATTTATGGACGTCTAATTTAATGCTCGTTTTCCTCTCCACCATCCCTTGCCATCTGTGTCTCCTCTGCTGTGGCCTCAGATTGCCATCTAAATGTAGACACACTAAGCCGTGTTCACATCCTTCTCGGTTTCTACTATTAGCTCAGAACACGTGAGCTGATTCCAGGTCAGACTACTGCAGAAATGTTCAGAACCACCTTTGATGATGTGGCTCTTTTTTTATCCATGTATGCAAGAAGCAGGGATTTTGGACAGTTGGAGCCAGATCTGTTTCTTTTTTTTTTGTGAGAAATTGGCTTGTTCTTTGTTCCATATAATGCTGTCTTATATGATGAGCTCAGACTTGTCCTCAGAGAAACAGCCATATGTCCAGAGCCTTAGAAATGTCTGGAGACTGGTTCTGTGGCAGATTGTTCATTTTCCTGCTCATTTACTCGAAGCAAACCAACTGTTTGGTTGACAATATTTGTTTGGATTGGACGTCTGCATACTGGATTGAGTAGTAATAGATTATATGTAATTGGGATTATGTATTTAGATCATTAAACATAAGTAACTATGCTGACAGCTGGGCAAGACCACGAGCTGGGATCCTTACGGGGGCTTGTAAGACCAACAGGCCAATTATGAGCCTGGGCAGGGTCTTGATTGGTGTCTCTCGAGCCTACCGAGGTTTGTTTCATAGTGGTTGTATGTCTTGTTGAGTGGGTGCCATCGGTGCCTACATCCTGGTAACACACAGGACCCCCAAGGGTGATGCGGGGTTGCTGAAGTTGGTGGGTGACCAGATATGGTGCTACTCTGGGTCTCACTGCACTTGAAGGTGTATTTAACGACTGAGGTGGGTGCAAATATGGTTTTACCCCCCCCCCCAAAAAAAAAATTCTACAAAAGTTTTCTCAAATGTTTTTTGTAGTCTACCACAGTCTGACCATTAGAAAGGTGTGATTTTCATTATGACGTACGAGGTCTGTTAGAAAAGTATCCGACCTTTTTATTTTTTGCAAAAACCTGATGGATTTGAATGACGTGTGCTTGCATGAGCAAACCTTGAACCTTCGTGTGCATGCGTGAACTTTTTCACGATTGCATAATTTTCTGGTAAGCAGCCTTTGTGTGAGGTGTGTGTCGTGCGCCCGCCGTTTTTTCATTCCAAGGAAAAAGACGGAACGACTGGAGCAGCGCCGCATCAAATTTTGCCAGAAACTGGGCGACAGATTCGGAAGATTCAGACGGCTTTTGGTGACTTTTCAGTCGTGTGACTATCTGAGAAATTGTGGAAGAGGTGGGCATGTCACAGCATGTCCTGTGAGACTTCAGCATGAATTGAGCAGCAGCATGAATTTTCACCACCACTCTTTTCATGGCCAAATCTTCTGTCACAGTGGAATGTGCCGAAAAAGTGCTGATGTCCACCTCTTCCGCAATTTCTCAGACAGTCATATGATGGTCCCGCATCACCACAGCGTTCACTTTGGAAATGATCTGGTAATTTCAGCATGTTGATGGCCGACCGGAGCGTGGCTCACTCTCCACCGTTGTGTGGACGTCTTTAAACCAGTTGTACCGCTCCTTAATTTGTGTGATGCCCATAGGATCGTCACCGAAAGCCGTCTAACAGACCTCGTACAACCTCAATTTGAATGAAGTGGGGACATTGTGAAAAATGTAAATAAAACAGAATACAGTGATTTTCAAATCCTCTTCAACCTATATTCAATTGAATACACCACAAAGACAAGATATTTAATGTTCAAACTGATGAACTTTATTGTTTTTGTACAAATATTTGCTCATTTTGGAATGGATGCCTGCAACACATTTCAGAAAAGCTTTGTAGGTGTAATTCTTTCCCATTCTTGCTTGATGTACGACTTCAGTTGTTCAACAGTCCGGGGTCTCCGTTGTCGTATTTTGTGCTTCATAATGCGCCACACATTTTCAATGGGCGACAGGTCTGGACTGCAGGCAGGCCAGTCTAGTACCCGCACTCTTTTACTCTTTCACCCCATCTTTGCTTGTGAATGGCTGAGCCTTTTGGGGATGCTCCTTTTATACCCAATCATGACACTCACCTGTTTCCAATTAACCTGTTCACCTGGGGAATGTTCCAAACAGGTGTTCTTTGAGCATTCATCAACTTTCTCAGTCTTTTGTTGCCCCATCCCAACTTTTTTGAAACATGTTGCAGGCATCCATTTCAAAATGAGCAAATATTTGCAGAAAAAACAATAAAGTTTATCACTTTGAACATTAAATATCTTGTCTTTGTGTGTATTCAATTGAATATAGGTTGAAGAGGATTTGCAGATCATTGTATTCTGTTTTTATTTATATTTTACACAACGTCGCAACTTCATTGGAATTGGGGTTGTACAAGATGACCACCAAATCCTCAAAATGCCCATCACACATTATTCACTGTGGACAAGTACGATTGGTGCTTAGCCCCATGTTCCAAGGAGGATATTTAAATTACATTGGGGTGATGAGACACCTGTCCACCAGCAGATGTCCATGGAAATCCCTTTGCACTGATTTTCCAGCCATCATATGGTGGACGATATTTCAGCATAGCCAACTTCCATAATGTTCATCTTGGATGCCATCTTGAGAATGAGTGTTCCAGTGGTCAGACTGTGGTAGGTGTTTGGTATGTTACTAAGCACACCTGGTACTACAAAAAAAAAAAAAAAAAACATTGAAGAACCTTTTGTAGCAATTGTTTGAGGGTAAGATTTTTTTTTTAAAAATGCACCCGTCTAATTATATTCAAACAATACTACATTTGAAAATTGTATATATGTACAAATGTAGTGTGTTTGTGTGTGCACGCCTGTCAGAATGTTTGATTCTTTTGGCCATTTTACAGAGAATATGAATGATAACACAAAAACGTTTTTCCCACTCATTGTTAGTGGTTGTGTGAATCCATTTATTGTCAAACAACTGTGTTTACTCTTTTTAAATCATAATGACATCAGAAACTAACCAAATGACCCTGATCAAAAGTTTACACACCCCAAGTCTTAATATAGTGTACTGCCACCTTTAACATCAATTGCAGCTTGGTATCTTTTGTGGTATTTGTGGATGAGGCTCTTTATGCTCTCTGATGATAACGCTGCCCATTCTTCTTGGCAAAAAACCTCCAGTTCCTGTAAATTCCTGGGCTGTCTTGCTTGAACTGTATGCTGGAGATCTCCCTAGAGTGGCTCAGTGATATTGAGGTCAGGAGACTGAAATGACCACTCCAGATCCTTCACTTTATTCTGCTGTAGCCAATGATAGGTCAACTTGGCCCTGTGTTGTTGATTGTTGTCATGTAGGAATGTCTAAGTATGACACATGCGCAGCTTCTGGGCTGATGAGTGCAAATTTCCCTCCAGTATTTTCTGACAACATACTGCATTCATCCTGCCATCAATTTTGACCAAGGTTCCTGTGCCTTTGTAGCTCACACATCACAAAAACATCAGTGAACCACCTCTGTGCTTCACAGTCGGAATGGTGTACCTTTCATCATAATCCTTGTTAACTCCTCTCTAAATGTAAAATTTATGGTTGTGACCAAAAAGTTCAATTTTGGTCTCAACCCTCCAAATGACATTGTTCACTGTGTTGTTTGGCGTATTGTAAGCAGGATACTTTGTGGCATTTGTGTAGTAATGGCCTAATCAAATCTTCAGAAATCTAATCAAATCAGACTGTATCGATTCTCAACTGTCTGAATTGACTTTGAATCAAATGGTGAGCTCAGAGGTGGTATTCAGTCATCAACCACCATAGAAGAGCTTTGATGCGACCAAGAGTTGTTGCAATGCTGTGCAAAAGTTGTAGGCACATGAAAAGCATGTAGACTTTTAAATCTAATGAAAAGCTGTGAAATATTTAATATTCATAAATACATATGTGACTGAAACCTTTTCACCTTTAAAAATATGTAATTTCTTTTCAGTGTGACAGGTCAAAGTAAAAAAATCAATGAAAATGGAGATGAAAATGCTTGTGAATGGGAAAAGTGAGCAGTAAAAATTGAATGAAATGAAAAATGGAGTGATACCGTTTTATGTTACATCATTAACAATACCCAACTGACCTTTATCGTCTACAGCGAGCAATTTGTGTTACTTCTGCTCTAAAATTGCTATTTATCACTTCATGAAAGAGTTGTCAAGGGTGAAAGTCAGAAAAATTAATTGATGAATGATGAAAGTGGATGCGAAACAAAAAATGGAGTAAGTGCCTGCCCTTTATCATTGATAATACTCAACTGATGTTTATGGATAACATCATGCAATTTTTGTTATTTTCTGTCTCGAGTGCAGCCTGTCTACTCCGTCTTCATAAAAAAAATCACGGCCCGCTATGGACAGAAAAGGACCAGAATAGAGTGGTTCACTGAGTGAGTGTGTTTTGTTTTTAATAAAGCAGAAGTAACAAAAATGCTTACTTTTAATGATAAAAGTCTATTGTGTATGGTGAAATATGAATATGAGTATATATCACTGCATTTTTATCACCTCCATTTTTGTCACACACTAATTTTTGCTACTTGGAATTTTACTTTGTACACTTTTAAGGATTACATCAAAACTACTTCACGGATACAACATCACAATGTAAAACCAAGATCAGGAAGACACTATTTTGTTTCAGCTTGTGAATTAATATCAGATTGCAACATCTTGATCAGTCGAACCATTCTGGATCAGTATGCAGTTATTGCATTGTGTTGTGGAATCCGGATCCAGGTTAAGTCAAGGTCATGATGCAAATCACATATCTTTTATTTAGAGGCCTCGTCAACCCCTGCCGGACATCAGAAACCCCAGATTGCTCTTGTTTTTGAGTTGCCATGTAGTGAACACTACAAATGCACCTGCAATTTTTTTTTCAAATTAAATTTGTGGCATTATAATTGATCATTTTATTTAAAAATTAAATAAATCTCATTGAATTTTGATTACAGTGTTCCCTATCACACCACACAAAATGTGACAAAGCATAAAGGTATGAATATTTTGTTTGGAAAATCTATTGTTAATAATTCCCCAAATTCTTTCTGTAATACTGCCCCTTACAAAGTACAAACTCGAACTGTGCCGCACTTTTAAATGTAATCAAAGTCACAGCAAAAATAATCAGGCCTGGGCCCTGCAAGAACTTCTCTTACAGACAAGATCTACTCTTACAGAACCAAGAACAATGGATACAAGCAGTTTTTATACAGGATTACATATGCGTGACAGAGGTGGACCTTATTTTGCAAAATCCTTCTTTTATTGGCCCCCGTGGGCATTCAAGGGAGGTCCATCCCCCTGCCCAAGGCCCGCGCAATAACAGGATACATATAATTTATAATTGTAACCCAATTCTCTTTATCCTAAGTGGTACAGACTGGTTAAATCCAGTTCTACATGCACATACCAAGAAAGAACAAAGGAAAGAGAGAATAAGAATGAAACTAAAAGTATAACCCAAAATGAAATCACTACCTGAATACCAAAACAAGTACAGAAAACAAATAAAGAAAACCACAATTGAACACCCATATATCTAACACTATATTAGATTTTCTGTTGCCTCAGACGACACACCCAAGAAGTAAAAAATAAACTGTCATGGCTCATTGAGTACTCATTGAAGTACTTCTTTGCAGTGGATAATGATTTCTGCAAAGAGTTTGAGTGGGAATGACTTTTTGTCAAATAAATGGTTAATTAGGGAGACACACATAATTCATATGACTTGCATTTGTAAGGGAATGTCAGCTGCAACATTTTGTCCATGTGGGACGTTTCTCTGGCCGTGATCCATCACAGAGGTGCCTCAGTGATGAGGACCCCAGTGGCTGGAGAAGGTCAGGGGATGCCCATGTTTCAGCTGGCTGCAGCATATTGAAGGTTACTTTTGAAGGGTGGGGATGGATGGGTTGTCAACCTGGTGCTATCTATGACCCAAAGCAGTTTGGTAGCTCTGTGGATGTGGCAATGAGCAGGAGACATCATACTTTTCTTTTTTCCATTCTGATTCCTCATATTTTAATTAATGTGTTTTTCTGTTTGTATATTAAAATAAGCACAAAAATAAAGCAGAAACTCAGTGGGGCAGGAGTTAGCAATCTTATCTCAGAGCAAGAATGTTCTGGGTTCAAGCCCACCTGTGCACATTCTCCTTTTAGATCTGAAGGTGTGTCAGGAAGGGTTTCCACGCTAAATCTTTTGCCAAATCAAGGTGCGGACTCACATTGGCTCTGCTGTGGTGACCTTGAGCTAATAAGAGCAGCCAAAAGAAGATGCTGCCCACACTGTGTCACTGGGTCAGAGAAGAGTGGATCTGATTTTGGTGTCAAAAAATTTCCTTTTTTTCCTTTAACCAACTAGAAAACATTCTTTTCAATGTCACTCATGTTTATTTCATTAATGAACATTATGATGACCATTAAAATGTAATAAAAAATAAAAGAGAGTTATTAAAATAATTGCCACTGGTGTCAACAAATGATTTTTAACCCAGATGAATACATGCCGTGGTTGACTTGTTGGCCAACAGTTTTTCAGATTTGGAAATCAAATATTGTAAACTGACACACAAGCTGATTTCAAACTAGATGCAACTTCAAAACTACAAATAGGTTGAGAGAATCAAAGAGACATAATGAAGAAGTGTCTGTTTCAGCTACACTCAATCATACATAATCCTTTCAGAAGGGCTTTGTGGACTTGTGACCCAGATATGGAATGTAACAAATCACAACAGTCTCTCTCTCTCTCTCTCTCTCTCTCTCTCTCTCTCTCTCTCTCTCTCTCTCTCTTTCTCTCTTTTGCTCATTAACCTCATTCACTTTGTACCACACGAGCCAACTTCCTTGCTTTTTTTTCTTTAAATTTGTACTTATCATTCCACAGCACACAAAATTAATCTCATGTACATATTTCGTTCACTGTCATCATTTTCTGCTATGACATTTGCCACTGTTTATCCAACTGAGTGTCAACAGACTTCGGCTGAGGACGGCTATATATAAAACTTGCCTGTCTGAATAGGGCTTAATAGCAGGAGCTAAAGTGGGAAACAGCTCTGCTCTGTCTTGGTTAACAACAAAATAGTAGGACTTTCTGTTCAAAGGGGATGAGGAGTAATGGTTGATTCAGAAAAGCACTTTGCAAATGTGTCATCGTATATTTCAGACTAATGAATGCCTCAAATTTACTGAAGCAGCTAAAAGATGAATCCAGATCTGTTTGAAGATGAATGAGTTTCAGTTCACATTGACAGTCTGTTATGCCGTTACCCTGCAAGAGTCAATCAATCAATCAATTTTTTTATATAGCGCCAAATCACAACAAACAGTTGCCCCAAGGCGCTTTATATTGTAAGGCAAGGCCATACAATAATTATGTAAAACCCCAACGGTCAAAACGACCCCCTGTGAGCAAGCACTTGGCTACAGTGGGAAGGAAAAACTCCCTTTTAACAGGAACAAACCTGCAGAACCAGGCTCAGGGAGGGGCAGTCTTCTGCTGGGACTGGTTGGGGCTGAGGGAGAGAACCAGGAAAAAGACATGCTGTGGAGGGGAGCAGAGATCGATCACTAATGATTAAATGCAGAGTGGTGCATACAGAGCAAAAGGAGAAAGAAACAGTGCATCATGGGAACCCCCCAGCAGTCTACGTCTATAGCAGCATAACTAAGGGATGGTTTAGGGTCACCTGATCCAGCCCTAACTATAAGCTTTAGCAAAAAGGAAAGTTTTAAGCCTAATCTTAAAAGTAGAGAGGGTGTCTGTCTCCCTGATCTGAATTGGGAGCTGGTTCCACAGGAGAGGAGCCTGAAAGCTGAAGGCTCTGCCTCCCATTCTACTCTTACAAACCCTAGGAACTACAAGTAAGCCTGCAGTCTGAGAGCGAAGCGCTCTATTGGGGTGATATGGTACTACGAGGTCCCTAAGATAAGATGGGACCTGATTATTCAAAACCTTATAAGTTCCTTTAAATTCTATTCTAGAATTAACAGGAAGCCAATGAAGAGTAACGGCATAATACACAAAGTATTATGCACAAAGTAGTAGTACTGCAGTGCAGTGTTAGTCACCATATGGTGACTAGAAGTGTAGCCACTAACACATGGGATACATTTCTCATAGCTATAGCCATGTAATTCCATAATCCTTCTTCATCTTGGGTTTTTAACCCAGACGAATACATGACGTGGTTGACTTGTTGGCCAGGATTCAGCTTGGGACTCCGACGAGGGCGGTCGCATCTCCTCCACTCTCCCTTATCTCTGCTCTCTGCTTTAACCTTCAAGTCCCTACTTCACCAGACTGTGAATTCCTCAAATTATATTGGATACTGGTTCTATTGGACTACTATTGGATTAACTATGGAATTGATCAGCTGGTCTCTGAACGCTATTGACACCATCTTTTCACTCCTCAAACCACAACACAGCAGGCTTATCAAGCCTGAAGAACAAATTGCCCGACTGTTTTCCTCCAGAGGAATGTCTTCAGGCCTTGGTGATTATTTGGCTCCTTCTTATCTCAACCCACAAAGACAATAAACTGTTTTTCATAGGACTGAAGCATGCTCCACTCCCTCTCCCCACCCCCCTCCTACTCCCCATCAACCCCCCCCCCCCCCCACTCCAGCTTCTGCTCATGTCACCCCCCTTCTCTTCTGCGGGGCAGCGAGGTTTTAGCTGCTGCTGGTCCCCCCTCAAGCTGACGTGGCGCATCTCAGGGTTGCTGCGAGACCTTCACCCACTTGCCTCAATTCGGATAACGGACTTCTTCAAATTTAGTGCACATAAACAATGTCAAATGTGTATGTGCTGTCTTTAATTCTGATGTGTGCCATTATTACGGTAAACAAGTAATAATTGTGGACTAATTGCTGTCTGAGGTAAATGGAGTGTAAACATAATTTCTCCACTGTGAGGTCAATAAAGTATATCTCATCTCAACCATTCAGCAGGTACAATATACAAATTATGAATGTTTATGAGTTCAGTGGCTTGAATATTTCATGACATGTAGGATGGAACGTACAATTCAATGAGGCGGAGCTGTTCCATGAATGAATATTGAATATTAAATATTTCACAGCTTTTCAGCCAAATATTCCTTCCATTGAACTCATAAACATTCATAATTTGTTTTATATAACAGCGAAAATAGGTCCTTGTCATTTGATATTTTATTAATTTATAAACAACAGAAAAGGGACTTACATTTTGGGGTTCATCACTAGTGCTTAACAGTCCAACACCAACTTTAAATTGGAGTCCAAAATTGTTCTCAGTAGTCCGTGAAGCCATCCACTGATTTCATGTACAGACTACCATCTGCTTTCCTCACGCCAGCGAAAAATCACGGCAGAAATTTGTCCAGCCTTTCATCCTAACTTCATCCTCTTCATCCTAACATCTTACGACATGGTGAATTTGTTTTTTTTTTGTGTGTGTGTGTGTTAGAAGAATTAGCAGCGTCAATCAGCTCCTTCACATCGTCATCCGCCAGCAAAACAAACTCCGCCATGTTTTGCTAAACGCCACCCCCGGTAGTGTGAGCATGCACGGTGGTCGGTGCGTGCAATAGCATATTTCATATAACACCAAAATTGCACACTAAAAACGAACTATTGCACAGTCAGTGAAACACAACGGCAAATAGTACGAATAATCCATGTCATGTGACATACAAACAACCAATTAAATGACAAGGATCCACTCAGCCGTTATATAAACTCATCTATCAAATATTCAACTTTATATATATTCAAATATATATTCAATATTCACATTTGACTCATTTCATGACGGGCAAGAAAAAAAACATGAGACTGGGCTGCAAATATTACACAGGAATAACAACGTTGCTTTTTCGATAGCTCAGGTGTGTCAAAGGTCATCAGATTTTAAATCAGGTGCCAAAGATCTTTACTAGGGATAGGGCAGCATCCACAATCTATTTCAAGGAGAAATGATTCATTGTTCAGGTAACCAATCAACAGTGGGACCACATGTGTAAAACTGTCTTTTCTGCTTCCTGTTCTATGTATTGGCGTGAATTCAGTTGGAAGAATACTGTCTGTTTCTTTATCACTCCTAAAATGAAGACATAACTATCTTCATCAGATCACGTGTTGGATGTGGAGATAGAAAGGTCCATCACCACCACATTTTTTGGAGCCGCCCAAAACTACATCAGTTTTGGGATAGTATTTGGAAAATTATGCAGCAGATTCTTGGAAGCATATCCCATTTTCATGTTCAGCTTTATTATATTTGGAGGACCTTCCAGAAAAAAATAACAGGAAATGCCACATATCTTCTTAAAATTCTGACTGTAGCAATAAAAAAAGCAATCATTCAAAAGTGGTAACAAACCAAGCCCCCTACAGTAGACAGTTGGCCAGAAATTGCCAAAGAGAGTCATGAGTTTGAGAGACTGACTTTCCTGCTGAGACTGAAAAAAGATATATACTATATGCCACCAAATGGGCAAAATGGACATCATTCTGGAAGAATAAAGGACATGGTTGCTGATGTCACCTCTTCATTCGACCTTTTCTTTGGGATTGTAAAAAAAGAAGCAACTCTGTTCCAAAATTATAAGAAAATATGTTTTTTTCCTCCTACTTGAGATGTCAGGCAGCAATGTTAGCTGGACTCTGAGCTGTAATTTTTGCTTTCGTACAAACTGAAAATAAAATCTAAGTGATAAAAAAAGTTTAACAGGTGCCAAAGGTAACAGGAGTATTCACATAGAGGTGGGTTGTGCCACATACAGTACGTTACTCCCTGAATACAAACAAACTATCCAATGATTTCCAGTGTGTGGCAATTAGACATTTGCAGTAAATTTACATTAAAGGTCCCTCAAGAATGTATTTAGGCTAGATGGGTCTGAGTACCATCCCCACTGTCCTCTATTAGTTAAATGTGTGAGAGCTTGTTGTCAAGAACAAGACAATCTGGCGCTGGAGTGAAGGATGTGATAATTAAAGTGTATAATCATATTCATCTGGAAATAAATGTGTACATCAACCCAGAGACCCAAGTGTCCAGGAAATGAAGCCAACAGCATGCACTCGGAGCAGGACTGTCAAAATAAAAGCTCGAGGAGAGTATTATCACAGAGGTGGTATTACTCTGAACTCGGGAAAGGAACCATGGCATAAAAACTAGAAACATGACAAGTAGGCCAAAACACTGGAAGGAATAATCAGAAAACAAACACTAGGGCACGAACCATGACAACCCCAAGCAACTGAGCCAGCCACCCACCAAAAAAAAGGAGAGAAAAAAAGATGAGTTTCAAAACTGTCCTATTTAAATCGAGCACGAGCAGGCTGCCTTGTGGAAGCATAATTTGCAGAATCGCTTGAAGGAGAAGAAATCAGGGAGAACCAAAAGCAAGAACACATTTGTGTGTGTGTGTGTGTATGTGTGTGTGTGTGTGTGTGTGGGGGGGGGGGGTTACGTCAAACTGTTGGCCTTTTCTGAACTGATTTTGCTTCCTTTGGCTTTTCCATCCTCCCTCACCTCTTCTTTATCTTATTCAGCCACACTGTTGCTTCATGCGTCACTCTTTCCACCGCTCATTTCTCTTCCTTCTAACCCTGCTCGCTTCATACTTTCTCCCTCTCCATCCATTTGGTGGAACAGTGCTGCTGATAATGCCTGTAATTGGAGTGACTCACACTTTTCCAGTGTGTTTGGACCAGATAAAGAATATTGTTAGCATTTTGCCGACATGGCCTCTGCTGGCAGAATTAAATGAACTCTGTTCTGTTCTGTCTGCAGCAAATTAAAAGCCTCTCAATTCATCTGTTTTTGCCTGAGGCTTACAGGGGCCTCCTATTCACGCAGAAACACCGCACAGAGGCAGAGGAAGAGAATAAGAGCTGTGCTCCCCTCTCTCCCAACAACCGCCCATCTTGTTGTTTAGTTCAAGACTGCAGTTTTTCCTGCATTAGAAGAAGACAGGCATGGAAAGGGAGGTGAAGAGTGTCTGTGTGAGGAGAGGTGGAGAGCGGCTCGGATTCATTATGCAGGATGCCACCTTGCAGCTGTCTCCTACTCTCTTCAGAGCACAACTTCAGTGGGAAAAGCTTGTCTGCTTCTGTGTGTGCCGCTTTGTTTTCATTCTTGCGTTCACATGATGAGAAGAAAGTGTAGATCTGAATGTTTTAGGCTGCTAGGTTATAGTTGTTGCTACCAGTCATGATAAAGTAGCAGGCAGACTGGTAATTAATACTGAATTGGTTTGCGGCGGTCAGTCTGGGTGGCCACCCAGTCTAGCTGGGGTCCATCATTATTGGACCCTGCTCTTGTGAAGCGCCTTGGGGTGACTGGTGACATGGTTTGGTGCTGCATAAATAAAATTAAACTGAATAAAATTGAATTAATTAGAATGTTCCACCCTCTGGCCTTCTGAAATGGAGCAAAGGCAGGGCTGGAAAATCTTACAGTTCTCTGAACGGCATCTTGAGTGTGGCTTAAAAAAAAAATAAGTCACTTCCCATAGAAACCCATGTTAGAAAGTCCAGTTTTACAGCATGTTAAAAAACATGTTTACAGCCTGGTACAAAACTGTTTTGATCTCTCCAATAACTCATTAATGTAACATATTTTAAGACATACAATTATGAATAATTAGGGGTAGGCTCATGTTGATTGACAGCTTCTTGTGTGCTGTCCTTTCTGAACATTTATTTACAAATATCTGCATAATATGGCTTGTTGTGTTATGGTCGATGCAGGAACTGACAGACAGGACCTAGAATGCAGACACAACCTGAAGACCGAGAATGGTTTTTACCATTTATTTAGGTGAGATGTTGGCAGGTTTGATGGGAATGATCCAGTGGCAGAGGACAGGAACAGCTGGGTCAAATATGAGTGACTCAAACAGATGGCTGAAGACTGAAGCAAGGCTGATGGCAACTAGGATTCCGGTGGATCAGGCATGGAGGATCACAATGAAGACTGAAAGATCTGGTGGCAGATGGATGTCTGACCTACAGTTAAATACTGCAATGGCTTGTTTGGAAATAGGTTGCAGGTGGGCAGACTCAGCAGGTGCAGAGGATCCTGATGGGCAGGCTGGAGGAGGGACCACAGAGTTCACATCCAGCGACACAGACTGAGACAATCATGACACATCAGGGAGGGAAAAATGACATGTGCAGTTAATTGTCCTAACAGACCCTCTAAGAGGTTTGTGCTCTAATATTTGAGTGAAAATGTTTTATTTAATTTGTATGTTACAACTGTTACCATCATTAGCAGATACATCGTATAAAATCGATTTGTTTGCATGAAGATATTCTGAATTATGAACTTGAAAACCAAGGATGCTAATACTATTGATCACAATTGTATATAGTATAAATATACTTCAAAATTGTTAAAGTTTTTCGACTTTATGTGGAACTGTAGTGGACATATGTTCTCCAGACTGAAAAATCTGAAAATGCCATGTGTCCTTTCTGTGCCATTTATTCACAAATATCTGTAATGCAACCCCAATTCCAATGAAGTTGGGACATTGTGTAAAATGTAAATAAAACATAATACAATGATTTGCAAATCCTCTTGAATCTATATTCAATTGAATACACCACAAAGACAAGATATTTAATGTTCAGACTGATAAACTTTATTGTTTTTGTGCAAATATTTTCTCATTTTGAAATGGATGCCTGCAACACGTTTCAAAAAGTTGGGACGGGGCAACAAAAGACTGGGAAAGTTGATGAATGCTCAAAGAACACCTGTTTGGAAACAGATGAGTGTCATGACTGGGTATAAAATGAAGCAAGAATGGGAAAGAACTCCACCTACAAACTTTCAGCAATTAGTGTCCTCAGTTCTCAAATGCTTAGGTGAAGGAAATGTGATGTAACACAGTGGTAAACATACACTGTCCCTGATTTTTTTAAATGTGTTGCAGGCATCCATTTCAAAATGAGCAAATATTTGCACAAAAACAATAAAGTTTATCCGTTTGAACATTAAATCTCTTGTCTTTGTGGTGTATTCAACTGAATATAGGTTGAAGAGGATTTGCAAATCATTGTATTCTGTTTTTATTGACATTTTACACAACGTCCCAACTTCATTGGAATTAGGGTTGTAATATGGCCAATGGTGCAGTTAATAGGGCACCGCAGTCTTGTTTGAACCCTGCGTGATATCGCGGAATTTGACCACTTATGGGGACCTCCGCTCCGTTGTACAATATATACACAGCATAACTTCACACGGATAAATGGTGTACTGTTTTGTTTTCGGCTGCAATCACTGAAGCAGTCCCAAAAGTTTATTTTTTTGGTTCCCAGTGGACAAAAGAAAAGACAAGGCAGATGGAAGACGTTGTGTCAGTAAGTGTTAGCCTACACAGCTAACCAGAGTAGCTCCATTCTCTCGCCTGCAGAACCACCTCGACACGTTTGTGCTCTGGGTCATAAACAAACCGCAACACATGTCCACGTTCCCACCGCATCGTCACTTTTTCTTTGCATTTTCACTTTGTTTGCCTGTAATTGGGCAAATAGTAGTTTGTCCCCTGGAAGTAGAGAAATTATGTCATATGCATCATCTTTAGCACTTGCCCTTAAACAAGACTGCGGTGCCCAATTGTCCCATCAGACCCTCCAAGATGTTTGTACTGCAGTATTTGAGTGAAATTTTCTTATTTAAATTTGTATGTTAGCGCTGTTAGCACCGTTAGCAGGTATCAGTAGCTTCATGTTTTCTAAAGTTATATTATTTGCCATCTCAATGAATCTGTGTAACTAGTGATGCAACAGTCAAAAGTTGCACTGTGCATGGCTTCTCCAGTCACAACCACAGAAGACTATAATTCTTTCAGAGTTATGGCTGTTTTAATGCTTCCCTCACTAGTTTCCTTCTTGCGTATTCACTCGATTTTTGAGAACTACCTCCTCCAGACACACTGTATTTCTTCGTCATTAATGTGAATGAAGTCCAAGATACACATGGGGATTTGGAAAGGTTATTATATCTCTTCTGACTTGTGTGAAGAAAATCTGGTGTGAAAATTATTATTTACTGTAAATTCCTCAAAGGGTGCCAGTAATTGTGTTCAACATACATTTTATAATGATATTTTTTATTTCACTTTGTAAAATCATTTTGTTATTGTTGTTTTTGTTGTTGCAGTTGTTTCTATTCAGTAACCTTTGAATTAAAAAAGTTAATTTTTACTAGCTCATTGCCTGTGGGGATCCACAGGCTCTAGATTGGTTAGTGTTTATAAAATAGGTAGCTGACATTTTTTAAAGGTGGTATTAAATTGTGCAAAGTTTCTATAATGATTTGGAATGGGGTGTGAGTCCAGAATGTAATTATCAATGTCCATTGTTCCGTGCTGTTAGATAATATCCATAGTTTCTCCAAAAATATTAATCCTATCAATGTTTCATTTTGACAGCATTCACTTTTTGATCGTACACAAGTTTTTGAAATGCGAACTTATTCGAAAATTTTATTTACAGACTTGTAGCAGAAGCATCAAATTAACATTTGATACCAAAGGTTTTCCATTTTGTCTTTGTGTTTTCTGCACAGTTAAATAATTGATGACATGTTCAATTCACACTCCTCTTCTTTGGATTACAGCTGCAACATGCACATTGAAGTTTGTGATGACATTGCCACACATCTCAAGAGGGTTTCTCCGAATTTCCTGATGGATGTTGGTGTTCAGGGCCTGTGGGTCTGTGGGTTGTTGTAGTACACTCTCTAATTGTATGAATTAAAAAAGTGGTAACATTTTATTGGCCCCTTCCTGTACACACATATATATATATATATATATATATATATATATATATATATATATATATATATATATATATATATATATATACACTCAACAAAAATATAAATGCAACACTTTTGGTTTTGCTCCCATTTTGTATGAGATGAACTCAAAGATCTAAAACTTTTTCCACATACACAATATCACCATTTCCCTCAAATATTGTTCACAAACCAGTCTAAATCTGTGATAGTGAGCACTTCTCCTTTGCTGAGATAATCCACCCCACCTCACAGGTGTGCCATATCAAGATGCTGATTAGACACCATGATTAGTGCACAGGTGTGCCTTAGACTGGGGATGTTTATCAGCAGCAGGAACTGGGAGACTCATCAGGATTAAGGGAAAGATGAATGCAGCAATGTGCAGAGACATCCTCAATGAAACTGCGTTGGAACTGCATTGACACCATAAGTCCACCTTGTGTGGTGATACAGATTCAAAGTTGAGTTTTGGAGAAACCTTCATTTGACTTTGATTTTTGTTCATTTTCTTTTGTTTTTGCACGTTTCACACTATGATTATGCCTTAGGTAGCAGAACTTTGTGCATTTCCCTTTACAGTACTCACATTACACAACATATTTTCCCCAGTACCTGTAACGTTGAAGTTCTGTTATACACATCAAACATGCTGTTCAGAGTCTGATGCCTGTTTGCCCCAATAAAGCTGTCGTTGGTAATATAGCTACATGCTGCTGCTTTCATTCTAATACATATACAGTATTATTAAGTGGAAATGTCTGTTATCTGCCCTGTTCTCAACAGTTTAACCTCTGATTACGACTTGATTAATGTAATAATGTTCATCACAGTTTTTATCACATCTGCCCTGTTCTCAACAGTTTAACCTCTGATTACGACTTGATTAATGTAATAATGTTCATCACAGTTTTTATCACAGCCCTTGGGTGGGTGTATAGTATTGTATTAACGACTCATAAAGGCAGTGGTGAACATTAAACTAATTGCTAAACACTCAGCTGCACGAATGTTTAATAAATCACTAATTTGGTAGCAGCCTAATATTGTATGAACACACATTATCAGCTTGCAAAACAGCTCATCATGTTTTATTGTTTGTCCAGTTTCTTGCTAACTAGAAAAAGACATGCTGTGGAGGGGAGCAGAGATCGATCACTAATGATTAAATGCAGAGTGATGCATACAGAGCAAAAAGAGAAAGAAACAGTGCATCATGGGAACCCCCCCACAGTCTACGTCTAAAGCAGCATAACCAAGGGATGGTCCAGGGTCACCTGATCCAGCCCTAACTATAAGCCTTAGCGAAAAGAAAAGTTTTAAGCCTAATCTTAAAAGTAGAGAGGGTATCTGTCTCCCTGATCTGAATTGGGAGCTGGTTCCACAGGAGAGGAGCCTGAAAGCTGAAGGCTCTGCCTCCCATTCTACTCTTACAAACCCTAGGAACTACAAGTAAGCCTGCAGTCTGAGAGCGAAGCGCTCTAATGGGGTAATATGGTACTACGAGGTCCCTAAGATAAGATGGGACCTGATTATTCAAAACCTTATAAGTAAGAAGAAGAATTTTAAATTCTATTCTAGAATTAACAGGAAGCCAATGAAGAGAGGCCAACACGGGTGAGATATGCTCTCTCCTGCTAGTCCCCGTCAGTACTCTAGCTGCAGCATTTTGAATTAGCTGAAGGCTTTTTAGGGAACTTTTAGGACAACCTGATAATAATGAATTACAATAGTCCAGCCTAGAGGAAATAAATGCATGAATTAGTTTTTCAGCATCACTCTGAGACAAGACCTTTCTGATTTTAGAGATATTGCGTAAATGCAAAAAGGCAGTCCTACATATTTGTTTAATATGCGCTTTGAATGACATATCCTGATCAAAAATGACTCCAAGATTTCTCACAGTATTACTAGAGGTCAGGGAAATGCCATCCAGAGTAAAGATCTGGTTAGACACCATGCTTCTAAGATTTGTGGGGCCAAGTACAATAACTTCAGTTTTATCTGAGTTTAAAAGCAGAAAATTAGAGGTCATCAATGTCTTTATGTCTGCAAGACAATCCTGCAGTTTAGCTAATTGGTATGTATCCTCTGGCTTCATGGATAGATAAAGCTGGGTATCATCTGCGTAACAATGAAAATTTAAGCAATACCGTCTAATAATACTGCCTAAGGGAAGCATGTATAAAGTGAATAAAATTGGTCCTAGCACAGAACCTTGTGCTTGTGGAACTCCATAATTAACTTTAGTCTGTGAAGAAGATTCCCCATTTACATGAACAAACTGTAATCTATTAGACAAATATGATTCAAACCACCGCAGCGCAGTCTTTAATACCTATGACATGCTCTAATCTCTGTAATAAAATTTTATGGTCAACAGTATCAAAAGCAGCACTGAGGTCCAACAGAACAAGCACAGAGATAAGTCCACTGTCCGAAGCCATAAGAAGATCATTTGTAACCTTCACTAATGCTGTTTCTGTACTATGATGAATTCTAAAACCTGACTGAAACTCTTCAAATAGACCATTCCTCTGCAGGTGATCAGTTAGCTGTTTTACAACTACCCTCTCAAGAATCTTTGAGAGAAAAGGAAGGTTGGAGATTGGCCTATAATTAGCTAAGATAGCTGGGTCAAGTGATGGCTTTTTAAGTAATGGTTTAATTACTGCCACCTTAAAAGCCTGTGGTACATAGCCAACTAACAAAGATAGATTGATCATATTTAAGATTGAAGCATTAAATAATGGTAGGACTTCCTTGAGCAGCCTGGCAGGAATGGGGTCTAATAAACATGTTGATGGTTTGGATGAAGTAACTAATGAAAATAACTCAGACAGAACAATCGGAGAGAAAGAGTCTAACCAAATACCGGCATCACTGAAAGCAGCCAAAGATAACGATACATCTTTGGGATGGTTATGAGTAATTTTTTCTCTAATAGTCAAAATTTTGTTAGCAAAGAAAGTCATGAAGTCATTACTAGTTAAAGTTAATGGAATACTCAGCTCAATAGAGCTCTGACTCTTTGTCAGCCTGGCTACAGTGCTGAAAAGAAACCTGGGGTTGTTCTTATTTTCTACAATTAGTGATGAGTAGAAAGATGTCCTAGCTTTACGGAGGGCTTTTTTATAGAGCAACAAACTCTTTTTCCAGGCTAAGTGAAGATCTTCTAAATTAGTGAGACGCCATTTCCTCTCCAACTTACGGGTTATCTGCTTTAAGCTACGAGTTTGTGAGTTATACCACGGAGTCAGACACTTCTGATTTAAAGCTCTCTTTTTCAGAGGAGCTACAGCATCCAAAGTTGTCTTCAATGAGGATGTAAAACTATTGACGAGATACTCTAACTCCCTTACAGAGTTTAGGTAGCTACTCTGCTCTGTGTTGGTATATGACATTAGAGAACATAAAGAAGGAATCATATCCTTAAACCTAGTTACAGCGCTTTCTGAAAGACTTCTAGTGTAATGAAACTTATTCCCCACTGCAGGGTAGTCCATCAGGGTAAATGTAAATGTTATTAAAAAATGATCAGACAGAAGGGAGTTTTCAGGGAATACTGTTAAGTCTTCTATTTCCATACCATAAGTCAGAACAAGATCTAAGATATGATTAAAGTGGTGGGTGGACTCATTTACTTTTTGAGCAAAGCCAATAGAGTCTAATAACAGATTAAATGCAGTGTTGAGGCTGTCATTCTCAGCATCTGTGTGGATGTTAAAATCGCCCACTATAATTATCTTATCTGAGCTAAGCACTAAGTCAGACAAAAGATCTGAAAATTCACAGAGAAACTCACATTAACGACCAGGTGGACGATAGATAATAACAAATAAAACTGGTTTTTGGGACTTCCAATTTGGATGGACAAGACTAAGAGACAAGCTTTCAAATGAATTAAAGCTCTGTCTAGGTTTTTGATTAATTAATAAGCTGGAATGGAAGATTACTGCTAATCCTCCACCCCGGCCCGTGCTACGAGCATTCTGACAGTTAGTGTGACTCGGGGGTGTTGACTCATTTAAACTAACATATTCATCCTGCTGTAACCAGGTTTCTGTTAGGCAGAATAAATCAATACGTTGATCAATTATTATATCATTTACTAACAGGGACTTAGAAGAGAGAGACCTAATGTTTAATAGACCACATTTAACTGTTTTAGTCTGTGGTGCAGTTGAAGGTGCTATATTATTTTTTCTTTTTGAATTTTTATGCTTAAATCGATTTTTGCTGGTTATTGGTGGTCTGGGAGCAGGCACCGTCTCTACGGGGATGGGGTAATGAGGGGATGGCAGGGGGAGAGAAGCTGCAGAGAGGTGTATAAGACCACAGCTCTGCCTCCTGGTCCCAACGCTGGACAGTCACAGTTTGGAGGATCCAAGAAAATTGGCCAGATTTCTAGAAATGAGAGCTGCTCCATCCAAAGTAGGATGGATGCCGTCTCTCCTAACAAGACCAGGTTTTCCCCAGAAGCTTTGCCAATTATCTATGAAGCCCACCTCATTTTTTGGACACCACTCAGACAACCAGCAATTCAAGGAGAACATGCGGCTAAACATGTCACTCCCGGTCCGATTGGGGAGGGGCCCAGAGAAAACAACAGAGTCCGACATTGTTTTTGCAAAGTTACACACCGATTTAATGTTAATTTTAGTGACCTCCGATTGGCGTAACCGAGTGTCATTACTGCCGACGTGAATTACAATCTTACCAAATTTACGCTTAGCCTTAGCCAGCAATTTCAAATGTCCTTCAATGTCGCCTGCTCTGGCCCCCGGAAGACAATTGACTATGGTTGCTGGTGTCGCTAATTTCACATTTCTCAAAACAGAGTCACCAATAACCAGAGTTTGATCCTCGGCGAGTGTATCGTCGAGTGGGGAAAAACGGTTAGAGATGTGAACGGGTTGACGGTGTACACGGGGCTTCTGTTTAGGGCTACGCTTCCTCCTCACAGTCACCCAGTCAGCCTGCTTTCCCGACTGCCCGGGATCTGCCAGGGGGGAACTAACGGCGGCTAAGCTACCTTGGTCCGCACCGACTACAGGGGCCTGGCTAGCTGTAGAATTTTCCACGGTGCGGAGCCGAGTCTCCAATTCGCCCAGCCTGGCCTCCAAAGCTACGAATAAGCTGCACTTATTACAAGTACCGTTACTGCTAAAGGAGGCCGAGGAATAACTAAACATTTCACACCCAGAGCAGAGAAGTGCGGGAGAGACAGGAGAAGCCGCCATGCTAAATCGGCTAAGAGCTAGTAGCTACGCAACCTAGCGGATTCCTAAAAACACACAAAGTGAATAATGTGTAAATAATTTAGAGGTGATTCAGCAGAAGGAGTGCCTTAGTTAAGGCACCAGACAGGCCATGAAGCAGCACAGGTAATGCACGGCAACAGCGAACGCACGACAACGGTGCTAAAATAAAATAAAAATCCACTAGACACGCTGTGGAGCAGCACAGGTAACGCACGACAACAGTGCTAAAAAAAAAATAAAAACGAAAGCGTTAGCAAGCTAGTTAGCTTGCCAACGCTGATGAAAGCTAGCTGATAAAAGTGCTCCGTCGCGATGTTTCGACCGTTAGAGGTCTTCTTTAGGCGTTGGAGCACGGTGAAAAAGTAAAAAAAAAAGTAAAAAAGTCTTGAAAAAGACTGTTAGTTCAAAGTCCAAAGCAGCAGGTAGCAGTCTCTGTGTAAACAGTTCCAACAGAGAGCCAAAATTCTGATGCAACGTCTTCCTCCGTGAAATAAGCCTTGACAAGTGTGAGTTGGCACTCTGGAGACTCCCAGCAAGAGCGTGGTAGTTCTATTCCCTCTGGGTACTCTGTAGGGATAGACCGATATTGGTTGGGCCAATAATTGGCACTGGTGAATAATCCCTCTGGGTACTCTGTAGGGATAGACCGATATCGGTTGGGTCGATAATCGGCACTGGTCAGTAATCCCTCTGGGTGCTCTGTAGGGATAGACCGATAATTGGCCCCGGCCGAATATCGGCCAGTGCCGATAACTGGCATGGCTGATACTCAGCCAATATCAGCCGAGCCAATTATCAGTCTATCCCTAGTTTCAACATCAATCTATGGAGTCTTTGCCCTTTATATGTACAAATCTTTATGGTGTCAGAATGGATGTTTTTGAAATCCTGGGAAAGGTATAAATGAATGTGATGATTATTTGCCTAAAACATTTGATGAACTCCTTTTTAATCCAAGGACTCTCCAAAATGCCAACAAAATTTGTTTGGTAGTTGAATTACCCTTAACATGGACAGAAGGAAAGATCTCATACCCTCTGCACGTGTTTGTTTGAATATGTGCTAATTACAGCTTGAGAAAAGAAATTAATTGTCTGGAGGGTTGTTGAAGCAGGGTTCTTGCTGAGACACCTTAGTGACAAGAGACAAGCACTAAAGAGCAGGTCTTTCCAGTCTGTTACCATGGGCAACATCTACTCAAAGCCCCTGTCAAAACCAAACGTATTCTCATGCCTGCTGAGAGTAAACACAGCTGAAACTACATCTTTCTTTCTTTTCTGTTTTTTTTTTTTTTTTTGCAGCTCTCTGTGGGTGTGTGTGGGATGTTGTGTCAGGGCTAAAGCCCATTCCCTCTCCCATGAGCCTGTGTGCCCACACACACACCTGGCGCCTCCACACGCACACCCGGCGCCCACAGACACACAGTCGACACTGACACTGTGTACTGGACCCTCGGAGCCCAGCGGATCCCAGGGGAGCCAAGCGGAGTGGAGTCTAGCCCAGTTGGAGCCTGAGGATGTCAACAGAGACAGAGCTACAGCCAGCGGTCAGGCCCAGCAGTGTCAGGCGGGACTCCAAGAGGAAAGGTGTGTAAAATAACATACTGGTACTTCGAGGAACAGCATTGGCAAATATGACCAAAAAATGATGTACGCAATCTGGCACAGGAAGAACCAAAGGTAAAAAGAAATTTAATTAATACAGGATTAAGTTTGACGTGACATAGAGCAGAGGTCGGACAATACTCTTACCTTCCGATATGATACATATCACGATACAATTCTACAAGTATTTCAATTTGATATTTTTGATATGAGAAAATGTGATTTTCTTTGATTTTTGTCACACTAGATCAGGAGAATTGGTAAAAGTGGTACAAACAGTTCATTTGGTTTGGGCATCATCTTAATAGGTATATCACAATGTCTGCTGTGGTGCATCAGGTAAGAACTCTTTTGGATACATTTTTGTTGTGCAGCGGAATGCTCTGAGTAGAGTTGGCTCCACATCGCTCAGCTTTCTAGCCTTTGTCCAACGCACGTTTCACTCAGGGATGGTTGAGGCATCGCCACCTTTAAACATAACAAATAAAGACTTGCCCCATCCTCAGCTTTTGCAATCTCTGGGTGCTGCTCCATTAAGTAAATAATCATCAGTCGAGTGCCTTGCAGGGTAACATGGTGTGTGAATAAGTGAATGTGAGGCATCATTGTAAAGTACTATGAACATCTGTCTCAGATAGAAACGTGCTTTAGAAAAGCAGTCCATTTAATTTGAAATCTGGGGAAAATTTTCACAGCCCGCTGTTTTTCTTTTCAGTGTTTGAAGTGGAGGTAGGGTTGAGGCAGAGTGTGAAGGGACTGGAATGAGAATCAACAGCTCCAAATCTGAGGCCATAGTACATAACTTTATTTCTTTTTTTTTTTCTTTTTTTTTTTGGAAGAAAACTGATTTGGATTACTAATTTTCTTTTTTGAAAATCCGTGTGCAAAACTGAACAGGAAAACAATTACAAAAGAGTTTTCAGATGTTAAATTGCACTGCACGCTCACCTCGATTGTCTGTTCAGTGGCTTAAAGATACAGTTTACTCATTTTGTACTCATTATGATAACATCAGTTAGCTTACAGTTCTAATCACTAAAGGAGTGTCTGTGTTAGAAATAAGTAAATAATTCACAGAGTTTTCAAACCTTTAATTGCATTGCACGCTCACCTCACATTTTATCATCTTTGCAGTGGCTGAAAGAAATAGTTTACTCATGTTTTGTGCCTAGTAGAGTTACATTAATTAGGTCATTAGCTGGACTCCTTAACACCATGTGTGTTAAACACATGCCCAAACAGAAATTGAATGCACACAACAGGGTTTTATTGCAGAAAGTAAAGGGATTGGTGAGCAGGGAAGAACAAACACTGGGTTGAGCAGGGCAGGCAGGGCTGGTGAGCGTGGCTAGGCTAGAGGAAAAAACACAGGGGTTAACAAGGAGCATCAAAAGCACAGAATACAATCAAGCTACGAAAGTTCTGACTGACCAAGTAGTGACCACGGTGGTTACAACAACGAACTGGTGATGAAAGGAGAGTGAAACCGGGTTTTAATGCTGCAGCTTGAGGTGGAGTCAATGTTGGCGAGGAGCAGGTGAGCTTGATTTAGGTGGACGCAGAGTGGAAACAAGGTCAGCCACACCCACCACAGGATGTGACCTCCATGGTGATGGGTGCAGAAATGCTGCACTATAATGCTGCACAGACCCCCAGGGGGTGTTTTCACTTTTTCAGCACCTTGGACAGCGGCGCAGCCTCGAGGCTCATTTCAAAATGATGTGCCACGTCCACACAAGCTATTTTTAATGTTGTAATATTAAAGAATTTTTATGTAGGCACAATGGGCCTCATTTATCAACATTGCGTAAAAAGAGGCGCAGATCTGAGCGCATAATTGGTCTTACGACAAGACACACGTGTGATTTATGAAACATTCGTATCTGACCAATCCCAGCGTACGAATGATCGGCTCTTGATAAATGCGGCGGCTGAATTTAATCGTCATTAGCATGTTACGCCCTTAAATATTCATGGTTCGGAAGCCTCGCCCACTGAGCTCAACATGGACAGAAGAAGCACTGGGAAAAAGAAAAACTTTTCGGAGATGGAAATCGGCATCCTAACATCGGAGGTGGAGAAAAACAAACTTGTACTTTTTGGCAGCCTGAAAAGTGGAGTCAAAGGCGCTCATAAAAATGCTGTGTGGAAGAGTGTAACGGAGGCGGTCAACAGCGTTGCTGCAGAGGAATGGACTCTGGCTGAGGTTTGAAGAATTCTTTTACTTAACCTATGCCTAATGATTTTGAATCAGTCTTTTATGCACCCACAGTTAAAGGCTTATGCCTGCTAATTGATTAAGAATTGTTTGCATTTAGGTCAAGAAAAAGTGGTCCGATTTAAAGCTGGCCACCAAAAAACATGTTAAGCGTAGCATTAGGCATTAGGCAGACTGGGGGAGGCCAACGAGACCCCAGCCTGACCCTGACAGAGAGGGAGGAAAAAATAGTTGCCTGGGCTTTTTTAAATTAATTTTGTTTAATCCATTTTAAGAATCCATTTTGATCTGTTCTGAATATGTGGCCGCTTATGCTTGGATGACAGC
The DNA here is from genome assembly GCF_902500255.1 of Thalassophryne amazonica. Classification (NCBI taxonomy): domain Eukaryota; kingdom Metazoa; phylum Chordata; class Actinopteri; order Batrachoidiformes; family Batrachoididae; genus Thalassophryne; species Thalassophryne amazonica. Next base: position 87,459,614 of record NC_047112.1, read on the forward strand.
TGAGGTTTGTTTCATAATTATTTTCAGACTCAGACAGATTTTGTAGTGCTGTGCCGCAGATCCACAGACTCAGATTTGCGTACACGAGCTCAGACCAGACGTGAGCTCTGTCGTGAGATTCGTCTTAGCCTCCTCTCACGTCCAAATTGATAAATACCGAAGTTTGCGTAAAAATGGTCGAACGCACGTTTTCTGCCGTACGTTCATTTGATAAATGAGGCCCAGTGGGTATATGATTATGGCTGACGGTGCCAATAGCTGTTGCCATACCACTGTAACATCTGAGGGTGATGGACTTCCACAGGCAGATGACAGAAGCTGAGGAGAGGCATGAAGCAATATTGGCGGTGCTAATACAAGAACAGCGATGTTTCTGTTAACGCGAGGCAGCAGAGGCAGTGGTGGGCCTCCTTTTGTGTGTCAGACATACGCTTGGCATGAGTTGACAGTGCAAAATTCCCTACGCCCCATGCAAGACAAGCGTGCAGCCTATACTTGGCAAGTACTACACATGTACTCCTTCACAAACGTTTTGTTTTGTGTTGATAAATCATTCCCACACTCCTTTGGTTAGGTTTTAGTGATGCAAAGCTCACTGACTGAACTATGTGGAATGACACCAGCTTTTGGTTTTTTTTTTTAAGCTCACACTTTTCCACAACAGGAAATCTTTGTAGTTTTAGAATATTACAGGATCAAATTGTGACATAGTGTGAAAATAGTGATCGTTATGATCAAAACGCAGTTTCATTCACCAAAACAGATCAAATCTAGGCTTTCATCTCAGATGTACCTTCTGGCAAATTGTAGCTGAACTTTCAGGTCTTCTTTTTAAGAAAATCCTCCTCTATAGCACTTCATCATGCAGCTGTATAACTGGGGATGCAAAATGCAAAACATGCACTTGCTGTCTTGGTGGCTTTCCTCACTCTTCTCCTTCTTGCACAGTCACTTAGTTTTTCAGAACTGTCTCCTCCACACAGATTTACCATAGAGTGCAATACTGTTTGTATTTCTTCATAACTGATGTAAATAAAGTCCAAGATATATTCAGTGACTTGAAAATGTTCATGTATCATCTCCTGATTTGTCTGAAGAAAACTGGCAATAAAATTGATTATTTACAGATATTACACCAAAGGGGCCCATTACTTATGCAACATCTTGGCTTTTCTATTTTTAATTAATTTATGTCAAGTTGCAGAGATTTGCTTTGAGTTTGAGTTTAAGGAAGATAATTTTAGTAATTTTTATATTGAGAAGCCTGATTTACTTTTTGTATTTGAAATGGCATAAACAAATTAAAATGCGTGAAATACAAGGGGCTGAATACTTTTGCAAGGCACTGTACTGAAATATAGTCTGGCACCTTTTCAGATGTGTTCTTGTTCGACAAGTGGGACACCCCGCTACAGCACCCCAACCCAAATCAACTTCCCACAGCCATGCTCAGGACTTCTAACATCTGTAGTTGAGTCTTGATTTGCTGTTGATGATGGATGTGACTGAGTTGACAGAATGCAGCTCTGTTGTCGCCGGCTAATTAGCAGGTGCAGGGTATAACGGTACAGCAGGTTGCGAGCAAGCAGGTGCTGCAGAGATGTCGCGGTCGGTCCAGGTGTGAAATACTCCAGAGGCAGATCGCTAGCAGGTGTACGCGAGCAGACCCGGTTGGTCTCGGAGCAGAGGTGATGCCGGCGGCCACGCTAGCAGCCATCACGCAGCTGCTTGTGCCACCTGCCAGACCGGGAGAGCAATGCCTCGCGCTTTCCGAATAAGCATCTGATTGATGTAGCGCAAACTCCGGACACTGCTGGGAGCCGCACTTAATGGATGTACACAACCGCGGTGGAAATGAATACACACACTCACCTGCAGCAGATGCCTCATCGCTGCATGCACTGTGTGCTGTGCGCTTCGGCCCTTTGCAAACAAGCCTGGTTTCTCCCCGTACGCAGTATGTGAATGAGGTTTGGATGCCTTTCATGTCCTGTTTAGAAACAGCATTGTTCTGCTGCAAAGGAGATCATGTTCATCATTCTGACTCTCTATGTTAGGGCAGATCCACTCACAGACACACATGCTGGACTGGGATTGAAGCCCAGAAGAGCATATGAGAGGAGAGATGAATGGCTTGCCTTCAGCGTTCAGACTTGAAGGGTTTTAGACCCCCCTCCCTCGCTTCCTCCCTCCTTCCCTGTGTCTTACTCTCCTTCTTTTTCCCCGTCTGTCTCTCTCACTCACTCAGCCACTTTTCACCTTTGCTTCTGTCACTCATCCAGCTACATCCCGCGCCGCTCTTATCTCTGTTCTGATCTGGGTCATTACTTCCAATACGCGCGCACATACACACTCGCATGCACGCACGCGCAGCAGGGTGATGAAAGTCAAATGCAATCCGACACTGCGCACAATCGGCGAGCGTTTGGCGAATGGGAAAATAAGCTAATGCCTCTTGCTATTGTGTTTTGTGTATTTGCGCGCGTTCGTCTTTTGAGCGTCAGGATTTGAGTGCAGACGGAGCCGGCGATCGCCGTTCCCTTCTAAATGATGTCCACACTGAGCACCCTCTGTCTCCTCCTCCTCCTCATGCCGCTGATCTGACTCCTAAATGACCTTGCCCTGAATGAATGAGACACAGAGGAGAGGCTGATCACGGAGCGAGGGAGAGACTAATGAGTCACTGTGAAGGAGAGTTGTTTAATCTCGGGCCTTTGTTTCACACTTCTGTGGAGAAGGATGTAATGAAAAGGAGTGAGGGACTGCTGCGTGTCACACATTAATCATACACGGTCTGTCTCACTTTCTGAAGCCTCAGTGTGCGATGGCCTGAACACACACACGTGTTGTGTTCATCTTCGATGGTTCTTTTAGCAGCTTTTTCTCTCTCCCTGTGATTTTATTGAATTCCTGTGAGGACGTGGAGATAACCTTTGCTCTCTCACATTTTCCATGACGTGAGCTGAATCCACTTTATTGTTTCCTCTGGCAAAGAATTAGTCATTTTATTGTTCAGGCTCAGTTGTTAAAGTGTAATACTCTTTATTAATCCACAATAAATCCAGAAGATTACATTGCCGCGCCTCTCTATCCCTCTGTACTTTCTCTCCACCTGAGCTCTGCACATCTTCGTGTGTACCTGAGGATCACGATGATGTCAACACTCCAATACTTCTTTAGCTCATCCACACCAAAGGTCCAATGAGCTGATGTCATGGTGAACCCTCTGTGTATCCATGTGTCCATCGGTCCGTCCATCCATCCAATGTCTGTCATCCATCTTGATCAGTTTAGATTATGGTGATTTTTTTTTTTTTTTTTTTTTGCATCATCTAATCACTTCACAATTCTTTATTGCAGAATATTGAAATTCTAAATTTTAGTTGATATAAATTAGATTAGATTAGATTAGATTAGATAGAACTTTATTGATCCCTTGGGAAGACTTCCTCGGGGAAATTGAGGTTCCGGTAGAGGTGGGCGGATCGATCCTAATATCGATAATATCGATACCAACGCTGGTATTGATATTGAACGATCCTCGTGTAAAAAGATTGATACTCAAGAGAAGTGCTATGAAGGGAAGAAATTCCTTATTTTTGTATTATTTTATTGTATTGTTCGACTTGAAAAACAGAATGAGTCTGAAACTGTTTACAGTATTTGTTGTGGTGTTTTAATTTTGTTGTATTGTACTTTGTTAGCCCTCTACCTCAGGAGATTTTCTTTTAAGTTGTGTTGAGTGATATGTTTTAAACAAAAATGTTGATTGTGATAATAAAGTATTTTGTTGTCACGTACAATGTTTGGCGAAATTCTATCCAAGGTCTTTTGGATCCTTTGGATCTGTGAAGTATCGGTATCGATATCGGCGATACTGGGCCTGTAATTACTTGGTATCGGATCAATACCAAAATTCCGGGTATCGACCACCTCTAGGTTCCGGCAGCATTGTATAGCAGCACACAGGGTAAGAAGCACACAGAGTATCAAACGTGAATGTAAAAAAAGAAAAACAGTTTGCAAATATAAACAAAAATACCAGACATATTGATCAATATTAGTTTACTTGCTACTACTGTTCCTCTCCTTCCCGTCCTCTGTCTTCCTGTTACTCTTCCTCCCCCTGAGTGAGGAGTTGTACAGTCTGATGTCCTGAGGGACAAAATAGTTTTTCAGTCTGTTGGTCCTGTACTTAGGAAGGAGCAGTCTGTGGCTGAAGAGGCTCCTCTGGTTGCTGATGACGGTATGCAGAGTGTGACTGGCATTGTCCATAATGTCCAGCGGTGTTCTCTTCTCTGCCACCATCACGAGAGAGTCCAGCTTCATACCAACCACTGAGCCAGCCCACCTGATCAGTTTGTCCAACCTGGATGTGTCCTTCTTGGATATGCTGCCCCCTGTATGGAGTGTTGCAGCGTGGTGGCTTAGTGTTTAGCAGTGTTGCCTCACAGCAAGAAGATGTGGGATTGTTTCCCACCTGTGGCCTTTCTGTGTGGAGTTTGCATGTTCTCCCCGTGTCTGTGTGGGTTCCTTCCAAGTGCTCCAGCTTCCTCCCACAATCAAAGACATGCAGGTTAGATGGATTGACACCCTTAAAATTGCCCATAGGTGTGCATGCGGGTGATAATGTGTTTGTTTGTCTGTTTGCCCTGCGACAGACTGGTGTCCTGTCTAATGTCTACCCCGCCTCATACCCTATGACTGCTGGAATAGCTTCAGTGCCCCCCTCCCCCCCAATGACCCTTAATTGCAGTGGGCAGGTATAGAAAATGGATGGATGAATGGATATCCAGTGTTTTTGACATAAAAACTATGACATTCACCCAAAATCCTCCATCAGTTCTTGATGGATTTGGATTGTGATGGTTTTGTTTGATGTGTAAAGTTGAAAATTGGGTTAAAATATAGACTTTTGCTCGTGAAAACACTGAAATTTTGTGCATTGCATGGTTACTGAGAATAAAATGTCCAAAATAACACACCATTCAAGAATATGTATGTTATCATGAAGATTCGGGGAGAGAGACCTCAACTACCACAAAAAATATTTACAGCAGTGTGAAAATTACTGTCCCCCAAGACAGTTTACACACTGCTGTAGACATTTCACCTGCTACTCCAGGTTTCAATCAAAATGACTTTACATATTAGTGTAAATGCTAAATTGATTCTCAGAAAATTTACAGTTATTTTTGAAGGAATTTATTTACAGTATGCCACCATTTTGTTCAATGGCATAGTATGGGGAAATATTTTGAAGAATAAAACCAGATGAGCGCTGCGTCTTTGATGCTCTGGTTCATAAATGAGTGTGTTGTGCCATTTTTGACCCTCTCAGCATGTGGCATCTTTGACATTATAGACGAAGGCAAGGAAACTGCCTACAGTTGAAGTTTATTAATTAGTATAACAGTTCTTCAAAAGGAAACACATTTTCATGTTCTCCATTATCAATAAAACATGCGAGTTGACGGTCTACCAGGAGGAACATTTTTGTTTGAATGTAAAATTAGAGAAATGAGCCAGTTTATTTGTGTTGAGCCCCAAAGCTGGAAACAGTTTTGTCTCCACTTTAACATCTTATTGGTCACAGTGAATCCTGGAGGTCACGCTCCTCCAAGGCGGGCCTAGAGCTTTGGAAGTAGTATTTTCAACATTTTTATTGTTACTGTTTCTCAACAGAACTGCAGTATATGAATGTTAGAGGAAAGCTGCCCTTCTTTTGAACGAAATTCTTCCAAGCATGACGTTTTATGATCCTGAGATATATCAAATGAAAGTACAAGGTTGCCTCCAAGCTGAAACATATCTTCTTTACTTCCCAATCATGTAAATTCTATGAGGGCTTTAAATTTTAAAGACCTTTACAGTAATTCAGCAGTAGACGAGCAGCGGATTTGACTGATGGGTCAGTATACCTATCAGCTTTCTCCTGCATAAAACATGTAACACATAACAACATATGGCTTTCCAGAAAGGGAAAGAGGCACAACTGATAAGAAAGACAGCTCTTTTTTAAGCAATGTGTGGAAGAGAGTCATCATTGCTAAGAGAAAGGATGATCAAGGTGCACCCGCATGGCCCATCTCAGGTTTGGCCCTGTTGTATGCCTCTTTGCAGTGCATAACCAGTCAACACTACACCAGTTACCACCTTCCAAAGACAAGACCCTGCTGTGCTTTTGTCTGCTCCAGAAATGAACCTTCCAGTGGTGTTCCCCTTCATGTTCATAATATGTGCCACTCTCTCATAGAAGGCAACAGCAGAATTAGTCCCACAGGGTGCAGAAAGAAGACATCTTCTTTTTTCTAATGTATAAAACAGCTGCTTAGGTGCCATTGTTGATGAGGAAAGGTTTACTGATCTTGACTTTGCAGACAATATTGTGAGCTTTGTGGACTCAGTAGATCACCAATTGCCGAACTTGAGAACATGAGTCAGGAATGAGAGTGTCCAGGCTTTCAATGACTTCGTGGACAGTCAGCCGTCAGAAGTGGATCTGTATGTAGTGAAAGTGTTGAACTTGCATTGACGTTCACTTGTGTCACCACAGTGACATTCATGTCTCTGGTTCCTTTAACACTGACATGAAAGGATGACTGGGAAGTGGTTGTGGAGTCTTGATGTTGCTGGACAGAATTTTTTGGCTATACTGATGCCTTTGAGTTGGAATGATGGTCCAGGGTCGTATGCTGACCAGTTACCTGATTACTGGATATCTTTGGGGCAAAGCCTCTTCTATGGATCCTTGAGTACTGCTGGAATGATTTTGTGTCAAGTGAACAGTGAGTTATGGGGACTCAGATAAGGAATCTTGCCACACTCTGCCTCTAGCCATTTATGGGTTGTCCAGAACATAAGCGAAGTAAACACTGCCAGTCTACAACCCCAATTCCAATGAAGTTGGGATGTTGTGTAAAATGTAGATAAAAACAGAATACAATGATTTGCAAATCCTCTTCAACCTATATTCAATTGAAGACACCACAAAGACAAGATATTTAATGTTCAAACTGATAAACTTTATTGTTTTGTGCAAATATTTGCTCATTTTGAAATGGATGCCTGCAACATGTTTCAAAAAAGCTGGGACAGTGGTATGTTTACCACTGTGTTACATCACCTTTCCTTCTAACAACACTCAATAAGCGTTTGGGAACTGAGGACACTAATTGTTGAAGCTTTGTAGGTGGAATTCTTTCCCATTCTTGCTTAATGTACAACTTCAGTTGTTCAACAGTCCGGGGTCTCCATTGTCGTATTTTGCACTTCATAATATGACACACATTTTCAATGGGCGACAGGTCTGGACTGCAGGTAGGCCAGTCTAGTACCCACACTCTTTAACTACGAAGCCACGCTGTTGTAACACGTGCAGAATGTGGCTTGGCATTGTCTTCCTATATGAGAGAGGTTCCTTTTGGGGGAGGTGATGGTCTAGTGGTTAAGGCGTTGGGCTTGAGACCAGAAGCTCCTCAGTTCAAATCCCAGCCTGACTGGAAAATCACTAAGGGCCCTTGGTCAAAGTCCTTAATCCCATAGTTGCTTCTAGTGTGTAGTGAGCACCTTGCATGGCAGCACCCTGACATTGGGGTGAATGTGAGGCATTATTGTAAAGCGCTTTGTGCGTTTGATGCAGATGGAAAAGTGCTATATAAATGCAATCCATTTTTCCATTTACCAGATTTGGCAGTTAACAAAGCTGACAGTTGAGAAATGTGATTTGGCAACTCAACTTCTCATTTTCTGCACTCGCTGTGTTGGGTTCATTTCAGTATCTCTCTGTAAACTTGAAATTATGCCTATGTTTTTGTTGTAAATTGCGCAGACAATAACGTGGTTGTAAATTAATAGTAGATGCTTGCCAAATGTTATCAAATTGTGGCTGCAATTGGTGTGTGTTCCCAGGCAGCTTTGTTGGCAGGTAACCAAGAAATACCTGGACGTTAGTCATTTCTAAGCCCACATATCGACAAAGACGTGAAGTTTTTTGATTTATTGCCTACTTTGGAAAACTGAAGAGAACTTTTTCTTTCCTGTTTTGGTGTATAACACCATTAAATGTTCAAATAAAGCATTCACTTTGACGACGTGACACCAAACATGATGATCAGCGATAATAACTTCCATCGCAGTCAACAATTGCAGTCAACTGCCATCACATTTCTGAAAAATCACGACTTCTCCCACAATGGGATTTGGCTGAGGATGTGTGGGAGACAGACTCTGCAGCGTATAGCCTGCAGCCCGCAGCATGAAAAGAGTGGTTAAGGGTTATAACTGTGCAGCTGTTAGCCTTTATGTGTGTCTGTGAGGATTTGTGTGGGTGTGTGTTTGCTTGTCTCTGGTGTGCGATTAGCAAACACATTATCTTTCGTGGTGTGGATATTATGCACACATCCAGTCTATCTGGCACAATCACAGCAGCCATTTACTTGGATATCTTTCCCAGGGGAATCTCAGAACGCAAACAGTCGTATTTTGTGTGCTTGAGTGTGTACCCTCGATGAGAGGTAATCGGATCTGCTCCAATCAGACAGAGATTGAATTGCATCGGCTGGCTGCTGTCGCACTTGTCAGCAGGGGGCAATAGGTGAGTACGTGGAGATTGAAGACGAAAAACGACGCTGACTCGCAAATCGTGACACTGACTTTCTACCGCTGAAACTATAATTAGAGACAGCTACCTCCACTCTGTCCTCTCCTGCTAACTGCTGCCCTTCTCTGTCATCGTTTTATTTCTGGAAAATTAGTAATCTGTTCATCCTGCTGTTGACCGACCAATCCATCCTTCCATTGCACCCCTGTATTTAGCCATCCTTTCTCCGCGCTGTGGTAACACAAATGGAATAGAAGGAATCGCGGTGATGTCACACAGTGGGCGGGGCCCACACCGATAGACAGAAAGTTCTTATGCAGAAACTCACTGTGCGTAATATTTGAAGATGTCAACGTGATCCATCACACACTGACAGATCAGCGCGGTGCATAAAAACACATCACATCCAGATGGATGATAATCCGTTTGAAAGATTTTCACTTTGCAAGCATTTAGCCTCAAGGATCGGATGCGATTTGGTTCAGAATTGTGTCCAGTACAGGTCGTAGATGGGATCACATGAGCTCGCCCTGTGTTCAAACTGATCACATTAAAAACAAACCTCCCCGTCTGTATTTTTTTTTTTTTTTTTTCTTTTGGTTTTCTCTGTGCAGCTCCACATTTAGGCGAAAAACTGGACTGAAGTTAGTATTATGAGGACTACAAACTAACAACGATCTGATTTTCGGTTCAGTTTGAAATCAAACACAGTTTAACACGCGTAAAAGAGCGATTTTGCAGACAAACGGACAAAGCATTTTAAGCATTTGCAAGCATTTAGCCTCAAGGATCGGATGTAGAGCCCGACCGATATGGAGTTTTTGAGGCTGATGCCAATAACAATATTTGGATGAAAAAAAATGCCGCTAATCGATAAATTGGCTGATTTGCCAATAGCCGATAAATCAGCCGATATCATTATTATTTTTTTTAATTAATCGTAAACTTACTTGTATGCTTTTGTCAGCCGATCAGTACAGCGTGACGGCGATGAACACATTTAAGCAGGGTTGTAAGCAGCTCTCAGTTGAATGGAGTCAGAGCTCCATCTACTGGACAGACGGTGCAAGGACAGTTTACATTGCTGACACAAACATTATTTCAGTAACTGTTCTGTTTATGAGAAATTATAAGCGTTCTATCGGCAAAATTTCGGCCGATAGTGAGTAATTTGAAAAGGGCTTATATCTGCCGATAATATCGGCCGGCTGATATATCGGTTGGGCTTTAATCGGATGTGGTTTAGTTCAGAATTGTGTCCACTACAGGTCGTAGATGGGATCACATGACCTCACACTGTGTTCAAACTCATCACATTAAAAACCGTCTGTATTTTTTTGTTGTTGTTGTCTTTTTTCTTTTGGTTTTCTTTGTGCAGCTCCACATTTAGACGATAAACTGTGACTGAAGCTACTATTATGAGGACTGCAAAATGAACAACGATCTGATTTTTGGTTCATTTTGAAATGAATCACAGTTTAACACACGCAAAAGAGCAATTTTGCAGACAAACGGAGAAACATAAAGTGTAAAGTTGGGCTCACTGGCGTTATTGAAAAGTATACCACATTATTTGTCTGATCATAAAGATTCCAAAAAGGTATAGTTTGGACTATCTTTGATTGACTGTTAGGAAGTTATGAGGTAAAAACAGCAAAAAAAAACTGTGACAAAGGTAAATTTCAGTTTGTACAGGGAGCTGAAGTTAAAGTTGCTCCAATTTTGGTAGAGTGATGCAAATTATAGGTTAAGTGAATAGGGTTTTAAAAAGGAATAGGTTGCACCATGTGTACTTAGTTATCATGTTACAGGGTAACATCACAGACAGCAAATGGATCCGGGCCAGATGTAGTCCAACATCCGGTACCAATCCTGAAAATGGATTTGGTCCAGACAATTTTTGCACCCTGGCCCAGATCCGGCATGGCTCCACTTTACAGTTCTGGAACAGATCCGGACCAGATCTGAACTGGATCCGCAAAAGACCAACCGTTTACAGCCCATATCTGGCACGGATCTGGGACAGATGTGGTCCGCATCACCCCTCCTTGGCTGCCTATTGAAAAATCAAGTGAATAGTCTGCTTTTCAGAAGAGTAATGTCTAAGGAGTATTTCCACCAAATCTGTAGCAAATTTGATAGATTCCTCTGCAAATATTGCACTAGAAGGTGAGGCAGGTATCTTATTCCACTCAGCACACCCAAATCCACTTGACACACTCTCCTGCGCCCATTCTCGAGTGTTGAGAAAGCATCATCCATGCTTTCAAACGTGACCGTGCTGATTTAGCATTCAAAATGCCCCGACTCAGGGAGGAAAACATAGATCAGTGAAAGCCTTTTATTTGCCCTCCTGAGTGGGAATGACTGCGGCTTGTGTATTCTCTGATCCTCTCAGTATGTTGGGCTTAGTCCTCTCCTCCACACTTGTTGGAGCTGCTTTGTCCAACGTACCAATAACTACAGTCTCCATAGCAACAGTTAGCTCCCCTGCCCATAATTTTGTACAAAAGGAAAACGTGGCAGCTTTAATAGAGGCCGATGCCCGCACCTCGCTGTGCTGGTTGAAGGACTGAGCAGAGTTGAAAGTGGTGTTTTGTGTTAGTATGTCGAGGGGCTGCACAGTGTTCTCAGCTGTCTTTCTTTCTCACAGACATTTGTGCCCTCATTTACTGCAGACATTATTTTATGTGGTTGCTTCCAGTACAATTCAGTCACTCCATTCGCTTGTAATTTCTGTACGTGATTGAAGGATATGAGAGCGATAATTGTCTGTACAAAGCGCGGAGATGAGAGAGCTCTGCCGTCTGGCAGATGGCAGAATTTCCTTTTCCTTTTCATGCGATCGGTCGTTCTTTGCTCCAGCTCTCTCTTTCTTCCAGGACCCCGGCTGAGGGAATGAAAAAAAAAGGGTTCATTACACAAGATGAGACAGAGAGGAAGGACAACAGCTACATGCAGTTCCCTATTTTGACAGAGATGAGAGACAGGAGGAAGGTTTTGTTCTACGTCACTCTCCGCGGCATGAAAGGACAACTGCTGTGTTTTTGGGAAGTTACCTGTGCTTCCTCGTGCTATGCATTTTCCAGACACACACAAACACATACACACGCACAGACGTAAGCACACCAGTTCTTTGCATAGCCGTGGGACTGAGAAAACAAATAGTTTTGACAGTCTTCAGTCATATTTGACCCTTTGAGTGTATCAACAACATAAACAGTCCCTATCCAGATAGAGATCATGCACGACAGGCGCCGTGTAAGGTGCTTTTTCTCCTTTGTCTAACAACAGGAAATATTTGGAAGTATCATGCATCAGACAGGTTTCTGGAACAACTTTTGCTTCTTTTGCAGCGGCACTCAAACATTTATTCTGAGGAAGAGCCGTCCATAGGCATCCGTCCTCTCCACTGCGTGACAAGATGCTAATAGCATGTTTACTCAGTCTGCACACACACTAACACATGCATGCAACCACACAGTTAGGTGGTACCTCAGGACCATTTTGAGAACAACTGGACGAAAGAAGAATTACACTTGCTGAGTCAAGCCCTGGTGATACATAACTGTTCGTGGCCAAAATTCCACCTAGACTTGGCTATACCCTAGTAAGGTGTTGTGCATACAGTACACTCAATTTAACTTAAAAAAAGCATCAGCTGATTACTTGATGACATGATGAATTAAAAACAGGTGCCGTCCTTAACATCAGGCTAACAAGAAAATCCTAGCTTGCGCAACCACTGAGAAATTGTTTTAATCCAACCACCAACCCCTCAAGAGGAGATGCTTGCAGGCTGGAGGACCACTTCCAGTTTTATGGCCCAGTCACATGGCAACAATGATCCCTGAACGAAGGGGGGAAAAAAACCCACAAAGTCACAATTTGTCAATAAAAGGTTGACAAATGAGCGTTTGATTTTCCCATCACCAAATAGCCTGCGAATCAAGAGTGAAAAGGGACAAAAGAGGAACAAAATGAAGCCGAAGCTAACGCTGATCTCCATGCTTTAAATGAAACGCCCCTGGAGCCACAGCTGGAGCAGTGTGTGTCTGTATCTCTGCTTTCCAGGACTTGGCGCTGGGGCAGGACTCAGCTGCAAACAGCACATGATCCGACCCACTGTGGAGATCTGTGTGCACATCGGTGGATCCACCTGCTCTGGTTCCTCATACAGAACAAAAGAGGGATCATCTCCTTCATCATCAGAATCCTCACTGTCTGTCGACACACTGCGTGCTCCGTCTTGCTCCAATTAAAAAAAAGCTTGTGTGCCGTGGTTACTGCTGTATCACTGTATTATGTTACTAAGCAATATATATTGATTTTAAACAGAAAACTGTCAAAAGGGGGAATAAATATAAGTGTAAAGATGACTGAATATATCAGAGCAGTAAACTGATCAGTTCGTGTAAACGTGCATTGACTCCCCATGTGTGGTTATTCCACTAACTGCCAATGATCCACAACGTGAATTTTGCCTTCCAGAATAGCTCTTAAATAGTCATCTGAATCATCTACCCGTTGTCACATGTACAGAAGGGCTGGATTGTCATTCCTACACTCATATTATTATGTTTAATAAAATAAATAAATAAATAAGAGCACGCAGTAGGCAATCGCTGCTGCGGCCGCTGATGCTGCGTTCAAGTACTGTTGGAAAGTACACAACTTTTTTGTTGTTTCAAATTCAGCAGTTGCTTGTGGCAAAATAATTAATTGTATCAACACAAAAGATTAATTCTGGCCTATATAAGGTGCCTGAGCCCAGTGAAGCTGACCCCCACCCACATAAAAAAAAATCCAAGTAAACAGGCTGAGTTTGCCCTGTAATTTCTAACGGTACATGAACGCAGCAGCAGCAGCACCGGCTTCTGCACTGTATGAAAACATTCTGCTGGTTGAACAAAGTCAAAGTCAAAAACTACGCATAAACGATAAAAAACATCAAGAACGACAGCAAAACGAAATACGAACGAACTGAGGTTTTCAGTGGCATTCCTTCAAATTTTTCAACATTTTAAAAATCCTGACGAAGTGCCAGCTGCAGGAACGAAGATGCGCAAAGGTTAAAAGATGCCAATGAAAGTCAACAAAAGTCCAGATTTCTTGTTAGGGCTTCGTTGCCCTTCATTAAGTGCTGTGTGACCGGGCCATTAGATGCAAATTAACAACCCTATCTGGAACAAGTAAAATAAAGCCTAAACAAGTCCCATACAGATTCACATTTGCCAGTCAGCTTTAGAAGTAGGATTAATTGGATAGTAATTGCTGGGTTCCCTGATGTGCTGTTGATTGTTAGTTGGGAACCATTCCAGCTACATTTAATAGCCTCTGGGTGCTTCTTCATCGGGAGCAAAGTGAAACAACAAAACACTTTTTCAACAAATGCAAATAATCCAGGCCATGTACAAATTAAATTGATGACTGCAGTGATGCATCATCACAAGCAGTATTATTAAAATAACAGAATTTGTTACAATTCCACTTTTATCAAATGAAATGACAACATTGTCTTCTAACAAATGGGAATTAAATCAGCTTCTTGCTCATTCTCTAATGTTTGTCAGCTCGATCTCTTTTATTATTACCCACTGGCCCCAACCTAATGGTCTCATTCTCTCTCTCTCTCTCTCTCTCTCTCTCTCTCTCTCTCTCTCTCTCTCTCTCTCTCTCTCTCTCTCTCTCTAATGAATTTAATGGACTAGATTGTTATGCGTTATTGGCGTTACACTTACAACCACTTTGTAAGTGGACTGACTCAGCAAGATAGACAAAACCTGCTACCTGCAGATCCGTGGTGGGTATCCACACATATCAAATGGAAAACACACACACACACACACACACACACATATATATATATATATATATAATCTACTGGCAGAATCCCGGACTCCGAACGTTCTTATTGTGATCACGTCAGCATGGTGTGGCTCCAATGTGAAGTTGATATGACATATTTTTTCTGATTTCCACAGTAAGGTATTACTGTCATTCTATGCCTAGATATCATCTTGTCATGATAATGAATGGCTTAGTAGAATCGGAGTCTCTACTAGTAGATTCTCCGATCAGAGTCCCGATTGGTAGAGTGTCCGATTCTGCCAATACATTCTCCAGTCGGAGACTCTACTAGTACAGTTTCCGATCGGATATTCTACTAGAATCTCCAATTCTACCAAATCGCAGACTCCACTTTGACATATAAGTATTTGATCCACTGTCGATTTTGCAGGTTTTCCCACCTACAAAGAATGGAGAGGTCTGTAATTTTTATCATAGGTACACTTCAACTGTAAGAGACAAAATCTAAAAAAATTAATTCAGAAAATCACACTGTATGAATTTTAAAGAATTAATTCGCATTTTATTGCATGAAATAAGTATTTGATCCCCTACCAACCAGCAAGAATTCTGGCTCTCACAAACCTGTTAGTTTTTCTTTAAGAAGCCCTCCTATTCTGCACTCTTTACCTGTATTAATTGCACCTGTTTGAACTTGTTACCTGTATAAAAGACAACTGTTCACACACTCAATCAATCACACTACAACCTATCCACCATGGCCAAGACCAAAGAGTTGTCTAAGGACATCAGGGACAAAACTGTAGACCTGCACAAGGCTGGGATGGGCTACAGGACAACAGGCAAGCAGCTTGGTAGAAGACAATAACTGTTGGCGTAATTATTAGAAGATGGCAGAAACACAAGATGACTGTCGGTCTGGAGCGCCATGTAAGATCTCACCTTGTGGGGTAAGAATGAGTCTGAGAAAGCCCAGAACTACATGGGATAACCTGGGAAATAACCTGAAGAGAGCTGGGACCACAGTCACAAAGATTACATTAGTAACACACAATGCCGCCCTGGTTTAAAATCCTGCAGGGCAGCAAGGTCCCCCTGCTCAAGCCAGCACATGTCCAGGCCTGTTTGAAGTTCACCAGTGCCCATCTGGATGATCCAGAGGAGGGATGGGAGAAGGTCATGTGGTCAGCTGAGACCAAAATAGAGCTTTTTGGCATCAACTCCACTCACCGTGTTTGAAGGATGAAAACAACCCCAAGAAAACCATCCCAAACGTGAAGCATGGGGGTGGAAACACCATTTTTGGGGGTGCTTTTCTGCAAAGGGGACAGGTTGACTGTACCGTACTGAAGGGAGGATGGATGGGGTCATGTATTCTGAGATTTTGGCAAACAACCTCCTTCCCTCAGTAAGAGCACTGAATTTGGGTTGTGACTGGGTCTTCCCGCATGACAGTGACCCCAAACACACAGTGAGGGCAACTAAGGAGTGGCTCCATAAGAAACATTTCAAATTCCTGGAGTGACCGAGCCAGTTTCCAGACCTGAACTCAGTAGAAAATCTTTGGAGGGAGCTGAAACTCAAAACCAGAAAGATCTGGAGAGGATCTGTATGGAGGAGTGGACCAAAATCCCTGCTGCAGTGTGCAATGTTGGTCAAGACCTACAGGAAACATCTGACCTCTGTAATTGCAAACAAAGGTTTCTGTACCAAATATTAAGGGCTGCTTTTCTATTGTATCAAATACTTATTTCATGCAATAAAATGCAAACTAATTATTTAAAAATCATACAATGTGATTTTCTGTTTTTTTTTTTTTTTTTTTTTTAGATTCTGTTGCTCACAGTTGAAATGTGCCTACGATAAAAATTACAGACCTCTCCATTCTTTGTAGGTGGGAAAACTTGCTAAATCAAAAGTAGATCAAATACTTATTTGCCTCACTGTATATATATATATATATATATATATTTCAAAGGTGTTTTTTTTACATATTCAGATTTATTTTGTGATGAAATGTGTCTTCTGGGAGTAAGAAGCGCACACTAGTTGGGAGAGTGATGGTGGGGCATACAGGATGTAGAAGGGGATGGTTGCCAGGGACAATGCATGCTCTGGGCTTCCCTGTGGGCTAAACACAGGGTTCTGTCATCTATCACCTGTGTATGTGTGTGTGTGTGTGTGTGTGTGTGTGTGTGTGTGTGTGTGTGTGTGTGTGTGTGTGTGTGTGTGTGTGTGTGTGTGTGTGTGTGTGGTGTGTGTGTGTGTGTGTGTGTGTGTGTGTGTTGTACCTGTCATAGCTCTGTAATCCTGAGTGACACTTATCCAGTGGAGGCTTCATTCCTTCAACCATCCATCAATTTATTTTCTTTTCATCCTGTGCTCACAGCAATATGTTCTTCTCTCCCTCTCTTGCTTTACACAGATGTATGCTCCCTCACACCTTTATTTTAGTTGAAGCAAACTCTGTTGCAATTGCCCCTTTGGTACAACTTTTCCTGACAGATGTGAAAGCAAAACTAAGGGCCCCATCATACTTAGCACAAAGGAGGGAATAAAAGGCAAAAATTGAACCGCATTTGGGAGGGACACATATTCAGACAGCTGTGTAAGAATGCCATTCAAAATCCCGCCTTGACTGATTCACGCACATTCCGTAGATGAGCATTGATTGCAGTTCAAATGCAGTTGGAACACATTAGGAATTCCCCAGATTGCTGTCAGAATGCAGTACGAATATCAAGAATGCATTCGAATGCTGTGCGAGTGTGGTCTGATCACCACCTGAAATCTGGGTAGAAGGCATGGGAGAGCGAGTGTTGTGGTCCGTTTTCTTTTGAAGACCTGCTGTGTCTCTCTGCTGGATGTCCCATGACATCCAACCTATGAACTGAGAACATGTAAACCAGGGTCCTCTGACTATTGCATTGCTGCACTGCATGTAGCCATGTGTGGTCAGATTACTGTGGCCATCAGAACACTGACATGCACACCCACAGCTATTATTATCAGTAATAGGCACCTGTCCATGTTGCATCGCAGTAAACCTATGATCAGTTCGCTGCATCATATGGAATAATTATTTCATAGTGGGCAATGTATTTGCCCTTGGATCATGGATGCCTCACGTCGCTCCCAGCTTCACACAAATTACATGACAGACTGCAGTGTCACTGGTGGTCGCCGTGCGGTGGGAGGTGTTTCTGGAGCCATTCCAAAAGTGATTATTTACCTTATTCACATTGTAATGCCTTGGTAAACAGTTGCATGGTCAGTCCTTCTAATGTTTTAGATGATGTATCTGTCATAATATGTTCATTGCAGCTGTGACACTCCTTTCAGAAGCGCTGTGCTGTGCCACGCCAGGCTGCTGAGAAGCATTGATTCACTGTGGCACAGCAGCACAGCACAGCATGTCTGAATGGGGTGTTACAGCCATGATAACATAATATTACAGATACATTTTCTAACTCATATGATGGACTGACATTGTGTCTGTAATAATAATGTATATTTTGGATGTAACACCTCTTTCAGGTGCATGTGCTGCTTCGCGGCTCTGTGCGCACTGACTCGCACTGACCCACAGTGTTTGCACTTTACAATATTTCCATTGCGCACCACAAACGGAATGCACTGGATGAGGTGCTGTCTAGTAGGTCTGTGCCACATTCGGCACATTAACGTGCCCGACCTTTGTGAATTTCCCTCAAATGTGATCACAATTTTCAAATGCTGTTATGACGCCATGAGAATATTTAGAAAGCACTCAAAATGCAGTTAGAGTCCACTTCAATTGCTGTACGATATTTTTCCACCTCGACTGCACCTCAAATGTTTTGAACATGAACTGAACATTCGAGCCTGCCACAGGAATTTGCTCGACTGTTTGGAATGCACGCAGATTGCACTCAAAGGTTTTCAAATGCACCTTGACTGTTCCGGAATGTAGTTTGAATTTTCATTTGGACGGCATTCTGACTCATTCGGCCTCTAGTGTCATGGGGGTATAACCAGAGGGCACTCAGAGAGCATGTTCATCAATTAAACCACATAGTCTGTCAGATCAATATCACGATCTGGATTGGTCATTACCTTCCTGGATTTTCCAGATCAGTCATTCCCAAAAAAACTCAAACAATGAGTTGCACTGTAATTTCTGTGGCTGTAATAACTCCAAGGGCAGTCAAACCTCCACTGAGGATGAACACTCCTAGTATTTGATTGAATTTCAAAAAAATAATTGCATTGTTGTAGCCTTATTTCGACAATATAGTAAATGAATTAACATCTCCTGTGTTTTGGCTGTAACTGTAAATTTGTGAGATTAGCCGTCTCATGTTAGTCGACGATTTTCACAGTTATTATATGGTATGGGATTTTGTCAACTTCTGATTGGCCCATTCACCACTTTCTGAGCTGTACCACATGCCGAGTTGACCGCTGGTGGAGCCGAGTAGACCGCACGTGCGAAACGAGTACACCTCGCGTGCAGCGTAACACTAGCTAATCGAGCGATTGATCGATAACGACCAAACAGATAACGCGTTACAACGCCTAATTTGGCTGTCAGTTTGTTGACAAGATGGCAGAAGACAGGTTTGTGTCTCTTAGCAACGCTGACTTAAAATGAATTTTACACGAAAAGATGCGAAGAACACCTGTAGAAATACGCAGTCATCAGCCAACCTGTTTCGCAAGTACGTCACTGAAAAGGGACATGCACCCAACTTTGAAACTTATGACAGACAGATGCTTGATGGAGTACTCAGTCGAGCTAGACAGGTGAATAAGGTTTATAAGAAAACAAGCCTGATGACTCTTCGTAACGAACTTAGCAGGCATCTCCAGTTGATCAATGGGATGTCAGTTGGTGCAGTATGACAGTAATAATGAAGAGCTGAAACTTGAGATTGATTTTTCAGTTTTAGTATGTTTGACAAATTCCCAGTTTTCTTGTTTACCATATAATAAGGCAGTTATAGACTTTTGATTTCGGTGTACTGGCCAAGATGAACCCCATCCTGACCAGGTCCACATAATCACGGGTACACTGAAATCAAAAGTCTATAATTGTATATTATAAGAGCCTCAAGAGTGCCGTTGCCAAGAAACGCCTCCAATGCGTGACAGTTTTGTTTACTTCAGGGTTGGTCAGTCAGCTACGAACATAACATAGCTGTCCGCCACAGCAGAGGAGAAACGCCCCCGACCTCGTCTTCCGTAAACATCTCCAATTGATTATAATGGTCCCAGAACACCCTCTCTCATCGCAAATCTCTCCTCCCTTCCTCCATCAAGTGGTGGTACATGATAGCCCCTTTTTATGAGGTAAGACACTGAAGTGTTGTCAAGTAAAATAAGATTATCCTCCTTGGTACTAGGCTAAAAACTTAAATTGGCTAAGGCAAAACTTTTGCTGGCTAAGTGCTTTGTGCAGTGACTAACGTTAAAAAAAAAGTCAACAATGTGAAACAAGATTAGACTGCTTTGTGAAACTGGGCCCTGGTGACTAACTCAGATGGCCTTTGAAGAATATTCCATTTCTTTGCCTTGAGAAGTTCTTGGGTTGCTTTGGCACAGTGCTTGGGATTGTTAGCCATCTGCGCTGTGAAGCACTGGCCAATCACTATTGGCAACATTTGGTTGAATCAGAGCAAATAGTACAGCCCTAGACACATCAGAATTCATTATGCTTCCATCACCAGTCAAATCATCAATAAATACCACTTACCCAAACAATGCCCAAACAATAACACTGATACACTTTGACTCATTTTCCATCTCCATACTTTCCCAATCATGGTGGTGCAAGTTAATCTTAGTTTAATCTCATACAGTAGGGAAATGGTTGGTTAACCATTCAGTTAATACACCACAGAACTTTATAAGTGATAGTTTTTAAAATATACAAATGCATGAAATTAGATCTGTAAATTAATTGTTGTCTTCAAATTGTATTGTAATTGTATCTTCTGCCCTCTTTTATTTCCTGCTGTCTTCCTTGTCTTTCTTGTCCTTCCTAGTCAGTCCTCCTCAGATTTTTTTTTTTTTTTGTCCTCTTCCTGTCTCTTGCCCAGTCTTGTGTCTTGTTGCTGTAGTACTTAGTGATCCTTATGTATGGTAGTTTGTTGTATTGTAAGTTCCTGTGACATCCGTGTGTTTTTATTGTTAATTGTTTGTTAACTTTTACATTAGCCTCTCAGGGACTACAGATGAAAGTTAGCCTATGGCTAAAATCTGACATATTTACATATTGTATATGTTCATTAATATGTGCTGTCCCTTTTAAATAAAATAAATAAGAAAAAAAACAAGTTAAAATGTTTTGTAGTCCCCGGACTAGCAGGGAAAACCAACATTTTTAATTGATTATGTAGTAGTTGCTGTTGGGAAAACATAGTTGTTCTCCAATTTTTATTGACCCCTTAACAATCTCGTCATTAGTTAAATGTAAGTTCAAGTTTCTGTGTGGAGTTTGCATGTTCTCCCTGTGTTTGCGTGGGTTTCCTCTGGGGCTCCATCTTCCTCCCCACTTCCACAGACATGCAGGTTAGGTTAATTTGACACTTTAAATTGGCCGTAGGTGTGTGTGCGAGTGTGAATGAGTTTGCCTGTCTACTTGTGGCTCTGCATTAGAACGGCATCCTGTCCAGGGTGCCTGAATGAATGATGTAATGAAGTCCAGGATTTATTTATTGATTTGGAAATTTCTGTGTGTCTGTCTCCTGACTTGTCAACTGGATGGAAAAGTGATGTTATGTGTTTAGAATAATCCTTACATTTAGCTTGTCCAATTATGAAGTTAGAATCTGGAGGGACTATGTATGGAAATGGCTGTAAAGCCTAAATGGTTTATGTAAGTGGTACAACTCCTTGCATTTTTGTAATTCCCTCCTACAACGTGATTTGGACCTATTGTCTTACTGAATAGCACTTTTGCTGCCATGGCACATTCGAACAAGACCATCAAACTCAAAAAGAAATTTAAGAGGAGTTTTTGAAAAGGTTCAGTATCACAAACATTCATAAATGTCACTGTTCAGACTGGAGTTGGCAATCTGGCTCAAGCCACATTAAGTCCAGATTGCATTTTAGATGGGTAATGTTCAGACCAGTTTTTCTAATCCTGCTCATCCTACACCCGCATCCAAACACAATCCAGCTCAAGCTGAATTCATGTCAGCACCATGTGAAAACACTCATACTGCTGTGATGCGTTTCACAGCCATTACCAACTAGACAAACAAGGTGCTACACCAGGTTTGGGTAAAGTTAATCTTGGAATTTGGCCAGACTTTGTGCACACAACCAAATACTGACCCCGCAAACCCAGAAGTATGAAGTCATGCTCCAATTGGTAGCCAGATTCAAGCCGCATTTGCTTTCAAAACTTGGAGAATCTTAAGGCCCCATCACGCATAGCAAGAATGTGCAGGAACCAGCCCAACACAGCAAATACTGCCATAATAGGTATGGTCAAAAGAGGCGTGGTCAGCAGTGTCAGAAAGCATCCACATTACCTTGTCCACACATGCATGATGGCATCCACAGCACATGTAGACAACAGGTAGATGACACAGACTGCTGTCAGACGGCCATAAAAGGCCCGATGTCCAAACGTCTGGACACGAGACTAGAGTGTGAGGGAGCACTGTGTTCTTCATGTGCACGTGTGCGTGGCACACGTGCACATGCGTAGAGCTGAAATTATCACTCAGCTGTGTGTGTGTGTATGCATAACGCTGCATGAGCCACTAAGCGCGCGCGGGGCACACATGCGCATGCGTGCCACTGGACAGCTTTGCTAAAAGTTTGCTGGCAGTGGGCCAAGCAGTCCCACCATGCGTCAGACGGAGCCTTTCCAGGGAACTTTAATTTCTTTTTTGTGTTTGTCTCACTTCAGCAGCACAACGCAACTCTGGATGCCGCAGTGGTTGAATTATCACATGGGATTTATTTTTGCATTGTTGATTCCAGCACACAGCAGCTGGGTGAGAGGATTTTAACCACATGCTGCGGTCTCGGCTCCGTGTCCACACTGCGCTCCTGGACCGCTGTTGTCGGTGAGATTCATGTTTATTAATGGTGTAACGGCCTGGCCCAACAGTTCCACATCAAATCTCTTTCAGAGTTAGAAGGTGATGATATATTACAGCGGTCAGATCCGTTCAGCTCAGAGCCTGATGCGTGCAATAACGCATTACTGCGCACCACGGAGAGGCACAGCTGCCCGTGTTATATACAGATATAATGGAGACAGATCACATTATTTATGCTGCCCATGGAAAGAAATGGACAAATATCTGTACTATAAGCTCTACTGTGGATATAACAGCCTGTTCAGATTTGCGGCGGCATGCGCACATTAGCGCACTGTGCTTTCGGTTTCATAGCCACTGTTCACTTTCACTGTACATGATAAAAATTCATAATTATTATTGTGATGAAGTGTGCCACATACATTTCAACAGTTCCTTTGTGTTCCAGGGGGGAAGGAGCAACATTATTATATGTAGCACGTGTAGGTCATACTGGCTGGCTTTGCCGTGCCAGATCCATCTCAAGGTTCCCTTGTATGTGCTCAAATCATTTCGGATCCTGTTTTGTCACCATCAGAATATGTAAATTGCAGTCAAATGGCCCTCAGATTGCACATGGACCCGGAGGGTTTTGAACATGTGCATCACACTCGGGGCCGCCAGACGATTTTGACCAGCTGTGTGGACTCTTGCAGATGGCTGTCAGAACATTTTGGAACTGAAACCCGACACTTTTTGGATGTGCGTAATTCGTCATTCTGACGCATTCTGCATGATTCTGGTTATTTGTGATGGGGTATTAATGACATGTGAACACCTCCTGAATCATGCTTCTATGTAAATTTGCATTCATTCACAAGCAGAGTGCAATACCATCAAATATCACCAAATAAGGCTCTATGCTCTGCCCATACATATCAAAGGTGTTCAGTCTTGTTCTTATTTCTCAAGAAAAGCATTACATCCCACTAGATGGGAAGTCATCATGGAGATGAACAAAAGAAAATACAATGAATTTGGTTTTTAATATGAGACATTCATATTAATGTATGGTCCAGATGGATGGGGGCTTTAGGAAATTTCCTTCATGCACAGGATGTACAGACTGGACAACAGACAACACATGTGCCTCCATTTCTCATGGAAATGGGGGCATATGAGCCAGTTGCCAGAGCAACTATGGTTATCCTTGCATTTCCCAGTTGTGGCAGTAATCAATGGACCTCAAAAATGAGTGATGTGTGACTGACTTCACAGAACAATCGAGTTGTGGAATTAAATAAGTTCATTTCAAATCTATGCACTTAAACATATCGGACTATTTGTACATAACGCCTGTACATAACGTGTAATTTTAATTTTGTGTGCATGTTGAAGTGCTCAGTGACACCACAGAAAAATAAACATGCACCAAAATGTAACTTGCAGCTGGACCAGCTGTCAGTCAAAAGGACCTTAGTTTATTAGTTTAGTTTATTTAGTTTATATAGCGCCAAATCACAACAAAGTTGCCTCAAGGCGCTTCACACGAGTAAGGTCGAGACTTACCAACCCCTAGAGCAAGCACACAGGCAACAGTGGTAAGGAAAAACTCCTTCTGATGATATTGAGGAAGAAACCTCAAGCAGACCAGACTCAAAGGGGTGACCCACTGCTTAGAATATGTATTCTAACAAAAAGGTTTACAATACAGAACGCAACACAATAACAATTGATGAGAGTCCATGCAGGCGTCCAGTCCACCATGGGGGGGGGGGGGGGGGGGTTGGTTGTTGAGCCACTCATTGGATCTGTTCCTACAGCACAGTCGTTCCCACGTCCACCACAGAACTCATCCAATCCAGCATGTGGATCCAGCCGCATCTCGGACAGAGATAAAAAAGAAAACAGAATCAGTCAGCCAGAAAAACTACACGTTTATAATTTATCAACATTAAGTAATAGAAAAGCAGAAGAAATGCGAAGGTGATTGCCGACCACTAGCCCTAAGCTTCACTAACAGACCCAGACTTTAGGTAAAGTTGAGGCAGAGACCCGACCTTCATTTTGGTTTTCCTTTGCAGGTCCAGGTTGTACCAGCAATGTGTTGTGATAGTCGCTAAAACTTCTCACAGTGTGTGACCTGTCAGTGTATGTGCCATCACGTGTTTCCACGTCTTTGTTCATTTCTGCTAAGACTGAGAGAAATGAACCAGAATAGAGCAAACACTTTGCTCTTTGACCTGGAACACCTGATGCAAGCTGCAGGTTTGAGTGCATCCTTGCTGTGACAGTGCACTCTGCTGGAATGTGTGCTGTGGGTTTGGATCCGATGGTGTTTCTGCATGAGAGAAAGATGGTGCCTGTGTGTATCTGTCTAGCCATGACAGATGAAATGGAAGATTCTTTCATTAGTTGTGTTTGAGGCCCAGCAGGGTCGCAGCAATAACAGACATTTAATTACAGCTGAGTGAATGCTTCCCCTGCTGACGCACACACACACACACACACACACACACACACACACACACACACACACACACACACACACACACACACACACACACACACACACACACACACACACACACACACAGGGTGCTTTTTCACTGAACAGCCTCCTAAAAGGTAATAATATAAAGCACTCAGCAGGAGAGCTAACCCTGGACCCCCTCCACCTTGTTCGTTTTTCCTTCCCCTCCATCTTTCTGGTGTTCTAAGTATAGCAGCAGTAATGGTGATGGATGCAGATGGAGGGAGCAGGTCTTAAATGTCAAATTCAAATGAAAACCACTGTTCCAGTGAGACAAAAGCAGCTGGACGCAACTACTGTGTTTAACACTCATTCACAGATATCCACAAATACATTTTTCTCCACAGGACAAAATATGCAGTAATGAATGGATGCAGAAACAAGCCCATCAGATAGATATTCTTTAAATATTTAACATCATCAATCAAAGTAGACAAAAGTTCCCTGCAGTGCTTTGTTATCCACAAGCAGATATGGTTTAATTTGTACTGAAATATTGATGTCCCCAGCTTGATGTGAACTAAAAAAGTTTACAAGAGTTTGTGTTGGAAGTGATTTGATTGGCCAGACTTGACAAGCAGAAAGAGACGCTAGGAAAAACTGAGTCTAAAGTCCAGCACACTCTCTCTCCACTGTTTATAGAATGCAATAGTCATAAAGCTATAGTGTCCTAACAAGTCCATTGCCCGTGATGGGCTCTGCAATCACAGCAAGGCTAAGGGTCCCTTCACACATAGTGCAAAGTTTGGTCGAATACAGCGAAACAGCGCGAAACAGTTCAAATTATGCGCACCGCGAAACACCGACGGGCAGGCATGCACGATGCTGGTGCGATGGTTCGTGCACACGGGAACACAGTGCCACAATATATATATATATATATATATATATATATATATATATATATATATATATATATATATATATATATATATATACCCCCACGGGATTCAAACCCGTGCCTTCCAAAAGCTCTGATTGCCAGTTGGAAACTTTACTAGTGAGCTACCGTTGCTGTCCTGTGACAGGTGCTGGAAACTGCCTCATATCAGGAAGGACATGGACGTATTAAAAATAAAAATAAAAACGATGCACCATATAAAAACATTACATTGTATTAAATCCCTCTCATCAAGTGGGCAATACAAATATCATCCGTCTGTTCCTCTGTAGATGACCCATGGTCACTACGCACAGTCATGAAATGACATGAATGAGAAGCACTTCGCTCATCTCATTCATGTCCACATCTGCTGGCATGTGTCCTGCCGACACGCGTGTCTTGTGGATGGTGCACCGCAGGACACCGTGTCATGTAGAACAGAGCTCACGTGGGTGACGTGACAGTCAGATCGCCTGCTGCGTATTATGATCTGATGGTCCATTTCAACCTGGGAGCAGCCTGTCCATGTGCGTGCCGTGCACGCGCACGCTTTTTTGTTACAGCCCATCGCCACAGTGACATATGTTTTTATTTATGTCCACTTGATGACACCAAACAGACACAGCACGTCACAGTGGTCAGTTGTTAGTTCATGTCCGTTCAAACACAGTACTGTCCAGCTGGGATGTCCAGAATGACAGATCTCCACAGCTGCTGTCAGTTTTTAGCACACACACCAAAGCCACACTCGTGGGACACTTAGACAGATTTCACTGCCAGTATGACAGTGATTGCCTGCAGTCTGTTGTTATGCCAAGAGTGCGAATGGCCACACATTTTCTAAATGCCATGCGAGCGGTGTAAGATGTTCGTGCGTGTCACCTGGAATTTGGGCGACACCTGCCGCGAGAGGGTTCAGTGGGCTCACACAGCGCATACTCTGTATGTCAACCGCTGGTGTGCGCAAATACTTGTAGCAACAGGTGTACGAGGCGTTGGAAGCAGCTATGAAATTACACTGTTTGCATATGAATCCTGCTTCATGTGCACTTCGACCAAATTCGCACTATGTGTGAAGGGGCCTTTAGGTAAGACGCCAGCTGTATAAGTGGTTATCTTAAGTTTTTTTTTTTGTTGCATTTATTAGGGTAAACATGAGCATGTTTCCTTCTGTAGGAATCCTCTTCATGCTGCCATTAATGTTCTCCTCTTTAGTAATGACAGTAAGGGGTTTACTCTAAGTGATTTTAGTTTGCCCTGCACATTACATTATGCGGCTTTTAGTCTTTGACAGTGTTTGCATTCTAAATCAGTTCTCACTCACTCACTCATCTTCAACCGCTTTATTCCAGTTAAGGGTCACGGGGGGCTGGAGAATATTCCAGTAATCATAGAGCGTGAGGCTGGGTGCACCCTGGACATGACGCCAGTCTGTCACAGGGCCACATATAGACAAACAAACACATTCATTCCTGCACACACACCTACAGACAGTTTAAAGTTTCCAAACCACCTAACATGTGGGAGGAAGCCGTAACACCCAGAGAGAACCCACGCAAGCACGGGGAGAACACACAAACTCCACACAGAAAGGTTACAGGTGGGAATCGAACCCATGACCTTCGTGCTGTGAGGCAACAGTGCTAACCACTAAGGCACCCAAAACATCTAAAAAATAGATCCCAGCTTGAAAAGTGTTCAAGTTCCCCTTTAACCAAAATGGAAAGCAACATTACAGGATTACATATGGAACCAGTATTGTTCTGGAAAACATTAATTAGGTTTGGGTTCTAAGTTGAAAGCCATGAGAAATTTTCCACAACACCCAACCAGGTTGAACAAAGAACCCCTCACACATCAGTCAGATGGTTTACCACTGCTATACACTGGCCTTCAGTGAAGAGAAATGGTTAAGAACTACCATTTAGTCGTCTTCCTCATTATTGCTGGGCGTCCACAGAATGATGCTGTGACAATATAAACCTCAACCATAATACAGCATTGTATTTATGTAACATTTCCTGGGCTGTTGCTTGCAGCCATAGATGCCACCTTGTGTTGATTCGGATCCCCCTGATCCGCCATCACCTCTGTTGCTTTAATATGAAAATCTTTGGACACCAGTCATTTTTGCCCAAGGCTAAAATATGGCCATCGGGTATTGCAAAGGCCTTTTGTCCATCTGTCCGTCCATCCATCTGTCTGTTCTCAGCATATGTCCATTCCTATTACTGCCAGGGTCTTCAAATTCACAGGGAGCATTCTTAGGACACAGACCTTGGAGGGGTTCAAAGATGGCTAACCTTGGCCTATTTTAAGAGGTCAAAATCTCACATTAGGTTTCCTATTTTATGCTCATACTGCTGAGGGTATTTTAGCATTGCGTTATATTTAACCGGTGACATTCAAATGCACACCTCTAACTCATGGTGACAAAGAACCACTCAATACAAAGTAGCACAAAGTGGAGTGCAAGTGTTATTGCTGATTTGCAACTGTTGCAATTGTCATTTTCATGCCCACTGCCTGTTGATGGATTGTTGACAATGATAAAGGAGCAGAAAAACCTTGTCTTCTGTCAAGTGCAGAGTTTATATGGTGTAACATTCAGATCTACCTTACACACTGTGCTTACAAACTGTGCTTGTACACACAATGGAACAGAGTTCAAAACAACAATTAATCAAGAAAATAAACACAAAAGGAAAAATACAAACTTTCAACTGTACTACTGCTTCACCTCAGGGAGCTTTGGCAAAAACAAAGTATTTGGCTAAATGTAACCCCTTTGCACCTTGCACCTTACTTTGTGATCAGATTGAACGAGAAAGTACAATTGAAAACTACGAGGTCTGTCAATAAAGTATAGGTCCTTTTTATTTTTTCAAATTCTATATGGATTTCATTCATATGTTTTTACGTCAGACATGCTTGAACCCTCGTGCGCATGCGTGAGTTTTTCCACGCCTGTCAGTGACGTCATTCGCCTGTGAGCACTCCTTGTGGGAGGAGTCATCCAGCCCCTCGTCAGAATTCCTTTGTCTGAGAAGTTGCTGAGAGACTGGCGCTTTGTTTGATCAAAATTTTTTCTAAACCTGTGAGACACATTGAAGTGGACACGGTTCGAAAAATTAAGCTGGTTTTCGGTGAAAATTTTAACGGCTGATGAGAGATTTTGAGGTGATACTGTCGCTTTAAGGACTTCCCACGGTGTGAGACGTCGCGCAGCGCTCCCAGGCGCCGTCGTCAGCCTGTTCAAGCTGAAAACCTCCACATTTCAGGCTCTATTGATCCAGGACATCGTGAGAGAACAGAGAAGTTTCAGAAGAAGTCGGTTTCAGCATTTTATCCGGATATTCCACTGTTAAAGGAGATTTTTTTAATGAAAGACGTGCGGGCGGATTGCAGCGTCGGCTCGCAGCCGCTGCGACGCTCCACCACAGGAAGAACACCTCCGTTGGAAGCCTTAAGGACAAGTTGGAACATGTCCAGCTGTTAAACAATTTCTCATATACTCACTCCACTGAAAGCCATCAAAAGCCGCCTGGATTTTACAAATGGTTATCAACACGGAGGTGTTTTGCGTCCTGACGCGCGGACCGTCCGCACGTCTTTCATTACTTTCATGTTTCACTTTCACTTTCACGTCTTTCATTATTTCACGTTTCAGCATTTTATCCTATCCGGATAAAATGCTGAAACCGACTTATTCTGGAACTTCTCTGTTCTCTCACGACATCCTGGATCAATAGAGCCTGAAATGTGGAAGTTTTAAGCTAGAAACAGGCTGACGACGGCGCCTGGGACCGCTGCGCGACGTCTCGCACTGTGGGAAGTCCTTAAAGCGACAGTATCACCTCAAAATCTCTCATCAGCCGTTAAAATTTTCACCGAAAACCAGCTTAATTTTTCGAACCGTGTCCACTTCGATGTGTCTCACAGGTTTAGAAAATATTTTGATCAAACAAAGCGCCAGTCTCTCAGCAACTTCTCAGACAAAGGAATTCCGACGAGGGGCTGGACGACTCCTCCCACAAGGAGTGCTCACAGGCGAATGACGTCACCGACAGGCGTGGAAAAACTCACGCATGCGCACGAGGGTTCAAGCATGTCTGACGTAAAAACATATGAATGAAATCCATATAGTTTTTGAAAAAAATAAAAAGGACCTATACTTTATTGACAGCCCTCGTATCCCAGCTCCACTTATAATGTTCACTACTTCATAAAGAAAATCAAATGTTTGACATGAGGTGTGCTGCCAGGGGACACCCAAACCAGCTAAATGAGCCAGTGAAGGATAAACAATGTGTGCATGTGCGCGCACACACACACAAAAGCACAAATGAACCTGTAAAATCATGTCCACAAAAATGGCCACAGAAGATACTGAATGTGGAATAAAAGCCATTATCAGCGATCAATGATTTGGAAAGACTGAGCAGCAAATATTGGCTGCGAGTGACTGAGGTGATCGTACACTTCTGTGAGCGATGAGTGAAAATTCTCATTTTTCTGCTCCGCTCGCATGCTGTTTAATATTTTACTCAAAATTAGGCAAATGAAAAAGTATTTGCATTGCTTCTTCTCCATAGGTGAAGTCACATTCCAGATAGCTTCCTTGTATCATGGGTGCATTTTTATGAAAATTTGTGGAGTCGTTCAACTTGCGCAAAAAAAAAAAAAAAAAAAAAAAAAAAAAATCAGTCACACAGTGGACTATTTTTCTTAAAGCTGTAAAGCCAAAATTTACTTTCTACTGAAATTCAAGCATTTTAATGTTGGTTTATTTTTGTAATTTGTTGTAAAATTATAGCTTTAACAGACATTAAAGTTCTGCATAACTACAGTGGATTTCTGTCAGTTGGGCTGCCAAAAGGTCATATATCAGATCAATGGAGATCCGATAAGAATTTTAATTAAGGAGCCGGGGGGTGGGGGGGGGGGGGGAATCCTTATTAGACCGTTGACTAGGAGCTGCAGCTTCACTGATCAGCTGCTCTTGGGGTTAGGAATCTTATCAAACAAACAAAAAATAGGTTGTCATATCAATTTGGGATAAAGGCAAAGAAAAGGTGAAAATGTGCAAAAGCCATCTGGTTAAGGCTCCCAGCAGCTACTGTCTGGACTGTGCAGCCCTGGCAATTCCATTCAGTACAAGTCATCAGAGTAAGTGACAAAAAAAGCTCACAAAAAGTCTTGCAAAAAGTTTCTGTTATATAGCCTAATAGATTTTAATTGGTGTTGAATGAAATAAAAGCTCTAGAAAAGAAAACAGCGGCAATGGTTAGTGAGTGAAATATAATCTTGTTCAGCAGGAGAACAATTTACTGTTTTCGTAGCCGTCTCCGCCTTGTTTTACCTTAAATCCTAGGATGCGATCGCAAAAGGGTTTCTATAAAAAGGTAGATGTGAACAGCTTATGATTTGGCCATGAAAAAAGAAATTCAGTCAGAAGATTATTATTGTTATTATTAACTAATTAATTAATTAATTTATTTATTTATTTTTGCTTTAATCCCTGTTTTAATAAAGAGCACATATTTACCTGGGGGGAATTCCATAACGGATATTTTTTTTTCCTTTTTTTATGCCATCTTCAGGAGGAAGTACATGTGCACATGCATAAGGTTTTGAAGGTTTTGAGCCTGCGTGATGCATGTGCACATAGCCTGCATGCTAACATCCATAAGATGTCTTGTAAATCACTTCAGAGATGTTATCTGCTTACAAAAACAGCCTTTTTAGGTTTGGAAGTGTTTATTTATTGTTAATATGAGAATCATATTAGACTTATACAGAAATAAGCCATTTCTGAGCATTTTCAGCCATTTTGGATTATTTTGTTCAGAAAATCAGCCAGCTGATGTCACCATGCATCTCTACTCCATGTGCTTCCCAGCATCGCTTGTGCAAGTCAGGGGAAGCTGCCCACATAATCCATGATGTTTTAATCATAAACTGTATGGGTCACTGGCGTAGGCAATTCAAGCTCATTTGTTTGTTTGTTTGTTTGAAATTTTCCTCTTAAGGGGAATGATTTATTATTTCTTTCTAGACAAATACAAATTTTGATCATATTGACAATATCATATTGTGACTCACCTATTTAAAGGCTAATACATAAATTATTTTTTTTACTTAAATCTTAAAATATAGAATGCAATACAAAGGTACCCTTGTCCATGTGACCATATAACCAATTAAAGTGTGTAGAAAGAAGAACCTTTTGACCACTTAAAATAGGTTAAGCTTAGCCATCTTTGAACTTGTCCAAAGTCTGTGTCCCAAGAATGCTCACTGTGAATTTCAAGACCCTGGGAGTCAAAGGATTGGAGTTATGCTGAGCACAGACAGACAGACAGATGGACGGACAGACAGACACGAAGTCTTCGCAATACCTGATGGCCATGTTTTGGCCTTGGGTAAAAACCCAAAGGCTGTACAACAATGGGATAAATAATCAACACCACAGTTTCATGCAATCCACCAATGAAATGAGAAGGCTCTATTTAGGTGTGTTACATATAGAGAGCATTAAGCTGTCAAAATGTATTTCTGTAAGCAGCTACATCTGATGAGGTAACAGTATTTTTTGTGAGATTGGAGGTGCCAGGTCATACATTACCCTGGAAGAATCTGCATGTTCTAAGTCCAAGCATAGTACAAGTATACCAAGTAGAAGCCTCAAAAGTGTTTTTTTCCCTATTTCTAGGGAAAAAAAGATAAATTATCGAAGTCTTTTTTTTAAAGATAAGATCAACTTTATTTAACCTTAAGGAAATTATTTTGCCTCTCAAGTGACTTCATAACATGCGATGTTAGGGCCACATGTCTGTCGTCATTAAGTGTGTTGGGGTTCTTCTTCTTGGGCACAGGGACCAGACATGAGGTTTCCCACTGCTCAGGTACAACCATCTGGCTCAGGCTCAAGTTGAAGATGTGCTAGAAAATCCCAGACAGCTGGATAGGACATCCCTTCAGCACTCTGGGGCTGAGGTCATCAGGACCCGCAGCCTTTCCTGGACACAGGCGACTAAATTCTCTTCTCACATCCTCATATTACATATTATAAGATATTTTTTGGAATGTTTGGACAGATAGCAGTATCCTTTAAACATAGACACAATCTAGAAACTTTTCAGTGTGACTTATGAAGTAATTGTGTATACTGATGCATAGTTCATCTCCTGATTTACATTTGTTTTTGACTGCAGAGCAGTGGTGGCTGTAATTCATGTAACAGATGCAGTGGGAGGGGATGCTGGGATGTTTGGTGTTTGTTTATTTGTGTGCTCACTTTTACGCCCGTGTGATGGGACTGCTTTAAGTTTAATGAAGGCAATATTTAAATGCCTTCAAACGTCTCAGTGCTGAACGGAGCAATCCTCTGCTGGTTTAATCACTCACTCTGATCTCAACCCAGCAGAGACGTGACACAATAGAGACGTAGTGCTGTTGTCTCTCCAAAAATAAGGACAGATGTTGTTCAGCGCTTTTGTTTCCTGAGGACTTTGAGATTCTGAGGCGCACATTCATGATTGACTCCACACCAAATTAGGCTACAACTCTGTGCGTGCGTGCGTGCATGCATACGTGTGTTCAGTAAGTGAGAGGAATGAGTTCAGCCACACAAATGTGTGTTTTCATGTTTTATCAACAGAGATCTGAGTAAATTGGTTTTCCTTCCTTTGAGTCATTGTGCCCAATTTTGCCACGGCACCAGTGGGCGAGACATCACTATGTGCAGGGAGTCACCCACTCACTCAGTCAGTCACTCAGCCAGTCAGTCACTCAGTCAGTCACCCACTCAGTCAGTCAGTCAGTCAGTCAGTCAGTCACCCACTCACTCACTCAGTCAGTCAGTCAGTCAGTCATCCACTCAGTCAGTCAGTCACTCACTCAGTCAGTCACCCAATCAGTCACTCAGTCAGTCAGTCACTCAGTAAGTCAGTCACCCACTCAGTCAGTCATCCACTCAGTCAGTCAGTCATCCACTCGGTCAGTCAGTCAGTCACCCACTCAGTCAGTCACTCACTCACTCAGTCAGTCACCCACTCAGTCAGTCATCCACTAAGTCACCCACTCACTCAGTCAGTCACTCAGTAAGTCAGTCACCCACCCACTCACTCAGTCAGTCAGTCATCCACTGACTGACTGTCAGTGGATCAGAGTCAGTCACTCAGAGTCAGAGTCAGTCAGTCACCCATTCAGTCCGTTACTCAGTCAGTCACCCACTCAGTCAGTCACTCACTCAGTCAGTCACTGAGTCAGTCACCCACTCACTTAGTCAGTCACTGATTGAGTGAGTGGGTGACCCACTCACTCAGGTTGACTGCAGACCCGCTGTTTTTGCAGCGGGTCTGCAGTCAATGTAGAGAAATTATCTTTTTTTTTTAATACACACCCTCAAAAACAACGGTCGCTCCGGCGTAATATGAACTGAAGGACCGATAAGGGAATTGTTAAGCAAAAAGGCTATTGATGTCGGTGGATCGAATCATTTCTTATCGATTCTTAACAGGAACCGGTGTTCAATACCCAACCCTAGTGTATACTGTGACATTGTGCATGGGCTTCCAGACGTGACCTGATCGTTCCTTTTTTTCTAAAACCATATTAACTCGAGACCCAACCAACTATGAGAAACCAGTTGTGTCAATGCTGTTGTGCTTTTTCTTGTCTTTGACCAATTTTCAAGAGTGACCAATTTTTGATGATTCAAAAGTGCTCTCACTTTGAGTCAGCGTTTCAGTGACTTCATGTGTATGGAGGGAGTGTGGTCGAACAAGGAGAGGAGGAGTGGGATCTCTCCATCACTCCCGTGACCTTCAGTGCTGTTATGGAGTACAGAATTAATGCCTCAATATATTATCTGAACATGCTGCATTATCATCATCCTCTGCGTCTCACTTTCTTGCGTACACATACACACCCGGAGGCGCGTGCACATGTATGATAGAAGTTGACAAAATGCTCGCGCACTGCAGGCCAAAGATGGAGAATCACAATGGGAGGGAGAATGTGACAGAAGAGAAAGGGAGTTGAGCCTCGCGAGCGGCTGTTCTCTCTCAGTCCTCTCTGCATTGTGTCGCCGACGAGGAGTGTTGTAGTCACTTCAGGAGATAACATAGAGACTTCCCGAAGGAGGGCAAGGTCAACACATGTGCGGCAGTGCCGACACTGGCTAATACGTGCGGACAATGGTGACAATCTTACACACAATGGAGGGTGAGAGAGAGGGAGGACTGTGGGAGATAAGACGAAAATGTCATGCCATTATTTTACAGGCGAAGCAGGCAGAGAGGAGAGCAGTCACTCTGTCGGCTTTAATCCCGTTGAACAATATTGATTCCGGCATTGCGGGATATTGACCACTGCCGATTGTATGGCGCCACTGTTCCATATTTGCATGTCTCTGACGTAATGTAGCGACATAACAAGGTGTTGCTTTCACCGCTGACTTTCGCCAACACCACGGCTGTTTCTTCTTCTTTTCTCTTTAAGATTAGTTATCAAGTCTTTTGTGGCCTCTGTGATTCATGAGCCAGAAGTAATAGACCTGGTCTGAGGTAGGATAGAGGTCCTTGACTGGAAGATGTACTGTGGACTGCAGCACATGTGTGTGTGTGTCTTCAGGGCAGGACCGCAGCGAGGCGACTCTCATCAGGCGTTTCAGGGGGGATGGCGTTCGCTACAAGGCTAAGCTCATCGGCCTGGACGAGGTCACTGCCGCCCGTGGAGATAAACTGTGCCAGGACTCAATGATGAAGCTCAAGGTAAGGACTATTTCTCTGTGTGTACGTATGTGTGTTTGTTTTTTTACACTACTTTTTTTTGGTCTTGTTTGCTTATTAAAGCAGCGCAATGCATCTTTGCACTATAACTTTAAAACAGAAGCTAGAATTAAGTCGAAGTGGAGTGAAATAAAGCAACGTGATTGCCTATAAGGCAGCATTAAGCTTAATGACCCGCAAAAATGACTGAACATCAGCAGCCAACACAGTTAATGACCGTGAAACAGTCCGTGCATATTCTGAAGTTCAACTTTTTAAATCTTCACTTTTTGCGTCCATACTTTGTCTTCTAATTTCGATGTAAATCACCAGAAGAAAATTGCGGAAGAAGACAAAAAAAGGGCCGATGATATATTTTATGGGTACGAAGATGATCAGTGCAGGAGGAGATGAGGGGGTTTAGCCATATGGATGAGAAAAGGAACGTTGTGAATGACTCATTTGCAAGCTCAGGGACAATTAGAGGCGGAGGTAGACAGATGGGGCATTTAGCATAGAGAGAAGGTATATGTGAGAGGTGAATAATTTCGGTGATAGATGAAAGGATAATGATAAAAAAATTTTCCCTTTTATTAATAACATGCTATTGATTGACCAGGTTTTATTAAATTGTAGGAGAAACAAGGTTTTTACTGCCTCAGGCTGATGTGAAGATGTGTGGAAAGAAAAAAATTTGATTTTAATCCCAATAACTTTTGAGGTTTTGGTAAGATCATGATGAAAATGAAGTATGCATGGGCCAACATAGAGGTAATGAAGAAGAAGTAAGTCCCCTACAGGCTCTGAAACCCAGTGGACCGGTGGTTATTGGATACCGTAGCGCAAAACGAATGAGAGTCAATGGCTCCCCCTTGTCAGGATGGCAGTCCATCACACGTTACTTCTCCAGTCAAGGCCAGTGTGCATTTACAGCTGAGTGGACTGGGACATTACAGATGAAATGTCTTGTCCAAGGACATAGATGAGTAGCCTGAAGCACACACTTGAAATCAAATCTCCTGGTGCACATATTGGGGCATGTAACATCTAACCCACAGAGCTACCAGCAATGCAGTGGTAAAGATGTGTGCCAGATCTTAATAGGGAGGGGTGTTATTTCAAAAAATTTGGAAATCTATAAATGTTTGCATGGAATATGGAAATATACATGGAATAAACCATAGCAGGAGCGCTTGAAAATTTCAAGTAACGCATGTGTCGTATATGTGCTGTTGAGGTAGAAAACCACTCTGTTGCTTATAATTAGTTTATTGTGGCCATGTCATTCTTTACATGTGGTGATTATACTCAACTGATGTTCCTTAAATAAAAACTACATAGATTTTGTTTGTTACAATTGATTGTAACATATGTACTGAAATTAGTTCTTTTGCCAATTACTCTTCAAAAACACCAGATACGCTTATTGTTACTATAGAAGTTGAATAGAAACTTGGGTCAAGCAACATTTGGAGCCAAATTTCAAGTCTCGGTTCTCAAGATATTTTTGAACCTGATATCTTCACTGGCTCTGTTGGGAAGGTGTCGTAACACGGACCCACAACAGGGGGCGCTAATGAACGGACAATGGATAAGGGAAGGAGTAACAATTTAATGTTGCACAAGAACACAACGTAATATAAACAAGGGTACTGCCAATCATACACAAGAGGACTGCGGGCAGGCTTGAAGATAGGAGACCTCGGATGGACGAAGAGCCGGGACCCACACCGCTTCTACCACCAACGGCCTGAAGAACACCGAAGCCGCCAAGCCCTGAGTCCCCAGGTGGTCTCTGTCCTCCGTTGTCGGCC
The DNA here is from genome assembly GCF_902500255.1 of Thalassophryne amazonica. NCBI lineage: Eukaryota > Metazoa > Chordata > Actinopteri > Batrachoidiformes > Batrachoididae > Thalassophryne > Thalassophryne amazonica. The sequence goes on from NC_047112.1 coordinate 87,497,054, forward strand.
CTGGTACTGCTGGCAGACAGAAACAGAAGGTGGTGAGTGTGAATCCTCACACCCAGCAACCTTGATTAATGATTCTTCTTGGAGGGAGAACCTCCACCTCCAATCATACACACGTGCAGCTCCGATTTACCACTTATTGGTTTTGGGATGTGAGGCGAAGCCGTCGCAGTCACACCAAAACACCAAAAATTCCAGATAAGGAATATCACCAGGAAAACAGCTGCAAAACAGATCAGATTATTATTCGCAATAATTACAGCAAGAGGTTTACCTTGAATCGTAGGAGATTTCTCGGCGAGGAGGTGGAGTCGCCGCCCGGCCTTTATGGTGATGATGATGATGAGATGAATGAGTGACAGCTGGTGTTGAGGATGATTGACGGTTGTCGCTCCCAGTGGTTCTGGCGCCCTCTTGTGCTTGAAGCCCGCACTCCAAGCAGGGCGCCATCCGGTGGTGGTGAGCCAGCAGTACCTCCTCTTCAGCGGCCCACACAACAGGCTCCGTCCATATGGGTTTTTGGAACCAAATGACCCAAAATTTATCCTGCTATGGTTTATTCCATGTATATTTCCATATTCCATGCAAACATTTATAGATTTCCAATTTTTTTGAAATAACACCCCCCCTAATCTTAAGGAGACTGACCACATGACACTCTGGGCCTGATCTACTAAGATCCCATATACATAAGTGTTTAATTCCGTGGGCTTTCCAAGTTTTGCATGTTGGGATGGGCAACTTTTTGCAAGTGATTTACTAAGAATGATTATGCACAAGGTGGGTGGTAACATTATGTAGGCAGCAGTATGTACTTGTGGATTTTGCATGTGTTAATGACCACAAGTGACAAAGAAAGTTCAATCAGCCACTTGCAGATATGCACTTTCTGCTTCATTAAACAACACAAACTGACACATATAGTGGGTTAAAGAAGTATTTAGTCAGCCCCTGATTGTGCAAGTTCTCCTACTTAGAAAGATGAGAGAGGTCTGTAATTTTCATCATTGGTACACTTCAACTATGAGAGACAAAATGAGAAAAAAAAAAACTTGCTCAATCAGGGGCTGACTAAATACTTCTTTACCCCACTGTAACTGAGCATATTCATGCGTAGGTAAGTAGAAAAACCAAACAAACACACACGCAAAAATCAACTGGTGAATAATTATGCTGCATTCTGCCGAGAGAACAGAGAGAAAGGTGCACAAAGAGAGCTACATATGATGTGTGTATACAAGTATTGGTCAAAAATAATCAGGTGGGCTTTTTTGACATGCACAAAGCAGCTCCTGCTGCTCGGCACTATTTTATTTTCACAGTGGATTCATGTTGCTCTATTTTCACTCCTCATACTGCATCTGAACAACAAGAGCAGAATAGCACCTTATTGTGTGCGCTGTGCGTCTTCCTCTCTCTCCCCCTCGGACCAGACTCCATAGAACTAAACATTATGGAACATCTCTTTCTGTTTGTTTCTGGTCATCGAAACAGGGAAAGATATTTTATTTTTTAAATCAAGGGCAATTGCATAGTCTCTTCCCTTGTCCCTTCACAAGAAAATCTCTAAAGACATTTTGGATGCTTAAATGCCAAAAACAATCTTCAGAGTACATTGCCAGTGTCATTATACACATGATGAGCAAGCACAGAAAACTGAATGTAGATGGCATGGTTTGCATGACTAGCAGGCGCTCATATTTTCCTGTCTGATTGATTTTATACAGTGACCAAAGGCAATGATGGGATGCCTTTGGTACTAGATGTCTTCAGAGGATCCTTGGGTAGCACTGTGATGACTTTGTCTCAAATAATTGGTGACTTCAGGAGATGCAGATGAGAAATATCACTTGCATTGTGAGGGAATTTCAGCTACAACGTTTGGCCATGTGGTGTTTTACTATGTTCATTATCCAGTACATAGATGCCTCAGTGTTGAAGACCCCATTGACTGGAGAAGTACAATTCATTTTCAGTTTATTTCTTTTATATAGCGCCAAATCACAACAAGCTGCCTCAAGGCACGTCACACGAGTAAGGTTTAACCTTATCAACCCCTAGAGCAAGTACATAGGCGGCATGGGTAAGGAAAACCTCCATCTGATGATATTGAGGAAGAAACCTCAGGTAGACCAGACTCAGAGGGGTGACCAACTGTTTAGGCTATTCTAACAGTTACAAGGTTTTAGCAGTTTTTACAAAGCTGAAAAAACAGGAAACAGAAAACCAGTATAAGAAAAGTACAAGGGGATGCCCACATTTCACTTGGTTACTTTTGAAACCTGGGGATAGACCACTTGTTTGCCAGGGGAGTGCCATCCAGGTTTTGTAGTCTGATGTGTGCAGGCACAATGTCAGCACATGTTCTTCAGCCCCTCTCAGACAGACAGTGTGGGACGTAAGGGGTGACCACGCAATGAGTGAAGTTGAGTGGTGAGTGTCGTAACCATGTAGCATTGTATGACATGTTTGTGGCAAACAGTGGCAAGTGCTTCACGTGCCTCTAAGCGCTTGGTCACATTAGCTACAAGAAATGGGCAAAGCGTTGAGTTGTCATTCATTTTTAATCAGAATGAGCTTTTTCCAGTGACAAGAGACAAGTGGTCACTATGCCGCCAGGTAGCTGGACCAAAATACACAAAAGGTCTATCTTATGCAATGGTGGGCACAGATAACCAAAAAATTAACTTCGATAACAGATAACCAGATAACTAAAAAGTTATCTTTGATAAAGATAAAACAATAAACCACCCAAAAATGTATCGGAAGTTACAGATAACTGATGAATTCCAGTATTGTCTCTAGTACATTTGCAACTACTAACAAACTGAATTTGAGTTTTAACACCATGATCGCTTCTGGTAGTATAAAAAGCAACAACAGACCCAAACAATGAGCCCACACTTCTGTCTTTGAACATCTTGCCCCCTGTTGGAAGCTCTTGTTTACTACATGGCTTCCAGCACAGAAGCAAGCTGAGAGCAGCCGCAAAGCCCAACTCTCTACCCAATTACAACGCTCCGGTCAGGCGGAGGTCTTGGAAAATACAGCAATGCTGAGTTATGGTTTTGATTTATAAATAAAATGAATACTGATAGAATAACTCCATTAATGTCAATTCTGTCATTTGTACAAAGTTAAAATATAACATAGAACTTTTAACGTAACAGACACAGATTATTTGTTATAATTGTTTAGCAAGTTTTCAGGGTATTATGCAGCAGTCTTTTATTAACGTGATGAAAATCACGTCATCGTGTTGATTCTCTATATGTTGTTGACTGCAGCAACTCTCTGGCACGCAAGGGATTATGGGATACGTCAATAGGGCGAATGAACACTATTGGCCAGTAGATGGCAGTAGAGACCTTGAAAACTTGCCAAAACAAAATTCCAGATAATCCGTGTCTGCTACATTTAAAATGCATGGAATTTAATAAATGCAGACACAATAACAATGTCTTTAAACCCAGAGAATATATTCATGAGAGTTTTAGGCACTAGAGTTTAATGCTGTTGTCTGTAGAGCCTGATCAGAGTGTTTCAAATGCATTTCTCATGTTGTGAACGTACTGAGATTACCCTATCCTACCCATAATGCACTGCTGGGCACAGCATATATCCACACTAAAACCTTAAAGATTAGTGCATTACTTTAAAACTAAAACATATATCTGATATTTTCACTGCATAAAACTTCAGACATGACATTAATTTAAATAACTTGTCTGAAATTAGTTTGGTTAAAAGTTGAACCATAAGTTAAAAATGTATGCCTCTGGATGACTTGCCTGCAGAGGATAGAGCGGTTTCTTCTTAAAGCAGCTCTTCTCTGTTTTGCAGAGGGTAGAACTACACATCAGCTACGAAACATTTAACAGGTAGGTTGCTCAACTGATTTAAAGTTTTATAAATATTTGTAGCTGTTCAGCTTTATTTACCACGTTATCGGTCTAAAAATTATTGGACAAAAATTTATTGCAAGATAATTAGTCCGATAATGGTTTTTAAAGTTATCTAAAAAGATGAAAATATTATCTTCAATAATTATCGGTTATCGGATTATCGGAACTGTGCCCACCACTGATCTTATGCAAATACTGAATGACGCAACACAGTGACTGCCAATCAGAGTGAAGGCAGTGTGACATCAATGTGATCTATGTTGGTTGCTCACTTAAACAAAAATAACCTAGGATGGCGGAATACGCTTTACATCAGGTGGATGTCTATAAATTAGGGAATAACCCCATTGTGTCTGATGATTTGCGGACGTTAATTCTGGATTTTACTGTTCTTCTGTTGTTAAGGCTTCCCATAGCAACGTCTTCATGCCAAACTGGAAATTCTGTGAGCAGACCCACAGATTTCTTTATTTCGTCAACTGCATTGAATAATTCTATGTCAGAATCTACATCAATACTTTCGTATGATAGATTAAATTCACTCATTTTGGCATCGTCACTGCACTAGTTTCTCTCGCTCTCAGCTGACAGTGCCATTATTGACATCTGCACAGCAATGCGGTCAGGGTGTGGAGTAATACATCAAATGTGAAACGTTCGAATATTTTGCCACCATCAACGCAATATTTTATGGTCTGAAATCTCAAACGATTAACCAATCAGATTTGCAGAACAAATGTAATTGGATTAGAATCTAATATCTTTGGCATTTTTGGTGGTGGGCTAACAAAAACACCTGGAAAATAATGGATGCTTTTTTCCAGGCCAAAATATAAATAAATGGCTTTTAAGGACATTTGATAAGCAGCTAGATAGATAGATAGATAGATAGATAGATAGATAGATAGATAGATAGATAGATAGATAGATAGATAGATAGATAGATAGATAGATAGATAGATAGATAGATAGATAGATAGATAGATAGATAGATAGATAGATAGATAGATAGATAGATAGATAGATAACATGATTTTTTTAGTTAAACACCTAAATACATATATTTTTTAACTCACCTCCATAACAATGCAATCTTGCAAACAAGTTGCATGTTGCTTGTCCACTCCACCACCCACAAACATTTGTTTACACTGACAACGAAATCTCGGCCTCCCCAGCAAGAACATGATTCCGCACGAGATTTGACACCGTAAAGGCATCAATAGGTTCGTTGTAATGTACATAGGCACAGTAAGCACTGCCAACATGGGAACACCCAGAGCAGCAATTTTTGGGCTTCAGGCCCTTCTGGGTTTCTATATAAAACCTGTAGGTGACATCAAGCAGGGTTTGTCCAGTATATATACATGCTATGACTATAGCACATTTCATATACGCAGCAGGCTTTCAAATAATGTTGTATGCGTAATGGGGGGGTGGGGGGGCTGTATTACAAACACAGTCTTTCATTTTCATCCACGGCATGGCTCTACATTGTGTTTGAAGATCAAAACCACTCGTGTTTGCTGTCCACCAACCACAGAGATGGACAAACGGACAAAAAAACACGTTTCTATTACTTTCATAATAATTCATCTTAATTCCAAATAGGGTGAGATTCAAACATCTCACTGAAGTAGGACAGAACTGATCAGCATGGCTGAGACTGCTTTAACAAATCGGATCACAGTGTCACAGAAGATATTCAAGTGAACAAAATTCCCAATAGGTATTATTTATGTGCAGTGAAAACTCTTTCTAGTGGAGGAATAGAAGGATGAGGAGAGGACAGACAGCACATTGATCAGCCAGCATCCCTCCTCCTCATTTATTCAGACAGGAAAATCCATCAACTCTTCTTCTGTGACATCTCCACCTCGTCTGTAACACTGATCCTCCCTCGTCTCCCCCTCATCTCTCACCTCTCCCATCTTTGTCTTTTGATACTTACATTTTTGTCAAAAAATAAGATGGGAATTAAAACAAGTTTCACTTTTCTTGATTTTTTTTTTTTTTTTTACTACATTCTGCACACTGACAGCAGTGGATTTTGTCTACTTGTGTTTTTTATCCACATTTTATTCACTCATCATATCGACAGCTTAAGACACGTGTATTATGTTGTTGTTTAACCTTGACTTAGATGTGAACAGAACCCGCTTGATGACATTGAATGCTGCCTTTTTTATTCTTGTTGTTGGTTTGTGACCATTTCAAATAATTGCAAAATACTGACATGAAAATACTGACTGAAATGCTACGAAGAAAACAGATCCAGTATAGGTTCAAGTCTCCCATGTGCCTTCTGACAAATGATACTTGAAATTTCACATCCTTTAAAGATAATCCCTATCTGTAGCACGCCACTACATGTATACAGCAGACAAATGTTGCACTCTGCACAGTTTCTCTGATCACAGTCACAGAAACCTGTAACTTCTTCAGAATTGTCATAAGTGTTTTGGTGGCTTCCCTCACTTGTCTTCTTGTACAATCACTCAGTGTTTGAGAACTACCTACTCCAGACAGGTTTACCATATAGTACCATACAATTTTGAATTTCTTAATGATTCATGTAAATGTATTTCGACTTATGAGTAACTTTCAAGAAATGTGTATCACATAACTTCCTATGTAAGAGTGTTCCATGATGCGTAACACAAAATGGCTGACGCACATCCAAAATGTCCTTGTAACTATCTGATCTCAACCTAACTGCTTTTCAAAGTCGCTGATGCACAAAATGTCCTTGTATTTGGTAAAACTATCAGATCATTTTACAGCTAGCTGCCTAATTGATAAAACCATCTGATCGTTTTATATTTGTTTAATTGATAAAACCAAAGTATTCATGTCTATTTGGAAAAAGGATCAGCATGATGAACACTGTTTTTAATTGTGTGACATTACACTACATACATAAACACACGCTATAAGATTTTTCCATAACAACCATGAATGCACCGTGAACAGACAGCGCCTATTTTCACTACAGCCATCTCACACAGACACTGATTCAGCCAGGTTAAGGACCGCCCATATGGGGGTGGCTTAGGCTGAAAGAACAAAAGGTAGTGAAAGAGAAAAATCTGGGCTCTTTGTTCCAGGTGTTTGCATGTGACCGGTTCAAGATCCCAGCGCTGAGATAACTCTGTATCGATGTAACAACTCTTTACTATACAACATCTAAGCTTTGAGGTCTGCTTCCTGTCCAATTATTTTTGGAGATCTCACTGTGATAAAAGAACCCTACACCTACAACATATGGCCCACGTAAGTGGGACGTATGACCCATACGCTGGCATGCACCCAAAATATTGTGCATGCCCAATATTTTTAGACAAACTCACCATTACTACGGCGTATACAAGCGTGCTTCAACATGCTCTTAACTTACTCATAACTTATTAGATGTACGTACGGAACCCGGGAGAGGTCACTTAAAGTGATATTTTTTTCTGACCATGATAATTTCTGCGCACGTTTTCCTTTAATTGAGCCCACGAATTAATAAAATGTGCTCTCAAATTAATAAAACATGCACACGTTTTCTTGGCCGTGATCATTTGTGCGCACGTTTTCCTTTCATCGAGCCCTTGAATTAATAAAATGTGCACACGTTTTCTTTTAATCGAGCCCTCAAACTAATAAAACGTGCCAACGTTTTCTTTTAATTGAGACCTTGAATTAATAAAACATGCGCACGTTTTCCTTCCGTTCAAAATGAAATTCATAATATGACCAAAATTGTCATCCTCACGACGGGGAGATGCTTCTCCCTCAGCATCCTTTTTAATGTGCTTAAACTCCAGATGATGCCATGCTGGGTAGCTGGAGTTCTCTGTATGTCCTTGTGCGCCCAAACCATGATGATACACTCTGACCAGATCCATTTCTAAAGGGGAAATGTATGACACTGTCTGCTGGTTTGTTGGCTAATAGCCAACATTTATGTGTCACGACAATATTGAATGCACGTTTGTGCACACAATGTATAATAAAACAAGCGCACAGTATAACAAAACGTGTGCACGTTCTCTCCACATGCAAAACATTTTGCAATGACACTTCAAGGGCTCCGTGCGTACGCCAGCATATTTGGTATATGTTTCATACATTGGCATATGCAGGCTAAATCGTCCTTCATCTGGGACGCTTTTACACACACTAAAAAGTGAACAAAAGTATTAATCCGTCCTGATGGTGGCCTTTAGTGCAGCAGGTATGACACACTGTGCACGTGCTCCTGCGGCTTTGCTGTTACATCTCCACCTGTGTTTTCTCAGGGTTTCGCTGCAGCAGCTCGTTCTAAAGGAGAACACAAACAGAAGGTGTTTCTGACCGTTTCCTTTGGAGGGATCAAGATCTTTGATGAGAAGTCAGGGGTAAGCTGAAAAATGCCTGTGTGTGTGTGTGTGTGTGTGTGTGTGTGTGTGTGTGTGTGTGTGTGTGTGTGTGTGTGTGTGTGTGTGTGTGTGTGTGTGTGTGTGTGTGTGTGTGTGTGTGTGTGTGTGTGTGTGTACGTGTGTGTTTTCTCTGGTAATATGCATCGTCTTCCCCTGGGGAAATCAGGATCTCCTAATTGAAACCCTGAGAACAAGACGTCAATAGATGAGTGAACATGACGAACCACATTGTCTGTTTGTATCCACACAGCGGCAACACCGGTTTTATATTATGGTCAAGGATTATACACTTTCCATTGTGCACAGCTGCCATTCTGGTTTAACAACTGGATCTATCCTGACTTTGCTGTCGCTGCTTTCTTTACTCCATCGGAGTTCCCTTCTTATTACATCCGCCAAGGACATAATAAAATCATCTGTGTTCATTTAATTATCTGTCTGTCTGTTAGCAGGATTAAGTCAAAACTACTGCACGGAAATTTTCACCATGGAAGACTCCATTAAATTTTGGAGGTGATCCGGATCCGGATTCTGGATCAAGATTTCACTTTATATAGGCTTTTAAGGATTACGTCAAAACTGCTTCACAGATTCTCAACCAAATTCGCACCACAGGTAGATATCAGGCAATGAAAGACTCCACTGAATTTCGGAGGTGATCCGGATCCGGATTCTGGATCAGGATTTCACTTTATATAGGCTTTTAAGGGTTACGTCAAAACTGTTTCACAGATTCCCAACCAAATTTGCACCACAGGTAGATATCAGGCAATGAAAGACTTCACTGAATTTTGGAGGTCATCCGGATCCAAATTCTGGATTAGGATTTCAGTTTCTACTCTTCACTTTGTTGGATTTTGAGGATTATGAAAACTACTTAATGGATTTTCACCAGATTTTCACCATGGAAGACCATTACATTTTGGAGGTGATCCGGATCCAGATTCTGGATCAGGATTTCACTTTATATAGGCTTTTAAGGATTACATCAGAACTGCTTAACAGATTCTCAACCAAATTTGCACCATAGGTAGATATCAGGCAATGAAAGACTTCACTGAATTTTGGAGGTCATCCGGATCCAGATTATGGATTAGGATTTCAGTTTCTACTCTTCACGTTGTTGGATTTTGAGGATTATGAAAACTACTTAATGGATTTTCACCAGATTTTCACCATGGAAGACCATTAAATTTTGGAGGTGATCCGGATCCAGATTCTGGATCAGGATTTCACTTTATTTAGGCTTTTAAGGATTACATCAAAACAGCTTCACAGATTCCCAACCAAATTTGCACCACAGGTAGATATCAGGCAATGAAAGACTCCACTGAATTTTGGAGGTGATCCGGATCCGGGTTCTGGATTAGGATTTCAGTTTCTGCTCTTCACTTTGTTGGATTTTGAGGATTATGAAAACTACTTAATGAATTTTCACCAGATTTTCACCATGGAAGACTCCATTAAATTTTGGAGGTGATCCGGATCCAGATTCTGGATCAAGATTTCACTTTATATAGGCTTTTAAGGATTACATCAAAACTGCTTCACAGATTCTCAACCAAATTTGCACCACAGGTAGATATCAGGCAATGAAAGACTCCACTGAATTTTGGAGGTGATCCGGATCCGGATTATGGATCAGGATTTCAGTTTCTACACTTCACTTTGTTGGATTTTGAGGATTATGAAAACTACTTAATGAATTTTCACCAGATTTTCACCATGGAAGACTCCATTAAATTTTGGAGGTGATCAGGATCCAGATTCTGGATCAAGATTTCACTTTATATAGGCTTTTAAGGATTACATCAAAACTGCTTCACAGATTCTCAACCAAATTTGCACCACAGGTAGATATCAGGCAATGAAAGACTCCACTGAATTTTGGAGGTGATCCGGATCGGGATTATGGATCAGGATTTCAGTTTCTACACTTCACTTTGTTGGATTTTGAGGATTATGAAAACTACTTAATGAATTTTCACCAGATTTTCACCATGGAAGACACCATTAAATTTTGGAGGTGATCCGGATCCGGATTCTGGATCAAGATTTCACTTTATATAGGCTTTTAAAGATTATGTCAAAACTGCTTCACAGATTCCCAACCAAATTTGCACCACAGGTAGATATCAGGCAACGAAAGACTCCACTGAATTTTGGAGGTGATCCGGATCCGGGTTCTGGATTAGGATTTCAGTTTCTGCTCTTCACTTTGTTGGATTTTGAGGATTATGAAAACTACTTAATGGATTTTCACCAGATTTTCACCATGGAAGACACCATTAAATTTTGGAGGTGATCCGGATCCGGATTCTGGATCAAGATTTCACTTTATATAGGCTTTTAAAGATTATGTCAAAACTGCTTCACAGATTCCCAACCAAATTTGCACCACAGGTAGATATCAGGCAACGAAAGACTCCACTGAATTTTGGAGGTGATCCGGATCCGGGTTCTGGATTAGGATTTCAGTTTCTGCTCTTCACTTTGTTGGATTTTGAGGATTATGAAAACTACTTAATGAATTTTCACCAGATTTTCACCATGGAAGACTCCATTAAATTTTGGAGGTGATCCGGATCCAGATTCTGGATCAAGATTTCACTTTATATAGGCTTTTAAGGATTACATCAAAACTGCTTCACAGATTCTCAACCAAATTTGCACCACAGGTAGATATCAGGCAATGAAAGACTCCACTGAATTTTGGAGGTGATCCGGATCCGGATTATGGATCAGGATTTCAGTTTCTACACTTCACTTTGTTGGATTTTGAGGATTATGAAAACTACTTAATGAATTTTCACCAGATTTTCACCATGGAAGACTCCATTAAATTTTGGAGGTGATCAGGATCCAGATTCTGGATCAAGATTTCACTTTATATAGGCTTTTAAGGATTACATCAAAACTGCTTCACAGATTCTCAACCAAATTTGCACCACAGGTAGATATCAGGCAATGAAAGACTCCACTGAATTTTGGAGGTGATCTGGATCGGGATTATGGATCAGGATTTCAGTTTCTACACTTCACTTTGTTGGATTTTGAGGATTATGAAAACTACTTAATGGATTTTCACCAGATTTTCACCATGGAAGACACCATTAAATTTTGGAGGTGATCCGGATCCGGATTCTGGATCAAGATTTCACTTTATATAGGCTTTTAAAGATTATGTCAAAACTGCTTCACAGATTCCCAACCAAATTTGCACCACAGGTAGATATCAGGCAGCGAAAGACTCCACTGAATTTTGGAGGTGATCCGGTTCCGGATTCTGGATCAGGATTTCAGTTTCTACACTTCACTTTGTTGGATTTTGAGGATTATGAAAACTACTTAATGGATTTTTACCAGATTTTCACCATGGAAGACTCCATTAAATTTTGGATGTGGTCCGGATCCAGATTCTGGATCAAGATTTCACTTTATATAGGCTTTTAAGGTTTACATCAAAACTGCTTCACAGATTCCCAACCAAATTTGCACCACAGGTAGATATCAGGCAACGAAAGACTCAGCTGAATTTTGGAGATCATCCGGATCCGGATTCTGGATTAGGATTTCAGTTTATATAGGCTTTTAAGGGTTACGTCAAAACTGCTTCACAGATTCCCAACCAAATTTGCACCACAGGTAGATATCAGGCAATGAAAGACTTCACTGAATTTTGGAGGTCATCCGGATCCGGATTATGGATTAGGATTTCAGTTTCTACTCTTCACTTTGTTGGATTTTGAGGATTATGAAAACTACTTCATGGATTTTCACCAGATTTTCACCATGGAAGACTCCATTAAATTTTGGAGGTGATCCGGATCCAGATTCTGGATCAAGATTTCACTTTATATAGGCTTTTAAGGATTACATCAGAACTGCTTAACAGATTCTCAACCAAATTTGCACCACAGGTAGATATCAGGCAATGAAAGACTCCACTGAATTTTGGAGGTGATCCGGATCCGGATTCTGGATCAGGATTTCAGTTTCTACACTTCACTTTGTTGGATTTTGAGGATTATGAAAACTACTTAATGGATTTTTACCAGATTTTCACCATGGAAGACTCCATTAAATTTTGGATGTGGTCCGGATCCAGATTCTGGATCAAGATTTCACTTTATATAGGCTTTTAAGGGTTACATCAAAACTGCTTCACAGATTCCCAACCAAATTTGCACCACAGGTAGATATCAGGCAACGAAAGACTCAACTGAATTTTGGAGGTCATCCGGATCCGGATTATGGATTAGGATTTCAGTTTCTACACTTCACTTTGTTGGATTTTGAGGATTATGAAAACTACTTAATGGATTTTCACCAGATTTTCACCATGGAAGACTCCATTAAATTTTGGAGGTGATCCGGATCCGGATTCTGGATCAAGATTTCACTTTATATAGGCTTTTAAGGATTACGTCAAAACTGCTTCACAGATTCTCAACCAAATTTGCACCACAGGTAGATATCAGGCAATGAAAGACTCCACTGAATTTTGGAGGTGATCCGGATCCGGATTCTGGATCAGGACTTCAGTTTCTACACTTCAGTCATCGCAGTCTGAGAATGCACTGCCTTGCCAAACTCATTAATCATGACAAACAAGCGAGGGGCCGTGGTTCTTGATGCCGCTGTCTTGCCAATTTTCCGGTAGATCAGGGCAGCACATAAGCCAAAAAGTACCAGCCCTGCTACCATGAGACCAAAAATGAATAAATCCTCGACGTCCTCAACAGAGAAAGGTGCCAAGCATGCCACATGCCAGGAACTCCAGGAGTTGAGAACATAGCCCGCAGGATACATTCCATCTGGGCAGGTAGGATCCCCCGGTCCTGACCTTCTTGTAGAAAAAATGGTGTCAATACCGTTCAGAGACCAGCTGATCAATTCCATGGTTAATCCAATAGTAGTCCAATAGATCCAGAATCCAATATAATTTGAGGAATTCACAGTCTGGTGAAGTAGGGACTTGAAGGTTAAAGCAGAGAACAGAGATAGGGGAGAGTGGAGGAGATGTGACCGCCCTCATCAGAGTCCCAAGCTGAATTTTGGAGGGCAGTATGCATTTTCAGAGGCCCGACGTCCATGCCCAGTCGCCCAAAATGACAGATATTCTCCCTCGTCTAACTCGGGCGAATATCTGTCATTGCGGGCAACGGCATGGACGGAGGGACTCAGAAAATACATACCGCACAACAAATGCATGTTATTTGCATTATTATCACTTACTGAGATACACAACATGTAACGCGTACATTAAAAGTTGGCTCACTTTAACTTTTGTTGTGTCTGCTGGCACGTGCTGCTCTCCAAATTCGGCAGTGCGTCCTGATCAAGCTGGCTGCTTTGGCTGCTGTTCATTGTCGTACTATCCATGAGAAAATCATCTGGAATATCCATATTGGGACCAACACACACTTCTCGCCTTTTTATCTTTCCCTCTGCGGACAGTTCTTGTGCTGTGTGCGCACGCTATGATGTCATTTGTTTATGCACAGCAGGCGGATATAGCCAGGTAGTGTCGACATAAATCTACTCTATCGGCCTAGCAATGCCTCAGTAAAGTGATAATAATGATGAATAAATTGTCAATAAAAAAAAAAAATATTGCGAGATGATGCCACAGTATAACGGCATGGCACCATTATTCCATTGCCTGGGGAGAACCCTGATTTTAAAAATTGAGAAGGGCTGCCATAATTCCACAAATGTAACCCTTAATGTTTGGATTGCACTAGCTTTGTATAAGTTTGCTAATCCACCAAGATTTTGAAGTAAATGTTATGAGTTGGTATTGTGAGCTTATGTTGGATGAATTATGGGTCGCTTGTCCAGCCTGTTGTGCTGCACCTGGCTTAATAAGATGAAGTAGTAGCTCTACCTTGATGGGGGCCAGATGTCACTGACCCAGGGTATGTATGTGTGTATGTTACCGCAGTAATTCAAAAGTGTGAGGTGGCATCCAAGAGACAAGACCAGTGGCCTCCCAAACGGCAGCCATATCGCACGTGACCAAACTCATTCCTCAACACTCGAATCCTTTCTTTGCTCTTTTTGTAACCCTCGTTTCTCTTTGTCAAATTCTTTGTCCTATTTCTTCACCTTCTTCTCATCGAAGGATAGTGAGGGGGAAAAAGGGAGAGAACCAGAGACAGATAGAGAGGAAAAGGTAGAACAAGGGAGAAAGGATGTGAGGGAGTACAAACAGTTGCTCGGGAGGGACGCAAGCAGACTGAAACAAAGCCAGAGGAATTGATGGAGTGAGCATATGTCGAAGCAAAGCTGTCTACGTGGAGACCGTGTCCTCTGTCTCCCCACATTAATATTAACTATAGAGGTATGCCATCCTAACTATCAGTCCTCTAATAGCTGGGGACAGAGGGAGACACAAAGAGACGGGGCCTGTTGAGGTTCAGCGATCTTGACAGTCTCATTCCCCTCCTGTGCATCAGTCAACCAGATGGGCGGATGGATGAATGGGTGAACTAAAGGATGGATAGCTTCTCCATTAGAGGAGGGAAGGTCGTACAGGATGGAGGGCGGTGGTGCTTGAGATGAAGGAGAAGAAGAAGGGAGACATTAATCTAACAGAGGGCAGGTCAGCGTGTCTCTATCTCAGCTTTTCTGCTTGTTTGGACGTTGACACACACACACACACACACACACATGTGCACAATGCCCTTCCACCTGTTTTTGTCAGTTAAACCAGCACTGTACCAGAAAGTAGAACTCATAAAGAGTCCAAAATTGTGCATTCCAGTCTGCACTTCCCAAAGGAAGAACCCGTTTGTCCAGTTGAGCCTGCAAGAAAGACAAGGATAAAATAAACATTTAAAAAATAAATTTTCAAATGCCAACAGCATATGTTTGTTAATTCACACATATAAAACATGCATATGATTAAAGAGATAAAACTGACACAAGTGATTATTGTTGAACAGCTATGACAGCAATCACCTGTCTGACAGGACTGCATGTGGAAAATGCACATATGGAATAATAAAATCCAATATTCAATATAGGAAATTCTAGTAACACCATCATAGAAGATGGCCCACTTATTTTTTAGGTCAGGCTATTCTCTCTCACTGCCTTTCAAGTACAGATGATGTAAGGAAACATGTGGCCAAGCATCTCCTGCCAGAACTGAAGCATTCATAAAAATATAGTCAAGTTTTGACTGGTACTGTAACTTGCTAGTCGTCATGTGAAACTTTAGAGCCCCTTCGTGCTCGCAACATTCGCTTGGAATGTCGTACGTATGTCAGACATATCGTGCCACGACCAAGGGTGTTTTCAAATTCAAATTCAAATTTATTAATTTATATAGCGCCAATTCACGACAAAATCATCTCAAGGCGCTTCACAACATAAAAAACAATTAAAAATTTAAAACACAATAAAAACAACCATAAAAGAAAGACAGCAGTAAAAGAATAGAAGATTAAAAACACATCATAACACTAATGATAAAACAGGGAAAATAAATGAGTCTTTAAACGTGATTTAAAGGTCTCCACAGTGTCCGACTGCCGAATGTGTGCCGGCAGATCGTTCCACAGAGCTGGTGCACGATAGGAAAAAGCTCTGTGACCGGCAGACTTTTTATTCACCCTGGGAACACACAGAAGTCCTGCACCCTGAGAACGCAGGGCCCGAGCTGGTACATAGGGGCTTATCAAGTCAGCCAGATAGGGAGGTGCAAGTCCATGAACAATTTTATAAACTAAAATCAGTACTTTAAAATCCAATCTTGCAGAAACAGGAAGCCAGTGCAGGGACGCCAAGATTGGCGTAATGTGGTCAAACTTTCTGCTCCATGTCAAAAGTCTGGCAGCAGCATTCTGAACCAATTGAAGACCCCTGATCCTGGACTGCGGTAAGCCAGAGAATAAAGCATTACAATAGTCCAATCTAGAAGAGACAAACGCATGAATCAAAGTCTCAGCATCAGCCATAGACAGAATAGGACAAATCCTCGCTATATTTCGCAAATGGAAGAAGGCAGTCCTTGTAATGTCTCTAATGTGGAGATCAAAGGACAACGCAGGATCAAAAATTACTCCAAGGTTCCTCACTTTATCCGTATGATGTATAACACACAGACCTAAGCTAAATGCTAGCTGATCAAATTGATGCCGATATCTCGCTGGACCAAAAACCATAACTTCAGTCTTATCAGAATTTAAAAGTAGGAAGTTACTAGACATCCAACTTCTTACTGATGCAAGACAATCTTCCAAGGATTTTATGTGAGTAAGATTACCAGCAGTTATTGGCATATACAATTGAGTGTCATCAGCATAGCAATGAAAGGGAATCCCAAAACGCCGCAATATATTCCCGAGGGGTGCTACATAAAGAGAAAAAAGCAAGGGGCCCAAAACAGATCCCTGAGGAACCCTAAACTTCATGCACTAAGATCCAGCAGCACCAGGACCGTAGTGATATCCGAGTCCATTGCTCGCAAAAGGTCATTCACTACTTTAGTAAGTGCTGTCTCTGTGGAGTGAAATTTTCTAAAAGCAGACTGCAGTGGCTCAAAAAGATTATTCTCAGTGAGGTAGTCCACGAGCTGTCGCGAGACCACTTTTTCCAGGATTTTAGAACAAAATGACAGATCTGATATCGGTCTATAATTCTTCAATATACTAGGGTCGAGATTAGATTTTTTAAGTAATGGTTTGATCACTGCAGACTTAAAACACTTAGGAACAGATCCAGAAGTTAATGAGAGATTTATCATTTCCAGCACAGTTGGTTCAAGAATGGGCCACAGGTCAATTAAACAGGTTGTGCTTTTAGTAGACGTCACGAGCGTCGTCAGTGCGCCTAGCGAGATACCATCAAAATCTGTAAATCTGGATACTACCTCAGTGGGCGCATCCACCTCCACAGCAGTATGCAGTGGTTGGGCCAAAGCCTGCTGAGATATACTCAACCTAATATCCTCAATTTTCTTCTCAAAGTAATCCAAGACGTCCTGTGCTGAGAAAGGAGAGTGAATAACAGGTGGCTGTCCATGAATAAGAAGTGCTACAGTTTCAAACAAAAACTTGGAATTATGCTTATTTTTATTAATCAAATCAGAATAATAGGCACGCTTTGTAGCCAGTAGTGCCTGCTTATAATCCAAGACAGCATCTCGCCATGCAAGATGGAACACCTCTAACTTAGAACTACGCCATTTCCGTTCAAAACCTCGAGCCTTCTGCCTAAGGTCACGCAGGTAACCATTAAACCAAGGTGAGTATTCCTTGGGAAGGCGTGTCCTCAAGAGAGGAGGCGCAACCTTGTCCAGTGTGGCCTTGAGCGCTGAGCTTAAGCCATCCGCAAGACTATCTACTGATTGAATATTCTCTAACCCCGAGGCCAAAATTTCAGGCAGTCTGGCTTTGAGTTCTATCATAATTGAAGGAGTAATGCGTCGGCGCAAAGAAAGACAAGGCTTTCGATCCACTAGGCGCGGCAACATAAATGCACACCTAACAAATGAGTGGTCAGAGATCACCGAGGCAAGAGGCAAAATGTCAATGTTTGTGACAGCAAGGCCACGTGTGAGTACCAGATCAAGGGTATTTCCACTAGTATGTGTTGAATCCTGAATACATTGCTGGAATCCCAGCACATCCACAAGTTCTATAAATGACTTGCAAAGGGGATCAGAGGGCTTATTTATGTGGATATTAAAATCACCAATAATCAAAATGTTGTCCACCCTAGCTGACAGGCTAGAGATGAATGCACCAAATTCATCTAAAAATTCAGAATATGGGCCAGGAGGCCTATAAACAGTGACAACATGGCATGACTGATTTCCATACTTCTGACCCTGACAATATGTAGCATCATGGGCAGAGCGGAGAGTCAGATGCTCAAACGAATTATATTTATGCCCCCCGACAGTCAAGAAGGTAAACTTGGATTTATAGATAAAAGCAACACCCCCGCCTTGCTTCGCAAAACGAGACATGTGACTGAATGTGTACCCTGCTGGGCAGGCCTCATTCAGAGGAAGAACAGCTGTGGGTTTGAGCCAGGTTTCACATAACCCAATCATGTCCAAATGATGATCCATAATTAGATCGTTAATCAACAGGGATTTTGAGGACAAAGAT
Organism: Thalassophryne amazonica; assembly: GCF_902500255.1. Classification (NCBI taxonomy): domain Eukaryota; kingdom Metazoa; phylum Chordata; class Actinopteri; order Batrachoidiformes; family Batrachoididae; genus Thalassophryne; species Thalassophryne amazonica. The sequence goes on from NC_047112.1 coordinate 87,515,489, forward strand.
CTGATGTTAATAAGACCCAAACTGAAGACTTCTGTCAGTTTGACAGACTGACATCTTTGAATAGGCCTGAGTATCTTAAAATCCACTCCACGTTTTCCATCCAGCGCCCGGAGAGTGTCAGGAACCGCTGTCGTCACATCAGGACTACAATTCCCAGAAGCTGCAGCGCTCTGATGACGTGGGCGCCGAGCACCGATGCGCTCAGCTGACCAGATGACCGGCACAGACGACCCAGTTCGATGGAACACAAACTTTCTCCGGGAGCCTCTGTGGACACAGCGACGTCGGCGGAACAAGCCAAGCTCTCTGATAGCGAGAATGTCCCGAGGGACATTATTGTTGTTCAAGCTTCGTAGCTCAGCTGCAGAGTAGCTTAGCATCACGCCAGCCGAGGGAGTGAAATGCAGCGTCGTACAGCGCAAAGCAGGCAATAAACAATCAAAGATAACTAAAAATGCACACTGAAGGACCAAAAACCACGTTAAGTACATATCCAAAATAAAAATTACACTCAAGCCACTAAAAACCGAATTATACACGAGAAAACTGGAGAAAATCAGACGAGCGGCGAACACACAACGCCAGTAACTCTTCTTCGTCTCTTCGAGAGAGACGAACTATGTAAAATTTTCAAAATCATCAGCCATGTCGAACCCTGACTGAATGGCGCGATCAAGGCAGCCTTCACACCAGCGGCTGACTGATGGCGAAAGAAGAATAAGAATAACAAGAAGAACTTTATTAATCCTGACGGAAATTGTTTTGCCAGAGTGCTGAAACAGTAACAGTAAATTGGTTTGTATTTATTTATTTAATTTCTTTTTACTGTGAGAACAGAATCATTACCAGTAACATGATTATCTTACATTTAAACAGTACATTCAGTGTTCTTATAATGTTCACAGAGTTACACATTTTAATTGATTTATGTACATTTGCACATTAATTTCTTCTGATGCTGTGTGAGCACGATGTGGTATCACACCTCTAATGTGCTTACACTGTGTTCGTGCCCATGCACACGAGCATGCACGTAACAGTCGCTGCAGGATCGTTCACACTTGTCTGACATGTGTCCCGGCAGGACAGGTCGGGTCCTCCGCTCCCGAGTGCCTTGCATTCAGAGACCACTTGATCAGATCCATTTTGCCGTTTTCCAGAGGAGCAGGGCTGGCAGCCTCACAGACAAAACATGCTACAGTAGCAGGAAAGTTGGGGAGGGAGGAGGAGAGAAAAATGCGACCGTCCCGACCGAGAGCAAGAAGGCAAAAAAAAAAATCATAATACAAACATGGCCGTTGGCTAGTCTGGGCCATGATCAGATGTTTAGTCATGAATTTGGAGAGACACAGCGTGTTACATCAACAGAGACAAGCAAGCAAAGGGTGACCCTACCCCAGTATGCTTTGCTCCTGCAGACATGAGCAAAACAACCATTTTTCCTCCGCACCATGAACACTGAGAGTGGATTTTATGCTGCTCACTCTTCTTCTACCAGCTGATTGTTGTTTTGACAACAGGGGAGCTGCAGAGCTCCCTCTTTTTCATTTTATTGTTATTTCCAATTCAGTTTCTTTGTGTATACAAGTACAGTCCTTTGTCCCTCAGGCCATCAGACTCCACAACTCTTCACTAATGGATGGAGGAGGAGTAATGGGAAGACAGGGGATGGGAAGGAGAGGAACAGTAGTAGTCAGTAAGCCAGTAGCAAGCAGTATTTCTGGTATTTCTATTTGTACAGTAGTGTTCAGAATAATACTAGTGCTATGTGACTAAAAAGATTAATCCAGGTTTTGAGTATATTTCTTATTGTTACATGGGAAACAAGGTACCAGTAGATTCAGTAGATTCTCACAAATCCAACAAGACCAAGCATTCATGATATGCACACTCTCAAGGCTATGAAATTGGGCTATTAGTAAAAAAAAGTAGAAAAGGGGGTGTTCACAATAATAGTAGTGTGGCATTCAGTCAGTGAGTTTGTCAATTTTGTGGAACAAACAGGTGTGAATCAGGTGTCCCCTATGTAAGGATGAAGCCAGCACCTCTTGAATAGGGATGGGTATTGAGAACCGGTTCCTTTCGGGTATCGTTAAGAAATGATTCGATCCACCAACATCAATAAGCTTTGTGCTTAATGATTCTGTTATCGGTCCTTCAGAGTGGCCGTTGTTTGTCAGGAAAATGATCATTTCTCTACATTGATTACGGACCCTGTAGCGGGTCCGTAAACAACTTTTCTGCAGCGCGGCTTTGCTTTGAACCTTGAACCAATGGAAGCAGTGGTTCGCAGATTGAAGCAATGCTTCAATCTATTGCTTCGTTTATTCTTTCTTTCGCTTAATTTCCCCCCGCTAAAACCCTAAAGAGCATACATCTGTGAGTATTATTTACCTTTTCTATGTTAAACCGACCTGTTATGGTCTTCTGAAACACTTAATAGATGTATTTTATAACTTAAAAATGGGAGCAGTGCTAACGCGTTAGCATGTCTATGGCATTTTCAGTGTTAAAAGTTAGCATTATGCAGTTGCAGCTGTCATCACGTTCGGTTGCATTTGTTTTCAAATTGTAATATTTCTTAAATTTATTTTTGTTTATATATTAATAATCTAATGATTATTATATACAATTTTAGAGAAAGAGACAAAAAGAACCTGAATAGAAACACAACAGAAAATATTAAAGCAACTAACAATGAACATACATAAATAAATAAATAACTATATACAGAAATAAATAAGTGTTTCCTGTGAACACCTAGTGACTCTTACGAGGGTAGGCTGAAAAGTTCTAAGGCTCACTATAATGCAGTTAATGCATTACTCCTTCATGGGGAACCTTAGAACTTTTCAGTCTACCGTCGTACACCTCCATTTCATCCCTGTCTTATTTAAGTTTAATGACAGTTTGTTTCGGTCAAACCACATTTTCAATGTATTAATTTCTTCAGTGATTTCCTCCAGAACTGTTGGGTGGGCCGCCAGAAGAGGAGGTACTGCTGGCCCACCACCAGAGGGTGCCCTGCCTGAACTGCGGGCTTCAGGCACGAGAGGGCGCTGCCGCCACGGACACAACCGGGAGTGACAGCTGTCACACATCAACTCATAACAGCTGTCACCCATCTTCATTTCATCACTCCATAAAAGCCGGATGTCATCTCCACCTCGCTGCCGAGATATCATCTACCTGTGAAGGTACTTTTCTCTGCTGACCTAAATCATTGAATAATAACCTGAACTTCTTTGCAGCCGTATTCCTGGATTGGCGTTTGGTGTGAACAGCGACGGCTTCGCTTCACACCCAAACCAGATAAGTGGTTAGACAGGAGCTGCACGAGTGTGTGATTAGAGGTGGAGGTGACTTTCCACCTTCTGACTGTTTTTGTTACTGGGTGTGCACACACCCACATCTCACTGTTTGTGCTCCTCGCCAGCAGTACCAGATCCGACAGTCGGGGACGGTGATCACCTGGGAATTCGGGACTTGGCGGCTCCAGTATTCTCTGGGTTCTGTGGCGGTGGAGATCGTGTGGTTCCGGCTCTTCTTGGGACAGACGTCTTCTATCCTCGAGCCTGCCCACACGTCACCTTGGTGTATTGACTGCTATCCGATTCTGTGATTGTCTGTATAATCGTTGTGCACATTCACAACATTAAAATTGTTACCTTTTGGCTCATCTATTGACCGTTCATTTGTGCCCCCTGTTGTGGGTCCGTGTCACTACACTTTCCCCAACAGGATATCTCGGCCACGTCATGGATCCCGAGGGGCGTCAGCCATCTGTTGGACAACCAATGGAAGAGCAGGGTGCACAGGCGTCGGCTGGAGGCATGATTGGTGAGTTGCAGCATATCCTCACCGCCTTTACCGCTCGGATGGACCTGATGACCGAGCAAAACATCATCCTTAATCGCAGGATGGAGGCTCTCACCGCACAGGTGGAAGCGCGCGCTCAGGGCGCTGCTGCACCTCCTCCTCCTGCCGACCCAGTGCCGAATACAGACATTCCACTGGTCATTCAACGACCCCCCCCCACCATCCCTTGAAGCATACATAAGCCCCCCAGAGCCGTACGGAGGTTGTGTGGAGAAGTGCGTGGACTTTCTTATGTAGTGTTCGCTCGTCTTTGCACAGCGTCCCGTGATGTACGCGTCTGACGCCAGTAAGGTGGCTTACGTGATTAATTTGCTTCGAGGTGAGGCACGCGCTTGGGCTACAGCGCTTTGGGAACAAAGTTAACGGCTCCTTGCCTCTTATACTGGGTTTGTGAGGGAGCTCAAAACTGTTTTTGATCACCCTAACAGAAGCGAAACCGCGTCTACCGTGCTGCTGTCAATGAGACAGGGGCGCCGGAGCGCAGCCGAATATGCAGTCGACTTCCGCATCACGGCTGCGAGATCTGGCTGGAATATGACTGCGCTCCACGCCGCCTTCATAAACGGACTGTCGTCGGTCCTGAAGGAGCACATGGTGGCTAAGGAGGAACCGCAGGATTTGACTGAGCTTATCGATTTGGTTATACGATTGGACAATCGGTTAGAAGAACGCCGACGGGAGCAAGGCGAAGGGCGTGGTCAGGCACAAGCCGTCCCTCTTCCTCCCGGGCCCTAAAGAGAGCCGTCTTCCCCACGCTCCACAGCCACAGCGCTCCGTGTGGCTAAAACTCCCACTGCTGATGATGCTAGGGACACGAGCAGGGCCACATTCAGACAGAGGAGGCTGATCCGCGGGGAGTTCTTTGTCTGCGGCTCGAGTGAGCATCAGCAGAGAGTCTGCCCCAAACGGTCAAAACACAAGCGCCCGCCCTTAGAGACTGGGCTGAGGGGGGGTCAAAACATTCACGTGGGTCATACACATCTTTCAACACGACTCCCGGTTACAATCCTGAGCGGGGATTTAACCCTTCAAGCCCCAGCACTGGTGGACATGGGGTCAGAAGGGAATCTGCTGGATAGCAGATGGGCAAGGGAGGTAGGGCTCCCTCTGGTGGTGCTTTCTTCGCCAGTGAGGGTGCGAGCACTAGATGGCACTCTTCTCCCTTTTATCACACACAAGACACTACCTGTAACCCTGGTAGTGTCTGGGAATCACCGGGAGGAGATTGAGTTTTTTGTAACTCCTTCTACCTCCCGCGTGATTTTGGGCTTCCCATGGATGATCAAACACAATCCCCGGATTGATTGGCCGTCTGGGGTTGTGGCTCAGTGGAGCGAAACCTGCCACCGGAATTGTTTAGGATCCTCGGTTCCTCCCGGTGTAAATGCTAATGAGGAGGTTAAAGTCCCTCCCAATCTGACGGCGGTGCCGGTTGAGTACCACGATCTTGCTGACGTCTTCAGCAAGGATCTGGCGCTCACCCTTCCCCTGCACCGTCCGTACGATTGTGCCATTGATTTGGTCCCGGGCGTTGAGTTCCCGTCCAGCAGGCTGTACAATCTCTCACGTCCCGAGCGCGAATCAATGGAGACCTACATCCGGGACTCATTAGCTGCCGGGTTGATCCGGAATTCCACCTCCCCGATGGGTGCAGGTTTCTTTTTTGTGGGCAAGAAAGATGGCGGACTCCGTCCATGCATTGATTACAGGGGGCTGAACGACATAACGGTTCGTAATCGATACCGTTTACCCCTGTTGGATTCAGTGTTCACGCCCCTGCATGGAGCCCAAATTTTCACCAAACTGGACCTTAGGAATGCGTACCACCTGGTTCGGATCCGGAAGGGAGACGAATGGAAGACGGCATTCAACACCCCATTAGGTCATTTTGAGTACCTGGTCATGCCGTTCGGCCTCACTAACGCCCCCGCGACGTTCCACGCATTGGTAAACGACGTCTTGCGGGACTTCCTGCACCGATTCGTCTTCATATATCTGGATGACATACTCATCTTTTCCCCGGACCCTGAGACTCATGTCCAGCATGTACGTCAGGTCCTGCAGCAGTTGTTGGAGAACCGGCTGTTTGTGAAGGGTGAGAAGTGTGAGTTTCACCGCACCTCTTTGTCCTTCCTGGGGTTCATCATCTCCTCCAACTCCGTCGCCCCTGATCCGGCCAAGGTTGCGGCAGTGAGAGATTGGCCCCAACCAACAAGCCGTAGGAAGCTGCAACAGTTCCTCGGCTTTGCAAATTTCTACAGGAGGTTCATTAAGGGCTACAGTCAGGTAGTTAGCCCCCTGACAGCCCTGACCTCCCCAAAAGTCCCCTTCACCTGGTCGGATCGGTGCGAAGCCGCGTTCAAGGAGTTGAAACGCCGGTTCTCGTCTGCACCAGTTCTGGTGCAGCCCGACCCTAGCCGCCAGTTCGTGGTTGAAGTGGACGCCTCTGACTCAGGGATAGGAGCCGTGCTATCCCAGAGCGGAGAGATCGATAAGGTTCTTCACCTGTGTGCCTACTTTTCTCGCAGGTTGACCCCAGCTGAACGGAACTATGACGTCGGCAATCGAGAACTCCTTGCGGTGAAAGAGGCTCTTGAGGAGTGGAGACACCTGTTGGAGGGAGCGTCTGTGCCGTTCACGGTTTTCACTGACCATCGAAACCTGGAGTATATCAGGACCGCCAAGCAGCTGAACCCCAGGCAAGCCCGCTGGTCACTGTTCTTCAGGCGTTTTGACTTCCGAATCACCTACCGCCCCGGGACCAAGAACCAGAGATCGGATGCCTTGTCCCGGGTGCATGAAGATGAGGTCAAGACTGAGCTGTCGGATCCACCGGAGCCCATCATTCCGGAGTCCACTATCGTGGCCACCCTCACCTGGGACGTGGAGAAGACCGTCCGGGAGGCCCTGGCACGGAGCCCGGACCCCGGAACTGGACCAAAGAACCGTTTATACATCCCACCAGAGGCCACAGCTGCAGTCTTGGAGTTCTGTCACGGGTCCAAGCTCTCCTGCCATCCAGGGGTGCGTAAGACCGTGGCAGTTGTCCGGCAGTGCTTCTGGTGGGCGTCTATGGAGGCCGACATCCGGGAGTATGTCCAGGCCTGCACCACCTGTGCCAGGGGCAAGGCAGACCACTCCAAGACACAAGGACTTCTGCAACCTCTTCCGGTGCCTCGTCGCCCCTGGTCTCACATCGGCCTGGACCATCTTCACGATAGTGGACCGTTTCTCCAAGGCGGCCCACTTCGTGGCCCTCCCGAAGCTCCCTACGGCCCAGGAGACAGCAGAACTCCTGGTCCACCACGTCGTACGTCTGCATGAGATACCAACTGACATTGTCTCGGACCGTGGTCCTCAGTTCTCCTCACAGGTTTGGAGGAGTTTCTGCAGAGAACTGGGGGCCAACGTGAGCCTCTCGTCCGGGTATCACCCTCAGACGAATAGACAGGCAGAGCGGGCCAACCAAGAACTTGAACAGGCCCTCCGCTGTGTTACATCCGCGCACCTGTCAGCCTGGAGTCACCATCTGGCCTGGATCGAGTACGCCCATAACAGCCAGGTGTCCTCTGCCACCAGCCTCTCCCCGTTTGAGGTGTGTCTGGTGTACCAGCCCCCGTTGTTTCCCGTGGTGGAGGGAGAGGTCGGTGTGCCCTCGGTCCAGGCCCACCTGCGAAGATGCCGTTGGGTGTGGCGCACCGCCCATTCTGCCTTGTTGAAGGCCCGGACGAGGGCTAAGGCCCATGCAGACCGCCGGCGTTCCCCGGCCCCTGCTTACCAGCCCAGGCAGGAGGTATGGCTTTCAACAAAGGACATCCCCTTACAAGTGGACTCCCCAAAGTTGAAGGAATGATACATCGGGCCGTTTAGGATCCTTAAAGTGCTCAGCCCGGCCGCAGTGAAGCTACAGCTGCCGGCTTCACTGCAGATCCACCTGGTCTTTCATGTCTCCCGCATCAAGCCATACCACACCTCACCCCTCTGCACTCCTGGACTGGCGCCGCCTCCTGCCCGGATTATCGATGGGGAGCCTGCATGGACGGTTCGCAGGCTCCTGGACGTCCGTCGGAAGGGCCGGGGGTTTCAGTATTTGGTGGACTGGGAGGGGTATGGACCTGAAGAACGCTCCTGGGTGAAGAGGAGCTTCATCCTGGACCTCCTGGCCGACTTCTACCGACGTCACCCGGACAAGCCTGGTCAGGCGCCAGGAGGCGCCCGTTGAGGGGGGGGTCCTGTTGTGTGGGCCGCCAGAAGAGGAGGTACTGCTGGCCCACCACCAGAGGGCGCCCTGCCTGAAGTGCGGGCTTCAGGCACGAGAGGGCGCTGCCGCCACGGACACAACCGGGAGTGACAGCTGTCACACATCAACTCATGACAGCTGTCACCCATCTTCATTTCATCACTCCATAAAAGCCGGATGTCATCTCCACCTCGCTGCCGAGATATCATCTACCTGTAAAGGTACTTTTCTCTGCTGACCTAAACGATTGAATAATAACCTGAACTTCTTTGCAGCCGTATTCCTGTGGCGTTTCATTATCTGTGGATTGGCGTTTGGTGTGAACAGCGATGGCTTCGCTTCACACCCAAACCAGATAAGTGGTTAGACAGGAGCTGCACGAGTGTGTGATTAGAGGTGGAGGTGACTTTCCACCTTCTGACTGTTTTTGTTACTGGGTGTGCACACACCCACATCTCACTGTTTGTGCTCCTCGCCAGCAGTACCAGATCCGACAGTCGGGGACGGTGATCAGCTGGGAATTCGGGACTTGGCGGCTCCAGTATTCTCCGGGTTATGTGGCGGTGGAGATCGTGTGGTTCCGACTCTTCTTGGGACAGACGTCTTCTATCCTCGAGCCTGCCCACACGTCACCTTGGTGTATTGACTGCTATCCGATTCTGTGATTGTCTGTATAATCGTTGTGCACATTCACAACATTAAAATTGTTACCTTTTGGCTCATCTATTGACCGTTCATTTGCGTCCCCTGTTGTGGGTCCGTGTCACTACACTTTCCCCAACAAGAACTATCTGCCAAGCTAGAAAACTGCTTCATCCTTGTAAGAGCAGAATACTACTGGAATGAATTTGAATAAGGAAAGTTGGGTTTTTTCTCACCAAAATGGATGCTGTACTCACTCCAGGTTATCGTCTGGAATAGTCCCAGATTGCATTGAAGAGCTTCTAGAATTGAAACATTTTCGTGCGGGTGGCGTTGGGGGGCAATTTTGGGTTTCAGCTTTTTTTTTTTTCACCACTTTCATCCCTGAATATGTGAAATCGTGAGTCACGTTTGTGTGGATTAAAGTTACTAACTGGGACTCCTATCTTGTTGCGAGAAAGAAACAAGAATCGTCCTCCGTTCTGTTCACACAGCTCCAAATATTGCACGGCTCTCTGACGAGTCAAGTTAGAACGATAGGATCCAGTCTGAATTAATAACTTCAAAGTGAAACACCATTTTGTTTATTTTTATTTATGTCCAGGGATCAAGGATACAGTGACCAATTTCATATTTATTTACTTTAAGACTCAATGAAATACATAGAAAACCTGTAAAGCCTACTTTTAGTACAAAATTCACAAGAGGTATCGATAAGGGAATCGATAAGGAATCGGATCGATAAGCAGAATCGATAATGGCATCGAT